>NW_027361998.1:6090000-6690000 GCF_039654945.1 Dendrobates tinctorius | reverse complement strand
ATAATTGCTGTCATGATCTGACAGTTTTAAATTTGACAAAGTGAATTTTTTTTACTTTGTCAAGTGCAAAGTGTGACGTGATTGCCCCCGGTGGCCATTGGAATTATCACATGTGGTGTCTTTCCTTCTAAGTTGCCCGGTGGTGGGGAGTGGTATCGCACCTTAGTGGTAGGTTTAATTTGTAATTATAAATCAGGTGTGAGGCTCTATAAATGAGTCTCAGGGTATTCAATCATTGTTGGTGATAGTTGTTCATTTGCAACCAACCTTGGTGGTGGAAGCTGGAGAGATTGCTCAGCTCAATCTGAGTCCTGGTGTGGAAGGAGTCACTGAAGGGAGTTCTTTGCAGCGCTTACTGAACTTGGTGGCAGCTATTCAGGAGGAAGGATGCAGTCGGTTGCTAGACTCTGTGCTGGAGCATTTGCACAGAGAGAGCTAAGTTTTCTATTTCCCCTGTTTGTGACTTTCCTTATGTGTGATCTAGTGCAGTGGTGGGATTAGTTTCCGCACCGGCCAATGCCCTAGCGAGGGACTAGGTTCAGGGCGAGTCAGGGCATAAGGTTCGCGTGCGGCGACAGGTGCGGAGCCTGTATAGGGAACGTAAGGAGTGCAGGGACGCTTCCTCAGGGGAGCTCAGAAGGTCTCCACGTCCCTATTTCCTATTACAGGGCCCACCACTGTAATTGTTCCTGTGTTTCCCCTTATTATTTAAATTCGCCAGCTGGAGGCGGGGTATCCAGTTTTACGTGTACTTTTTAAATTCGCCAGCTGGAGGCGGTGTATCCGGCTGCACGTTCCGGTATTATTTAAATTCGCCCCGCTGGAGGCGCTGTATCCAGGGTCACGTGTGTCATAAATTCGCCCTGCTGGAGGCGCTGTGTCCAGTCACACGTTGATCGTGACAATTGCATTAACCTTACCGCAATCCGCTTGTTATAGGCAATGGTTTTGCAGAGAGCTGAGCAGCTGTGAGCTATTCAGGAGACGGCTGGAAAATGGTTACATGTTGTTGACCAGGGCAGAAAGAAGGGGCGGTTCTGAACAATTAACCACTGGGGGAATAGAAAATTCCAAACAAATGAATAAAAAAGAAGGGCAACTTATGACAGCTAATGGCCATAGCTGTAACAGCACTTCCTAGCTGCACAGAAAGGGCACAACACTCCCCGCTTGCCATCAACAGATGCCACAATTTGGCTCTTTTGGGGTTAATAACAGTACAAGTTCAGTAACTGGCCTGAAGAACTGTTTATTCTCCCCAAGTTTGCTCACTTTGACCTCTACCTTGCGTACTTTCCCGTCCTTGCTGGGAAAAGGCTTGGTGACTAGGCTGAGTGGCCACTCATTACGATGTGACTGGGAGTCTTTAACAAGTACCACATTGCCTGGCTGGATGTTTGGGCGGTCTTTTTGCCACTTTGTCCTGGTTTGTAGAGTGGAGACATATTGCTTCTTCCATCTGTCCCAGAAGACATTGGACACGCTTTGCACTTGCCTCCAATGGCATCTGACGACATCTTTATCATTGGATCTCTCAGGACACAGGTTTTCTGCGTGAGTAGCATTGCAGGAGTAAGGACTGTCGGGTCTCCGGAATCGCTGGAAAGTGCAGACAGTGGCCTTGCCTTCATGATAGTCGATACCTCGGCCAAGAACGTAGCTAAACTCTCAAGTGTGAGTCTGGTATTCGTTTGGAGGAAGATAGAGTCTAGTATCTTGCGAGCTATGCCTATCATTCTCTCCCAGGCACCTCCCATGTGCGAAGAGTGTGGCGGATTGAAAGTCCAGGTGCATCCTTGCTCTCCTAGGTAACTTTCAACATTAGCAATGTCCAAATTGGAAGTGATTTGCAGTTCTCTTGCCGCTCCAATGAATTTCGTACCTCTGTCGGAGAAATATATTCTTCACAGGGCCTCTGATTGTGGTGAACCGAACTTTTAACATTCGACATTCATACCAGACAGTTAGTGCCTGGTGCTGAAAGCCAAACGCCAGACTTTTCCAGGAAGTCTGCTTATATGTTCAACATTCAGGGGTAAGTCCATGAGGCAGTGTTGCCGGCGAAAGAGAGAGTTGTTGTTTTTATTACCTTCAATGTTTGGATTTGCTCCACTCCCTTTCTTTTCAATAGGGTTTGAGTTTTCGTGGAAGTTTGCAAACTGTTCTGATGCCCAAACCAAACTTTGAAGAAAAGTTTGGTAGGGGACCAAGACCTGAACTTCCATGGGTCCACTCATCTCTACTTCTCCGCTATTATGCAATGTATTGTATAGACTTTCCTAACAAGCAGGGCAGAGAGCTATTTTTATTAGTTGCTCTCCCATGAACAAATGTACATTTTGCAAAGACAAGTTGTAGGGTGATTAACTGAGCATGTGCGTCCAAGATGGCTCGGCTCCTAAGTTGAATACACACTTTGCTATTTACTTTGCAAATTAAGTAAATCAGATGTAAGACAGAATCAAGATGAGAAATGCCAAATGTTTTCTGGGTCATAGATCAGGGAGAACATATTTCAATGTGATTTGATCTGCTGTGCATTCTCAGACCTAGTTCTGGCTCCAAGTGCAAATGATATAATTTGCATTTTTTTTTTAAGTTCTGAAATATTTCCATGAATATAAAATATTGTGTAATGAAATCTTCTATAAAAACTGACTGTGTTATTAGGATCCTCACAATACAGAGAGATGGCTGATGTCACAGAAAGTGATGCTTCCATCCTGAGTCTGAATCTCCTGGTTCCGGCAGCAATCGCTTTCATACCCGGACTGATGATTCATTCATTTATTATAGGCGTCAATGTCAACGACTGGTGGAAAGGACGATCAGTGACTTCTGTGGACCACATTATTACTTTCCTTGAAATTTCGAGGTTGTGCGCTCAGTTTACTCTTTCATTTTATTTTTTTCTGGCTACATTCTTTCAAAGCAGCTTGGATTTAATTGCAGTAAGAGGTATTCTTAGCCTTTTTTATGCTTTCTTTTATTATTGTAATATTTGGTTAACCACTCTGCTCTCCATTGTCTTCTGTCTGAAGATCTCCAATCTCGGCACCAGGATGTTTTTGTATCTGGAGGACATGATTCTAAACAGGACTGCTCATTATATTGGAGCCTCAGGACTACTCTCGGTGATCAATACGGTGACACACACATTGACCTTTCACAATAAGGTTTTCAGTGTTAGACCTTACAATATAACCATGGATTATAATCAACTCATGGATTACAAATATGAATATTTTGCATATAATTTTACCATGGGCACCATAATGCCAATACTTTTCTTTTTCATATCTTCCATACTTCTCTTCGTGTCATTGTATCATCACACAGTAAAGATGAGCAGTAATTTATCCATCAATTTGGAGATATATTACTCAGCAATGAAATTTGTATCTTTCACCATTATATATAATACAATGTACTTTATTGGTCACTCTGTTTGTGCTATTTTTTAACTATTTTTACTATTTTTACTATTTGTACCTTCTGTGGCCTTATATCATCTTGGATTTTTTACCGGTTCTACATTCCTCTTATCTGATAAACAGAACAGCCAAACTCCGGAGTCAGATGTCCAAGGTTCTGCAGAATGTCAGTGATTTCTTATTTCAAAGGAAAGGTGCAAAAACCAGAGAGAACATAGAAGACATTGAAGAAGTAGCTCTGTAAGGTCACCATATACAGTAGGTCATCATCATCTCACTGGTGGACTTCAGCTCTTCATTGTTTATCCAGGTACTGCCCAGCCAACTCAATTGGAGATTTTTTTTTTCTTCTTTCTCTAAATGGAGACTAAGCAATTGTCCGATCGTGTTGAGCAGCTCGCTGCTGAAGGGCGGGGAATATCTGCCTATCTTACGCAATCATCTGCTGTTGAACCAAAAATCCCTACTCCTGATGTGTTTTCTGGGGATCGGTCTAAATTTTTGAATTTTAAGAATAATTGTAAACTATTTTTTGCTTTGAAACCTAACTCATCGGGAAGCTCTGTGCAGAAGGTTAAAATTGTCATTTCCCTGCTGTGCGGCGATCCCCAGGATTGGGCCTTTTCTTTGACTCCTGGAGATCCTATTCTGACTAATGTGGATGCAATTTTTCAAGCCCTGGGGGTGTTGTATGATGAACCTAATGCGATTGATCAAGCTGAGAAAACCTTATTGGCATTGAACCAAGGTCAGGATTCTGCAGAGTTATATTGTCAAAAATTCCGACAATGGGCGGTCCTTACTAAATGGAATGATGGTGCCCCAGCAGCTCTCTTTCGGAAGGGTTTGGCAGAAACCATAAAAGATGTTATGTTGGGATTTCCTGTTCCCTCTGATCTAGACAACTCTATGTCATTGGCCATTCAAACTGATCGGCGTTTACGTGAACGTAAAACTACACGAGAGGCGCTTCCGCCTTTTGAACGAACATCTGAACCCATGCAATGTGATAGGGTTTTGTCCAGAGCGCAACGTTAGGAGTTTAGAAGGTGTAATAAGCGGTGTTCTTTCTGTGGGGACGCCTCTCATGCTATTTCTGTCTGCCCGAAATGAGAAAAGCGTTTTGGTCACACATTTCTGGTGGGCAGTGTACAGCTTAAGTTCCTTTTGGCAATTACTCTGATCTGCTCCTTATCCACATTTTCCACAAAGGCTTTTGTAGATTCAGGAGCAGCTTTGAGTCTGATGGATTTGGACTTTGCTAAACGTTGTGGTTTTCCCATGATACCCCTGAGGACTCCTATCCCTTTGAGGGGTATTGATGCTACTCCTTTGGCGGAGAATAAATCCCAGTTTTGGACCGAGGTGATAATGCAGGTCGCCCCGGACCACCAAGAAAATTGTACATTTTTGGTGTTGCACAATTTGCATGATATTATTGTACTAGGTTTCCCCTGGTTGCAAACTCATAATCCTGTTTTGGATTGGAAATCTGTGTCTGTGGTGAGTTGGGGTTGTCAGTGTGTTCTTAGTGACACTCCGGTTTTCTCCACCTCTCCTCAGTCTCATGATATTCCTGATTATCTGGCTGATTTTTCTGATGTATTTAGTGGGAGTAAGTCTGCATCTTTGCCTCCTCATAGGAGTTATGACTGTGCAATTGAGTTGATGCCTGGGTGTAAATTTCCCAAGTGTCGGCTTTTCAACTTATCGGTACCCGAACATGATGCTATGCGATCTTATATCAAGGAGTCATTGGAGAAGGGTCATATTAGACCATCCTCTTTATTTTTAGGTGCTGGGGTTTTTTTGTGGCCAAGAAAGATGGTTCATTAAGGCCATGTATTGACTATCGTTCCCTTAACAAAATCACTGTTAAAAATCAGTACCCCTTACCCCTGATTTCTGATTTATTTTCCAGAGTTAAAAGTGCCTGTTGGTTCACAGCAATTTAGAACACAGATTTGCGATTAACAACAATCACATTCACAAATACTCAAAAAAATGGAAGACCTGGAACAACAAATTTCATATCAAATAGATTCAACAAGAGGCACAATATTTTGAAGTTTAAACCTGGGCGCTTTAGTACTGGGATGCTGTATCTCCTTCCAAGAATGTTACCCCATAATAAGGATTGTCGATTTTTTTTTCTTTTATGTTGTTATTCGATATATGTTATTCTATGCCTATTTATGGGTTCTCTAGTTTTTAAATTTTTTTTTCCGTACCTGTACAAGGTTGTTTTTTCCCCACTCCCTTCCCTCCCTTCCTACCTTCCTTTCCCTATCCTGTTTATTTCTAAAAAAACAATAAAATTATTTGAAAACAAAAGTGCCTGTTGGTTTACCAAGCTTGACCTCAGGGGGGCATATAATCTTATTCGCATCAAGCACCGGGATGAATGGAAGACGGTGTTTAATACTCCGGAAGGACATTTTGAGTGCCTGGTGATGCCTTTTGGGCTCACTAATGCTCCGTCTGTCTTCCAATCTTTTATGAAACCAGGGGAAGAGCCTTGAGGAGATCATTTGCATATTCCCAGTGCCTTCTGGGATAAGTGAAGAGTCTCCGCGAGCTCAACGATCACTGGGTTTTGGCCGTTGCAGCTGAAAAGAGGAAATCGGAAAACCAGGGGAAGAGCCTTGAGGAGATCATTTGCATATTCCCAGTGCCTTCTGGGATAAGTGAAGAGTCTCCGCGAGCTCAACGATCACTGGGTTTTGGCCGTTGCAGCTGAAAAGAGGAAATCGGAAAACCAGGGGAAGAGCCTTGAGGAGATCATTTGCATATTCCCAGTGCCTTCTGGGATAAGTGAAGAGTCTCCGCGAGCTCAACGATCACTGGGTTTTGGCCGTTGCAGCTGAAAAGAGGAAATCGGAAAACCAGGGGAAGAGCCTTGAGGAGATCATTTGCATATTCCCAGTGCCTTCTGGGATAAGTGAAGAGTCTCCGCGAGCTCAACGATCACTGGGTTTTGGCCGTTGCAGCTGAAAAGAGGAAATCGGAAAACCAGGGGAAGAGCCTTGAGGAGATCATTTGCATATTCCCAGTGCCTTCTGGGATAAGTGAAGAGTCTCCGCGAGCTCAACGATCACTGGGTTTTGGCCGTTGCAGCTGAAAAGAGGAAATCGGAAAACCAGGGGAAGAGCCTTGAGGAGATCATTTGCATATTCCCAGTGCCTTCTGGGATAAGTGAAGAGTCTCCGCGAGCTCAACGATCACTGGGTTTTGGCCGTTGCAGCTGAAAAGAGGAAATCGGAAAACCAGGGGAAGAGCCTTGAGGAGATCATTTGCATATTCCCAGTGCCTTCTGGGATAAGTGAAGAGTCTCCGCGAGCTCAACGATCACTGGGTTTTGGCCGTTGCAGCTGAAAAGAGGAAATCGGAAAACCAGGGGAAGAGCCTTGAGGAGATCATTTGCATATTCCCAGTGCCTTCTGGGATAAGTGAAGAGTCTCCGCGAGCTCAACGATCACTGGGTTTTGGCCGTTGCAGCTGAAAAGAGGAAATCGGAAAACCAGGGGAAGAGCCTTGAGGAGATCATTTGCATATTCCCAGTGCCTTCTGGGATAAGTGAAGAGTCTCCGCGAGCTCAACGATCACTGGGTTTTGGCCGTTGCAGCTGAAAAGAGGAAATCGGAAAACCAGGGGAAGAGCCTTGAGGAGATCATTTGCATATTCCCAGTGCCTTCTGGGATAAGTGAAGAGTCTCCGCGAGCTCAACGATCACTGGGTTTTGGCCGTTGCAGCTGAAAAGAGGAAATCGGAAAACCAGGGGAAGAGCCTTGAGGAGATCATTTGCATATTCCCAGTGCCTTCTGGGATAAGTGAAGAGTCTCCGCGAGCTCAACGATCACTGGGTTTTGGCCGTTGCAGCTGAAAAGAGGAAATCGGAAAACCAGGGGAAGAGCCTTGAGGAGATCATTTGCATATTCCCAGTGCCTTCTGGGATAAGTGAAGAGTCTCCGCGAGCTCAACGATCACTGGGTTTTGGCCGTTGCAGCTGAAAAGAGGAAATCGGAAAACCAGGGGAAGAGCCTTGAGGAGATCATTTGCATATTCCCAGTGCCTTCTGGGATAAGTGAAGAGTCTCCGCGAGCTCAACGATCACTGGGTTTTGGCCGTTGCAGCTGAAAAGAGGAAATCGGAAAACCAGGGGAAGAGCCTTGAGGAGATCATTTGCATATTCCCAGTGCCTTCTGGGATAAGTGAAGAGTCTCCGCGAGCTCAACGATCACTGGGTTTTGGCCGTTGCAGCTGAAAAGAGGAAATCGGAAAACCAGGGGAAGAGCCTTGAGGAGATCATTTGCATATTCCCAGTGCCTTCTGGGATAAGTGAAGAGTCTCCGCGAGCTCAACGATCACTGGGTTTTGGCCGTTGCAGCTGAAAAGAGGAAATCGGAAAACCAGGGGAAGAGCCTTGAGGAGATCATTTGCATATTCCCAGTGCCTTCTGGGATAAGTGAAGAGTCTCCGCGAGCTCAACGATCACTGGGTTTTGGCCGTTGCAGCTGAAAAGAGGAAATCGGAAAACCAGGGGAAGAGCCTTGAGGAGATCATTTGCATATTCCCAGTGCCTTCTGGGATAAGTGAAGAGTCTCCGCGAGCTCAACGATCACTGGGTTTTGGCCGTTGCAGCTGAAAAGAGGAAATCGGAAAACCAGGGGAAGAGCCTTGAGGAGATCATTTGCATATTCCCAGTGCCTTCTGGGATAAGTGAAGAGTCTCCGCGAGCTCAACGATCACTGGGTTTTGGCCGTTGCAGCTGAAAAGAGGAAATCGGAAAACCAGGGGAAGAGCCTTGAGGAGATCATTTGCATATTCCCAGTGCCTTCTGGGATAAGTGAAGAGTCTCCGCGAGCTCAACGATCACTGGGTTTTGGCCGTTGCAGCTGAAAAGAGGAAATCGGAAAACCAGGGGAAGAGCCTTGAGGAGATCATTTGCATATTCCCAGTGCCTTCTGGGATAAGTGAAGAGTCTCCGCGAGCTCAACGATCACTGGGTTTTGGCCGTTGCAGCTGAAAAGAGGAAATCGGAAAACCAGGGGAAGAGCCTTGAGGAGATCATTTGCATATTCCCAGTGCCTTCTGGGATAAGTGAAGAGTCTCCGCGAGCTCAACGATCACTGGGTTTTGGCCGTTGCAGCTGAAAAGAGGAAATCGGAAAACCAGGGGAAGAGCCTTGAGGAGATCATTTGCATATTCCCAGTGCCTTCTGGGATAAGTGAAGAGTCTCCGCGAGCTCAACGATCACTGGGTTTTGGCCGTTGCAGCTGAAAAGAGGAAATCGGAAAACCAGGGGAAGAGCCTTGAGGAGATCATTTGCATATTCCCAGTGCCTTCTGGGATAAGTGAAGAGTCTCCGCGAGCTCAACGATCACTGGGTTTTGGCCGTTGCAGCTGAAAAGAGGAAATCGGAAAACCAGGGGAAGAGCCTTGAGGAGATCATTTGCATATTCCCAGTGCCTTCTGGGATAAGTGAAGAGTCTCCGCGAGCTCAACGATCACTGGGTTTTGGCCGTTGCAGCTGAAAAGAGGAAATCGGAAAACCAGGGGAAGAGCCTTGAGGAGATCATTTGCATATTCCCAGTGCCTTCTGGGATAAGTGAAGAGTCTCCGCGAGCTCAACGATCACTGGGTTTTGGCCGTTGCAGCTGAAAAGAGGAAATCGGAAAACCAGGGGAAGAGCCTTGAGGAGATCATTTGCATATTCCCAGTGCCTTCTGGGATAAGTGAAGAGTCTCCGCGAGCTCAACGATCACTGGGTTTTGGCCGTTGCAGCTGAAAAGAGGAAATCGGAAAACCAGGGGAAGAGCCTTGAGGAGATCATTTGCATATTCCCAGTGCCTTCTGGGATAAGTGAAGAGTCTCCGCGAGCTCAACGATCACTGGGTTTTGGCCGTTGCAGCTGAAAAGAGGAAATCGGAAAACCAGGGGAAGAGCCTTGAGGAGATCATTTGCATATTCCCAGTGCCTTCTGGGATAAGTGAAGAGTCTCCGCGAGCTCAACGATCACTGGGTTTTGGCCGTTGCAGCTGAAAAGAGGAAATCGGAAAACCAGGGGAAGAGCCTTGAGGAGATCATTTGCATATTCCCAGTGCCTTCTGGGATAAGTGAAGAGTCTCCGCGAGCTCAACGATCACTGGGTTTTGGCCGTTGCAGCTGAAAAGAGGAAATCGGAAAAACCGCGCGCCTATCGGCGCGCGAATTTGGGCTCATCTTTCATCGTTTTTAAGAAAACTCAAGATGGAAGAGGCCAGGAGCCATTTGGTGAGCTGCATTTCTTGCTACATGTTCACAGACTTACCAGTGGAAAAGCCAAACTTCACATGCCACAAATGCAAGCTTGTGTCCCTGTTGGATGAAAAGTTGCAAAATCTTGAAGAGAGGTTGGCTACGTTGAAGATCATTAAGGAAGGTGAAGAGTTCTTGGACAGAGCAGAATTATCTCTTCATGTTACAGAAAGAGAAGAAATTCGAAGTGCACCTGAAGAAACAGAGGAATGGAGACATGTGACCCAGAGAAGCAGGAGGATCAGGAGGCAGTCAGCACCCATACTGCTCAGAAACCAGTACCAGGCTCTCACGCAGGAAAACAATGAAGAAATACATCAGGATAAGACTTTACCAACAAGCAGCAACCTTGTACGCCTTCAGAGTCCTCCTGGATGGAGAAAGAAAAATGTTGTGAAGAAGAAACGGAGAGTGGTGGTCATGGGGGATTCCCTGTTGAGAGGAACTGAGGCCGCTATCTGCAGACCGGATATTACTTCAAGAGAAATGTGTTGTCTTCCAGGTGCAAAAATTAAAGATGTGTCTGACAGGATATCAGGACTCTTCAGACCTACAGATGACTACCCATTCCTGCTACTACATGTGGGGACAAATGACACCGCAAGAAACAACCTGGAAACCATCTGCAGAGACTTTGAAGACTTAGGCAAGAAAGTGAAAGAACTGGGAGCGCAGGTGGTCTTCTCTTCCATCCTCCCAGTGGATGGCCATGGAACAAGGAGGTGGAATAAGATTCTGCAGGTGAACAACTGGCTACGTCGATGGTGCCGTCAGCAACGATTTGGATTTCTGGATCACGGAGTGAACTACTTATACGATGGACTACTTGCTAGAGATGGGGTGCACCTTACGAAGACTGGTAAGCATGTATTTGGAAGTCGCCTTGCTACACTTGTAAGGAGAGCTTTAAACTAGAACAACATGGGAAGGGAAGCAAAAGACCAGAAAAAGCCATACACCTGACAAATGCTATTGAGAACTCTGCTATTAGAAGTGGAAAGGAAGAACAAAGACGAAAGAATCTAATTAATAAAAATATTGGAGAAAGAGAAACCAATCACAAACTAAAATGTTTCTATACTAATGCACAAAGCATGGGCAACAAACAAGGAGAATTGGAACTACTAACACAGGAAAAGAAATATGATGTCATTGGAATCACTGAAACTTGGTGGGACAATACACATGATTGGAATACAAGACTAGAAGGATACAACTTATTTGCAAGAAACAGACTTGATAAACGAGGAGGGGGTGTCGCATTGTATGTTAGAAACGCGTATATCTGCACAGAGATTGAAGCTTCAGAGACTGGGAGTTCTGTGGAAACTGTTTGGGTAAGAATACAAGGACAGAACAATGGAAAGGACACCATTGTAGGCATTTACTACAGGCCGCCTGTGCAAGCTGAAGCTATGGATGAACTCTTTATGCATCAAATGGCCAAGTTCTCCAAAAAATATGACATAGTTGTCATGGGAGATTTCAACTATCCAGACATTTGTTGGGAATCTCTCTCAGGCAAAACTAACAGGTCAAGGAAATTCTTATCCTCTCTTGCTGACAACTTTATCTTCCAAAAGGTAAGGGAGAAAACAAGGGGAACTGCTACCTTGGATCTAATCCTTATAAACAGGGAGGAAATGGTTGAGGAGGTAAAAGTGGCTGGGACCCTAGGAGGTAGCGACCATGCTATTTTAGAATTTTGGATAACTAGAGGCGGAAGACCTGTGAAGACTCAGACGTCAAGGTTAGATTTCAGAAAGGCAGATTTTAAGGGATTCAGAAAGAGAATTGGAGGAATCCAATGGCTGGATATCCTTAAAGACAAAAATGTCCAGGAAGGATGGGAAATCTTGAAAAATGAAATTCTCAAAGCACAGTTGTTAACAATTCCGAAAAGAGGGAAGAATAGGAAGCAGTTAAGGAAACCAGGATGGATGAACACAGAACTTAAGCACATGCTAAAAAGGAAGAAAAAAATGTTTATAAAATGGAAAGAGGGAGGCATATCTAAAGAAGAATATAATGCTGTCTGCAGAACCTGCAGGGCACAAATCAGATTAGCTAAAGCTGAAAATGAATTGAGGCTTGCAAGAGATGTCAAAAGCAATAATAAAGGATTTTGGGGATATGTCAAAAGTAAAAGAAAAGTCAAAGATGCTATAGGATTTTTACAGGATGAAAATGGTGAAATGGTAAGACAGGATGTTGAGAAGGCTGAACTTTTAAATTCCTATTTTGCATCTGTTTTCTCTCAGAAAGGAAATGTAACATCAACTGTTATTCACTGTCCTATTAAGGGAATAGAAGAATCCAGGATATCTATAAACAGAAAGATAGTGAGGAAACACTTAGCTAGCCTAAATGAATTCAAGTCTCCAGGTCCAGATGAATTACACCCCAGAGTACTGAAGGAGATAGCAGAAGAAATTTTTGAACCCCTCTCTATAATCTTTGAAAATTCTTGGAGAACAGGAGAAGTGCCAGAAGACTGGAGAAGAGCAAATGTTGTTCCTATCTTCAAAAAGGGGAAGAAGGTGGACCCAGGTAACTATAGGCCGGTGAGTCTGACTTCTATACCAGGAAAGATCTTTGAACAAATTATTAAACAACATGTATGTCAATACCTGGATAAGAATGAAGTGATTAAACAGAGTCAGCATGGGTTTGTAACTAATAAGTCATGTCAGACTAACTTAATTTCCTTCTATGACGGTATCACTGATTGGGTGGATCAAGGAAATGCTGTAGATATAGTATATCTTGACTTCAGCAAAGCATTTGACAAAGTCTCTCATACAATCCTTATTGAAAAAATGATTAAGTATGGAATGGACAAGGCAACTGTTAGGTGGATTCATAACTGGCTTAGTGATCGGACCCAAAGAGTGGTCGTAAATGGCTGCACATCCAGTTGGAAGAATGTCTCAAGTGGGGTACCACAGGGCTCTGTCCTGGGCCCTGTATTGTTCAACATCTTTATCAACGATTTAGATGAAGGAATTGAGGGTAAACTGATTAAATTTGCTGATGACACAAAGCTAGGAGGGATAGCTAATACTAGAGAAGAGAGAGAGAGGATTCAAAAAGATTTAAATAAACTGGAGAAGTGGGCAGCAACAAACAGAATGGTTTTTAACAGGGAGAAATGCAAAGTACTACATCTGGGCAATAAAAATGGAAAAAGCATATATAGAATGGGAGGAATAGGGCTAAGTGACAGCACATGTGAAAAAGACTTGGGTATACTAATAGATCACAGACTGAATATGAGTCAACAGTGTGATGCAGCAGCAAAAAAGGCAAATGCAATTCTAGGATGTATTAACAGAAGCATACAGTCTAGATCACGTGAAGTCATTATTTCCCTCTACTCCTCTTTGGTCAGACCTCATCTGGAATATTGTGTCCAGTTTTGGGCACCACATTTTAAAAAAGACATCAACAAACTGGAGCAAGTTCAGAAAAGAGCGACCAGAATGGTGACCGGTCTGCAAACCCTGTCTTATGAGGAAAGGTTGCAGGATTTGGGAATGTTTAGTTTGCAAAAGAGAAGACTGAGAGGAGACTTAATAGCTGTCTACAAATATCTAAAGGGCTGTCACATTGTAGAAGGATCAACTTTATTCTCATTTGCACAAGGAAAGACTAGAAGCAATGGGATGAAACTGAATGGGAGGAGACACAGATTAGATATTAGAAAAAACTTTTTGACAGTTAGAGTGATCAATGAGTGGAACAGGCTGCCACGAGAAGTGGTGAGTTCTCCTTCAATGGAAGTCTTCAAACAGAGGCTGGACAGACATCTGACTGGGATGATTTAGCGAATCCTGCTTTGAGCAGGGGGTTGGACCAGATGGCCCAGGAGGTCCCTTCCAACTCTACGATTCTATGATTCTATGATTCTATGATTCTATGAATGATATTTTCCGGGACTTTGTGGATAAGTTTTTGATAATTTATCTGGATGATATTTTGATCTTTTCCAGTGATTAGGATTCTCATGTGGAACATGTCCGGACTGTGTTCCAGATTTTGAGGGAAAATTCTCTGTATGTAAAGGGATCGAAGTGCCTCTTTGGTGAACAGAGGATTTCATTTTTGGGTTTCATTTTGTCCCCATCTGCTATTGAAATAGACCCGGTCAAGGTACAGGCCATTTAAGATTGGGCTCAGCCCACTTCTTTGAAGGCTCTCCAGAAGTTTTTGGGTTTTGCTAATTTCTACCGTAAATTTATAAGTAATTTTTCTGGTATTGTCAAACCACTGACTGATCTGACCAAGAAGGGTGCTGATGTGATGAATTGGTCTCCAGAGGCAGTCTCGGCATTTCAGGAGCTTAAGCGGAGATTCACTTCTGCTCCGGTTCTACGGCAACCTAATATCTCACTCCCATTTCAGGTAGATGCTTCTGAGATTGGTGCAGGAGCCGTTTTGTCCCAAAAAGATCCGATGACTTCTAAGATGAATCTCTGTGCTTTCTTTTCTCGAAAATTCTCCCCATCTCAATGTAACTATGAAGTGTGGAATTGGGAATTGTTGGCCTGAAATGGGCATTTCAAGAGTGGCGACATTGGTTGGAGGGAGCTAGACATCAAGTTGTGGTTCTCACCAACCACAAGAATTTGATTTATCTTGAATCAGCCAAATGCTTGAATCCTAGACAGACTAGGTGGGCCTTGTTTTTCATGCGTTTTAATTTTGTGGTCTCTTTTCTTCCAGCCACTAAGCATGTTAAGGCGAACGCCCTTTATAGGAGTTTCTTTGCGGATTCTCTCAATGTGACCAAGCCTACTACCATTCTAAATGAGAGAGTAGTTCTTACCGCCATCTCACCTGATTTGAGACATGCCCTGGAGGAATTTCAGGAGGACAAACCTGAACGTTGCCCTATGGGAAAATTGTATGTCACTGACCAGTGGAGGAAAAGAGTAATGTCTGAAATTCATTTCTCCGCGTTGGCTGGTCATCCAGGTATTTTTGGTACCAGAGATTTGGTGAGTCAGTCTTTTTGGTGGCCTGCCTTATCTCGTGATGTCAGGAATTTTGTGCAGTCCTGTGGGACTTGTTCTCGGTCCAAGCCCTAATCTCTTTCTAGTGGGTTGTTGATGCCCCTGCCGGTGCCCAGGAGGCCATGGACCCATATCTCAATGGATTTTACTTCCGATATTCCTGCCTCTCAGAGAATGACTGTTATCTGGGTGATTTGTGATAGATTTTGTAAGATGGTCCATCTTGTACCACTCCCAAAGATGCCATCTTCTTCTGAGTTGGTGCCCTTGTTTTTACAACAGGTGGTTCGGTTGCACGGGATTCCTGAGAACATTGTGTCGGACAGAGGAGTCCAGTTTGTTTCCAGATTTTGGAGAGCTTTTTGCTCCCAACTGGGAATTCAGTTATCTTTCTCCTCTGCATTTGATACTCAGACCAATGGGCAGACTTAGAGTACACACCAGACTTTGAAGTCCTATTTGAGATGTTTCATATCTGCTGATCAGGATGACTGGGTCTCATTTTTGCCCTTGGCCGAATTCACGCTAAACAATAGAGCTAGTTCTGCCACTTTGTTGTTGCCCTTATTCTGTAACTTTGGGTTTCATCCTCGATTTTCTTCAGGGCAGGGGGAATCTTCGGCCTGCCCAAGTGTAGACTCTGTGGTAGAGAGAATGCAACAGATTTGGGACCAAGTGGTGGATAAGTTGTCCCACTCAGAAAAAAATCCAATGGTTTTCCTACTGGCATAGGACCATTGTTCCCCGGTTTAAAGTGGGTGATATGGTTTGATTGTCTTCGAAGAATATTCCTATGAAGGTTGTATCTCCAAAATTCAAGCCAAGATTCATTGGACCTTATAAGATTATGGAGATCCTTAATCCCATTTCTTTCCGATTGGCTCTTCCAGTTACATTTAAGATCCATAACGTGTGTCATAAATCTTTGTTGAAGAGGTTTGTGGAACCAATAGTTCCTATGGCGGCACCTCCTGACCCTGTATTGGTTAAAGGCAATGTGGAATATGAGGTAGAGAAAATATTGGATTCTCGTTTGGCTTTCTGGCCTTCTTCTGGTTAATGCTGAAGGTAGTGGAGCTGGTCAGATTGACAGAGGGGTTGCGAATTCTCTTTCTGGGCTCCTTCTGGTGGTTACTGGAGGTAATGGAGCTGATCTGATTGACAGAGGCTTGCCACCTGATAATGAGGATGACGATTGGAGAGCTGGGGTTTAAGATTGGGATTTAAGACAGCCGACACCCTGTATCCCTGCTGGTGATTTTCTTCCTGTGCCTCCTGAGATCTGATGTCTCCAGCTTTGTCCCTGCATGTTCAGCTAAGTGGTTCATTTTTAATTATGTTTGCATTTGATCTGGTTTTGTCTTCTATCTCTGTTTTTTGCGGGTCAGCCAGCTCCGGCTGGGGCTGTGCTGAATCACCGCCCGTATGTTACTGCTTGTGCCAGTTGGTTTTGTCCCCTGTTAGATTGGCCTCTTTTTGCTCTGCTTTCAGAACATACCAGAGTGCTGATATAGTGGGGGCGAAGTCTTGAGACTTCAGTGGTTTTTTTGTGTATCAGACATGTTGGACTCTTCGCAGGGTTTTTTGCGTGATTTCAGACAGTGTCTTTCCTTTCCTGTCCTGTCTAGTCAGTGTGGGCCCCATCATTTGCTCAGTCTATTTTCATGCCTGCGTTTATGTTTTCATCTTGTCTCACCGACAATATATGTTTGGGGGCTACTATTCCTTTGGGGTATGCTCTGGGGCAGTTTAGATTTCCCCTTTCTTGCTTTAGGCTTAGTTAGCTCTCCGGCTGTGCCGATGTGTCTAGGATCATCGTAGGTACGCTCCACGGCTACTGCTAGTTGTGTGGATAGGATCAGGGGTCTGCAATCTGCTTAGTTACCAACCTCTCTGATTTTCTGTGGCTTAGCCTGGGCCTGCTCTCCTCCTCGGTGACCCAATCATAACAGGTAATACAATGTGCTCCTGGTCTCCAGGATAAGCGCCCTCCCCAACACGCGTTTCAGCATGCTGCGTTCTGCACCCTTATCCTCCTCCTGAGTTTCTGGCAATTGTGTCTCATCATTGTCCACCTCTTGTGACGCGTTCCCACCGTCGCCTTTGTGTTACCGCGGCTGCTCAAATATTTGGGCATTGCTACATGCGATCTCATCTTACCCCTTTTCAAGTGCACCGGGCGAGAGGCTCAAATCTATAAATGGAAAACTGGCATGGTGGGAGGAAGGAGGTTCAGGGTCCAGACTCATGGCTACTCAGACTTGACGGTGTGGAAGACAGAGTGCTGGTGGTGGTGTTAAACAGACTGAAAGTATTAGGGTATGTTTGCTGCGTACAGCTGCAGAATCCAATCCGCAGCGGCCAGGTGTTACAGCATAATAGAGGGGATTTTATGAAATCCCATCTCCACTATGTGTACAAACACGCAGGTGGCAGACCTGCGTAACTGGACAAGCGGCACGTCTTTCTAGACCGCAGCATGTCTATTCATCTTGCGGAGATGCTCCGTCCCCGCAAGATAAATTACACAGTCTATTTATAGGATGCGGTGATTCCGCATGTGTTCAATGAATCACGACGCGTAGAAAAGGGGGCAGTGTTTTTGGTTTGGCGGGTATTCACTGCATCCGAAGAGCTTACAATCCTGACTTTGGAAACACACCCTTATCCGCTATCCAACCAACAACCTTTTCACATTGCTCTGGCTTCAATACTGCTGTCTTTCTGCGGTCCCCTAGAAATTTGGACAGGAAAGTCGAGGGAGCAGATGTGAGTGCTTGTTGTGGCCCACTTTCAGCTTGTCCATGCTCTCGACCTCTGCATGCACCATCACGTCCACTTGCCAATCGCCTTGCCCATTTTAAATGGACTACAATATTTTCCATGTTCACTACAAATGGTTGATTTTGGAGCAAACTTATATGTGATCTGTGTACAGGAAAACCACAGTTTAAAATATCTGCCCTGTAGGTAACAATTTTTTTTTAGCTAACTGGGGTCAATAACTAGGGTAAGACGCAGCAAAAACAGTTCAATGTAGGTCTCAAATGCCACAATTTGTAGCCCACAGATAGAAGAGGTGTCTGACAGAGACACCCCACTGTTAAATATGTGGCCTGTGTTATTATTTTTACAGTAAAATAGTGTATAGATCTAGGGTAAAACACAGCAAAAAAGGTGAATGGAAGCCTCAAATGCCACAATTTGTAGCCCACAGATAGAGGAGGCATGTCACGGAGATATGACACTGTAAATATGTGGCCTGTTTTATTATATTTTACAGCAAAATAGTGTATAGAACTAGGGTAGCAAAGCAAAAAAAGGTGAATGGAAGCCTCAAATGCCACAATTTGTAGCCCACAGATAGAGGAGGCATGTCACGGAGATATGACACTGTAAATATGTGGCCTGTTTTATTATATTTTACAGCAAAATAGTGTATAGAACTAGAGTAGCAAAGCAAAAAAAGGTGAATGGAAGCCTCAAATGCCACAATTTGTAGCCCACAGATAGAGGAGGCATGTCACGGAGATATGACACTGTAAATATGTGGCCTGTTTTATTATATTTTACAGCAAAATAGTGTATAGAACTAGGGTAGCAAAGCAAAAAAAGGTGAATGGAAGCCTCAAATGCAACAATTATTAGCCCACATATAGATGAGGCGTGTCACGGAGATAGCACACTGTAAAATATGTGGCCTGTATTTTTATTTACATCAAAATAGTGTATAGAACTATGATAACACACAGCAAAAAAGGTGAATGTAGGCCTGAAATGCCAGCAATTTGTCGCACACAGATAGAAGAGGTGTCTGATGGAGATACAGCACTGTTAAATACAGTATGTGACCTGCATTTTTTTACAGCAAAATAATGTATTAAACTAGGGTAGCACAGAGCAAAAAAAGGTGAATGGAAGCCTCAAATGCCAAAATTTGTAGCTCATAGATAGATGAGGCGTGTCACGGAGAAACCACACTGTAAAATGTGTGGCGTGTATTTTTATTTTTATAGTAAAATGGTGTATAGAACTAGGGTAACAAACAGCAAAAAAAGGTGAATGGAAGCCTCAAATTTCACAATTTGTAGCCCACAGATGCATGAGGCGTGTGACAGAGACAGCCCACTTTCACATATCAGGCCTGTATTTTTTTTTTTTGATGCCAGCAAAAATGTTTCAATGAATAGGCAATGACACAACAAAAAAATTGTATGGAGCCCTGAAATGGCAGAATTTTGAGCGGAATGATATGCGATCCGTGTGGCGTAAAAAACTCAGTTTAAAATATCTGCCCTGTTGCTAAATATTTTTTGGGCAGCAAAATGTTAGCAACAAATTGTATAAGACACTCCAAAAAAATTTTACAGTACCACGAAAAATGGCAGATTCTTCTGTGCACTCAGATGTCTGGGACAGGCAAATCCTTTAAAATACCATATAAACTCGAGTATAAGCTGAGATTTTCAGCCCATTTTATTGGGCTGAAAGTCCCCCTCTCAGCTTATACTCGAGTCATATATGCCAGGGGGTTGGCGGAGAAGGGGAACGGGGGTGTCAGGTCATACTTACCCCCTCCTGACGCATTTCTGCAGCCCCCTCCCACTTCTCCATGGTCTCCCTTCCTGCCTTCAGCGGTCACGTGGCACCGCTCATTAAACTCATGAATATGTGCATATTCATGAGTTTAATGAGGGGTACCACGTGACCGCTGAAGGCAGGAAGGGAGTCTGTGGGAGAATGAGGCTGCAGAGACCGCGCCAGGATGGGGTAAGTATAGGCTACATTCACCTGTCCCCGGTCCATTGCTGCTCGCTGCTGTCTGCTGCGTCAGTGTCATTCAGACATCAGAGGTCGCGGTGACGTGGTTGGTGTGCACCGTTCCCTCAGCTGCCTGAACGTCACTGACAGCTGATGTGGCAGACAGCAGCAAGCAGCTATGGACCCAGGACAGGTGAATATCTCAGGTGCCAGGTCCTAAGCCATCAGAGACACCGGAATCGGGCACACGGTGACGGAGAGGGGAGTATGTCATTTTTTTATGTGCAGCAGCAGCATATGGGGCCATAATCTATGGAGCATCTTATGGGGGCAGCATATGGGGGCATAATATATGGAGCAGCATATGGGGCAGCATATGGGGGCATGATATATGGAGCATCTTATGGGGAAAGCATATGGGGGCATAATCTATGAAGCAGTATATGCGGGCATAATCTATGGAGCAGCATATAGGGGCATAATCTATGGAGCAGCATATGGGCGCAGCATATGGTGGCATAATCTATGGAGCAGCATATGGGGGCATAATCTATGGAGCAGCATATAGGGGCATAATCTATGGAGCATTTTATGGGGCCATAATCTATGGAACATCTTAGTGGCCATAACCTTTAAGGAGCAGCATATGGGGCATATTATTCTATGGAGCATCTTATGGGGCCATTATTAACCTTTGTGCAGCATTATATGGGGCATATTTTGTATGGAGCATCTTATGGGGCCCATCATGAACTGTATGGAGCATTATATGGGGCTCCTGATTCAATATGGGTATTCAAAAACATTTAACCTATTGATGTCTCAATTAATTTTACTTTTATTGTTATCTATTTTTATTTTTGAAATTTATCAGTAGCTACTGCATTTTCCACGCTAGGCTTATACACGAGTCAATACGTTTTCCCAGTTTTTTGTGGCAAAATTAGGGGGGTCGGCTTATATTCGAGTCGGCTTATACTCAAGTAAATACGGTAACTGGATTTTCATGCTGTACTATGAAAAGGATCTTGCTGTAGTCTGCAGTGTCAACAAGCAAATGGAGAAAAAAAGGGGGCTCTGGATTGCTTTGGAATAAAATAATCAGGATTCAGATGCAAAAAAAAATATTCCTGGCCACTGATACCTGGGACAAGGTATATATGTAATAGGCTGCAGCAGCAGACAGTAATGGACCCCCTTGATGTATGCACTGAGATCTATATACCCACATGCAGTGTCTGCATGCTTTGCACTGATATGGATATATATACTCCCCTGCCTACCTAGCACTGCAATCTATATACTCTGTAATTAGTCCTTAGTAGGACTGTTGGTTTGGCTGGAACTTTGTACTGTAGTATGGTAGACCCACACTAACTGAAAACCCCCCAAATCTGACCCTATCTTGGCAGCAACTCTCCTTACACTGTCTGAATCCAGAGCTGAATGTGACAAGCAGGGCGTCGCCAGGTCTCTTATAGATCTGATGATGCTGTGCGGCCAGCCAGTCACTGTAATACCACAACAAAGATGGTTGCGGCATTACAGTGCATGGCAGACAATCCCTGCATGTTTATTGGCTCTCTAAAGAGTGGCAAACATGTAGGGAGGGACTTGAGCTCCCGCTTAGCTGTCCCGGAAATGTTCGGTGCTCGCCAAATACCGCGAGTATAGTGATACTCGGGCAAGAAACGAGCATTACCGAGTATGTTCGCTCATCACTGATCAGTACAGGATCTGTAGTGTAATGTACTGTATGTACACAATGACTTCAGCAGCATAGTGAGTGCAGCTCTAGGGTATAATACAGGTTGTAACTCAGGATCAGTACAGGATCACTAATGTAATGCATGTGCACAGTGATTCTGCCAGCAGAATAGTGAGTGCAGCTCTGGAGTATAATACAGGATAGAACTCAGGATCAGTAATGTAATGTTTGTATAGTTGTGGCCAAAAGTATTGACACCCCTGCAATTCTGTCAGATAATACTCCGTTTCTTCCTGAAAATGATTGCAAACACAAATTCTTTGGTGTTATTGTCTTAATTTAATTTGTCTTAAATGAAAAAACACAAAAGAGAATGAAGCAAAAAGCAAAACATTGATCATTTCACACAAAACTCCAAAAATGGGCCAGACAAAAGTATTGGCACCCTCAGCCTAATACTTGGCTGCACAACCTTTAGCCACAATAACTGCGACCAACCGCTTCCGGTAACCATCAATGAGTTTCTTACAATGCTCTGCTGGAATTTTAGACCATTCTTCTTTGGCAAACTGCTCCAGGTCCCTGATATTTGAAGGGTGCCTTCTCTAAACTGCCATTTTTAGATCTCTCCACAGGTGTTCTATGGGATTCAGGTCTGGACTCATTGCTGGCCACTTTAGAAGTCTCCAGTGCTTTCTCTCAAAGCATTTTCTAGCGCTTTTTGAAGTGTGTTTTGGGTCATTGTCCTGCTGGAAGACCCATGACCTCTGAGGGAGACCCAGCTTTCTCACACTGGGCCCTACATTATGCTGCAAAATTTGTTGGTAGTCTTCAGACTTCATAATGCCATGCACACGGTCAAGCAGTCCAGTGCCAGAGGCAGCAAAGCAACCCCAAAACATCAGGGAACCTCCGCCATGTTTGACTGTAGGGGCCGTGTTGTTTTCTTTGAATGCCTCTTTTTTCTCCTGTAAACTCTATGCTGATGCCTTTGCCCAAAAAGCTCTACTTTTGTCACATCTGACCAGAAAACATTCTTCTAAAACATTTTAGGCTTTTTCAGGTAAGTTTTGGCAAACTCCAGCCTGGCTTTTTTATGTCTCAGGGTAAGAAGTGGGGTCTTCCTGGGTCTCCTACCATACAGTCCCTTTTCATTCAGACGCCAACGGATAGTACGGGTTGACACTGTTGTACCCTCGGTCTGCAGGGCAGCTTGAACTTGTTTGGATGTTAGTCGAGGTTCTTTATCCAACATCCGCACAATCTTGCGTTGAAATCTCTTGTCAATTTTTCTTTTCCATCCACATCTAGGGAGGTTAGCCACAGTGCCATGGGCTTTAAACTTCTTGATGACACTGCGCACGGTAGACACAGGAACATTCAGGTCTTTGGAGATGAACTTGTAGCCTTGAGATTGCTCATGCTTCCTCACAATTTGGTTTCTCAAGTCCTCAGACAGTTCTTTGGTCTTCTTTCTTTTCTCCATGCTCAATGTGGTACACACAAGGACACAGGACAGAGGGTGAGTCAACTTTAATCCATGTCAACTGGCGGCAAGTGTGATTTAGTTATTGCCAACACCTGTTAGGTGCCACAGGTAAGTTACAGGTGCTGTTAATTACACAAATTAGAGAAGCATCACATGTTTTTTCGAACAGTGCCAATACTTTTGTCCACCCTCTTTTTTATGTTTGGTGTGGAATTATATCCAATTTGGCTTTAGGACAATTATTTTTGTGTTTTTTCATTTAAGACAAATTAAATGAAGATAATAATACCAAAGAATTTGTGTTTGCAATCATTTTCAGGAAGAAACTGAGTATTATCTGACAGAATTGCAGGGGTGTCAATACTTTTGGCTACAACTGTATGTAGGGAAGTGGACTGACCTACGGACATGTCTGAAGAGGAACAGTGAATGTAAGTTGGGCAGTAAATATACTTGACGTGAATTTGTATATACGTGTGGGGGAACAGCTGGAAACAGGGAGAGATGGTGTAGGACCGGGTTTTGACCACTAGGGGGAGACAAAGAATAGCAGAAAAAGGAGACGGTGCAGTACTGAGGTTTGGCCACTGGAGGGAGACAAAAGAAAGCAGGGAAAGGACTTAACAGCAGCTATTGCTTAAGAAACCGCAAAGTCATGGTGGGCAAAGTTACGGGGACTCGGAAGGGGGAATTCCCAGGCAAGGGAATAAAAAGAGGGAGAGAGAGAGTTCCAGAAGGAGGTATCCAGTCCAGGAAGAGTTCAGCACAGCTCAGGATGAGACAGAAGGAAGACCAACTCCGGAAGGGACTGGAAGGAGAGACAGTCAAGGGGGTGGCCCTGACAGGATAGCTGCAGGACAGAGGATTCCCGGGGTACCAGACGGACGGACTCGGCCAGGCAAAGCGCTGTGGTGGTGGGCCTAAGGCAGCCAAAGTGTCGATTTAGGGGGAAGCAGGAGGTAAAATTCTGTTCGCGGCGCAAAAGGACCACCCCCAGTTGGCACACGTACCTACAAGTGGCGTAGTCGGCAGGATCATCACCGACAATCCACCAATGTCAGCGGTGAGACCGCACCGAAGATCTAACGGACCCAAGCTGAGCGGGTTGAAAATTTACTGCTGTGGATTACAAAAATTGGACTGTAATTGAGATTGCTGGCTTTAATCAGTAGAACCCTGAACGAAAAGTATTCTGCAGAAATGACTGTGGCATATAAGCACCTGAAAGAGTCGCCGGAGTTTGCTGCTGCATTGGACTACCAGGGTCAGCTATGTCGAGCCCGCCCCTGGGGGGAGCGGTGTACATCAAGTGACAGCTGCCCCTTCCTGCTGAACGCTGGAAAATGGGTGGAGGGGCCGGCTAATGCCCCAGCCTGGTGAAAAGGCTGGGTATGGCTGTCTAGTGCCATTGAGCTCCGGGACATCAGACACGATGAGACGCTGCAGTTGCCGAGGCCTTAGACGGATGGAGTGGCAATGGTAGCGGGAGATCGAGGGCCACCGAGTTACCTGTGTCTGGGTGTCGTTGCCGGAGTACCGGACACTCACCCTGGAGGAAGACCGACCTGGGACCCCACTACAGCTGCCAACAGCTGGATCTGAGGAACTCGAGGTGGCAGTGTGCTTGCCCGCGGCACAGGCCGTGCCGGGACAGCCGCTGGAGGAACCATTACCGACTCTCCCTGCGGAACCATCGGGCCTGGAGGCTGGTCCTGCCGGATGGCGGGATGAAGAGCAGCGGTGCACCTCAGACGATGGGACCGGGAGTAACGGAGGAGCGACGGAGACTAGCGGCACCTCGGACACTCCGGTCGCTTGGATGCATCAGTTCCTGGAGGAACTGCGGAGCAGCCTTAAGGAAACTGCGGAGCCGGGGGGAGGTGAGCGTCTCCCCATACCAGCTGGCGGCACGGCAGGCAGTTCCCACCTCCCTGCCCTGTATGGGCGATAGGCCCAAGGTCCCCCGATATTGGCCCCCAGCCTCCCCAAACGGCCTCCCCTCGTCCAGCGGGCCCAGCTCCCGACCGATCCTCGGCCCATACAGGGCCGACCGACGTCCATGCCATCGACCCCGAGCCGCCCTGTTCTGCCTCGACTTCACTCTCGGCCCCGGCTGTGGCTGCCTCTACTCCACTCACGGCTCTGGCCGCGGCCTACTCACCGGCACCCGTGAATGCCTCTGCCCCACTCTCAGCCCCGGCTGCGGCCTACACACAGGTATCCAAGGCCGCCTCGACCCCACTCTCGGCTCCGACTGTGGCCTACTCGTCTATATCGGGCCTTCTGTCTGGATTGCGGACGTTATCTCACAGAAGAAGATCAAAGAGTGGGAGGTCTGGGCGCTGCTGCACCAGAAGGGGGAGGCAGCCATGTCTGTCACTCGGTGTACCAGGCAGCTTGTGTACACGAATGTCGAGAGGGGCTACAGTTTCATCAGAGAAGCGGAGACTGGCCACAAAGTGTATATGAACGTGGCCTCCATTAAGCATAGGCGGGCCCTGCGGATGAGAGAACTGATATTCTTTTACAAGGAATACTGCCCCCTTGGCTACTATGCTGTGGCAATTATCGTGTACCCTGAGGAATGCGGAACCCTGTGAAGGGGAGGTGGACTCCTGGGCCTCGGGCACTGAGGATGCTCGGGGCCCAGGAACAGTTAAAACATCCCGGAGGCTCCACGGCTGTGGAATTCCTTGCTGTTGGCAGAACAATGGCCATCAGGAAACGGCCCGGAGCGCTGCTGAATACGGACTACCGGGACTCCTGTGTACTGTTGCGCAGCATGGGGACTGTTCCTCTTCCCCCTGGGGTAAAATTCCCCAACTTTTGATATGGCAGGGATGTGTGGGGGTGCTTTCCGCAAAGGAAGTGGGAGCACTAATGTTTTGTTTTGAAAATGCTGAATGTTGAAGTTTAAGTGTTATAATTATTAAAAGTAGTACATGTTGAAATTATGTATAGTTAGTATAAAATGTAATATGAGAATGATTCAACAGGTCCAAAATGTGAAACTAAAGAAAATTCTTGCCATGACTGATTATACCTGAGGGTACAAGATAGTTCGTGAAATGGAGAGTGGTCCATATGTCAGGTCCTAGGTGAAAAAGTACTGAAAGTGAAGGAACGGGGGCACACGGTGACCTGGTAGGCCGGAGCCTCGGTCGTGTCACCCTAGAATGGAATGCAATACTGAAGGTGAGAAAAGTGGAAGAGAGAACCCGTTGAAGAAGTACGGGTGGTCCTACCACAACACAAGGGAATTGTCATAGAGGCGTACGTGCCTGCGAGTAGCCGTAAGCTACTCGGAGCATGATTGCTCCCGGCTCTGTTAAGCATCCCGTGTAGACCTAGAAGGCACCAGGCTATGCTCGACAGCCGTCACACGAACAAAAGAGAGTGGGGAAGATCAAAAAAAGGAAAACGAAGGGGACGAGATTTTCGAGGATGACAATGGTAAAAGGAAGGTGGTATGTAGGGAAGTGGACTGACTTATGGACGTGTCTAAAGAGGAACAGTGAATGTAAGTTGGGCAGTGAATATACTTGACGTTAGAGATGAGCGACTTTGCCTCTGGGAAGGTCGAGTTGGGTGTCGGACCACCCGAAATCGGCCAACTATTGGCAAAAGTCAGAGTTCCGACCAAATCCCGACCCCAATGCAAGTCAATGGGGAATAAAAGTCGGCAGTGAGTGGAGGACAGCAAACACACCTACAGTGCCCATTTTATCGGCAACAACATCAATTCTTATTACTTAAGCTTGTCAACCTTAATTTACTTTATAATAATAGTAACGCATTGAAAACTGGGGGTTAGAGTTGAGCAAAACGGGTCGAAAAAATTCAAAAGTCGCCGACTTTTGGCAAAGTCGGGTTTCATGAAACGAAACCCGACCCTAGGATGAGGTCGGCCACGAGGTCGGCGACTTACGCGCCAAAGTCGCGTTTCAAAAGTTTGTTATGCGCTCTTTTTCAGCCAATCAGGATCCACGGACACTGTGGGCAACGTGATGACATAGGCACGGGTCACCACCATCTTTCAGAAGGGCATGCAAGTGATTGGCTTGCTTTGGTGGGCGTCACAGGGGGTATAAAAGGGAGTGCACGCCGACCGCCATCTTACTTCTGCCGATCTTAGTATAGGGAGAGGTTGCTGCTGATTCTGTAGGGAGAGCATTAGGCAGGGAAGAAGACAAAAAAACTGCTTCTGCTGCTAGAGATTTGGCCTGCACAACACACAAGTCACTGTGTGTGCAGTGCAAGGGGAGGATATATTGTGGTGTATCAGTGGTGTTGGTTGTTGGGCTGCCTTCTAAGGCTTCCTGACACGCTGGCATTGCTGTTTACCCACTGCTCCGCAAACTGCTTTTTTAAAAGCAATCCAATCTCCCTTATCCTCTCGTCACTTTGGTCACAGGCAGCTGTGCCATCGAGCGTGTCACATAGCACTCAGATATCAGTGGGCCGCACACAATCCACAAGTGTCCAGTGTCCAAAAGTGTACGCAGAGATTCAAAATCTCCATTATCCTCTCGTCACTTTGGTCACAGGCAGCTGTGCCATCGAGCGTGTCACATAGCGCTCAGATATCAGTGGGCCGCACACAATCCACAAGTGTCCACTGTCCAAAAGTGTACGCAGAGATTCAAAATCTCCATTATCCTCTCGTCACTTTGGTCACAGGCAGCTGTGCCATCGAGCGTGTCACATAGCACTCAGATATCAGTGGGCCGCACACAATCCACAAGTGTCCACTGTCCACAAGTGTACGCAGAGATTCAAAATCTCCATTATCCTCTCGTCACTTTGGTCACAGGCAGCTGTGCCATCGAGCGTGTCACATAGCGCTCAGATATCAGTGGGCCGCACACAATCCACAAGTGTCCAGTGTCCAAAAGTGTACGCAGAGATTCAAAATCTCCATTATCCTCTCGTCACTTTGGTCACAGGCAGCTGTGCCATCGAGCGTGTCACATAGCGCTCAGATATCAGTGGGCCGCACACAATCCACAAGTGTCCACTGTCCAAAAGTGTACGCAGAGATTCAAAATCTCCATTATCCTCCCGTCACTTTGGTCACAGGCAGCTGTGCCATCGAGCGTGTCACATAGCGCTCAGATATCAGTGGGCCGCACACAATCCACAAGTGTCCAGTGTCCAAAAGTGTACGCAGAGATTCAAAATCTCCATTATCCTCTCGTCACTTTGGTCACAGGCAGCTGTGCCATCGAGCGTGTCACATAGCGCTCAGATATCAGTGGGCCGCACACAATCCACAAGTGTCCAGTGTCCAAAAGTGTACGCAGAGATTCAAAATCTCTATTATCCTCTCGTCACTTTGGTCACAGGCAGCTGTGCCATCGAGCGTGTCACATAGCGCTCAGATATCAGTGGGCCGCACACAATCCACAAGTGTCCAGTGTCCAAAAGTGTACGCAGAGATTCAAAATCTCCATTATCCTCTCGTCACTTTGGTCACAGGCAGCTGTGCCATCGAGCGTGTCACATAGCGCTCAGATATCAGTGGGCCGCACACAATCCACAAGTGTCCAGTGTCCAAAAGTGTACGCAGAGATTCAAAATCTCCATTATCCTCTCGTCACTTTGGTCACAGGCAGCTGTGCCATCGAGCGTGTCACATAGCGCTCGCTCAGATATCAGTGGGCCGCACACAATCCACAAGTGTCCACTGTCCACAAGTGTACGCAGAGATTCAAAATCTCCATTATCCTCTCGTCACTTTGGTCACAGGCAGCTGTGCCATCGAGCGTGTCACATAGCGCTCAGATATCAGTGGGCCGCACACAATCCACAAGTGTCCAGTGTCCAAAAGTGTACGCAGAGATTCAAAATCTCCATTATCCTCTCGTCACTTTGGTCACAGGCAGCTGTGCCATCGAGCGTGTCACATAGCGCTCAGATATCAGTGGGCCTCACACAATCCACAAGTGTCCACTGTCCACAAGTATACGCAGAGATTCAAAATCTCCATTATCCTCTCGTCACTTTGGTCACAGGCAGCTGTGCCATCGAGCGTGTCACATAGCGCTCAGATATCAGTGGGCCGCACACAATCCACAAGTGTCCAGTGTCCAAAAGTGTACGCAGAGATTCAAAATCTCCATTATCCTCTCGTCACTTTGGTCACAGGCAGCTGTGCCATCGAGCGTGTCACATAGCGCTCAGATATCAGTGGGCCGCACACAATCCACAAGTGTCCACTGTCCACAAGTGTACGCAGAGATTCAAAATCTCCATTATCCTCTCGTCACTTTGGTCACAGGCAGCTGTGCCATCGAGCGTGTCACATAGCGCTCAGATATCAGTGGGCCGCACACAATCCACAAGTGTCCAGTGTCCAAAAGTGTACGCAGAGATTCAAAATCTCCATTATCCTCTCGTCACTTTGGTCACAGGCAGCTGTGCCATCGAGCGTGTCACATAGCGCTCAGATATCAGTGGGCCGCACACAATCCACAAGTGTCCACTGTCCACAAGTGTACGCAGAGATTCAAAATCTCCATTATCCTCTCGTCACTTTGGTCACAGGCAGCTGTGCCATCGAGCGTGTCACATAGCGCTCGCTCAGATATCAGTGGGCCGCACACAATCCACAAGTGTCCACTGTCCACAAGTGTACGCAGAGATTCAAAATCTCCATTATCCTCTTGTCACTTTGGTCACAGGCAGCTGTGCCATCGAGCGTGTCACATAGCGCTCAGATATCAGTGGGCCGCACACAATCCACAAGTGTCCAGTGTCCACAAGTGTACGCAGAGATTCAAAATCTCCATTATCCTCTCGTCACTTTGGTCACAGGCAGCTGTGCCATCGAGCGTGTCACATAGCGCTCAGATATCAGTGGGCCGCACACAATCCACAAGTGTCCAGTGTCCACAAGTGTACGCAGAGATTCAAAATCTCCATTATCCTCTCGTCACTTTGGTCACAGGCAGTTGTGCCATCGAGCGTGTCACATAGCGCTCAGATATCAGTGGGCCGCACACAATCCACAAGTGTCCACTGTCCACAAGTGTACGCAGAGATTCAAAATCTCCATTATCATCTCGTCACTTTGGTCACAGGCAGCTGTGCCATCGAGCGTGTCACATAGCGCTCAGATATCAGTGGGCCTCACACAATCCACAAGTGTCCACTGTCCACAAGTGTGTGCAGAAATTCTAAAACTCCCCTGTCCTATAGACACCTTGTACCTTGTTTTACATTACTATATAGTTTGTTGGATTTTGTCTACATTTCTACCAAAAATGAGGAAGGCTGGTGGAAGAGGCCGTGGAATTGGGCGGGGGTTGGCAGCTGGTAATGATGGTGTTGGTGGTGGATCTGATGGTAGTGACAAGAGCAAAATAGGACCAAATGCAGGAGGTGCTGACCCTGCGTCATCGTCTGTCTACATAAGGCCTCGAACGCTTAGTTTTCTAGGAGTTGGCAAACCGCTTTTAAAGGCAGAGCATCAGGAAAAAGTTTTGTCTTACATTGCTGACTCAGCCTCCAGCTCTATCGCCTCCTCTTCTTCAGTTGTAAAAAGTAAAAGCACTGAGTCGTCATTGGAGGCTCATGTTCATGAACCACACCTTTCCTTGTGTCCTTCACCCCAACCAAGATTGAAGGATGACGCAGGCCATACTACTGATTACTCCATGGAGCTGTTTTCACATACCATGCCTGGATTATCAAGTCAAATGGTGAATTACCCAGGCCAAGATGAATCTGACATGGAGTGCACTGATGCACAGCCGCTGATGGATGATTCTGCTGGTACATTCACTCAGAGCACTACATTGTCCTCGCAGTGTACAGAGCCAGATTTTGACCCTGATGAGACTCAGGTGCCCCTTCCCGCACACTATACCACCATACACGGTGACACAGAGAAAGGTGCACATGACATTGAAGAGGAGGTGATGGATGACCCAGTTGTTGACCCAGATTGGCATCCATTGGGGGAAGAGGGTGCTGCTTCCAATAGCTCAGATGAGGAGCATCCACAGCAGACATCGACATCGCAACAGCTGTTATCTGGCAGGCCCGGAGCACTCCAAAGACAGGTTCCAAACATCAAAAGAGTTGCTGGACAGCTTGTCCAGAGGGTCAAAAGATCACAGCGTGCTAGGCCGCAAAATGTCTGCCAAAGTAGGAAGAGTGCAGTGTGGCACTTTTTTGAACAAAATCCTCATGATCAGGCCAAGGTTATCTGTAAGAAGTGCGCAAAGACCTTTAGCCGAGGGAAAAATCTGAAAAATTTGAATACCAGTTGCATGCTTAGACATTTAACCAGCATGCACTTGCAAGCGTGGACACAACACCAAACCTCAAGTGCCACATGTGCAACTGATCACAACGAAGGTAGTCAGCAACGCTACATTGTTTCCCCCACTGTAAGCACACCGGTTAGCACAGCAGCAAATGTTGAGGTGTCGTTGCAAGGCCACAGCAGTCAGGGAATCCCACTGTTATATCAACGAAAGACTGATTCTAGGCCATCAGAAAGAACACCAACTCCATCACCATCATCAACCCTCTCTCAGTCCGCCCTGTCCACCGCTACTTCCACCATATGCAGCTCTCAAGTCCAGCTCACCCTCCCAGACACTATGAGTAGGTCAAGAAAGTACTCAGTCTCTCATCCGCGTACACTGGGTTTGAACGCCCACATTGCCAAACTAATCTCGTTTGAGATGATGCCCTTTCGGTTGGTGGAAAGCACAGCTTTCCGCGAACTCATGGCCTATGCAGTACCACGCTATGACCTACCCAGTCGCCACTTCTTCTCTCGCAAAGCCATCCCAGCCCTCCACCATCATGTGAAAGACCGCATTGTCCATGCACTCAAGCAGTCAGTGAGCGGAAAGGTGCACCTCACAAATGATGCATGGTCCAGTCGGCATGGCCAGGGCAGTTACGTGTCCATCACTGCGCACTGGGTTAATGTGGTGGATGCAGGGTCCACAGGGGACAGCGGTGGTGGGACAGTGCTGCCTAGCCCACGGTCTAGGAAACAGTTGGCTGTTGGCGTTCGACCCTCCTCCTCCTCCTCCTCCTCCTCCAGAAGCGACAGCTCGTCCACAGAGCGCAGTCGTACGAGCACTCCATCTGCAGCTGCCACTGTTGCACACGATGTGTCCCCCTATCGAGTAGCTAGTGGAAAGCGTCAGCAGGCTGTGTTGCAGATGATGTGTTTGGGCGACAGACACACCGCCGAGGTGCTGGCCGAGTACTTGAAGCGACAAACTGAGTCATGGCTGGGCAGTGTACATCTTGAGGCAGGCAAGGTAGTTAGTGATAACGGCCGTAATTTTGTGGCAGCCATAGCCCTTTCAAAACTCAGCCACATACCTTGCTTGGCTCACACCTTGAACCTGGTTGGTGCAGTGCTTCCTCAAAAATTATCCGGAGTTAACAGCCCTGCTCCAGAAGGTGCGAAGACTGTGCGCGCACATCTGCCGGTCGCCTGTACACTCCGTTCGTATGCAGAAGCTGCAGCGATTGCTCCACCTTCCCAACCACCGCCTCATTATCGAGATTGCAACAAGGTGGAACTCCACCCTGCACATGGTGGAGCGGCTGTGCGAGCAGAGGCAGGCCATAATGCATTTGTGGGAGGATACACGGCCAGGCACTTTGAGAGCAGACATGGAGTTGACAGGCGTGCAGTGGTCGAAGCTGAAAGACCTTTGTAAAGTCCTTCAGTGTTTTGAGGAATGCACACGGCTGGTAAGCGCAGACGACGCCATCCTAAGCATGAGCATCCCACTTATGCGTCTGCTCATGCAAACTTTGACGCACCTTAAGGAGCAGGAGTCTGCAGCCAATGTTGATGAGGAGGAATAGGAGGAGGGAATCCTTGATGACATTCAGCCATTGTCTGCTCAGGGACCTCTCCTGGACGAGGTGGAGGAAGAAGAGGAGGAGGAGGAGGAGGATGATGGGGATGATTACTTAGGGGAGGAGGATGCATCTCGTGGGGCAAGTGAAAATGTTGGCGTGGCAAGGTCTGGTACAGGGTTTGTGCGTGACTGGAGGGATGTGGATTTGCCAGAAAGTGCTCCTCCACCCAGCACTCGCAGTGCATCATTGACACCGGGAACATTGGCCCACATGTCAGATTATGCCTTGCGGATCCTAAAAAGGGACCCCCGCATTGCCAAAATGATGAACGATGACGACTACTGGTTGGCCAGCATCCTGGATTCACGCTATAAAGGCAAATTACAAAACATCATGCCACAGGAGAACCTTGACCTAATATTGGCTTATAAACAAGCAACTCTGGTAAATCGGTTGCTTGAGGCATTCCCAGCACACAGCAGCGGTGATGGTTCTCACACGAGCCGTACGGGCCGGGGGCAGCTTGGCAGAGGTGTTCGTGGTGCACACAGCAGAAGTGGCGTTGGAGACAGGGGTTTCATGACAATGTTGTGGACTGATTTTTCAAATACCGCTCACACAACTGGTAATACTGCATCGATGGAAAGTGACAGGAGACAGCAGTTGTCAACTATGGTTACAAACTACTTTTCCTCCCATATTGATGTTCTCCCACACAGGTCATTCCCCTTTGACTATTGGGCCGCTAAACTGGACACCTGGCCTGAATTGGCCCAATATGCCTTACAGGAGCTCGCTTGCCCAGCTGCAAGTGTGCTATCGGAAAGAGTCTTCAGTGCAGCTGGATCAATCCTGGCAGAAAAAAGGACCCGTCTATCAACCCAAAATGTGGATGATCTAACCTTCATTAAAATGAACCACGCATGGGTTTCCAAGGATTTTGTCCCACCTTCCCCTGATGACACATAGGGTGACAGAAAAATGGCTTGCTTTGGTCCACCTCTTCCTGGTACTTCACCTATTTCGCCTTTTGCATCAGTTGAATGTCCAACATCAACATATGCCACTTTCTAAAACTCCCTAACTGTGCTGCCTCCCCCCCCATGGCCGGGGTCACCACCTAGCGCACGACACCGTGCGAGTGCCGTTGCCCTGGACAGGTGGGTAGGCCGACTCTTGGGCGTGGGCACTGGCACAGGGTCCCTCATAGTGAAATCAAGTGTCTCTGACGGTGGTGGTGCACACCCGCCGTCAGACACACCGCTGTACTATGAGGGGCCCAGTGCCAGTACCGACGCCCACGAGTGTGCCCCCCTTGCTTGGGCAGGGCCCCAGCATTTGCAATCTTTACCTCTCCCTGCTCCTCCGCTGTGTAATCTGGGCCGTCAAATCCATACTGTGCCTGACACCGTCTGAGCCTGCCTCCTGATGTATAGACATATATTTTGAATGTGTACGCTATCCATACATGTTATCCGGGGATACGGTACCCCTTCTAACCTTTGTGCAATGACGTGCAATCCATACTGGGCATAACACCGTCTGAGCCTGCCTCATGCTGTATAGACATATATTTTGAATGTGTACGCTATCCATACATGTTATCCAGGGATACGGTACCCTTTCTAACCTTTGTGCAATGACGTGCAATCCATACTGGGCCTAACACCGTCTGAGCCTGCCTCGTGCTGTATAGACATATATTTTGAATGTGTACGCTATCCATACATGTTATCCGGGGATACGGTACCCCTTCTAACCTTTGTGCAATGATGTGCAATCCATACTGGGCCTAACACCGTCTGAGCCTGCCTCGTGCTGTATAGACATATATTTTGAATGTGTACGCTATCCATACATGTTATCCAGGGATACGGTACCCTTTCTAACCTTTGTGCAATGACGTGCAATCCATACTGGGCCTAACACCGTCTGAGCCTGCCTCATGCTGTATAGACATATATTTTGAATGTGTACGCTATCCATACATGTTATCTGGGGATACGGTACCCTTTCTAACCTTTGTGCAATGACGTGCAATCCATACTGGGCATAACACCGTCTGAGCCTGCCTCATGCTGTATAGACATATATTTTGAATGTGTACACTATCCATACATGTTATCCGGGGATACGGTACCCCTTCTAACCTTTGTGCAATGACGTGCAATCCATACTGGGCCTAACACTGTCTGAGCCTGCCTCATGCTGTATAGACATATATTTTGAATGTGCACGCTATCCATACATGTTATCCAGGGATACGGTACCCTTTCTAACCTTTGTGCAATGACGTGCAATCCATACTGGGCCTAACACCGTCTGAGCCTGCCTCATGCTGTATAGACATATATTTTGAATGTGTACGCTATCCATACATGTTATCCGGGGATACGGTACCCTTTCTAACCTTTGTGCAATGACGTGCAATCCATACTGGGCCTAACACCGTCTGAGCCTGCCTCATGCTGTATAGACATATATTTTGAATGTGTACGCTATCCATACATGTTATCCGGGGATACGGTACCCCTTCTAACCTTTGTGCAATGACGTGCAATCCATACTGGGCCTAACACCGTCTGAGCCTGCCTCATGCTGTATAGACATATATTTTGAATGTGTACGCTATCCATACATGTTATCCGGGGATACGGTACCCCTTCTAACCTTTGTGCAATGACGTGCAATCCATACTGGGCCTAACACCGTCTGAGCCTGCCTCATGCTGTATAGACATATATTTTGAATGTGTACGCTATCCATACATGTTATCCGGGGATACGGTACCCCTTCTAACCTTTGTGCAATGACGTGCAATCCATACTGGGCCTAACACCGTCTGAGCCTGCCTCATGCTGTATAGACATATATTTTGAATGTGTACGCTATCCATACATGTTATCCGGGGATACGGTACCCCTTCTAACCTTTGTGCAATGACGTGCAATCCATACTGGGCCTAACACCGTCTGAGCCTGCCTCATGCTGTATAGACATATATTTTGAATGTGTACGCTATCCATACATGTTATCCGGGGATACGGTACCCCTTCTAACCTTTGTGCAATGACGTGCAATCCATACTGGGCCTAACACCGTCTGAGCCTGCCTCATGCTGTATAGACATATATTTTGAATGTGTACGCTATCCATACATGTTATCCGGGGATACGGTACCCTTTCTAACCTTTGTGCAATGACGTGCAATCCATACTGGGCATAACACCGTCTGAGCCTGCCTCATGCTGTATAGACATATATTTTGAATGTGTACACTATCCATACATGTTATCCGGGGATACGGTACCCCTTCTAACCTTTGTGCAATGACGTGCAATCCATACTGGGCCTAACACCGTCTGAGCCTGCCTCATGCTGTATAGACATATATTTTGAATGTGCACGCTATCCATACATGTTATCCAGGGATACGGTACCCTTTCTAACCTTTGTGCAATGACGTGCAATCCATACTGGGCCTAACACCGTCTGAGCCTGCCTCATGCTGTATAGACATATATTTTGAATGTGTACGCTATCCATACATGTTATCCGGGGATACGGTACCCTTTCTAACCTTTGTGCAATGACGTGCAATCCATACTGGGCCTAACACCGTCTGAGCCTGCCTCATGCTGTATAGACATATATTTTGAATGTGTACGCTATCCATACATGTTATCCGGGGATACGGTACCCCTTCTAACCTTTGTGCAATGACGTGCAATCCATACTGGGCCTAACACCGTCTGAGCCTGCCTCATGCTGTATAGACATATATTTTGAATGTGTACGCTATCCATACATGTTATCCGGGGATACGGTACCCCTTCTAACCTTTGTGCAATGACGTGCAATCCATACTGGGCCTAACACCGTCTGAGCCTGCCTCATGCTGTATAGACATATATTTTGAATGTGTACGCTATCCATACATGTTATCCGGGGATACGGTACCCTTTCTAACCTTTGTGCAATGACGTGCAATCCATACTGGGCATAACACCGTCTGAGCCTGCCTCATGCTGTATAGACATATATTTTGAATGTGTACACTATCCATACATGTTATCCGGGGATACGGTACCCCTTCTAACCTTTGTGCAATGACGTGCAATCCATACTGGGCCTAACACCGTCTGAGCCTGCCTCATGCTGTATAGACATATATTTTGAATGTGCACGCTATCCATACATGTTATCCAGGGATACGGTACCCTTTCTAACCTTTGTGCAATGACGTGCAATCCATACTGGGCCTAACACCGTCTGAGCCTGCCTCATGCTGTATAGACATATATTTTGAATGTGTACGCTATCCATACATGTTATCCGGGGATACGGTACCCTTTCTAACCTTTGTGCAATGACGTGCAATCCATACTGGGCCTAACACCGTCTGAGCCTGCCTCATGCTGTATAGACATATATTTTGAATGTGTACGCTATCCATACATGTTATCCGGGGATACGGTACCCCTTCTAACCTTTGTGCAATGACGTGCAATCCATACTGGGCCTAACACCGTCTGAGCCTGCCTCATGCTGTATAGACATATATTTTGAATGTGTACGCTATCCATACATGTTATCCGGGGATACGGTACCCCTTCTAACCTTTGTGCAATGACGTGCAATCCATACTGGGCCTAACACCGTCTGAGCCTGCCTCATGCTGTATAGACATATATTTTGAATGTGTACGCTATCCATACATGTTATCCGGGGATACGGTACCCCTTCTAACCTTTGTGCAATGACGTGCAATCCATACTGGGCCTAACACCGTCTGAGCCTGCCTCATGCTGTATAGACATATATTTTGAATGTGTACGCTATCCATACATGTTATCCGGGGATACGGTACCCCTTCTAACCTTTGTGCAATGACGTGCAATCCATACTGGGCCTAACACCGTCTGAGCCTGCCTCATGCTGTATAGACATATATTTTGAATGTGTACGCTATCCATACATGTTATCCGGGGATACGGTACCCTTTCTAACCTTTGTGCAATGACGTGCAATCCATACTGGGCCTAACACCGTCTGAGCCTGCCTCATGCTGTATAGACATATATTTTGAATGTGTACGCTATCCATACATGTTATCCAGGGATACGGTACCCCTTCTAACCTTTGTGCAATCACGTGCAATCCATACTGGGCGTGAGAACAGCTGGCGAGCTGTTAAGCAAGCTACAGCACCTGTCCAGACAAGTACAGGGATTCCCTAGCGAGGAGACTTATTTGATTGTTTTCTATGTTGGGACAGCAATTTTTGGGGAGCACTATACTCTGGAGAATGATAGATGGGGCCCACCATACACTGGAACATTCCAAAGGTGGACATCAGACACTGGAGCAGCATTTACAGGGCCCATTATACACTAGAGCATTAGAAATGGGGCCCATTATGTTTGGAGCATTATTTGGGCCCATAAGACAGTGGAGCTTCATCCATGGGGACCAACATATACTGTAGCATTATGTGGAGCTCATCATATACTGTTTCAAACATTATATGGGACCAATGATTTTGTATGGAGAAATACTGTAGATGGGCCTCGTCATGAGATGTAAAAAGTGAGGTATTTTTCATTGTACTATACCGCTATTTATCTGCCATATCGGAGCATGATGAGTTGTGGTATGTGTTAAAGGGGCGCTTTTTCGCCCAGGGCACATGAAAACCTGCAGCCAGCCCTCCCCCCCACAAATTTAGCCAAATAACCCCCATTTTTCAGTGCGTAACTTGTATTATGAAGTTAATTAAGGTTGACAAGCTTAAGTAAAAAGAATTGATGCTTTTGGCATTCAAATGGGCACTGTAGGTGTGTTTCCTGTCCTCCTCTCACTGCCGACTTTTATTCCCCATTGACTTACATTGGGTTTCGTGTTTCGGGACGACCCCGACTTTTCCCTATAATCGGACGATCTTGCTCGACCCGACTTTTGGAAAAGTCGGGTTTCACGAAACGAAACGCGACCCTAAAAAAGCAAAAGTTGCTCAACTCTACTGGGGGTTATTTGGCTAAAGTTGTGAGAGGGTACAGCCCAGTTAGGAAGATGGAAAAACTAGCATATGTTAAGGTGTAGGCTGGACATTCAGCAGCTACAAAAGGAGGAATTGGAGAAGTCGGAGGAAGAGGAGGACAAAGCGAGTCATTTTGCTGGCAACCTATGTGTCATCAGGGGAAGGTGGGATAAAATCCTTTGAAACCCAGGCATGGTTCATTGTAATGAAGGTGAGATCACCAACATTATGGGTCGACAGCCGGGTCCTTCTTTCTGTTAGGATTGCTCCTGCAGCACTGAAGAATCTTTCTGATAGCACACTACCAGCAGGGCAAGCGAGCTTCTGTAAGGCATATTGTGCCAATTCAGGCCAGGTGTCCAGCTTACAGGCCCAGTAGTCGAAGGGGAATGAACTGTGAGGGAGAACATTGATAGGGAAGGAGAGGTAATTTTGAACCATAGTTGACAACTGCTGTCTCCTGTCTGTTGCAATCGATTCAGTATTACCAGTCGTGTGAGCGGTAGTCGAGAAATCAGTCCACAACATGGTCATGAAACCCCTGTCTCCAACGCCAGTTTGGCTGTGTGCACCATGAACACCTCTTCCATGTTGCCCAGTACAGCTCGTGGTAGAACCTGCACCACTGCTGTTTGCTGGGAATGCCTGTAACAAACAGTTTACCAGAGTTGCTTGTTTGTACACCAATATTAGCTCTAGGTTCTCCTGTGGCATGATGTTCTGTAATTTGCCTTTATAGGGTGGATCGAGGATGCTGGCCAAACAGTAGTCGTTATCCTTCATAAATTTGGCAATGCGGGGGTCTGTTTTTAGGATCTGCAAGAGATAATCACACATGTGGGCCAATGTTCCAGGTGTCAGTGATGCACTGCCAGTGGTGGGTGGAGGAGCACTTTCTGCCAATTCCACATCCCTCCAGTCACGCACAAACCCTGTACCTGACCTTGGCAAGCCAACATTTTCTCTTGCCCCATGAAAAGCATCCTCCTCCCCAAAATAATCATCCCCCTCATCCTCCTCCTCTTCCTCTTCTTCCTCCACCTCCTCCATGACAGTTCCCTGAGCAGACAATGCCTGACTGTCATCAAGGCTTCCCTCCTCCTCCTCCGCTGCAGATGCCTGATCCTTAATGTGCATCAAAGTTTGCATGAGCAGACGCATAAGTGGGATGCTCATGCTTATGATGGCGTCGTCTGCGCTTACCAGCCATGTGCATTCCTCAAAACACTGAAGGACTTTACAGAGGTCTTTCAGCTTTGACCACTGCACACCCGACAACTCGATGTCTGCCCTCAAACTGTGTGCCCGTGTATCCTACCACAAATGCATTACAGCCTGACTCTTTTTGCACAGCCTCTCAACCATGTGCATGGTGGAGTTCCACCTTGTTGCAACGTCTATGATTAGGCGGTGCTTGGGGAGATGGAGCGATCGCTGCAGCCTCTGCAGTCTACTGGAGTCTACTGGCGAGCGACAGATGTGCGAGCACAGTCTTCGCACCTTATGGAGCAGGGCTGGTAACTCCGGATAATTATTTATGAAGCACTGCACCACCAGGTTCAAGGTGTGGGCCAGGCACAGCATGTGTCTGAGTTTTGCCAGGGCTATGGCTACCACAAAATTACGGCCGTTATCATTAACTACCTTGCCTGGCTCAAGATGTACACTGCCCAGCTATGACTCATTTTCTCGCTGCAAGCAGTCGGCCAGTACCTCCGCGGTGTGTCTGTTGTCGCCCAAAGACATCATCTTTAAAACAGCCTGCTGACGCTTACCACTAGCTGCTCAGCAGTGTGACACCTCGTGTGCAACACTGGCAGCTGCGGAAGGAGTGCTCGTGCGACTGCGCTCTGTCGCCGAGCTTTCGCTTCTGGAGGAGGAGGAGGAGGAGGGTCGAACGCCTACAGCCAACTACTGCCTATACCGTGGGCTAGGCAGCGCTGTCCCACCGCCGCTGTCCGCTGTGGACCCTGCATCCACCACATTTACCCAGTGCGCAGTGCCGGACACGTAATGGCCCTGGCCATGCCTACTGGCCCATGCATCAGTTGTGAGGTGCACCTTTCCACTCACTGATTGATTGAGTGCATGGACAATGCAGTCTTTCACATGCAGGTGAAGGGCAGGGATGGCTTTTCTAGAAAAGAAGTCCTGACTGGGTTGGTCATAGCGTGGTACTGCGGAGGCCATGAGCTCTCGAAACACTGCACTTTCAACCAAACAGAAGGGCATCATCTCTAATGAGATAAGTTTGGCAATGTAGGCGTTCAAATCCAGTGCACGCGGATGAGAGGATTAGTACTTTCTTGTCCTACTCAGAGTGTCTGCTAGGGTGAGCTGGACTTGAAAGCTGCGTATGGTGGAACTAGCGGTGGGCATGACGGACTGAGAGGGGTTTGATGATGGTGGTGGTGATGGCCTACATGCAGTCTTTCATTGGAAAAACATTGTGATTCCCTAACTGTGTTTGCCTTGCGACGACACCTCAACATTTCTTGCTGGTGGTGTGCTAACCAGTGGGCGTACAGTGGGGGAAGCGATGTAGCATTGCTGGCTACCTTCAGTCGGAGCAGGTGCGTGTGTGCTACCTGAGGTTTTGTAGTCCATCCACGCTTGCAAGTGCATGGTGTTTACATGTCTAAGCATGCAACTGGTATTCAAATTTTGGAGATTTTTCCCTCGGCTAAAGGTCCTTCCGCACTTCTTACAGATAACCTTTGCCTCATCAATAGGATTTTGGTAAAAATAAGTGCCACACTGCACTCTTCCTACTATGGAAAAAATTTTCAGGGCTTGCACGCTGTGCTAATTTGACCGTCTGACCAAGCTGTCCTGCATCTCTTTTTGTTTTTTTTAACATGTTTTTGGACTGCTACGGGCCTGCCAGATAACCGCAGCTGCGATGATGAAGCCTGCTGTGAATCCTCCTCCTCTTTTGAACTATTGCCAACGGCACCCACTTCCCCCAATGGATGCCAATCCGGGTCAACAACTGGGTAATCCATCACCTCCTCTTCAATTTCATCTGTACCTTCCTCTGTGTCACCGTGTATGGTGGTATAGTATGTGGGAAGGGGCATCTGAGTTTCATCAGAGTCAGAATCAGTAGACTGTGAGGGCAATGCAGTGCTCTGGGTGAATGTACCAGCAGAATCATCTAGTGGTGGCTGTGCATCAGTGCACTCCATGTCAAATTCATCTTGGACTGGGGAATTCAGGATTTGACTTGGTAACCCAGGCATGGTATGTGAAAAGAGCTCCATGGAGTAATCAGAAGTGTGGCCTGCCATATCTTTCACTTTCGGTGGTGGTGAAGGACACAAGGAAAGGTGTTGTTCCTGACCAGAAGCCTGCACTGACGACTCGGTGCTTGCATTTTTGGACACTTCAGAAGAGGAGGCTGTTTCGGCAATGTAAGTAAAAACCTGTTCCTGATGCTACGGCTTTAAAAGTGGTTTACCTACTCCCATAAAAGGGAGCCTTCCAGGCCTTCTGGAGCCAGACGATGACACAGGCTCAACACCTCCTGCCTTAGGTGCTATTGTGCTTTTGGCATTACCAGCAGATGCACCACCACCACCATCAGTACCAGCTGCCCCCTCCCCACCCACATCCGCAGCCTCTTCCAACATACTCCCTCATGTTTGGGAATACAGCTGTATACGGTATAGGGGAAAATTTAAATCTCCGTATTTATTTCCGAAGTCACACACAGACGCTTTCCCAGTATGGATTTCACCGTAATACAAGCAGCAGATATACGGTACTGTATCAAAAGAATAGAGCTGTATACGGTGTAGGGAAAAATTTAAATCTCCGTATTTATTTCCGAAGTCACACACAGACGCTTTCCCAGTATGTATTTGACCGTAATACAAACAGCAGATATATGGTACTGTATGAGGAGCGTACAGCTGTATACGGTGTAGGGGAAAAAATAAATCTCCGTATTTATTTCCGGAGTCACGCAAAGATAGTCAGCACGTATTTGTCCGTGATACCAGCCGGAACACGGTAGTGTGTGATGAGCGTACAGCTTTTTACGGTGTGGAAAAAAATGAACGGTCGGTAACTGAGCAGAAAAAAAGATAAAAAGTATTAGTGCTGTGTAAAAAGCAGTCTGCACAGCAGTGTACACACAGCAACACAGCTATCAGGAAGCCTAATAACCAGCGCTGCTGCACACAAGAAAATCCTCCCCTGTCACTGCACACTCACTGCACAGCACAATTGCTATCAGCACAAGCACATAAGAACTTCTTATATCTTTACAGCCCTAACTCTCTCCCTACTGATTGTGCTGTTCCATCTAAAGTTATGATTATATGCTTATATAGATTGTTATGTTACCATTCTTTGTATTCAGTTTTGCATTTGGTCTGCTGCCACCTGCTGTCCTTTTTCTGTATAGCAGACTGCAGCTAATTAATTCTAGTACATGCCTTCCACTTCCAGGTCAGTCACTCCTTCTCTTCCTGCCGGTGGCCATTATTAGTTTCATTTTCTCCTGGGAGAGACACGCTTACCAGGCTGTGAAAGGCATCAGTTTTTTTACCACAATTTGCTCAATTTGCTGAACCAACTTCCTACCTACTTGCTGCACCTTGCTACGCACACATTGCTGTATCACCTTGGTTGTTACATCTGCACATCTGGAGAAGTACTGCATTACCAATCATACGCTGTATGTCCAGATTTCAAAATAAACAAGTCTGGACTTCACAGTATCTGGTGCGTATCATCTCTCCGGACGCATGAACAGCAAAACAGCAACAATGGTCCTGTCTGCTCTGCATTGAGGAAACGGAAGGTAGGAATCTCTCACAGCCCCAATCAACTACACCTCCATTCGCCTCATGTGGGGACAGAACACTGATAAACAGCAACCTCTCCCTACTGTTAAGATCGGCAGAAGTAAAATGGAGGTCGGTGGTAAGGGCTTTTATAGACACTGTGAGGCCCCCCAAAGCAAGCCAATCACTGCAATGCCCTTCTCTATGATGGTGGTGGACGCTGCACATGTCATCTCATTGCCCACAGTGTACGACCTTGCTCATTGGCTGAAAAAAAGGCACCTGCAAGCATTCTGGGAAATCCGACTCTGGCGCTCGTTTTGCCAACCGCATGGCCGACTTCACGCTATGGTCGAGTCATTGCTTCACACCACACACAGACATATCCAGGACATGGACTACAAGTGTCACATTCCTTGTATCAGGCCACTCATGACCAATAAACAATGCCAGAAGCGTCTTACCTGGGCCAAGGAGAAAAAGAACCGGACTGTTGTCAGTGGTCCAAGGTGTTGTTTTCAGATGAACGTAAATTTTGCATTTCATTTGAAAATCAAGGTCCCAGAGTCTGGAGGAAGAGTGGAGAGACCACAATCCAAGCTGCTGGAGGTCTACTGTGAAGTTTCCACAATCAGTGATGGTTTGGGGAGCCATGTCATCTGCTAGTGTAGGTCCACTGTGTTTTATCAAGACCAAAGTCAGCGCAGCCGTGTAAAAGGACATTTTAGAGCTCTTCATGCTTCACTCTGCCGACAAGCTTTATGGAGATTGAAGTTTCATTCTCCATCAGGACTTGGCCCCTGTCCACACTGCCAAAAGTACCAATACCTGGTGTACACACAACAGCATCCCTGTACTTCATTGGCAGCAAACTCGCCTGACCTTAACCCCATAGAGAATCTATGGAGTATTGTCAAGAGGAAGATGAGAGACACCAGACCCCACAATGCAGACGAGCTGAAGGCTGCTATAAAAGCAACCTGGGCTTCCATAACCCCTCAGCGGTGCCACAGGCTGATCGCCTCCATGCCATGCCGCATTGATGCAGTAACTGATGCAAAAGAGCCCCGACCAAGTATTGAGTGCTGAGCATACGTTTCAGTAGGGCAACATTTCACAATCATTTTTTCTAGCTGGTGTTATAAAGTATTCTAATTTACTGAGATAATGACTTTTGGGTTTTGATTGGCTGTAAGCCATAATCATCACCATTAAGAGAAATAAACCCGTGACATAGATCACTCTGTGTGAAATGACTCTATAGAATAGAGGAGATTCACTTTTTGTATTGAAGAACTGAAATAAATTCACTTTTTGATGATATTCCAACTTTCTGAGAAGCCCGTGTAACTCAGAATTGGAGTTATGTTAGTAACGTAATGTGTTATCAGTCAACAGAACAGAGTGCAAAGAAGTAGTATAGCATGAGGCAATTCGGGATTATGATATGTCCCATATAATTCTAAAATTAGTCAATCGATGAGCAATGAACATACAGTATCTGGTCATTTCTATTTTTGTGATGAAGGAACTGAGAACTGAGCTTGATATGTTATGTGATCTGCTCTGCATTTATAGACCTGGTCCGGCTCAGAGTCGATGGGATATAGTTTGCATTTTCCTATGATTTGCTACATTATTTGAATAAATGAAAAATGTTTGTAGTTAAATCTTCAATAAGAACTCGCTGCATGATCAGGATCCTCCTGATACAGAGATGGCTCGTTCTGCAGAGGGGTTTGCTGTCATCCAGCATCTGGGTCTTTTAACCTTGTCAGTAATTGCTTTCGTACCCGGACTGGTGATACATTCATTTATTATAGGCGTCAATGTCAACGACTGGTGGAAAGGACGATCAGTGACTTCCGTTGACCACATTGTAACTTCTCTTGTGATTTCGAGGCTGTGTATGCAGTGGGCTGATACTTTATTTGTGTTTGTGGAGAATCTTTTCCTGACTAGCGTGAATATGATTATATTTATTGATATTTTTGATGTAGTTTATGCTTTGACTTTTTTTAGTAATATTTGGCTAACATCTCTGCTCTCCATCGTCTTCTGTCTGAAGATCTCCAATATCCGCACCAGACTGTTCCTGTATCTTAGGGAGATGATCGTACACAGGACTGGTCGTTTCATTGTAATCTCAGAACTTCTTTCTGCTGTCAGTTGCTTTATGCACTCTTGGATTTCTCACACTGTTCTGACCAGTGGTGGAACACACAATACAACCATACATAATCTAGTCATAGGTTGTAGTTATGTCAATGTTTTATATAGCTTTACTTTATTGTCCTCCATCCCACTACTTTTCTTTTTTATCTCCTCCATCCTCCTCTTCTCCTCGTTGTATCATCACACAGTAAAGATGAAGATGAGCAGTAATTTAGCCATTAATTTGGACGCATATTCCTCAGCGATGAAATTTGTATTTTTCACCTTTATATATATCTTTCTTTACTCAATTGGACATTTTGCTGGTGTGTTATCTTTCTATTTTTACTGCATATATTATTCATGGGTTCATATTATCTTGGACTTCCTACTAGCTCTACATTCCTCCTACCTGATCTGCAGAACAGCCAAACTCCGGAGTCAGATATCGAAGGTTCTGCAAAAATTCATTGATTTCCTGTTCCATAAGCAAGATACAGAAATGGGAGCGAGCATACAAGTAGTGGCTCAGTGAGGGAAATCATCTGGATGGCCTGTAAATATAATATAAGGGATCACAATGACAGGTTAAAACACAAACAAAAGAATACATATAGACATATAGAATACATATATATATATATATATACATATATATATATATATATATATATATATATATATATATACATATATATACCGTATTTTTCACTTTGTAAGATGCACTTTTTTTCCCCAAAATTTGGGGGGAAAATAGGGGTGTGTCTCATAGTGCAAACATACCTTTTATTGTGCTGCCGCTGCAGGTGTCCGTTACTTGCCGCCACCGCACTGGGCCCCCCGGATGCTGCCGCCGCCACGCTGGGTGCTCATCTCCAGAGATTTCAATGCCGAGATCTCCATCTGCGCTTGCGCGGCGGCCATTTTCCAGGAAGCAATCCACCGCACAGGCATGGATGGAACGGCAGAGCCCCCCCACGCAGCACGGAACAGAGCCCGGTGGCGGCAGGCACCGGAGGGCACAGCGCAGCGGCAGCAGCCCTCGGGGGACCCAGCGAGGCGGCGCCAGCACCCGGCAGCACCAGGTACAGAGTGGGAGGCAGCACCCCGGGGACAGAGTGGGCGACAGCACCAGGGGACAGAGCGGGCAGCAGCACCGGGGGACAGAACAGTAAGCAATAAGACGCCTGGATTATAAGAAGCACCACCATTTTATTAAAAGAAACATTTTTTCCTATTTTTCTCCTCAAAATTTGGGGTGCGTCTTATAATCCGGAGCATCTTATAAAGAGAAAAATATGGTATATGTACATGTCATTAAGACACACACATATATATATATATATATATATATATATATATATATAGTTCATAGAGTTCTACATAGCATAATAGCCGCTAAATCAATTGAAGGCTTTTGTAAAATCATTACAGAACCCGACATGAAATGACACATGGTTACATACAGTAAACCATTAAATTTCATTTAGTTTTTTATATGTCTCTGACTAATAATTAGATTAGGGTATGTGTGTAATATTTGGGACATGTAGGTGTTAAATTAATGGGAAAATACGTTGAAAAAAATTGGCTCCCATGGTAATTTCTCCACCAGAGAGGGAAGGCCAGTGAGTGAGGGCAGATATTAATAGCCTAGAGAGGAACCATGGTTATTGCCCCCCCTGGCTAAAAACATCTGCATTCAGCCACCCCAGAAAAAGTGCATCTCTAAGATGCGCCTATTCCGGCACTTAGCCTCTCTATACCCATTGCCTTTAGCGGTAGAGTATATAGGTTAATAATGGGTAAATGTCACCTTGCTTTTGAAAGGTGACATTAAGTCGGGTTAATCATGGAGAGGTGTCAATAAGACACCTATCCATTATTAATCCTATAGTAGTAAAGGGTTAAATAATACACACAGACATTAATTAAAAATTATCTTAATGAAATAATTACACCAAGTTTTTGATCAAATTTATTATTCTGCTAATCCAACTGAATCCCTTGTTCCCCTGTAAAACTAATAAAATAAAACAAATAATATAAATACCTCTCCGCCGTTCAGTCTGGTCCCCTGCTGCAATCCATCACAAGGGGTTAACTAGTTTACAGTGGGGACTGGTGCTAATGCTACCGGCCCGGCGGTAAACCACAGCAGAATGAATGAATTCATGTCTGCGCAGGCGCCCCGGCAGACCGGGGATGAACTGATTAGCGTGGGAAAGTTTCTGAACTTTTTCCCATGCTCCTGAGTTCACCTCAGGTCAGCCGGGGACTCCGCGCAGCCTCAGTGACTACCGATGATGTCACTGAGGCTGCGTGGAGTCCCCGACTGACCTGAGGTGAACCGACAGCATGGGAAAAAGTTCAGAAACCTTCCCACGCTAATCAGTTCATCCCCGTCAGCCGGGGTGCCTGCGCAGACGTGATTTCATTCATTCTGCTGTGGTTTACAGCGAGGCCGGTAGCATTAGCAAGATTTTGCAACTGGATTCAGTGACATAGTAATACGGCTGGTGTGGTAAAATGAAAAAAAAAGCGCAAAAAGAGACTTCAGCTACAGTGAATACAAACCAAACTTCATTCAGAAATAGCTCTGTGGGTTGTGGGCCCAAGGCAGCTAGTAGAGGAGTGGACTGAAGAGGCAACGTGTAGACCAGACCTGGGAGTCTTTGTAAATGTATAATGGATTTAACAGACTAGAGCAAAAATATCACTGAAGAAGACTGCAGACAGTGAACATTGAATAAAATAACGAAGTGTTAAAGTCAGGCAAGCCGTATTGCTTAAAAATGATGCTCGCAAGTGAAATGCCGCCATGTGTACCTGAAATTTCTGTGTCACTATGTAAAACAGATGAAGATGTAAATGATAAGTTTAATAAACTAAATAAAATAGATAATAAACCTTGTGACACAGTCCGCTTAATTTAACTGTTATTTACCCAGCCATTTTGTGGGTTGTGAGAATCATAATTTTTCCTTTTTTTCTGATATTTTTTTCCCAGCACGTTGTGTTTATTAATTAGGCCACATAATGACATGAACTGTAAAAATAAACCAGCAACTACTGACGTGTGAACTCGTGGATAATTCAGTCCGGTGACTTCGGCAGATCATTTAAAAATAAAAGTTTGATTTGGGTACCAGAACCGTACCCGAACTCAAACCAATACCTTATGGTGGACCCAAACATCTGCTGTTTGTCATGCTGTCATCTGAGTGATGGTTACTGCTGGTCAAGGATCTGCGATTCCCACTCTGACTGATGACAGCATATAAGTCGGCAGCTGTGACCCACAGTAAAAAGGTTACCGCTGGTCATAGGCATCGGCTAATAAGAGTGCTTATGCCTGCTGTCACTGATACCAGCGAGAGCATTCAAACTGGCATCCAGCAGAGACACAGTGCAACATAAATGTCTCATGGTGATGTGAATAAGGTAAGCGGAGTTCATATTTGATGAGAGTACTCATCAGCCGGTGCCTGTATAATAAATAAATGAAAAATTACTTGGGGTCTCTTTATTTTATAACCAGTGCAGACAAAATCAACAGCAGTGGTCTGCAACCATCAGCTTTATTATGGCTGGTTATAAAGAATAGAGGTGTCCCATGCTTTTTTTAATTATTTAAATAATAAAAAAAAAGTTGTAGTGTCCCCATCATTTTTGACAACCAGCCTAGCTAAAGCAGACAGCTGCAGTCTGGTATTCTCAGACTGGGAAAGAGCCATGGATATTACCCCCAGCCTAAAAATAGCAGCCAGCAGCCACCTCAGTATATATTAGATGTGCCATTTCTGGCACTTTGCCTGGCATTTTACACTTCCCTTGCTGTGGTGTCAAGTGGGGTAATAGTTTTGGGATTGATGTCAACTGTTCTATGGTCATTGACATCAAGCCCAGGGGTTAGTAACGGAGAAGCATCTATAAGACACCATCATTACTAACCCCATAGTTAAATTGTTAAAAAAGAGAAGGAATAATAAAGTCCTTTATTAGAAACTAGATGGAAGCCTGATGCTATCGCATTGGGAGGGTGGAAATGTAATGATGGGGGCAGGCTTTGCAGCAATGAGAATCTCTCCTCCCCATGTACTCACCCACCTATCCACTCTCTCTTTCCCATGTGATGACTTCAGCCATCTGTGCTCTCTTCATCAACCTGTCTACCTCATGTGCTCTCCCCCTTGTCTGCTGTCTCTCTCCTTCCTGTGCTGTTTTCTCCCCTCATGTGCTGTCCCATTTGAGCTGTCTCCCCCTGTGCTCTGTCTCTCTCACCCCGGTGTCTGACTGTGTACAGAACATACCACAGCTCCTGGGCAGGGGAGAATGCAAAAGACAATACTGACATTACAGCAGGAGATCGCAGAGGATACATTTTGTGAGGTAAAATATTGTTTAAAAACAGTCAGTGAAATATTTTACCACACAAAATGAATCCTCTGTGACCCCCTGCTGTAATGTCAGTTTTGCCTTTTGCTTCCTCCCTTGCCAAGGAGATGTGGTATGCTCCATACATGGTCAGACACAGACAATTTTTAAAATTAATTTTCATTCATGGGAAAAATCCTGTGACCAGCTTCCTCTGCCTGTAGACATGTCGCGCATCTGCCGCCGGGTTCAGCCGAATGATTCACTGCGCCTTCGCAGAATTTGTGCAGATGCAGTGCGATGGTGTTCCACTGGTAGTACCACGCAAGAGGCTGCGTGAGTGTGTGAGTGTGTGAGAGAGTGAGTGTGTGAGAGAGTGAGTGTGTGAGTGTGTGATTGTGAGTGTGAGAGTGTGAGTGTGGGAGGAGTGTGTGAGTGTGTGAGTGTATGACTGTCAGTGTGAGTGTGTGAGTGTGCAAGTGTGAGTGTGTGAGTGGAGTGTATGAGTGTGAGAGTGTGAATGTGAGTGTGTGAGTGTGTGAGTGGAGTGTATGAGTGTGAGAGTGTGAATGTGAGTGTGTGAGTGTCTGAGTGTGTGTGAGTGTGAATGTGAGTATGTGTGAGTGTGTGTGAATGTGAGAGTGTGAGAATGTGGGTGTGAGAGTGTGTGAGTCTGAGTGTGTGAGTGTGTGCGTGACTGAGTGTGTGACTGAATGTGAGAGTGTGAGTATGATAGTCTGAGTGTGTGGGTGTGTGAGTGTGAATGTGAGTATGTGTGTGAGTGTGAGTGAGTCTGTGAGTGTGTGAATGTGTGTGAGTGTGTGAGTGCGAGTGTGTGAGAGTGTGAGTGCGATGCGACGGTGTTCCGCTGGTGGTACCGCGCAATAGGTTGGTACCAGCAGCAGTTTCCATATTGAGACACCCATAACTTGGACGTCCCAATATGGCGATCGGTGAACTTCCTCCTCTTGGAATTCTGGGATGCAGTGACATCTGGACAGAGCAGGAAATGAAAACATTACAAGGCAATTATGTAAATACATAAGAACATTGACACCCTTATTTGAAATAAACATAAAAAACAAAGTTAAACTCACATTTACGCCTAATCCACTGATGCCCATGTCACCTGTAAAAGACAAAAAAATAAGAAGCAACCATATTCTTCCCCTGCCTGATGAGAAGATAATCCAGTTGTCCCACAACAAGTCTATCTCTGCTACATCTTGATAACATGCTGAACATTGGCATTCTTGCATCCAGCAGAGACACTGAGCTGCGTGTCACAGCCCAGCATCAATGTCTCGCAGTGACATGAATAAGCTGAATATGAATAATGAAAAGATGGTGCACTGCTGTCAACAATTTCTGAGAATATTAAGATGGGGTGCAATACCTAGTTTGTATAGCAATTAAACAAAAAACGAGAGAAAGACTAGACTAGGGGTGTTGGCTAATTGAGTTTGTGTGATGCATTTTAAATGTTTTTAAGCTTATTGTGTTCAAGGTGAAATAAAGGTTTTTTCATATTTCATTAGGTGGATGTGCATCCCATTTTTAGTCTAGTCTTTCGTTTTTGTTTTTTTTATGAATGAACTGAATGTCACATCAGTGACATCAACGCTAATGTGAGGAAGAGTTAGTAATTGGTGGATTAGGCATAAAAGGTGAGTATGACTTAGCTTTTTTATTTTTTTTCTGGCTGGGCTTTTTTTTTACAATTTAACTATGAGGTTAGTAATAAGATACCTCTCCATTACTAACCCCTGGGTTTCCTTTCAGTGGCTGTAAGAGCTGTGGGCCCCTTATCCCCTTACCAGTCTGATAATACCAGCCCCAAACTGTCTGCTTCAGCTTGGCTTGTTGTCAAAAATGAGAGGGACCCCACACCATTTTTACACTAATTTATTTAAATAATTAAAAAAAAGGGTGTGGGACCCTACCATTCTCTATAACCAGCCATGATAAATCTGACAGCTGGTGGTTTTTCCTGCAGTGGTTATCAAAAATAGAAGAGACACCATATAATTTTTTATTTATTCATTCATTTCACAAGCGGTGGCTGATGAATACCCTCATCATCCTCAATTGCTCTCGCTGCTATCAGAGTAGTACTCTCATCAGCTGACACATGTGACCGCAGTAACCTTTTTACCACCTGTCACAGCAGCTGGCTCAAATGCTATCATCTGACAGCATGGGAACCATCGTTCTCTGACCAATGGTAATGATCTTGTTGCTGAATAGAGCCACAGTTTTTTCTTGTGCTTTCACAAAGATGACTGCATAGGAAACAGCTGATGTTCGGGGTGCTGAACACAAACTGTAACACGGACTTCCTCTAGAAGTTCGGGTTCAGAGTTCGTGCTCAGTCATGTGTGAGTGTATGAGTGTCAGTGTGAGTGTGTGAGTATGCAAGTGTGAGTGTGTGAGTGTGAGAGTGTGAATGTGAGTGTCTGAGTGTGTGTGTCAGTGTGAATGTGAGTATGTGTGAGTGTATGAGTGTCAGTGTGTGTGAGTGTGTGTGAATGTGAGAATGTGGGTGTGAGAGTGTGTGAGTCTGAGTGTGTGAGTGTGTGCATGACTGTGAGTGTGTGACTGAGTGTGAGAGTGAGTGTGATAGTCTGAGTGTGTGTGTGTGTGAATGTGAGTATGTGTGTGAGTGTGTGAATGTGTGTGAATGTGTGTGAGTGTGTGAGTGCGAGTGTGTGAGAGTGTGAGTGCGATGCGACGGTGTTCTGCTGGTAGTACCGCACAATAGGTTGGTAACAGCAGCAGTTTTCATATTGAGACACCCATAACTTGGGTGTCCCAATATGGCGATCGGTGAACTTCCTCCTTGAATTCTGGGATGCAGTGACATCTGGACAGAACAGGAAATGAAAACATTACAAGGCAAATATGTAAATACATAAGAACATTGACACCTTTATTTGAAATAAACATAAAAAACAAAGTTAAACTCACGTTTACGCCTAATCCACTGAAGCAGATGTCACCTGTAAAAGACAAAAAATAAGAAGCAACCATATTCTTCACCTGCCTGACGAGAAGATAATGCAGTTGTCCCACAACAAGTCTAGCTCTGCTACATCTTTATAGCATGCTGAACGTTTATCATTCTTGCATCCAGCAGAGACACTGAGCTGCGTGTCACAGCCCAGCATCAATGTCTCGCAGAGACATGAATAAGCTGAATATGAATAATGAAAAGAGGGTGCACTGCTGTCAACAATTTTTGAGAATATTAAGATGGGGTGCAATACCTAGTCTGTACAGCAATTAGACAAAAAACAAGAGAAAGACTAGACTAATAAAGGCCCATTTAGTCCTATACTGTTGGGGGTGTTGGCTAATTGGGTTTGTGTGATGTATTTTAAATGTTTTTAAGCTTATTGTGTTCAAGGTGAAATAAAGGTTTTTTCATATTTCATTAGGTGGATGTGCATCCCATTATTAGTGTAGTCTTTCGTTTTTGTTTTTTTATGAATGAGCTGAATGTCACATCAGTGACATCAAAGCAAGCGTGAGGAAGAGTTAGTAATTGGTGGATAGGCATAAAGGTGAGTATAACTTAGCTTTTTTATTTTTTTTCTGGTTGGGCTTTTTTTTACAATTTAACTATGGAGTTAGTAATAAGACACCTCTCCATTACTAACCCCTGGGTTTCCTTTCAGTGGCCGTAAGAGCTGTGGTGGCTGTGGGCCCCTTTATCCCCTTACCAGTCTGATAATACCAGCCCCAAGCTGTCTGCTTCAGCTTGGCTTGTTGTCAAAAATGAGAGGGACCCCACACCATTTTTACACTAATTTATTTAAATAATTAAAAAAAAAGGTATGGGACCCTACCATTCTCTATAACCAGCCATGATAAATCTGACAGCTGGTGGTTTTTCCTGCACTGTTTATCAAAAATAGAAGAGACACCATATAATTTTTCATTTATTCATTGATTTCACAAGCGGTGGCTGATGAATACTCTCATCATCCTCATTTGCTCTCGCTGCTATCAGAGTAGTACTCTCATCAGCCGACACATGTGACCAGCAGTAACCTTTTTACCACCTGTCACAGCAGCTTGCTCACATGCTATCATCTGACAGCATGGGAACCATCGCTCTCTGACCGATGATAATGATCTTGCTGCTGAATAGAGCCAGAGTTTTTTCTTGTGCTTTCACAAAGATGACTGCATAGGAAACAGCCGATATTCGGGGTGCTGAACCTAAACTGTAACACGGACTTCCTGTAGAAGTTCGTGTTCAGAGTTCATGCACAGTCATTAGGTGTTTGGTATGAACCCTGAACTTTACTGTTTGGATTCGTCCATCAATACCAGCAGCATCCCAGCTTAAGTTCAACTTATTAAGGTGTATTCCAAATGTAGCACTCTGACAGCTAAGAGTTTTTATATGTTGATATTCTACTATAGCCTCCTGGTTGTTCACAACAGATATTATAAGGAAGCTATAAATGGCAAATTCCAGAACCACACTTGGCACTAAAAAAGAAAGATGACCAGTGAGCTAATCCCATGCTGACTCTGGTCTTCATTGGAAAAGTCGAGTTTTGGCTGGTTTTCCTGTTGGAAAGTTGGTATACATAGGGTATGTGCACACGCTGCGGATTCTGCTGAGGATCTGCAGTGGATTTGGCCTTGCGGATCCGCAGCAGTTTCTGCTGCATTGTACAGTACCTTTATTTTCTATGGAAAATGAAAACTGCAGTGCACATGCTGCGGATTTTTCTGCGCTGATTTGCTGCGGTTTCAAATCCGCAGCATGTCACTTCTTTGTGCGAAATCTACAACGGTTTTACATCTGCTCCATTGTACAGGTGTCAAACCGCAGGGGAAAACCTCAGGCTAATCCGCAGATAAAACGCAGGTCTTTTGACCTGCAGATTTACCTGCAGATTTTGTCAAATCCGTGCGGAAAAATCCGCAGCACAAATCTGCAACGTGTGCACTTACCCTTAGAATGTGCTTGAACTTAAATATGACTTTCAAGTTACACATAATATAGTGAGCAAAGATACAACCATACCTATATCAGTCAAAAGCAATAAAAAAGGATTTGGGGGATATGTCAATAGTAAAATAAAAAAGTCAAAGATGCTATAAGATTTTTACAAGATGAAAATGATGAAATGGTAAGACAGGATGTTGAGAAGGCCAAACTTTTACATTCCTATTTTGCATCTGCTTTCTCTTAGAAAGGAAATGTAACATCAACTGATCTTCACTGTCCTATTAAAGGAATAGAAGAATCCAGGCTATCTATAAACAGAAAAATAGTGAGGGAATACTTACCTAACATAAATAAATTCAAGTCTCCAGGACCAGACCAAAAACTTCTTCTGCTACCTCGTTCAGTAGTCGGGTGTAAATACACCCGACTACTGAACGAGATAGCAGAATAAATTTTTGAACTACTCTCCATAATCTTTGAAAATTTTTGGAGAACAGGAGAAGACCCAGAAGACTGGAGAAGAGTAAATATTGTTCCTATCTACAAAAAGGGGAAGAAGGTGGACCCAAAGAACTATAGGCCAGTGAGTTTGACTTCTATACCAGGAAAGATCTTTGAACAAATTACTAAACAACATGTATGTCAGTACCTGGATAAGAATGAAGTGATTAACGAGAGTCAGCATGGGTTTGTAACTAATAAGTCATGTCAGACTAACTTAATTTCCTTCTATGACAGAATCACTGACAGGGTGGATCAGAGAAATGTGGTAGATTTAGTATATCTTGACTTCAGCAAAGCATTTGACAAAGTATCTCACACCATCCTTATTGAAAAAATGACTAAGTATGGAATGGACAAGGCAACTGTTAGGTAGATTCATAACTGGCTTAGTGATCGGACCAAAGTGTGGTCACAAATGGCTGCACATCCAGTTGCTTCAAGTGGGGTACCACAGGGCTCTTTTCTGTGCCCTGTATAGTTCAACATTTTTATCAGTGATTTAGATGAAGGAATTGAGGGTACACTGATTAAATTTGCTGAAGACACAAAGCTAGGAGGGATAGCTAATATTAGAGAAGAGAGAGAGATGATTCAAAAATATATAAATAAACTGGAGAGGTGGGCAGCAACTAACAGAATTTTTTTAACAGGGAAAAATGCAAAATACTAAATCTGGGAAATAAAAATGAAAACAGCATATACAGAATGGGAGGAATAGGGCTAAGCAACAGCACATGTGAAAAAGACTTGGGTATACTAATAGATAATAAACTAAACATGAGTCAACAGTGTGATGCAGCAGCAAAAAAGGCAAATGCAATTCTAGGATGTATTAACAGGAGAATACAGTCTAGATCACATAAAGTCTTTATCCCCCTCTACTCCTCTTTGGTCAGACCTCATCTGGAATACTGTGTCCAGTTTTGGGCACCATATTTTAAAAAAGACATCAACAAACTGCAGCATGTTCAGAGAAGAGCAACTAGAATGGTGACCGGTATGCAAATCAGGACCTATGAGGAGCGGTTACAGGATTTGGGAATGTTTATCTTGCAAAAAAAAGACTGAGAGGAGACTCAATAGCTGTCTACAAATATCTCAAGGGCTGTCACATTGTAGAAGGATCACCTTTATTCTCATTTGCACAAAGAAAGACGAGAAGCAATGAGATGAAACTGAATGGGAGGAGACACAGATTAGATATTAGAAAAAAATTTTTGACAGTGAGGGTGATCAATGAGTGGAACAGACTGCCACGAGGTGAGTTCTCCTTCAGTGGAAGTCTTCAAACAGAGGCTGGATAGACATCAGTCTGAGATGGTTTAGTGACTCATGCTTTGAGGAGGGGGTTAGGCCAAATGATCCAGGAGGTCCCTTCCAACTCTACCATTCTATGATTCTATGACTGTAGACAGAAGTGTGACATCAAACTAATGAGCAGTGTGTGAGCAAAACTTGTAGTGAGATGTGTGTGAGCAGAATGACATCAGGCAGTAATGAACAGTGTGTCACCAGACTGTAGTGAGCGGAGTGTGAGCAGAGCGACTTCAGACTGGAGAGTGCTGTGGTTGACCACAGTGGAATCAGACTGTAGTAAACCTTGTGTGATCAGTGACATCAGAATGTATTGAGCTGTGTGTTTCTCTTTAGATACAAGTTCATAATAGACATAGAGTGTTGACAAAATAAGAAAATAATATTCACTGTGCCTCTAATCTGTCCCACCACCAACATAGCCTACCTGCTGATTATTTGCTCTCTCTGGCCTCTTCTCTCTCTTGTGTCCAGTGTCCTGTTCGACCATCGTCTCTTTGCATCTGGGCTTCAGGAGCTGAGAAGCTTCTCTGTCGTCATGCTGCACCTTGCCTATGGCAGATTGTAGTCGGTCACAAAGAACGAAGTGCCAAAGGTAGGAAGAAAAAAGACCATGGACATAGCAAAGTATCGGATTGTGGGTTGTGGTGATGGAGGTACAGGTGAGTGATGAGGTATGTGTTTTTTATTCCTTGTGACCTTCTATAATTCGTCAAAATGGTAACTGATAAACTGCTATTAAGCTGAATTCATAAATAAAAAAAATTTGTATGAAGATAAGGAGGAGATGGCTGGTAGGAGTGCGGTCCCCATAGTTAGGCCAAGGAATAATCCACCGCACTCTGTAAGGTAGAAAATGCAAAAATGATTTTATTGTGCAAATATATAAAGTCGTCAATGATGAGGTACAGGGACGTAGGTGACATAAACTTTTTAAGTTTTTACCCCTCCAGGATCTTAATTATATAGTGGCAAGAAAGAAAGGGAGGACATGCCGTTAGTTCACCTGCTTTACAATATACACAGTGACTGCTATGTTCATATACTTTATACAACATTATCTAAACATAGAAAAGATGCTCGGACCTGACACACATAATGTGGTGATGCACCATTTGCTGCTGGAAAAACTCAGGGAATGTGCCATCTTCAGTGCATAAAGAGGGCAACACATCATCATGGAGCAATCTCAGATATCCAGTGGCATTGAGGTTTCCATTGATGAAGAATCGCCCCACTTTCTTTGTACCCTATGTACCACACTATACCATCAATTATGGGTGTCAGGTTCAAGCATTCCTGCATGAACAGTTTCCTGGAAAGTGGATTGGTCATCGTGGGCCGGTTGAATGGCCACCAAGGTCTCCCGATCTGACCCCCTTAGACTTTTATCTTTGGGGTCATCTGAAGGCAATTGTCTATGCTGTGAAGATACGAGATGTGCAGCATCTGAAACAACAGATACTAGAAGCCTGTGCTAGCATTTCTTCTGTGGTGTTGCTATCAGTGTGTCAAGAGTGGGAGAAGAGGGTTGCATTGACAATCCAACACAATGGGCAGCACTTTGAACACATTTCATAAGTGGTCATAAACTTGTGAATAACTCATGAAAGAATAAAGTTATGTTAAAACCAAGCACAACATTCTTTTCCTTGTGAAATTCTCAATAAGTTTGATGTGCCACATGACCCTCTTCCCATTGAAAAAAATAAAGTTGAATCCAAAATGGCTGACTTCAAAATGGCCGCCATGGTCACCACCCATCTTGAAAAGATTTCCCCCCTCCCATATACTAATGTGCCACAAACAGGAAGTTGGTATCACCAACCATTCCCATTATATTTAGGTGTTTCCATATAAATGGCCCACCCTGTACATAGCGTGTTAACATGTTTACTAGATACATAATAGCTACTGTCACGATTTGTTAACAACACAAAACAATGCACATTTAGATAATCATATATAGATGCAACAGCACATCGGCCAGAAAGATTATCTGATGCCAGATTGAGGAAATGAAGCACTCCAGTGCCAATACAGTGTGTGTAGGATGAAGGGAACTGGATGTTTAACCCCTTCACAACCTATGACGTATAGGTACAGGTGAAGACATGAGGGTCAGTGGGTGGTCTCGTCCGTCAGCTAGGCTGTCTTTAAAAAGACTGCATGGACCAGGGCTCATCCCATTGAAGGCCTGTACTCCTTCCTTGTGGGCATAATACTATTCAGACAATACAAGGTGAGAGTAGGTAATAATTTATTTAATCACCATGTAGTACAGTCTCATCAAATACATAAGATGGTGCAAATGACAGAGTCTCACCCTTCCGCATGCTCACCGGGAATTAGAATATCTGCAGCTGCAAGCTTAGGAAGCTGACAGAGTCCATTGAGGTATGTGGCCAGATTGCCCAACCTGGGGTCTCCAAACATTTCTGTAGATTCAGTGATGGTTACTGTATCAAATCTGCATTCCTCTGGTTGCAGCCATAGTGCTGTGGATGCCGTCCTGTAAGGTCTCAAATATGTATTCCTCCGGTTGGAGCCAAGGTGCCTTGGCTACTGTCATGTAGTGTCCCTGGAAACAGAGACAGGACCCCCTTTTATAGTCCAAAGCTCTCATTCAGGCCATTATCCACAGGTTTGAGGGATGATGGGAGGAGACAATCTCTCATTGTTCAAGTGTTTAAGTAAGTTTACTTTCACACTTGCGTTTTTTTGTGCTGCGCACCGTGCGCAGTGCAAACGCACATAAAAAACGCATCATGCGTTTTTGTGTTTTTTGCGGTTTGGTGCGTGTTTTTTTTACCTTGCGCACGTCAGCGCACCCATAGACTATAATGGGTGGCTGGGTGAAAAAAAAAATGCATCGCGTGCGCATGTGTTTTTTTTGGGACGAGTCGGACGCACAAAAATGCAACAGGATGCATTTTGTGTGTCTGACTGCACACTACAAAACGCATGCGCATACAAATGCGAACAAACGCATGTGTATGCGCACCCATGTAAAGTATAGGAAAAAAACCCATACGTTTTTTGCGCAAAAAAAGCGCAAAAAACGCAAGTGTGAAACCAGCCTAATATGCATATTTTGTCCTTCAATATTTGCAGAAAAACAAGCTGCATGGGCTGATACATTAGTCAGTCAGCAGACATCAACCAATTTGACAAACATCAATTGTTCTTGTAACCTGCTCCTGTGTCCATCAAGGATAGAAGAACAATAAACTTCAGGGATGGATACAATAGGTAGTCAACAAGAATTCAACATATCAACACACATCAATTCAAGAGACAACATTCAAGCTCATATGAACAATGGGTTATGTCTCTTGACTTACTGAAAAAATATGTAACACTACGCTATAGGTCTTGTCCCTCCCTTAAATGCAGTCTCTGAAACTGAGCCTGCATCTTTCCAAGTACAAGATAGCTCATTTGATCAGCTGTCATGTACCCCTAGCAGCTGCAGGTGGAATCACAATCCACCCATGGCTGTTAACATGATAAATGGTGCTGTCAATCACTGACAGCAGCATATAACTTGCGTTTACAGGAAGCAAGTAACAAAACCCCTGCTCATTGGTGCCCCTTTCACATGATTGCGCAGCGCCTGAGAGTTGGCATGACAAATGGGGATGTGCAGAAGACCCCCGTGCTTGTAATAGCAGATCCCCTATGAACACTGGCCATTAGCCTCTCCTCTTCTTCCTCCACCTTAACATCACACACAGCACACAGAATTGACTGGGGGGAGCATCAGATGGGCCATTCTGCAGAGTTGCTCACACATTCTAATCCATGAGCATCAGCGGTCTGCTCTGAAGAATCACAAAATACTGAGGGGGAAAGCATCTGCACTGATGCCCAAAATGTTGTCATGTTATATCCGGAGCAAGAAAAATTAGGGTCCGAGCATAATCCAGACCCTGATCATCATACTTTAACCACCAATGGTGGAGGTGATCCTTATAAGACTCAGATGTCAGAGGCGCATGCAAACTGTACTGTGGTGTCACAGCAGAAAGAGGAGACGGGTGACTCTCAGAGTGAGGAGTGTGAAAACACAGAGGATGACAATAAGGTTGTATATCCCACTTCATGTGACTCCAGAGGTACATGGCTGAGTAGCTCAGCAGAGGAGATGGAGAAGGAAATAAATGAGGAGGTTACATTATGGCTTCCCACACAGACACATAATGACACAACCACAACAAGCACTGCATCCTAAGTAGAGATGAGTAAATTTGATTAGAAAACGATCGCCAAACATAAATTCACCACAAATATGGCACATTTGGATTTGTGATTGGAAACGGTACTAGCGGGGATGTCACCAAGGTTATGGTAATTCAGCCCGGCTTGGAACGCAGTCCCACTGACCGGCTGTAACCTCGATGACATGACCACCAGTCTCTGAGCAATTCAATCACCGGTGGTTTTCAGCATGGACAGTCGCATCTTGGCACTGTTCAGGTTGAAAACAGTTTTTTTCCCCAGACATGGATTACGGCGTGGGACAGAACAATGGACAGGTATGGTATATTGTTGTTTTTTATTTTATTTTTTATTTTTATTACAGGAGATCGAGGGCTTTGCTGGAATTAGGCGTTTAAATAAAAATGGAAAACTGTGTTTAGTCTTATTTCAAATGAAGGACTTTATTCTGGCTGTGTCTTTATTTACCATAGAACTATAGTATTAGTAATGGAGAGATGTCTTATAGATGCTTCTCCATTACTAAGCTGTGGGCTAGATGTCACCTGACAATACAAAGGTGACATCAACCTCATAAATATGAACCCCACTTGCCACAGCTACAGGGCAAGTGGGAAGAGGCGGGCAAAGCGCTAGAATTGGCACATCTAATAGATGTGACTTTTCTGGGCAGCTGCGGACTGCTATTTTTATTCTGGGGTGCCAATATCCATGGTTCCTTACTAGCCTGAGAATGCCAGCCCCCAACTATCAGCTTTAGCAAGGTTGGTTGTCAAAAATGGGGGGGACCTCACTCCGCTTTTTTAAAATTATTTATTTAAATAATTAAAAAAACAGCGCGGGGACCCCTCTATACTTGATTACTATGTGTTCAATAACGTCACTGGTCAAATAGCGCAGGGGTAGGCGGACTTCCGGGTTCCTCCCAGCTTCCTTCCCTGGTTTCCATCTATTGAATGTGGACGCCTTTAACCACTGGGATCCAGCTGAACGTCACCCCCTGACGACAGATAAATCCAAAACATGTGTCGGAGTGTGCGCCACACTGTTCTCTGGGCCATCAAGTATTACATAATATTTACCTTCCTGCCTAATGTGTCCCCTATAATCTAAAGTAGTAGTTCTACTTAACCAGCATGCTTTGTTGGACACTTGCAGGATTTGTATCCATTCATTGCCTCATGTACAAATAATTAAGGGACATACTTCCTAACTATAATATTATTAATCTTTCATAAATTATATTTTAGATCTTTCATTGATAAATGATCTATACTATTATGTATACACTTTTGTAGGATGATAGTGACTCTGTCTCTCTTCCACAAGACTTGTTCCTGTGGCTCTATTTATTACATTTATTCTTCTATCCCCTACTAATATATAAAAAAAATATTTTGCACTTTGATCTCATCCCTTGGCAAACTAAGCACTTTTCATTCGTCACTTTCCTCTGTCTGTATTTTTGCTTTGTGCAAATCTATCAACATGCATTAGGCACTTTATGATCCATCTATCCTCTCTTTTATGCACATATGTTTTCATCTGTGGTTTACAATGTTCTTAAAGGGAATCTGTCACCTATTTTTTCGAGTATCAACTGCGGCCACCGCCATCAGGTGCTTATCTTCCGCATTCGGTAATGCTGTAGATAAGCCCCCGATGTAACCTGAAAGATAAGAAAAACGAGTTAAATTATACTCACCCAGGGGCGGTCCGGGTCCGGTTTTTGTCTGATGGGTGTCGTGGTCCAGCGCCTCCCATCTTCTAAGGTGACGTCCTCTTCTTTGTGCACTGCATGAGCTCATATGGCGACTCCAGTTTTTCTCCCTTTTCCATTATCCAATACCTACCTGACTCCTTCCGATATCCCCACTCCTGAAATAACACACACTACAATTTGAATTCTTTCGGATAATTTTGGCCACAGCGGTCAAGTTTATTAACAAACAATAACATTAACAACAATAAGCATCAATATATTAATCATAATGCAAATATGAGAGGAGGGTTCTTGGAGCTAAAAGATCTGGCTATAAAACCTTTTGGCCCAAAACCAATGTACAAAACTCGACCACCATGTTACCCTCAGCCGTCCATCCCCAGCTCGAGGGCACAGTAACTCCCGTTCTGGGAGACTAACCACCAGAGCTCCCGAGGTAAAAACCCCGTCCAGAGCCCATAACCATAAAGCCAGATCCCCCATACCATTTTAAAATTGTCTGGGATATTACTTCCAAGTCCTTCCCCGACCAATCATCGTCAACTCCAAGAACCCCACCCCAGCCTCTTAGCCACTGTGACGTCAGCAACAACAACGATCCCTATAAATCCCACCAACTCTATATTTTCTCTTTTTTTTATAAATAACCCCTAACACCACCTACCCCGTATTACCGCATAACAGGGAGGGTGGGTGGGTCTTCACTCTTCTGCTCCCAGATGACGAATGCGGACTTTCCCGCACTTTCTCCCCACTGTCCAGGCTGCCCCCGCCCTGAACTCCTCCCCTGGCCCCCATCCCAGCCATTCCTGTCAAGACAGCCAAAACAAGTTCAAAAACTTGCCTGTCCAATTGCAGTCATGGGGGGCTTCCTTTAGGCTGTGCCCTCCCCAGCCCCCTCCTGGACTCTGCTCTGCCCTCAACAGGGCAGAGCTGTGCGCCTGCGCAGGAGCCACGACTGGAAGCAAAGAAGAGAGTATAATATAACTCATTTTTCTTATCTTTCAGGTTACATCAGGGGCTTATCTACAGCATTACAGAATGCTGTAGATAAGCCCCTGATGGCAGTGCTGGCAGCTGATACTTGAAAAAATAGGTGACAGATTCCCTTTAACTGTTTGTACATACACGTATATGTATATAATTTTTTTTACATCTGATTTTATGTAGTGTGAGCACCCATTTTCAGTGTCACTATTTTTAAACAATTGTCTGTAATATATACAGTTAGGTCCATATATATTTGGACAGAGACAACATTTTTCTAATTTTGGTTCTAGACATTACCACAATGAATTTTAAACAAAACAATTCAGATGCAGTTGAAGTTCAGACTTTCAGCTCTCATTTGAGGGTATCCACATTAAAATTGGATGAAGGGTTTAGGAGTTTCAGCTAAGGGGCATACTTTCTAACTATCTAATAATTTTACTGTTGATGTGGTCACTGGTCCGCTTGCTCCCTCCGGGTGGTGGCAGCACCCGTTAGCAGTTATGGATAGATTGCAAATGGTAGAGGGTCGAGAGGTTGATCTATCCTTCTGGATAGAGTAGCATGGCCTAGGGGCCTTCCGAGAGCAAAACAGTAGGGATACAGTATGGTCACTCCCAACAGCCAGGCTGGGTAGTGTGCATAGGAATGTGGTCCATCTTCGGTGGAGGGGCAGTGATGTATGTCCTCCAAGGTCTAAGGTTGTGGAGGATGGGCTTCAAGGCGACAGACATCTATGCCTGGATACATCCCAATTCCAAGCCTGAGTTTAATGTCAGCTTTGTTCGGCCAGAGGGTCTTGAACTCCTCTGGTCAAATTATGAGATGGCAAAAAATGAGCCTGGCTGGCGAGACTTTGCCAGGCGGTGTCTCGCCAAAACCAAGTCAAGAAAGTGACTCTGATGACCTGTAACGAGTCGCTTTCTTGTTATGACTTCATGACGTGGCTTGGCCAATGTGGAGAGGTGGTGGAGATGCCAAAGAAGTACAGTGACAAGTTTGGTATCTGGACAGTTATGAAAAAACTTACGTATTCAGGTGTTACGGTTGCCCACATTCCATCATTCCCTGCCTTTCTGGGTAGGGTTCATATCCATGTCTTCTACCAGGGGAAACTGAAACTCTGTCACAGGTGCGGCGACCCCACAAACTTCAGTGCAAACGGCACTGTGCAGAAATGTGCATCTTGTGAAGAGATGTTACCAAAAAAATGGGACAAGGTGTAGATCCCATATATATAAAAGTACAATACTTTATTAGAAAATGTAATACAATATCATGAACATGATTAAATACATAAGACGAGGGAAAGGGTAAGCAAAAGAGTATTTCACACCGGGTCTGGTACTGAGGATATATGTAAAGAGGTGGGAGAGCGGCAAGTGCTATAAATCAATCATAGTAACCAAAAAAGGTGCAAGAAAAACAATTATTGAGCAAGAAATATATACTATATCAGACTAGTAATTACACACCCAGGTCAAAGAATCATAGAATCATAGAATCGCAGAGTTGGAAGGGACCTCCTGGGCCATCTGGTCCAACCCCCTGCTCAAGGCAGGATTCGCTAAATCATCCCAGTCAGATGTCTGTCCAGCCTCTGTTTGAAGACATCCATTGAAGGAGAACCCACCACTTCTCGTGGCAGCTTGTTCCACTCATTGATCACTCTGTCAAAAAGTTTTTTCTAATATCTAATCTGTGTCTCTTCCCATTCAGTTTCATCCCATTGCTTCTAGTCTTTCCTTGTGCAAATGAGAATAAAGATGATCCTTCTACAATGTGACAGCCCTTGAGCTATTTGTAGACAGCTATTAAGTCTCCTCTCAGTCTTCTCTTTTGCAAACTAAACATTCCCAAATCCTGCCTTTCCTCATAAGACAGGGTTTGCAGACCGGTCACCATTCTGGTCGCTCTTTTCTGAACTTGCTCCAGTTTGTTGATGTCTTTTTTAAAATGTGGTGCCCAAAGCTGGACACAATATTCCAGATGAGGTCTGACCAAAGAGGAGTAGAGGGAAATAATGACTTCACGTGATCTAGACTGTATGCTTCTGTTAATACATCCTAGAATTGCATTTGCCTTTTTTGCTGCTGCATCATACTGTTGACTCATATTCAGTCTGTGATCTATTAGTATACCCAAGTCTTTTTCACGTGTGCTGTTGCTTAGCCCTATTCCTCCCATTCTGTATATGCTTTTTTCATTTTTATTGTCCAGATGTAGTACTTTGCATTTTTCCCTGTTAAAAACCATTCTGTTAGTTGCTGCCCACTGCTCCAGTTTATTTATATCTTTTTGAATCCTCTCTCTCTCTTCTCTAGTATTAGCTATCCCTCCTAGCTTTGTGTCATCAGCAAATTTAATCAGTTTACCCTCAATTCCTTCATCTAAATCATTGATAAAGATGTTGAACAATACAGGGCCCAGGACAGAGCCCTGTGGTACCCCACTTGAGACATTCTTCCAGCTGGATGTGCAGCCATTTACGACCACTCTTTGGGTCCGATCACTAAGCCAGTTATGAATCCACCTAACAGTTGCCTTGTCCATTCCATACTTAGTCATTTTTTCAATAAGGATTGTATGAGATACTTTGTCAAATGCTTTGCTGAAGTCAAGATATACTATATCTACAGAATTTCCTTGATCCACCCAATCAGTGATTCCGTCATAGAAGGAAATTAAGTTAGTCTGACTTGACTTATTAGTTACAAACCCATGCTGACTCTGTTTAATCACTTCATTCTTATCCAGGTACTGACATACATGTTGTTTAATAATTTGTTCAAAGATCTTTCCTGGTATAGAAGTCAGACTCACCGGCCTATAGTTGCCTGGGTCCACCTTCTTCCCCTTTTTGAAGATAGGAACAACATTTGCTCTTCTCCAGTCTTCTGGGACTTCTCCTGTTCTCCAAGAATTTTCAAAGATTATGGAGAGGGGTTCAAAAATTTCTTCTGCTATCTCCTTCAGTGCTCTGGGGTGTAATTCATCTGGACCTGGAGACTTGAATTCATTTAGGTTAGCTAAGTGTTTCCTCACTATCTTTCTGTTTATAGATATCCTAGATTCTTCTATTCCCTTCATAGGACAGTGAAGAACAGTTGATGTTACATTTCCTCTCTGAGAGAAAACAGATGCAAAATAGGAATTTAAAAGTTCGGCCTTCTCAACATCCTGTCTTACCATTTCATCATTTTCATCCTGTACAAATCCTATAGCATCTTTGACTTTTCTTTTACTTTTGACATATCCCCAAAATCCTTTGCTATTGCTTTTGACATCTCTTGCAAGCCTCAATTCATTGTCAGCTTTAAATAATCTGATTTGTGCCCTGCAGGTTCTGCAGACAGCATTATATTCTTCTTTAGATATGCCTCCCTTTTTCGATTTTATAAACATTTTTTTCTTCCTTTTTAGCATGTGCTTAAGTTCTGTGTTCATCCATCCTGGTTTCCTTAAATGCTTCCTATTCTCCCCTCTTTTCGGAATTGTTAACAATTGTGCATTGAGAATTTCATTTTTCAAGATTTCCCATCCTTCCTGGACATTTTTGTCTTTAAGGATATCCAGCCATTGGATCCCTCCAATTCTCTTTCTGAATCCCTTAAAATCTGCCTTTCTGAAATCTAACCTTGACGTCTGAGTCTTCACAGGTCTTCCGCCTCTAGTTATCCAAAATTCTAAAATAGCATGGTCGCTACCTCCTAGGGTCCCAGCCACTTTTACCTCCTCAACCATTTCCTCCCTGTTTATAAGGATTAGATCCAAGGTAGCAGTTCCCCTTGTTTTCTCCCCTACCTTTTGGAAGATAAAGTTGTCAGCAAGAGAGGATAAGAATTTCCTTGACCTGTTAGTTTTGCCTGAGAGAGATTCCCAACAAATGTCTGGATAGTTGAAATCTCCCATGACAACTATGTCATATTTTTTGGAGAACTTGGCCATTTGATACATAAAGAGTTCATCCATATCTTCAGCTTGCACAGGCGGCCTGTAGTAAATGCCTACAATGGTGTCCTTTCCATTGTTCTGTCCTTGTATTCTTACTCAAACAATTTCCACAGAACTCCCAGACTCTGAAGCTTCAATCTCTGTGCAGATATACGCGTTTCTAACATACAATGCGACACCTCCTCCTCGTTTATCAAGTATGTTTCTTGCAAATAAGTTGTATCCTTCTAGTCTTGTATTCCAATCATGTGTATTGTCCCACCAAGTGTCAGTGATTCCAACGACATCATATTTCTTGTCCTGTGTTAGTAGTTCCAATTCTCCTTGTTTGCTGCCCATAAATAGACCAGTGTTGAGGATTTTAAATAGATTGGCCTGATGGCTTAAAACAAACCACTAGAAGTAAACAGTATCCAAATAAATTACAGGAAAAAGCCACGAGTATTAATAGTGCCACTCTTACCCATAGTCTCTCTTCCCAGAATCCCAAGACACGCAGCCCCAACGCACGTTTCGCGTTGGCTTCCTCGGGGGGCTGTCTCCTATGTGTGTCCATGCTGCTTTAAATACACTACAAAATAAGGCGTCCACCTGTGACTCAATTAGCGGCGCGTGTATTGCCACCGCAACCCGGAAGTTGCGACGCGCCCGGCGCTCTAAGATGAAGCAGGTCAGGGGAAAACCCCCCCACTGACGTCAGAGACCTGCATACATCATAAAAGTGCGCCCGATGCGACGCTCCGGCAACACAGTCACACAGACACGCGCACTCGTCACTTCCGGTACCGGAAGTACCCGGACCGCCATTTTAAATATGGGACAAACGCAGATAAAAAATAAAAACTTGTTCACATTGGAATAGCAAACGATAAAAAGGTAGAGAATATGGACCATGAAAAAAAGTGTGAAATAATAAGTGCAGTATAAAAACATATATTCATAAGATGATTCCAGCAGAGATCTTAATATGTATATATCTAAAAAGCAAGATAATACTGAAAAAAACAGAAAAAATAAAATATGACACACAAATACATAGAATAAAAAATAAATGTTAAAACCAAGAAACAACGCCAGGTGGTTCAAAGAAAAGGAACAAAACTCAGGTGGTTCAAAGAAAAGGAACAAAACTCAGCCAACGCGAAACGCGCGTTGGGGCTGCGTGTCTTGGGATTCTGGGAAGAGGGACTATGGGTAAGAGTGGCACTATTAATACTCATGACTTTTTCCTGTAATTTATTTGGATACTGTTTACTTCTAGTGGCTTGTTTTAAGCCATCAGGCCAATCTATTTAAAATCCTCAACACTGGTCTATTTATGACCTGGGTGTGTAATTACTAGTCTGATATAGTATATATTTCTTGGTCATATATAATAAGTGTTTTTCTTGCACCTTTTTTGGTTACTATGATTGATTTATAGCACTTGCCGCTCTCCCACCTCTTTACATATATCCTCAGTACCAGACCCGGTGTGAAATACTCTTTTGCTTACCCTTTCCCTCGTCTTATGTATTTAATCATGTTCATGATATTGTATTACATTTTCTAATAAAGTATTGTACTTTTATATATATGGGATCTACACCTTGTCTCTTTTTTTTGGTATCATAGTTTTTATGGGTTTCCCGATTGTCAGATTTGGTCCTGTTTGGTTCCAGTGTATTTGACTCTGAGAATCAGTATTATGTCTACATAATGGAGTCTGTTCTAATTTGTTTCTGCATCTTGTGTAGAGATTAGGTGTCACCTGTGTCATGCCTTAGGTCACCCATTCAGCCATTGTTCTCGCTCCTTCGCTAATGCAGTCGTGACCCCGGTGTGAGAAAGCCATAAGGCTGATTTTGCTTGGGAAGGGACTATCAGGGGTGAGGGAGCTGAGGGGCCAAGGAGGAAAAGCAATAAAAAGATGCCTGCCCAGCTGAGGTGTCTAAAAAGGCACAGACAAGGGAGGGACCAGGGCGAGCCCCGGGCTACTGAGGTGACCCCTGTCCTGGACGCCAGTATTGCTGCTGAGGCCCCAAGGGATGATGAGTTGGATGAGGAGGTTAGGAGGATCCACAGGGAGGAAAGTGCTACTGCCTCTGAATCCTCTCATTATGAAAGTATGGATTAGGATAATAGGCAGTGGCTAGAGGACAAGCGTAAGCTAGGCGCCAAAAAGAAGAGAAAAAAGGGAGATAAAACATCTTCTCCTGCTCTTACCAAGGTACCTAAAGAAGGAAAAACTGACTCCCCTCTGGTTGGTCTTTCTAACCGGTTCCAAGCCTTTGGGAAAATCTCTTCCACTGAGTTAGCTGAGGGTGAGGTTCCGGCTTCGGTGGGGCTTGCAGGCAGTGCCGAGTCTTCTTCTAGGACTGTAAGGTCTTTGGAGGGAGGGACTGGCCCAGAGTCCGGAGATGAGAACGATAAAAAGAAAAAGATTGTGGGAATAGACACCTCTGTGTCATTAAAAAGGGGGAAGAATTTCTCCTCTGAGGCAGAGGATAAGGGGAGTGGGAAGAAAGCAATCTAATTCAATCATCAATGATGGCGGTACCCACTCCATTGACGCTGGCGTCCATTAATGTCGCCAGCATAAAGTCAAATACAGCTAGATTTGCGGACTTTGATTTTCTCAGCCGTGTTGAAGATGACATTTTCTTTTTGCAAGAAACCAGGCTGCCAAACATGGCAGATGTGTTTAAAGCTCAGAGGGAGTGGAGACTCAGGCCCTCCTATTGGTCTCTTGCGGCCGAGCTGTATAGCAGAGTGGCGGTCCTTTTTACCGCACCGGTGGAATGCCAACTGGTTATTGAGTTACAAACGGGGAGGTGCCTGATCTTAGATGTCCTCATGAAGGGACAAGAGCTCCAGCTCATTAACATCTAAGGTCCCCAATCTAAGTGGGACAGGAAGTGTCTCTTTATGAGGCTCAAACCCTACCTTTTTTCAAGTTGGCAGGTTATCTTTGGAGGGGACTTCAATACTGTCACGATGCCCCGAGATAGAGGAAGTTCCAGAGACAAGCTGACTTATGAGAGCATCGCCCTTAATAATATAGCTAGTGAGGCTCAACTGGTGGATGTCCACTTTCAGCACACCCTAGGCCAGGGGTTCACCTATCATAGAGGTAACTGTAGGTCCAGAATAGATAGGTTTTATTTAAAGCAGTCAGCTGTCTCTTCAGCAGTGTCTGTTGTTGAGATGGAGTTCTCAAACAACTGTTTAAATTTGTTTTCTCTGAATGCTACAGAGACCCTCCAGATGGGAAGAGGATTTTGGAGGCTCAATTTGTCTCTCTTGGCAGAAACGGAGATAAAACAGTCCTTTGAGGATTTTCTTCAGTGCCAGGTACCCTTACTGGATCTTTGCAGTAGTAAGTCAGAGTGGCGGGAGATGTTCATGAAAAGTGCAGTGAGATTCTTCCAACAGCTCTTGAGCCTCAGGAGTCTGAGCAGGTACCCCCTGTATCAGGGTCTGAGGAGGAAACTTGAGCATCTTGTCCCAACTGGAGGTAGCCGCAAGAAGATCTCCAGAGTGAAATCTTTGCTTATGAGTAGTGTTGAGCATTCCAATACTGCAAATATCGGGTATCGGCCGATATTCGATGTATCGGAATTCCGATACCGAGTACCAATATTTTTAACAATATCGGATACCGGAATCAGAAGTTCCCATAATGCAATGAGCCAGTGTTGTGGCTGTGATTGGCTGCTGAAATTATGTCATCATGATGCGCCGTCTGTGCGGGCCTGCCGGGGGTCTGTGCGGGCCTGCTGGGGGTCTGTGCGGGCTGCCGGGGGTCTGTGCGGGCCTGCCGGGGGTCTGTGCGGGCCTGCCGGGGGTTGGGTGTGTGTGCAGGCATCGTCCAATAGGATTACAAGTCCCATCGGGCTATGCCTGCTACAATGACAGTTATTGACACATTAGCCAATGATGGGACAGTAGTAGTCCCATCATCCGGCTAATGTGTTGAATGTAAAAAAAAACATGCATACTACATACAACATACATACATGCTACATACATACTTCATATATACTACATTCATACAACATACATATATACATACTACATACTTACTACATACAATGCATTCATGCAATGCATACATATAGACATACAGTACATATAACATAGAGTACATACTCACCATCACTTGTCACTTTGATCCCCGAAGCCAGTGTCATCTTTAAAAAATATTAAAATAACAAACAAGCAATATACTCCCTGATCTACAGAAATCCACGAGTGTCCCACGACGATCTCCTGCAGCGCATCACTGAGAGGTTACTATAGTTGACTGGTCTCACTTTATGGCAAAAGCTGCATGGGAACATTCTCACACAGCAATGCCAAAAGTGAGACTTGGGACTATTTTTTTACAGTGGTAAAGGAATACAGTGCGGAAGGATACCTACCTCCCGTCATTGTATTCCTGGGGCCCGTAGAGAGCGGTCGCATCAGCTGATGCTGCTGTTCTCCACGGGAGATCGTCGTGGGACACTCGTGGATTTCTGCGGATCAGGGAGTATATCGGTTGTTTGTTATTTCAATATTTTTTAAAGATGACACTGGCTTCGGGGATCAAAGTGACAATTGATGGTGAGTATGTACTCTATGTTATATGTACTGTATGTCTATATGTATGTATTGTATGAATGTATTGTATGTAGCATGTATGTAGCATGTATGTTGTATGTCTGTAGCATGTTTTATGTATGTTGTATGTATGTAGTATGTATGTAGTATGTATGTAGTGTGTAGTATGTATGTATGTATGTTGTATGAATGTAGTATGTATGTTGTACGTATGTATGTTGTATGAATGTAGTACATATGTAGAATGTATGTTGTATGAATGTAGTATATATGTAGTATGTATGTAGTATGTATGTAGTATGTAGTATGTATATATGTATGTTGTATGAATGTAGTATATATGAAGTATGTATGTAGTATGTAGTATGTATGCATGTTGTATGAATGTTGTATATATGTAGTATGTATGGTTTTTTTTTTACATTCAACACATTAGCCGGATGATGGGACTACTACTGTCCCATCATTGGCTAATGTGTCAATCACTGTCATTGTAGCAGGCATCGCCCGATGGGACTTGTAGTCCCATCGGACGATGCCTGCACACACACACAACCCCCGGCAGGCCCGCACAGAACCCCGGCAGCCCACACAGACCCCCGGCAGGCCCGCACAGACCCCCGAGAGGCCCGTACAGACCCTGCCCAGGCACACAGACACGCACAGTGTCCGCCCACGCACCGCCCACACTCTTCCCCTCTACCGAACTGGATGTGCAAGTAAAGAAAGGGTTTTTTTTAATTCCGATATTTCTGTCCCATAGACTTGCATGGGGCTTCCGGTATCGGAATCGGCGATACCCGATACTTTTTGGGTATCGGTCCGATCCAATCCGATCCGATATTTCTCAATATTGGAAAGTATAGCTCAACACTACTTATGAGGTGTCAGTGCGATAGACACACAACTTTGGTTTTTGAGAGGGATTATGGGAGGTACCGCTCGACCGACCCTTACAGAAACTGCAAGACGTCAGTGAATAGTAAAGTGGATAGAGGACTGGTCGACACTGCGGGGTCCCTGGGGCTATCCAGATCAGGGATCCTGGAGGTTGTCAGATCATTCTACTCGCACCTCTTGGAGAAGAGGGATCTTAATTGGGATGAGATGTCGGCTTTCCTGGCTGCAACTGTCCCCGAACCAGGAGTAGATCCCTCTCTTGACGCTTTCACAGAGATGGTAAGGGAAGAGGAAGTTACGTTGGCTTTTGAAGGGCTTGCCCAAAAAAATTGCCCGGTTCAGATGGCTTAACATCTGAATTCTTTAAGACCTTTATGGATGCTTTCGTTCCCCTCTTGACTGAGGCATTCAGTGAATGTCTTTCCTTGGGCTCTCTGCCAAAGTCAATGAGGAAGTCTGCCCTGATCATCTTGCCAAAAGGTAAGGACCCATCTTGCATTGAGAATAGGAAGGTTCTGGCAAAGGTGCTGTTTAAATGGCTGGTGAAATTTGCACACCGACTCCTTTCGGATTCGCATTGCTCTGTTCCAAACCGCAGCACATTTAGTTTTGTCCTCTGTGTCCGAGAGGCAGTGGAGAAGGGTAGGACTGGTCACTGGAAGGGGTACATGCTGTCACTGGACAAGGCAAAAGTGTTTGATTGGGTTAATCATGAGTACCTCTGGTTTGTCCTTCTGAGATATGGCCAGCCAGGAGGTTTGTTGATTGGCTTAAGACCTTGCACGGTGGGGCAGAGAGTTTCTCGCTTGTGAATGGTTGCATTGGCAGCTCTTTTGAGGTTGGATCTGGTGTTCTTCAGGGTTTTCCCTTGAGCCCGCTGCTGTACGTGTTTGCGATTGACCCACTTCTTATGAGGGTGGAGCGTGGGCCATTGGCCAGGATCGGGATGACCGGGCAGCACCGGAAGCCACTCTGTGGGTGGTGGCGTATGCCGATGATGTCACTGTTTTTGTTTCCTCTCACGAGGAGGTAGGGTGGCTGATGTCAGAGATAGATCGCTACTCGGAGGCATCCGGGTCCAGGATCAACCAGGATAAGTGTGAGAGTCTCTGGCTGGGAGGAGGAGATCCTGGTTTTGATCTCCCGGACACCCTTCCAGGACCCAAAGTCTCTGCAAAAGTCCTTGGCATTGAATTTGGCCAGGGGGATTACCCCAAACAAACTTGGCACTGCTGGCTAGAGATTGCCACTCAGAAGGTGACTCAATGGAAGGGTTGGTCTTTGACCCAAAGGGTAAACCTGATCAAAACTTACCTGCTCGCTTTAAAGATTTATCTGGGCAGTGTGTACATCTTTCCATAGTCTCTCTGGACTCGGGTCTACAGTTTGTTCTTCCAACTCTTATGGGAGAATAGGCTAAACCTGGTCAAGAGGGAGGTTACTTTCAGTATGAGGAGACTAGGAGGGTTGAGTATGGTCAACCCTGTGGTATTCATTGTGGATACCTTCATTAAAATCAATATTACAAACCTCTGGAAAGAGAGGGCTCCTCCTTGGGTATTCTCCTGTAATGGATGGTTTCACTCTTTCTTCCAGAATTGGGAGACAGGAGGGCAAGTGAAGGATCTTCGCACATCGCATGGACATTTTCCGCCTTACGCTACCTTGGTTCTGAAGGTAATTTGCCTGTGGGGTTTGTGAGTGTGGGAGATCAGGACTCTGCCAAGGAAACTCCATGACAATAGGGTTCTGTTGACCCATTTCCAGAGGCCCCTGGTGCTCAGGGATTGCCCAAGTCAGGATCTTGGGGTGGGTTTGCATCTTCTGAATTCTATCAGGATCCCCTCGAAGTTTTGCGACTTGGCTTTGCGCTGTTTCCATGGGAAAATGTGCATGAGGGACAATCTGAAGTGTAGGAGCTCTGAGAACTGGAACTGTCCTCAGGAGCATTGTGGTATCGTGCTGGAAAGCATGGACTACTTCCTGCTTTGTTGTCCTTTAAAACACAGACGTGTACAACAGGGTGGGGGCCTCCATTGGCTGTCTCGGCTGGCCGCTTTCTCCTATGTGGAATGGGCCTATGGAGCATTCGGAGACCTTGGTGGTCGGGACCGCTGTACCTTATTTCTAGCTAGAGCAGTGATTAGGTATCACACGTGGAATGCACGATGCTTAGCATCGACGCAAAGGAAAATCCTCCCAGTGGATGATGTGCTTAGGGTCATACTCGGTGATCTGTTGAAGGTACGCTCTCTGGAGTATGAGAGACTGGGCACACGTAGGGCCGCTCTCCCCTGGAGGGGCTTTTCTTTTAGTGTGCCTTAGTCTGGTCATCTCCTTTCCTGGTGGTGGGCTGCTGCTGACACTGTAGATTTTTGTTTTGTGATCGGTATACAGTGATGTAGAGCTGCAGGCACCAAACTTGGGCTTTGTGATTTGTGGTTATTGTAGTATTTGTTTTGGGAAATATTATATATAGGGATATAGATTTGGGTGTAGGTGATACGTTGGGTGGTGGGAAAAGGGGGGAGGTGGGTTTATCTTGTGGGACTATGGGACACTGGGGTGTTTGGGGAAAAACTGGCACTGCCTCATCTGGCCTATGGACGTTGGAAATGGAATGAGGCATGAGACGCAACACCAGCTCTCAGGTCAGTGTGGGGGTGTGGGAATGGTGGGCTTGAGTGTGGGGTGGTGATTAACTTAGTATTGTATATATTTAGGAAAACAGTTCTGGATCAGTGATCAAAAAAATACAAAGGACAATCACAATGTGTATGATAGTAAAATACCTTTATTAATACAAGGGTAAAATACAGTTGATAATATAACACCGTTAGCAAGAGGTGACGATGCCAAAACAGAAAATGTAAATATATTAAAATATTCCCAGAGTGGTAACAGAGAATTCAAATAAATTACCACAAGCGCTCTAGCCTATACAAAAGCCATAGTACATAAACAGCAGATAAATAGAATCCTGATATCCAGATACCAGGGACAAAATGTGAACAAGTGAAAAAATAGTGTATAAAAGATAATATATAAAAAACGTATATATAATAGGTATATAATGAGAATAAGTGTGCATACACAATAAATAACTAGTAAAGTGAAAAGTGCAATCCAATATAAAGTGCTGGGTGCAAAAAACTCAACATTAGCCCAGTATCAGATACCATATATCAGGACCATGTTGAAATAGAATGGTCATAGATCAGTAGAAATTAAAGTGCTATATGTGAAAAAGCTCATAATATCGCAATCTAGAGCATACCACAATATCAGTGCTTTAAAAAGGGATGTTTCCACTGACTAGTTCACCAAAAATAAAGGAAGGAATCAACATTACCAGAGTAATGAGGCAGTGACGTGACACGTCCATGACGCGCGTTTCGGAAGTATTCATTCGTCAGAAATTCAGGAATGATGAAGACACTGAATTAAGAAAAATGTGAGTATACAAGCTAATGTCTTTCTGTCTGATTTTCTCCCTGCAGTCTGTAATCATTTCTGTCTCTTTCTTGCAGCATTCATTACCATGGCCTCAAAGCCCAGAGCACACAGAACAGGATTCTGAAGTAAGTACCTTTGCATCTGATTGGTAAGTATCACTGTACATATGTGCCAAAATCATGTATTTTCTTTTACAGAACACTTCAACAAGTGCAGAGGAGCAGGAGCCGGAGCAGCAGAGGGAGGCACAAGTTCCGGTGGCAAGACAGCATGTAGGTTTTTTTCTTTTTCTTTTTTTTTCCCTACTGTTAATAGTTTTTCAGGACTGTTTTTTCTCATTCTTTGTTTATCTTTCCAGCATTAATGTCTTTATTTCATTTCTAGGTTCCACAACGGGAGAAGGACTACCTGGACAACGGCCTCCTGATCACACTTGTGCAGGATAGAGTTGCCTTGTGGGACACCAGGGAGTGAGACCACCCGGACATGGTGGTGATTCGGCGACTGTGGAATGAGGTGGCCGAAGCGCTGATGGATGACTGGGACAACACTGCACCATGAGTCAGAAAGGAATTTCGTAAGTATTGCAATGTGGTCTGACGCGGCAGTGAACCTCTAAAGGTCAGAATCACACAACCGTGTGTGATGCGATAAACTTCTGAGAGTTTCTCGCATCACTCACGAGTGTGTGAACCCGGCCTAAGGTGCATTGTTTAACCCTTTTTTCCCCCTTCACAGTGAACAAAGTCAGAACCCGTTGGCGTTCAATGTAGGATCGCTTAAACAATGACCTGAGACAGGAGAACCAGGTTTGCAGTGGTGCTGCAGCAAGGATAAGAAAATACAAGTATCACAGGATACTGGCTTTCCTGAGGCCTGTCCTTGCTCAGAGAATGTAAGTGTTTTTGTGTTGTATTCCATTGTGTTGTATTCCCTAATTTGAATTTTTCTATTCCACAGGAGTTGGCGCTTGTACAATTGTTATTCTTTTGTAGTAATGTTTTTTTCTTTTCCCAGAACCTGGAGCAGCACACTCGAACCTAAATCGTCCTCTGGAGCAGTCCTTCAGCGAACAGCCTCGGAGCAGTCCCAGCCATCCACCATCGAGGCAGCATGTGGGCAGGTGTCACAGGCTGGAGAATAGGCAGCTGGTCCTACAGGTCTTCCCCTGTCCCAGGCCTCCTCTGCCTCATTTTTTGTTTTGTCTTCCCATCAGCGGCAGAAGGCCTCAGACAGGAATCTCATGCCTGAGTTTATTCACTTGAGCTCAGTTTCCAGAATGGCCTGAAGGCGGTGGGAGATAGACTGGATAGTGGCTTGAACCATATTAACACACTTTTCCAGTCTGTCCACCATCCCCTTGACCATCTGGAAGCCGCCTTCCAGAGACCAGCACATCATTTTTTTTTGGCGATAGAGCAGGGCATGTCGGAAAACCTCATACCTGAACTCCAGCTGAATGTGATGCAGGCCTGCAATGCTGCTTACGTTCAGGCTATGAAGCAGACTCGGTTATACCCGCAGCCACACGTGGCATTTCCAACTGTGCCACCACTTACACAGTTTACATCTATACCGAGTTCTGCTGCATACCCCTGTATGGTCAACACCATGCCCAATCCTGCCGCACTCCTCTACAGCGCCAACACCATGCCAGGTGCTGTTGAAGGCCACTCCACCACCACACCGAATCCTGCTCTTGCACGGTCGTCCACCGCCACCACCAGCATGCCTAAGGAACCCAACACTCCCACCCTTCAAAGGAGATGGAAAACACATCAAGCCCACGGAAAACATAAAAGGAAGAAATGGGAACTGAGGCGTGAAAGAACTGTTGTGTTCCCTCCACCACCCTCACCTCCCAGCGTGTCTGTGTTGTCTAATTTGTCACATCCTTCAAATGTGTCTCTCCAGTCCCATGTTTCCACTCCTAATGTGTTTACTTCGATCCTTGATCTCCCAGACCCTCACATTTATTAGTCCTTTCCCCTGGAACCCCTTCATTGTCCACCACGAGCCAATCCTCTCATCTCCACACTCCCCAGGTCCATAACATTTCCCCTTCATTTTGTAAAAGGTAAATTTTTTTTTTATAAATAAAATTGTGTTGTTTTTCCCCTATCACTGCTTGTTCTTTGTCTCTTTCGTCACCGACAACATACACTGTGCGCCGTCAACACGCATATCGATGTCTACACAAACACTGTTTTTTTCCACCTCATAGCTCCAAACACAATCTTCTCTTCCTTTTCTTTCTTGTGTCTGTCATGGAGCTATGAGGTGGGAAAATCACAAAGAGGACTGGAAATCCTCCAAAACAAATAAAGTAATACAACACAAAGGGTCAGGGGTCAGCAATACTCACCTTCCCAGGTGTCAGTACTATTGCACTCAGGATGCTGTGTTTTCTGCATTCTGAATGCACTAGTTCTGACACATGGGCAGGGGAGTACAAATATGAGGTGGATTTGCTCCATCGTCTCTTCAGTCTGCATTAATCTATTGGACTGTAGATTAAAGCAGACTGAAGAGACGATGGAGCTAATGAGAAGTCACCTACCATAGCACTGACAAATAAAACAGGTGAAGTGTACAGCATTGGTGATACAGTTGTGGCCCAAAGTATTGACACCCCTGCAGTTCTGTCAGATAATACTCAGTTTCTTCCTGAAAATGATTGCAAACACAAATTCTTTGGTATTATTATCTTAATTTATTTTGTCTTAAATGAAAAAGCACAAAAGAGAATGAAGCAAAAAGCAAAACATTGATCATTTCACACAAAACTCCAAAAATGGGCCAAACAAAAGTATTGGCACCCTCAGCCTAATACTTGGTTGCACAACCTTTAGCCAAAATAACTGCGACCAACCGCTTCCGGTAACCATCAATGAGTTTCTTACAATGCTCTGCTGGAATTTTAGACCATTCTTCTTTGGCAAACTGCTCCAGGTCCCTGATATTTGAAGGGTGCCTTCTCCAAACTGCCATTTTTAGATCTCTCCACAGGTGTTCTATGGGATTCAGGTCTGGACTCATTGCTGGCCACCTTAGAAGTCTCCAGTGCTTTCTCTCAAACCATTTTCTAGTGCTTTTTGAAGTGTGTTTTGGGTCATTGTCCTGCTGGAAGACCCATGACCTCTGAGGGAGACCCAGCTTTCTCACACTGGGCCCTACATTAAGCTGCAAAATTTGTTGGTAGTCTTCTGACTTCATAATGCCTTGCACACGGTCAAGCAATCCAGTGCCAGAGGCAGCAAAGCAACCCCAAAACATCAAGGAACCTCCGCCATGTTTGACTGTAGGGACCGTGTTTCTTTCTTTGAATGCCTCTTTTTTTCTCCTGTAAACTCTATGTTGATGCCTTTGCCCAAAAAGTTCTACTTTTGTCTCATCTGACCAGAGAACATTCTTCCAAAATGTTTTAGGCTTATTCAGGTAAGTTTTGGCAAACTCCAGTCTGGCTTTTTTATGTCTCGGGGTAAGAAGTGGGGTCTTCCTGGGTCTCCTACCATACAGTCCCTTTTCATTCAGATGCCGACGGATAGTACGGGTTGACACTGTTGTACCCTCGGACTGCAGGGCAGCTTGAACTTGTTTGGATGTTAGTCGAGGTTCTTTATCCAACATCCACACAATCTTGCATTGAAATCTCTTGTCAATTTTTCTTTTCCGTCCACATCTAGGGAGGTTAGCCACAGTGTCATGGGCTTTAAACTTCTTGATGACACTGCGCACGGTAGACACAGGAACATTCTGGTCTTTGGAGATGGACTTGTAGCCTTGAGATTGCTCATGCTTCCTCACAATTTGGTTTCTCAAGTCCTCAGACAGTTCTTTGGTCTTCTTTCTTTTCTCCTTGCTCAATGTGGTACACACAAGGACACAGGACAGAGGTTGAGTCAACTTTAATCCATGTCAACTGGCTGCAAGTGTGATTTAGTTATTGCCAACACCTGTTAGGTGCCACAGGTAAGTTACAGGTGCTGTTAATTACACAAATTAGAGAAGCATCACATGATTTTTGAACAGTGCCAATACTTTTGTCCACCCTCTTTTTTATGTTTGGTGTGGAATTATATCCAATTTGGCTTTAGGACAATTCTTTTTGTGCTTTTTCATTTAAGACAAATTAAATGAAGATAATAATAACAAAGAATTTGTGTTTGCAATCATTTTCAGGAAGAAGCTGAGTATTATCTGACAGAATTGCTGGGGTGTCAATACTTTTGGCCACAACTGTATATCCAAAGTGGACAGGTGTTTTACTATATTTTTTTATTTATCATAAAAAATTTAAGGTACATTTTAAAATTACAAGTCCATAATATTCCATAAAATTACAAGAACTTTCTAAACCATTTCATCATGCCATGCCACACGTCCAGTCTCAGAAACAAAGTAGTCCGCAAATTTATCCCTCATTTGGGCAACTTCCCTTGTTGTCCTCAGAGGGTGATGTTGGCAATTTGGCAACGGGTTACAAACAGGTTCATAAAGTTCAAAGTTTGGTCGCTCTTTAGCCATTATGTAGTTGTGGAGAACCACACACGCCTTGACCACCTCATCAACTGTCTCAATTTTGAGGTTAATGGCTGTTCCCAAAATGCGCCATTTTGAGACAAGCATAGCAAAGGTACACTCAACAGTTCTTCGTGCCCTGGTCAGTCAGTAATTAAAAATAATTTTTGAGTGGTTCAAGTCCCGACTGGAGTATGGATTCAGTAGGTTTCCACACATCTGAAAGGCCTCATCACCAAACACAACAAAAGGCATTGGTGAGAATTGAGTGTTTGGAAAAGGTCGTGGGAGGGGGAAATTAAAATTATTACTATACAACCGTTGGCCCATGTCAAGAGTTTTAAAAGGTCTGGGAGTCATTACCATTGCCAAAAGAACCAATGTCCATGGTGAGAAATCTTCAGTCTGCAGCTGCAATCGCCATGAGCACTATAGAGAAGTATTTTTAATAATTAAAGTACTTGGATCCACTTCAAGCCGGTTTGGTAATCTGAATTTGTTTCCCATCCACTGCTCCCAAACAGTTGGGAAAATTATAAATTTCCCAGAATTTTTCTGCAGGTTCCTGCCAGGTTTCCATGGTAGGTAGGGGGGATAAAATTCTTGACGCAGAAAAGCCTGGCAGGTGTCTGAAACAATCCCAGAAAGGGTGGAAACACCAATATGGAACTGGAAATGGAGCGATGATAGGCTCTCTCCGGTAGCCAGGAGTCTGCCAAACAGAAAAAGAAAAAAAAATATTATGAATAATAATATTTACAACAGGGGTTTTGAAAAACAAAAAGAAAAAAAATAAGGACATTGCAGAACAATAATACTTGTGACAGATGTTTATTTTTAAATATTACGCACCTCAGTGTCACCAGCAGATGTTCCTCAGCTGGAATCGCACTATGGAGCTGGGTGTCCTGCCTGCTGATGGCTTCTTGTACACGACCCAGCAAATCCCGGAAGCTCTCTTGAGACATCATCGTGTCATCAAAATATTTCTCTGGGTTTTCACGGAGCTCACTGAATAAGGCGTGGTAGGCTCCACGGCTATCCCGAACTTCAACAATGGGGTGTTGCCAAAAGCGTCAATGCTGTCTTCTCTGTCATTGTTCTTGCTCACAAGCAAAGGCAAAGGCAAGAAACTAGTTTATAATCAAATCCAGATTCCAATAAAAACTCTCCATGCGAAGATCCATCTTGATGCAGGATACAGGAGCAAAATCTGAAGATTTCAGCTCTACAAGGGTCTATATACTGAAATCCCTTGAGACACGCCCATTGGGCATGGCTTGTGTCCCGGAAAATCTCCTGGAAATTTTTTTTCCCTATGGAAAGCATGCGCATAAAAAACACAAACACATAAAAACACAGGGGTTTTTTACGTCTTGCGTAAGCAGATGCGGCTAAAAAATGCTGCGCTTTTATGCGTCTGCATGCGTTTGTGGTTGCGGACTATACGCTGCGGACTCAACCGCAAGTGTGAACCTAGCCAAAGTCACTCAAAATTAGTACAAGAAAAGCAATTTAATTTGTATTTACAGTGACTATTAAAGTCCACACATCATTTAGATATTGTGATCTTTGCTCTTCTATTGCGCCAGTTGTCAAATCGTTTCAAAGTGACCTGCTCTGCATTTGTTGAAATAGCCCGACTCAGACTCTATGTGATGTAGTTTGCATTTTCCTAGTACATATTGTAACATTTGAATAAATGGAAAAAAAAATTGGCAATAAGCCTATGATAAAGCCACGTTGTGTTATTCAGTTGCTCATAGTACTGGAGAGATGGCTGGTACCACTAACAGTGAAACGAAGGATTTTTTTCTGCTTTTCCTGTCCCCGGCAGTAATCGCTCACACAGCCGGACTGCTGATACATTCATTTATTATATTGTTCATGCAAGGAGAAAAATAGAGCAGACAGGTGAATAGAGTAAAAAAGTAGTCATCTTTATTAATTAGGTACAAACAAGTATAATGACAAATAGTAGTAGATAAAATCGTGAGAATAACAACACCGCAGGATAAAAGAGCAGAAGTCCCCGGGCACAATGACAGCCACCATGCATGTCGTGGCGTACAAATATATGTAACTCAATGGTAAGTAACACCACACAGCATCCACCTGAACAGTACTGCACCGCACAATGTGAGTGTGGAGGTATCCAAGTGGCGCAAGAAGCGCCAAGTGTAGAGAACAGTATCTTACCACAGGTGGAGGCAGAGGCTGAACGAGTCCGGGGCCAGGTTGGGGGCAGACCCGACGCGCGTTTCGCGTGTTTAACCACACGCTTTCCCTTGAGAAAGAACCATGGATAATAAAAGCACTGATAGCCTCTACATTACCTCCATATATGGTTTTTCTGTAGGAGCCTCCATTCCATTGCTTTTCTATTTCATCTCCTCCGTCCTCCTCTTCACCTCGTTGTATCATCACACTGTAAAGATGAAGAGGAGCAGTAATTTATCCATCAATTTGGAGACATATTACTCAGCGATGAAATTTGTATCCGTCACCTTCATATATACCACTATGTACTTCTCTGGACATTTTGTTCGCGTCATATATCACAGTGTTTTCTGTGTAAATCTTACATGGCTTAATTTTTTCCTGGATTTGCTGCCGGCTCTACATTCTTCCTACCTGATCCACAGAACATCCAGACTCCGGAGTCAGATATCCAAGTTTCCGCAGAATGTCATTAGTTTCTTATTCCAAAGGAAAGATATAGAAAAGAAATTGAACTTAGAATTAGTAGCTCAATAAAGTAAATGAACAGAGAAGGCCATTAATATATGATAAATGTTTGTCTAGGAGTTGAATTGCTCTGAAGAACATAGCGACCTTGACCTTACTAGAGGACAGGTATGGACTGGGGCTGGCTTTTGAAATCACACAGGCCCATGTTGTCCCCTTCCCCACGAATCAGATGGAATATATTACTAATACTACCCTGGATGGAGGAAAGGAAGATTTTCTACAAGACCAAAATTTCTAATGATACCCTTGGCCTGCTGGGGTAAGGAATGGTTTTAGAAACTTTGTGCTCCATCACAACTCTTAACGGTATGGGAATCTTGAGAACACCGATTCTGTTAACAACGTAGCAGAAAAGGCAGCTCATGACCAGACAGGCGCTTCTGGCATTTGCCAGAATTGCCAGATGGCCAGTCCGACCCTGCTAGAGGACTCCACTCCTTTGTAGCTTAGAAATAAGAGCAACAGAGGAATGCTACGAGGAGGTGAAGGTGTGAAAGTATAAAAAGTGAACTCAAGTGAAAAATAAAGAATCCCTCCTACCAGGAAGACGGATCTGAGTGATGTTTCATGGACAGTCGGAAATTAACTGAAAGGGGGGGGACGCAAAACTGACCGTATCATCCAAATAATTACAGTTACTTTATTAAATCTGGTGGGTAAAACAAATACAGGTAATAATAACAGGGCAATTACAATGAATAATAAATCTGCAGAAATATAAAAATACAAAAAGGACGTACACTCAGGATATTGCAAGGTAAAAAACTGGGTTAAAGTGTGCAAAAAAAATGATGCCAAAATTACTTACAGAAAGCATAGGATAAATAAGATAAGATAATCATAGAATCATAGAATCATAGAATTGTAGAGTTGGAAGGGACCTCCTGGGCCATCTGGTCCAACCCCCTGCTCAAAGCAGGATTCGCTAAATCATCCCAGTCAGATGTCTGTCCAGCCTCTGTTTGAAGACTTCCATTGAAGGAGAACTCACCACTTCTCGTGGCAGCCTGTTCCACTCATTGATCACTCTAACTGTCAAAAAGTTTTTTCTAATATCTAATCTGTGTCTCCTCCCATTCAGTTTCATCCCATTGCTTCTAGTCTTTCCTTGTGCAAATGAGAATAAAGTTGATCCTTCTACAATGTGACAGCCCTTGAGATATTTGTAGACAGCTATTAAGTTTCCTCTCAGTCTTCTCTTTTGCAAACTAAACATTCCCAAATCCTGCAACCTTTCCTCATAAGACAGGGTTTGCAGACCGGTCACCATTCTGGTCGCTCTTTTCTGAACTTGCTCCAGTTTGTTGATGTCTTTTTTAAAATGTGGTGCCCAAAACTGGACACAATATTCCAGATGAGGTCTGACCAAAGAGGAGTAGAGGGAAATAATGACTTCACGTGATCTAGACTGTATGCTTCTGTTAATACATCCTAGAATTGCATTTGCCTTTTTTCCTGCTGCATCACACTGTTGACTCATATTCAGTCTGTGATCTATTAGTATACCCAAGTCTTTTTCACATGTGCTGTCACTTAGCCCTATTCCTCCCATTCTGTATATGCTTTTTTCATTTTTATTGCCCAGATGTAGTACTTTGCATTTCTCCCTGTTAAAAACCATTCTGTTAGTTGCTGCCCACTTCTCCAGTTTATTTAAATCTTTTTGAATCCTCTCTCTCTCTTCTCTAGTATTAGCTATCCCTCCTAGCTTTGTGTCATCAGCAAATTTAATCAGTTTACCCTCAATTCCTTCATCTAAATCATTGATAAAGATGTTGAACAATACAGGGCCCAGGACAGAGCCCTGTGGTACCCCACTTGAGACATTCTTCCAACTGGATGTGCAGCCATTTACGACCACTCTTTGGGTCCGATCACTAAGCCAGTTATGAATCCACCTAACAGTTGCCTTGTCCATTCCATACTTAGTCATTTTTTCAATAAGGATTGTATGAGAGACTTTGTCAAATGCTTTGCTGAAGTCAAGATATACTATATCTACAGCATTTCCTTGATCCACCCAATCAGTGATTCCGTCATAGAAGGAAATTAGGTTAGTCTGACATGACTTATTAGTTACAAACCCATGCTGACTCTGTTTAATCACTTCATTCTTATCCAGGTACTGACATACATGTTGTTTATAATTTGTTCAAAGATCTTTCCTGGTATAGAAGTCAGACTCACCAGCCTATAGTTGCCTGGGTCCACCTTCTTCCCCTTTTTGAAGATTGGAACAACATTTGCTCTTCTCCAGTCTTCTGGCACTTCTCCTGTTCTCCAAGAATTTTCAAAGATTATGGAGAGGGGTTCAAAAATTTCTTCTGCTATCTCCTTCAGTACTCTGGGGTGTAATTCATCTGGACCTGGAGACTTGAATTCATTTAGGTTAGCTAAGTGTTTCCTCACTATCTTTCTGTTTATAGATATCCTGGATTCTTCTATTCCCTTAATAGGACAGTGAATAACAGTTGATGTTACATTTCCTTTCTGAGAGAAAACAGATGCAAAATAGGAATTTAAAAGTTCAGCCTTCTCAACATCCTGTCTTACCATTTCATCATTTTCATCCTGTAAAAATCCTATAGCATCTTTGACTTTTCTTTTACTTTTGACATATCCCCAAAATCCTTTATTATTGTTTTTGACATCTCTTGCAAGCCTCAATTCATTTTCAGCTTTAGCTAATCTGATTTGTGCCCTGCAGGTTCTGCAGACAGCATTATATTCTTCTTTAGATATGCCTCCCTCTTTCCATTTTATAAACATTGTTTTCTTCCTTTTTAGCATGTGCTTAAGTTCTGTGTTCATCCATCCTGGTTTCCTTAAATGCTTCCTATTCTTCCCTCTTTTCGGAATTAACAACTGTGCTTTGAGAATTTCATTTTTCAAGATTTCCCATCCCTCCTGGACATTTTTGTCTTTTAGGATATCCAGCCATTTTATCCCTCCAATTCTCTTTCTGAATCCCTTAAAATCTGCCTTTCTGAAATCTAACCTTGACGTCTGAGTCTTCACAGGTCTTCTGCCTCTAGTTATCCAAAATTCTAAAATAGCATGGTCACTACCTCCTAGGGTCCCAGCCACTTTTACCTCCTCAACCATTTCCTCCCTGTTTATAAGGATTAGATCCAAGGTAGCAGTTCCCCTTGTTTTCTCCCTTACCTTTTGGAAGATAAAGTTGTCAGCAAGAGAGGATAAGAATTTCCTTGACCTGTTAGTTTTGCCTGAGAGAGATTCCCAACAAATGTCTGGATAGTTGAAATCTCCCATGACAACTATGTCATATTTTTTGGAGAACTTGGCCATTTGATGCATAAAGAGTTCATCCATATCTTCAGCTTGCACAGGCGGCCTGTAGTAAATGCCTACAATGGTGTCCTTTCCATTGTTCTGTCCTTGTATTCTTACCCAAACAGTTTCCACAGAACTCCCAGTCTCTGAAGCTTCAATCCTTTAATCATCCCACCATGGGGAAATTCAGAGCATTACAGCAGCAAGGCAGGAACAAGTACAGATGCATAAAGGCATTACATTGACAGTAGGTAGGTGCATATACGAAAAAAAAAAGATATAACCGGACTATCACAACTTTGGATCTATCAGTTCACTGTTTGGGTCGTTCTCCGTTTTGGACAGTGCTGGTTATACAGCCTAACTGCATCAGGAAGGAAGGACTTTCGATAGCGCTCCCTCTCACATTTAGGATGAAGTAGCCGGTCACTGACAGTACTGCACATCTTTGTCACGGTCTCATGCATGGGATGGGAATCATTCTGCACCATGTAGCTCACCTTGGCCAGTATCCTCCTGGCGCCTACTTCCTGAACTGGATCAAGGGGGCATCCCAGGACAGAGCTGGCCCTTCTTATCAGTTTGTCCAGCCTATTCCTGGCCCTGGTTGATATGCCACTACCTCAGCACGCCACACCAAAGAAGATGACTTATGCCACAACAGAGTTGAAGAAGGATGCAAGGAGTGCCCCCCTAACTCCAAAGGCTCTCAGCCTTCTGAGCAGATAAAGCCTACTGTGGCCCTTCCTGTACACTGCATCCAAGTGATGGGCCCAGTCAAGCTTATTATTGAGGATCACACCAAGGTACTTATAGGTGTCGACTATCTCAATGTCATTTCCCTGAATGTTCACCACTACTGGTGGATTTTTTCCCTTGCGAAAGTCCACCCCCAGTTCCTTGGTCTTCCCGGAATTAATCCTAAGGTGGTTCCTCTGACACCACTCCACAAAAGCTTGGTTAGTATCTCTGTACTCTCTTTCATCTCCTCCTGTGATGAGGCCTACTATTGCAGAGAAATCAGAATACTTCTGCAAGTAGCAGCTAGATACATAAATAGATAAATAGATACATAATCAATAATGTAAGAATAAAGTGAATTAAAGTGCAAGTGAAGTGTAGTTGGCAGATGCCAGACAGCAACAATAATCAATATAGATGTATACCATGCACTAGTGAAAGCATGGAATAAACGGCATGAAAACAGTATGAAAAATATGCTGAAGAAGTGTAAGCAAAAAAATGTGAAATATAAAAGGTATACCATAAAGTGAGGTGCTCATAAAATCGCAACCTACTTAGAAGTGTAATATGGATCAGAGAAGCAGGTGAAAGAATAAAATGATACACAAAAATGTGGGGACGTACTCACAGTGGAGAGGTAAAACTCCTGGCTCCTGGATGGCGTCCACCCCATAGCACGTTTCGGCATGTTGCCTTCATCAGGACTTGGACTATATGGTCAGTTTGTGGTTTTTTCCTCTCTCCCTTCCTTTGTAGCTTATCTACACTAAACATCGATTAGGAGGGGATGGACATCCTGAATAGCACCCGGACAAGCCATGGGTGTGAGCAGAGTCCGTGACGGCCTGTGTTTGGGGAAGCTACTGCCAGGCTGTGGGTCTGGAACTGTGAGGCGGCCTAGTGAGTAAGGCATTGTCCGGAACGGTGATCCCAGTGCGGCCGCTACCCTGAGAGAGAGAGCATACTGACAGGAGTCAGCGTGCGGAGCAGGAGCTCCTAAGAGGTAACCTAGAACAGGGGGAAATAACTGTGTTGAGGCTATAGAGCCTGTTTGCTGGACATAGCACAGCCTGTGTGACCACAGCTCTGAGAGAGCGGAGTCCTATTGTGAACATTCATTTTGTCTGATGTAAGACTGTTACATTTTGTTCATGCTTCCATGGTTTATGTTGTGTAAAAATAAACCATATGGATTGGTTATGTGAGAAAACAAGTGCCTGACCCTATTAATCTGCTGCCAAGTAAGTGTCCCCCAACACTAGCAATAAGCGCTACCTTACATATGGTGGAGAATGCTAAGGGCACTTTTGTAGCCTTGTTGCTAGGGGCAACGGACAAGGTATACAAACTCGGTTGCTAGGGTCAACGGTCCAGGAGGCACGTGTGAGGTGTTTTGCTGTGACTCGGCTGGGTCACAAAGTTTTTTTTTTCTTCAAGTCAGCTTACGGTGGCTCTGTGGTGTAACAAAGTTTTTTTTTCTTCAAGTCAGCTTGTGGTGGCTCGGTGGGGTCATGAAGGTGACAAGCGTCTGGCTGTGTAACACGGCGGGGTTACGAAGGTTGCTGTGGATCGGCGGGTCCACGAAGACGGCGCAGCAGGAGTGTGCACAGACTTGTAGCAGCGGAGCTGCAGTGGCAAGTTGCAGCAAGAGCTTCTGCAGCAGCAGGAGGCTGCAGGGACACAGCAGCCTCTTGTGATTGGCAGCCTGAGGTGCCAGTGGTTGTGGCTACAGCAAGAGCTTTGGCAGTGCCAGCAGGAGCTGATGGGGTGTCATAAAAAGACGTCAGGGGTACAAGACTCTGCAACCTCTTAAAGGGCCAGTAACAGCCCCAGAAAGACATAAGGGACTGTGTAAACTCAGGCCTGAGAGTTCTGTGGGGGAGTCTACGGAGTGTACCTCAGAGAGGGATGGTGTCCCTAAATGGGGTGGTGTCCCCAAAAAAGGGGGCGGTAACTCAAAAATAACGATGGGTGCCCAAAAAGGGGTGGAGTCCCAAAAGGAGGGGTGTCTCAAAAGGGAGTAGTTGCCCAAAAAGAGGTGGAGTCCCAAAAGGGGGCAGTATCCCAAAAGGGAGTGTTTGCCCAAAAGGGTGGAGTCCCAGGGAGTGGGAGCAGAGCATCCCAAAGTTAAAGGGGTGGCCCCGACAGACGGTTGCCAGGGGCAAGGGTACTATGTGTGTCCAGTCTGCTATATAAACTACCCACCCGGCAAGAGGCTACTTTGGTGTGCCCTGCAGATGAACGAGAAGGAAATGTGTGGACTGGTCGATTCTGGGAGCTCGGTGACTCTAGTGAGGGTGGCGCCCCAGGAATTTGTAATACCCAATAGGAAGGTCAGGGTCACTTGCGTTCATGGGAGCACTAAGGATTATCCAGTGGCCAGGGTGTTCCTTGAGACGATCTAGGACAGCACAGGACAGTATGTCACTATAGTCCCGAATTTATCTTGTCCAGCAATCATAGGCCTGGACTCTAAGCTGTTCTCAGACATGTGGGAGAAGGGAATTCCTCTACAGCAGGAGGATGGAGGTCACTCCTGATAGAGCTGCATACATGAAGGCAGTAACACATCCCAACATTGATGGGTCTGACGTTGGGGTGACCAGAGGGAAGGGTGAGTCTGCCCAACTTAAGGACATGATAATGATGTGTTATTGCCGTTAGCAACCACTAGGGCTTAGGACAATGTTGTGCAAGACAGAAGCTCGGACCCAGTGTAATGACAGTGCTCCACAAGGTGAAGGCAGGATGACGCTGGTAGACAAACCAGAATGTGTGACCATTGAATACGGGGAAGCTCCGGGAGTGGGGTCCAACACCATAAGAAATTGGGACCGCTGTGTACAGGATGACCGATCAGGTGGTGGTGACTCCCATTCAGACGGTGACGACAGTGGAAAGGAGTACAGTAAGACTGACTCAGGTCTAAGTGGCAAGACTTCCTTTCGTCGCCGGAGGGGTAAAGGCCGGAAAGGAGCTGAACAAACTGCACCCTCTGAGAAGAGAGATAAAGAGGAGACAGAGAAGCTGTCCAACTTGACCGCTGTGACCCGAAAACTACGGTCAAATTGATAAACTGACCCAGGACATGTGCACTTGGAAAGAGCGAGCTGACAGTTTCACCAGGTTGAAACGCACTTACAAAACTTAGAGAGAGGGCGAGAAGAGATCTGTCAACAGCTGGCGAAGGATTGTTTGAAGGTGGTGAGTATGGAAGTCGCCAAATCCACGCAGTTAGAGCGGCTGCGCCACCTGGAGTCCGAGTTTGCGGCAGTCAAGGCCCTGAGACAAACGGCTGAGTGGAGGAGCTGGAGAAGGAAGTCTCTGAGCTCAGAGGTCATTTGTCAACATGGCAAAATGTGAATAAGGCCTTAAGATAAGATGTGGAAGTGCTCAAAGAAGCTGTAAGAGGTCTTCAGCAAGAGGAGAAGTTGGTGGTCAAAGACTTACAGCGGCCGTGCCCGAGTGATTACAAGGCAGAGCTGCCAATGCCCATCTTTGAAAAGTGTCCTGACGAGTGTAAATCTCAGGAAGATTGTGAGCTAAGAGCTGAACAAGACAGTCACCCAGTCATGACAGATGCCTTGAGAAAAGTGTCCGAGTTAAACTGGGAGCCATCGGTCCATGAAGAGAGTGAGGATTCGCTCTTCAAGTATGTGGTGGAGGTACCCAAATATATGCGAGAAGCATGTGCCAGTGTGGCTGTGCATGAGGCCTTTAAAAAGGTAGTAAAAGCCTATAGTGTGAACTGGGCCCCAGAGACGAGCCAGTTGGTGATACTGGGAGAAGCGGAAGTCACAGAAAAGAGGGTGGCTGTCCTGAAGGAGATGCATCTACAATGTCTCCGCACACAACAGATGATCTTGTTGGGAAATATGAAAGCCGCTCGACGAGGGAAGCTCCAAGTTAGCTGGGCTTTATGGAAGACACAATTCCGGTACCAAGAAATCTGGTGGGGAAAGTAATCGGAAGACTTGGAAAGGTGTTGCAGGAGATGGTGAATAGATCCAATGTGAAAAGAGTGAGGATCCCACCTGCTGGTGACATCCAAGTAGATGTAGAAGATGACATGGTTCCAGTCATTGCTGTTGGCTCAGTGGAAAGCCTTGGCAACATCCGAATGCTACTGGAATATCGGGTAGTGTACCTGAAGGAGATAGAGCAGCTACGACTGGACCGACTGCAGATTATTAACAGATGCAGAATATCAGGTGGAGGCCGCCTCCAACCCAAGGTATAAGGACCCGAAGGGATCCTCCAGATAATGAAATGGCAGGTAGCCGAAGACTGTCAGCAAGACAAGAACGTCAAGAACCGGCAAGTGGCAGCTCTACTGTCAGTAAGAGAGTGAGAGACCTTAGCTCCTGTGAGGTACTAAATTGATCAGACTCAGTCCAGACAGTGGGTTTGACTGTAAGTGGGACTTATGACCACACCAACCGGGAGAGCTGGCCAGTGAGTGAAAGGTCAGATGATGGGGCATACTGCAGAAATGCGGAGACTAAAAAGGGTCTAGTGACACAGTTGGAGGGCCCTCTCAACTGGTAGGGCAAGGTGACATGGGTGCCCAGTGTAGAGGCCCCTGGTTTATGACAAGTGTTCAACCCCACAAGTTTGAACAAATGGGGGGTATGTGATGCTATGACCCCTGTGACAGCTAAGGGACACTGTATGGGCTTCCCAGGACATGCATGCAGGCGTTTCCTTTATTGTGATGGGGAAATGATGAGCAGCAGGATTGTAAATTGCCGATATGTATCACAGGGTGGGTGGCCCTGTGACGGAAGCTGGAATGTGTATTGATCAGCAGAGGTACTGCTGATGGTTTCTGTTTTACAATAGGGAAGCTTCCAGGTGACTTGGTGAAATGAGTGGGACCAGTAACCTACAAACCCACCTAGGGGCATGTGTCTGAACGCCCCAAGTAAAGCCTGTGTGTGCGTGGCTGCATGTGTAATAGGACCTGTAGTGAGGTCATGACCATGTGATCCGTACCTCACCTGTGGGTGTGGTTACCGACCATATAATGTGACTAGGGTGGGTCACAGGGGCAGAGTGTGTGTACCTGAATGGTGCAGACTGCAAGGTCCTCTAAGGTCTGTGTTGGGAGATCCTGGGAGGAGGTTCGGATCCCTGGAGCACGTGGCAGGACTTTGGACCTGGTGAGGCAGGTGTGTTGGGAGACCCTGGGAGTAGGGTCGGATCCCTGAATAGCACCCAGTGAGGCCTGTGTGTGTTGGACGGTGCCAGGAGGGGACAGACATCCTGAATAGCACCCAGACATGCCACATGTGTGAGCAGAATCTGTGACGGCTTGCTTTGGGGAAACTACTGCCCAGCTGTGGGTCTGGAACTGTGAGGCGGCCTAGTGAGTAAGGCATTGTACGGAACGGTGATCCCAGTGCGGCCGCTTCCCTGAGAGATTACTGACAGGAGTCAGCATGCGGAGCAGGAGCTCCTAAGAGGTAACCCTGGACAGGGGAAAATAACTGTGTTGAGGCTATAGAGCCTGTTTGCTGGACATGGCACAGCCTGTGTGACCACAGCTCTGAGAGAGTGGAGCCCTTTTATGAACATTCATTTTGTCTGTTGTAAGACTGTTACATTTCCTCATGCTTCTGGGTCGCCCTCGCTTCACCCAGGGCTGTGGGGTACTCGGTACCGGGCCGGTGTCAAGGCGGGAATGTGTGTCACAGCAGCGGTGACCCCGTCCGTGGCCCTGGGCGCCCAATATCAATGGTGGTGGTGTTAATGGTGTTAGAGTTTATATGAATAGTTTGTGACGCCACCCATGGTATTTGGCAAGTTAGATGGTAAGCCACCAACGCTGCATACAGATCCGCTGGGAATGATGGTGTGGTGCAGCAGAGATGGTATAGCTCCCCACAGGTGGAGCTGTAGTCCCAGGGCAGTGTAGAGGCAATGGATGAGGAGAGGCACAGAATGGTATGGCGGCTGGTACCCAGGTGTAGTGGTGCTGGAATAACTGGAGGACACCAGAGCATGCGGTTCCAAAGCTTTACTCACTGTTTGCAGTTCACACAACTGCCTGCCTCCGTACCGTGTTCTCCAGGTCAGGGCTCCAGCCACCCTCCAGGCAGGATAGGATTCTCCCCTCCACACTCCGCCAACATATACCTTTCTGAGCGACTCCTCCAATGCGCCTTTAGGTGCGAAGAACTCCAGTACTTAGTTACCCTGGAATGCCTCTCTCTAGGTGTTCCTAGTCTTTACTTGTATGACAGACAGCGGTAGCCTGCTCGGGGACTCCTCACTACATCCCGGCTCTCTATTCAGTTGCTGTTGTGTCCCAAGTCTATGATGGGAGAAAGGCGTTGGCGGCTCACTACTCCTCCGGTGTCTGTTGCCGGACATAAAGATCCAATCAACCTCGGGGACCGGGCCCCGGCCTTTGCGCTCTCTGGACTGGAAGGGTTCTCTCTCTTTCTCAACCTGCTTCCCACCGTCCTCTTCTCCTTCATTCCGATCTGTTCTCTCTCTCTTATGGAAGGTTAGGTTGTCAATCATATCAGTCTCTTTCTCTTTTCTTTCTCGTGCCAGCAGCCCAGATCACTGGGACCTGCTGCAGCACGTCCCTCAGACATCCATCTTCTCTCTTCTCTCTCCTCCAACCAACTAACCAATAACTTTCACTCTTCCTTCCCTTTTATACCTAACTCCACCCGCCTCCCCAGCACCTCTTGTGTTACAAAGCCAGGGACCACAAAAGGCACCCTATGACCTTTCCAGCATAAAGCATGGATGGGTCCCTGCTGAACTATCCTGTGTGTGGGGTGCAGGTGTTGGAATGCGGAAAGGAGTTCCCAGCCTACCTGGATGGTGGGGCACTACACCTTAGGAGAAGGTGCAGTACCTCTGTGGCGACTGAAGCCTCCGGGGCGCCACACTTCCATGGTTTATGCTGCGTAAAAATAAACCATAAGGACTGGTTATCTGAAAAAACCCGTGCCTGACCCTATTAATCTGCTGCCAAGTGAGTGTCCCCCAACACTAACAATAAGTGCTACCTTACAGTAAACAGTGACTGCACCAGCAGAATAGTGAGTGCAGCTCTGAAGTATAATACAGGATGTAACTCAGGATCAGTAATGTAATGTATGTACACAGTGACTACACCAGCAGAATAGTGAGTGCAGCTCTGGGGTATAATACAGGATGTAACTCAGGATCAGTAATGTAATGTATGTACACAGTGACTGCACCAGCAGAATAGTGAGTGCAGCTCTGGGGTATAATACAGGATGTAACTCAGGATCAGTAATGTAATGTATGTACACAGTGACTGCAACAGCAGAATAGTGAGTGCAGCTCTGGAGTATAATACAGGATGTAACTCAGGATCAGTAATGTAATGTATGTACACAGTGACTGCACCAGCAGAATAGTGAGTGCAAATCTGGAGTATAATACAGGATGTAACTCAGGATCAGTAATGTAATGTATGTACACAGTGACTGCACCAGCAGAATAGTGAGTGCAGCTCTGGAGTATAATACAGGAGGTAACTCAGGATCAGTAATGTAATGTATGTACACAGTGACTGCACCAGCAGAATAGTGAGTGCAGCTCTGGAGTATAATACAGGATGTAACTCAGGATCAGTAATGTAATGTATGTACACAGTGCCTGCACTAGCAGAATAGTGAGTGCAGCTCTGGGGTATAATACAGGATGTAACTCAGGATCAGTAATGCAATGTGTGTACACAGTGACTGCACCAGCAGAATAGTGAGCGCAGCTCTGGAGTATAATACAGGATGTAACTCAGGATCAGTAATGTAATGTATGTACACAGTGACTGCACCAGCAGAATAGCGAGTGCAGCTCTGGGGTATAATACAGGATGTAACTCAGGATCAGTAATGTAATGTATGTACACAGTGACTGCACCAGCAGAATAGTGAGTGCAGCTCTGGAGTATAATACAGGATGTAACTCAGGATCAGTAATATAATGTATGTACACTACACAGTGACTGCACCACCAGAATAGTGAGTGCAACTCTGGAGTATAATACAGGATGTAACTCAGGATCAGTAATGTAATGTATGTACACAGTGACTGCACCAGCAGAATAGTGAGTGCAGCTCTGGAGTATAATACAGGATGTAACTCAGGATCAGTAATGTAATGTATGTACACAGTGACTGCACCAGCAGAATAGTGAGTGCAGCTCTGGAGTATAATACAGGATGTAACTCAGGATCAGTAATGTAATGTATGTACACAGTGACTGCACCAGCAGAATAGAGAGTGCAGCTCTGCGGTATAATACAGGATGTAACTCAGGATCAGTAATGTAATGTATGTACACAGTGACTGCACCAGCAGAATAGTGAGTGCAGCTCTGCGGTATAATACAGGATGTAACTCAGGATCAGTAATGTAATGTATGTACACAGTGACTGCACCAGCAGAATAGAGAGTGCAGCTCTGCGGTATAATACAGGATGTAACTCAGGATCAGTAATGTAATGTATGTACACAGTGACTGCACCAGCAGAATAGTGAGTGCAGCTCTGGGGTATAAATCAGGATGTAACTCAGGATCAGTAATGTAATCTATGTACACAGTGACTGCACCAGCAGAATAGTGAGCGCAGCTCTGGAGTATAATACAGGATGTAACTCAGGATCAGTAATGTAATGTATGTACACAGTGATTGCACCAGCAGAATAGTGAGTGCTGCTCTGGGGTATAATACAGGATGTAGCTCAGGATCAGTAATGTAATGTATGTAGACAGTGCCTGCACCAGCAGAATAGTGAGTGCAGCTCTGGGGTATAATACAGGATGTAACTCAGGATCAGTAATGTAATGTATGTACACAGTGACTGCACCAGCAGAATAGTGAGTGCAGCTCTGGAGTATAAAACAGAAAGTCAATCAAAATTAGCACAAGAAAAGCAATTTAATTTATATTTACAGTGACTATTACTGTCCACATACCTTTACTCTTCTATTGCGCTAGTTGTCAAATCATGTCAAAGTGACCTGCTCTGCATTTGTTGAAATAGTCTGACTCAGACTCTATGTGATGTAGTTTGCATTTTCCTACTACGTATTGTAACATTTGAAAAAATGGAAAAAATTGTTATTAAACCTATGATAATGCCTCGTTGTGTTATTCAGTTGCTCATAGTACTGGAGAGATGGTGAAACTTAAGGGCCTGTCACACTAAGCGATATCGCTATAACTAGTGACGTTATATATATATTGCTAGCGATATCGCTGTGTCTGATACTTACCTACGACCGGCTCCCCCGCTGGTTATCGCTGATTGCGCGAGAACGTTCAGGACTGTTTCTCGTCGTCAGCTTCCTGTGGCGCTTCCAGCTGTGACGATGAGCGACGCGTGGAGCCGGGCGGGAGGACGCAGGATCGCCGCGTCTGACAGGTAAGTAGCGATCCCTGTCCCCAGCGATGTCGCTGGTGAGATCTGCCTGTGTGGCAGCTCACTAGCGACCACTTAGCGATGCACCAGCGATCCTGACCGCGTCATATCTCTGGTCGGGATCACTGGTACATCGCTAAGTGTGACAGGGCCTTAAGGTTATTTTTCTGCTTTTCCTGTCCCCGGCTGTAATCGCTCTCCCAGCCGGACTGCTGATACATTCATTTATTATAGGCGACAATGTCAGTGACTCAGCAGCAGCCAGGAATCACATGTCATTTTGTTGATTATAGGCCGGGTTTATTCTTTTTTTTACTTTTTCCAACATTTGGCTAACATCTCTGCTCTCCATCGTCTTCTGTCTGAAGATCTCCAACCTCCGCACCAGACTGTTCCTGTATCTGAGGAGGGTGATGTTACCCAGGACTGGTCATTTCATTGCAGCCTCAGGACTTTGATCTGCTTTTAATTCCTTGATTTACTTGTTGACAGCTCACAGTAAAGTAATGATTAGTGGAACTTACAATAGAACCATGGATAATAAAAGCACCGATTGCCTCTACATTACCTCCATAAACCAGGGGAAGAGTCTTGAGGAGATCATTTGCATATTCCCAGTGCCTTCTGGGATAAGTGAAGAGTCTCCGCGAGCTCAACGATCACTGGGTTTTGGCCGTTGCAGCTGAAAAGAGGAAATCGGAAAAACCGCGCGCCGATAGGCGCGCGAATTTTGGCTCATCTTTCATCGTCTTTAAGAAATCTCAAGATGGAAGAGGCCAGGAGCCATTTGGTGAGCTGCATTTCTTGCTACATGTTCACAGACTTACCAGTGGAAAAGCCAAACTTCACATGCCACAAATGCAAGCTTGTGTCCCTGTTGGAGGAAAAGTTGCAAAATCTCGAAGAGAGGTTAGCTACGTTGAAGATCATTAAGGAAGGTGAAGAGTTCTTGGACAGAGCAGAATTATCTCTTCATGTTACAGAAAGAGAAGACATTCGAAGTGCACCTGAAGAAACAGAGGAATGGAGACATGTGACCCAGAGAAGCAGGAGGATCAGGAGGCAGTCATCACCCATACTGCTCAGGAACCAGTACCAGGCTCTCACGCAGGAAAACGATGAAGAAATACATCAGGATAAGACTTTGCCCACAAACAGCAACCTTGTACGCCCTCAGAGTCCTCCTGGATGGAGAAAGAAAAATGTTGTGAAAAAGAAACGGAGAGTGGTGGTCATGGGGGATTCCCTGTTGAGAGGAACAAAGGCCGCTATCTGCAGACCGGATATAACTTCAAGAGAAATGTGCTGTCTTCCAGGTGCAAAAATTAAAGATGTGTCTGACAGGATATCAGGACTCTTCAGATCTACAGATGACTACCCATTCCTGCTACTACATGTGGGGACAAATGACACCGCAAGAAACGACCTGGAAACCATCTGCAGAGACTTTGAAGACTTAGGCAAGAAAGTGAAAGAACTGGGAGCGCAGGTGGTCTTCTCTTCCATCCTCCCAGTGGATGGCCATGGAACAAGGAGGTGGAATAAGATTCTGCAGGTGAACAACTGGCTACGTCGATGGTGCCGTCAGCAACGATTTGGATTTCTGGATCACGGAGTGAACTACTTATACGATGGACTACTTGCTAGAGATGGGGTGCACCTTACGAAGACTGGAAAGCATGTATTTGGGAGTCGCCTTGCTACACTTGTAAGGAGAGCTTTAAACTAGAACAACATGGGAAGGGAAGCAAAAGACCAGAAAAAGCCATACACCTGACAAATGCTATTGAGAACTCTGCTATTAGAAGTGGAAAGGAAGAACAAAGACGAAAGAATCTAATTAAAAAAAATATTGGAGAAAGAGAAACCAATCACAAACTAAAATGTTTCTATACTAATGCACAAAGCATGGGCAACAAACAAGGAGAATTGGAACTACTAACACAGGAAAAGAAATATGATGTCATTGGAATCACTGAAACTTGGTGGGAAAATACACATGATTGGAATACAAGACTAGAAGGATACAACTTATTTGCAAGAAACAGACTTGATAAACGAGGAGGGGGTGTCGCATTGTATGTTAGAAACAAGTATATCTGCACAGAGATTGAAGCCTCAGAGACTGGGAGTTCTGTGGAAACTGTTTGGGTAAGAATACAAGGACATAACAATGGAAAGGACACCATTGCAGGCATTTACTACAGGCCGCCTGTGCAAGCTGAAGATATGGATGAACTCTTTATGCATCAAATGGCCAAGTTCTCCAAAAAATATGACATAGTTATCATGGGAGATTTCAACTATCCAGACATTTGTTGGGAATCTCTCTCAGGCAAAACTAACAGGTCAAGGAAATTCTTATCCTCTCTTGCTGACAACTTTATCTTCCAAAAGGTAAGGGAGAAAACAAGGGGAACTGCTACCTTGGATCTAATCCTTATAAACAGGGAGGAAATGGTTGAGGAGGTAAAAGTGGCTGGGACCCTAGGAGGTAGCGACCATGCTATTTTAGAATTTTGGATAACTAGAGGCGGAAGACCTGTGAAGACTCAGACGTCAAGGTTAGATTTCAGAAAGGCAGATTTTAAGGGATTCAGAAAGAGAATTGGAGGGATCCAATGGCTGGATATCCTTAAAGACAAAAATGTCCAGGAGGGATGGGAAATCTTGAAAAATGAAATTCTCAAAGCACAGTTGTTAACAATTCCGAAAAGAGGGAAGAATAGGAAGCATTTAAGGAAACCAGGATGGATGAACACAGAACTTAAGCACATGCTAAAAAGGAAGAAAAAAATGTTTATAAAATGGAAAGAGGGAGGCATATCTAAAGAAGAATATAATGCTGTCTGCAGAACCTGCAGGGCACAAATCAGATTATCTAAAGCTGAAAATGAATTGAGGCTTGCAAGAGATGTCAAAAGCAATAATAAAGGATTTTGGGGATATGTCAAAAGTAAAAGAAAAGTCAAAGATGCTATAGGATTTTTACAGGATGAAAATGATGAAATGGTAAGACAGGATGTTGAGAAGGCTGAACTTTTAAATTCCTATTTTGCATCTGTTTTCTCTCAGAAAGGAAATGTAACATCAACTGTTATTCACTGTCCTATTAAGGGAATAGAAGAATCCAGGATATCTATAAACAGAAAGATAGTGAGGAAACACTTAGCTAACCTAAATGAATTCAAGTCTCCAGGTCCAGATGAATTACACCCCAGAGTACTGAAGGAGATAGCAGAAGAAATTTTTGAACCCCTCTCCATAATCTTTGAAAATTCTTGGAGAACAGGAGAAGTGCCAGAAGACTGGAGAAGAGCAAATGTTGTTCCTATCTTCAAAAAGGGGAAGAAGGTGGACCCAGGCAACTATAGGCCGGTGAGTCTGACTTCTATACCATGAAAGATCTTTGAACAAATTATTAAACAACATGTATGTCAATACCTGGATAAGAATGAAGTGATTAAACAGAGTCAGCATGGGTTTGTAACTAATAAGTCATGTCAGACTAACTTAATTTCCTTCTATGACGGTATCACTGATTGGGTGGATCAAGGAAATGCTGTAGATATAGTATATCTTGACTTCAGCAAAGCATTTGACAAAGTCTCTCATACAATTCTTATTGAAAAAATGACTAAGTATGGAATGGACAAGGCAACTGTTAGGTGGATTCATAACTGGCTTAGTGATCGGACCCAAAGAGTGGTCGTAAATGGCTGCACATCCAGTTGGAAGAATGTCTCAAGTGGGGTACCACAGGGCTCTGTCCTGGGCCCTGTATTGTTCAACATCTTTATCAATGATTTAGATGAAGGAATTGAGGGTAAACTGATTAAATTTGCTGATGACACAAAGCTAGGAGGGATAGCTAATACTAGAGAAGAGAGAGAGAGGATTCAAAAAGATTTAAATAAACTGGAGAAGTGGGCAGCAACTAACAGAATGGTTTTTAACAGGGAGAAATGCAAAGTACTACATTTGGGCAATAAAAATGAAAAAAGCATATACAGAATGGGAGGAATAGGGCTAAGTGACAGCACATGTGAAAAAGACTTGGGTATACTAATAGATCACAGACTGAATATGAGTCAACAGTGTGATGCAGCAGCAAAAAAGGCAAATGCAATTCTAGGATGTATTAACAGAAGCATACAGTCTAGATCACGTGAAGTCATTATTTCCCTCTACTCCTCTTTGGTCAGACCTCATCTGGAATATTGTGTCCAGTTTTGGGCACCACATTTTAAAAAAGACATCAACAAACTGGAGCAAGTTCAGAAAAGAGCGACCAGAATGGTGACCGGTCTGCAAACCCTGTCTTATGAGGAAAGGTTGCAGGATTTGGGAATGTTTAGTTTGCAAAAGAGAAGACTGAGAGGAGACTTAATAGCTGTCTACAAATATCTAAAGGGCTGTCACATTGTAGAAGGATAAACTTTATTCTCATTTGCACAAGGAAAGACTAGAAGCAATGGGATGAAACTGAATGGGAGGAGACACAGATTAGATATTAGAAAAAACTTTTTGACAGTTAGAGTGATCAATGAGTGGAACAGGCTGCCACGAGAAGTGGTGAGTTCTCCTTCAATGGAAGTCTTCAAACAGAGGCTGGACAGACATCTGACTGGGATGATTTAGCGAATCCTGCTTTGGACCAGATGGCCCAGGAGGTCCCTTCCAACTCTACGATTCTATGATTCTATGATTCTATGATTCATATATGTTTTTGCTCCAGGAGCCTTTATCCCACTACTTTTCTATGTGACCGCCTCCGTTCTCCTCTTCACCTCATTATATCATCACACTGTAAAGATGAAGAAGAGCAGTAATTTATCCATCAATTTGGAGACATATTACTCAGCAATGAAATTTGTATCTGTAACTTTCATATATACCACTATATACTTCTCTGGACATTTTGCTCGCGTCATATATTATAATGTTTTCTGTGTAAATCTTAGATGGCTTTATCTTGTCATGGATTTGCGACCGGTCTACATTCTTCCTACCTGATCCACAGAACATCCAGACTCCGGAGTCAGATGTCCAAGTTTCTGCAGAATGTCATTGGTTTCTTATTCCAAAATAAAGATATAGAAAAGAAAGTGAACTTGAAGTGAAGTGTTAGGGCTAAACTTAGGGTTAGGGTTGGGGCTAAGGTTAGGGTTAGAGTTGGGGCTAAAGATAGGGTTAGGGTTGTGGCTAAAGATAGGGTTAGGGTTTGGGTTAGGGTTGAGATTAGGGTTAGGGTTGGGATTAGAGTAAAGGTTAGGGTTGGGATTAGGTTTAAGGGTGTCTTAGGGTTAGGTTTGTGGTTAGGGTATGGTTAGGACTGAGATAAGGGTTAGGGGTGTGTTGGGGTTAGGGTTGGAGTTAGAACTGGGGGGTTTCCACTGTTTAGGCACATAACAGGCTCTCCAAATGTGACATGGTGTCCGATCTCAATTCCTGCCAATTCTGCATTGAAAAAGTCAAACGTCTTTCCCTTCGAGCTCTGCTGTGCTCTCAAACAGTCATTTACCCCCCACATATAGGATATCAGCGTACTCAGGACAAATTGGACAACAACTTTTGGGGTCCAACTTCTCTTGTTAACCTTGTAAAAATAAAAAACTTGCGGGCAAAAAGATCACTTTTGTAAAAAAAATATGATTTTTCATTTTTACGGTTGTATGTTATGAACTTCTATGAAGCGCCTGGGGGTTCAAAGTGCTTACCACACATCTAGATAAGTTCCTTATGGGGTCCAGTTTCCAAAGTGGTGTCATTTGTGGGGGGTTTCCACTGTTCAGACACATCAGGGGCTCTACAAACGCGACATGGCGTCCAATCTCAATTCCACCCAATTTTGCATTGAAACGTCAAACGGCGCTCCTTCTCTTCCGAGCTCTGCCATGCGCACAAACAGTGGTTTACCCCCACTTATGCAGTATCAGCTTACTCAGGACAAATTTTGCAACAACTTTCGGGATCCAATTTCTCCTATTACTCTTGGTAAAATAAAAAAAAATGGACCTGAAGTAATTTTTTTGTGAAAAAAAGTTAAATGTTCATTTTTTAAAAACATTCCAAAAATTACTGCGAAGCACCTGAAGGGTTAATAAACTTCATGAATGTGGTTTTCAGCACCTTGAGGGGTGCAGTTTTTAGAATGTTGTCACTTTTGTGTATTTTCTATCATAGAAACCCATCAAAGTGACTTCAAATGTGATGTGGTCCCTAAAAATAAAATGGTGTTGTAAAAATGAGAAATTGCTGTTTAAATTTTAACCCTTATATTTTCCTAACAAAAAAAAAATTGGTTCCATAATTGTGCTGATGTAAAGTAGACATGTGGAAAATGTTACATATTAAGTATTTTGTGTGACATATCTCTGTGATTTAGGCTATGTGCACACGTTAGGAATTCCCGCGGAAATTTCCACGGGAATTCCGCAACTCCCTGCCGCGGGAAATGCGCTAAAATTCCACATACATAATTTCCGCATATTTCCCATGATAAACTAGCGTTTTGCATGCGTAATTAGCTTGCAGAATGCTAGCATTTTCCAAGCGATCTGTAGCATCGCTTGGAAAGCTGATTGACAGGTTGGTCACACTCGTCAAACATAGTGTTTGACAAGTTTAACAAACTTTTTAGTAGTGAGGCTGCCTACGTGGCATCAGTCATCAGTAGTAAAAAAATATAACGTTTAAAATAATAAAAAAATAAAAATTGTGCTTTTCTCACCTTCCGGCGTCCCACGCAGCGTCCTCGATCCTCGCGATGCTCCCGGCAAGTCCCGTCCCCAGCGATGCCTTCCGACAATGACCTTTGATGATGTAGCGGTCTTGCACACTTACAAATGTGGAGGCTAGATATTAGTTGGATCGTCTTGGGTAGTGCACTCCAGAAAACTTGTGCAGCAGAAGAGAAGATTCAGAAATGGAGGTGCGAAGTTCAGATTATGGAGGCGTTAGTCTTAGATCATTAGCAGAATGAAGGGCACAGGTAGGGTGATAGATAGAGATGATGGTGGAAAGGTAGAGAGGTGCAGATCTATGGAGATCTTTGTGAGTAAGATAGATAAGTTTGTATTGTATTCTGTAGTGAATGGGCACCAGTGCAATGACTAGCACAGGGTGGAGGCATTGTTGTAGCGGCGGGACAGAAATACGACCCTGGTGGTGCATTCAGGATGGACTAGAGAGAAGAAAGTTTGGTTGGCAGGAGATCGATCAGTAGAGAGTTGCAGAAGTCCAGACAGGAATGAATAAGAGTGACAGCTGCAGTTTTTGCAGTTTTTGCTGCAAAACAAGAGCCTTTGCATTAGTATTAACACATGGTTGCAAACGTACAATTGTGCAAATAGTCTAGGTACTAGGACTTATTGGCAAGTTGGGAGACAGAGATTGTACACGAGGGAGATGGGGGCAATGGGACTGTACGATAAATGTAAACTCAATGATTGGATCACGTGTCCCAATAATTTTCTCCATTAAGGCTATCTTTGGATCGGTACATGCAAAATATTTTATTTTTTATTGAAAAGGACTATTTGAATTTTTCCTCTTCTGTCCTACCAGTTGTAAACTGAGCTTGATATGTTATGTGATCTGCTCTGCATTTGGAGACCTGGCCCGGCTCGGAGTCTGTGTGATATAGTTTGCATTTCCAATGTGAATATTTCAGGATTTGAATAAATTGCATAAAACTTTGCCATGAAATCTTCAATAAAGCCTTCTTGTGTTTTCAGGAGCCTCACAGAAGAGATGGCTGACTCCACTGAGGGTGACACCATCTCGTTAGTGGGTCTCCCGGCCTTCATATTATTTACTCTTTTTTCTGCACTGGTGATCCATTCATTTATTATCGGCATCAATGTCAATGACTGGTGGAAAGGACGATCAGTGACTCCTATTGACCACATTATATCTGCTCTTGCGTTTTCCAGGATGTGCACTCAGTGTGTCAATAACTTGTATTTGCTTGTTTCTACGTTTGCCTTGAGCATCCCAACAACACATGTAATTTGGTTTAGCATATGCAGGGTTTATGCTTTTTTTACATTTGCCAATATTTGGCTAACATCTCTGCTCATAATAGTCTTCTGCCTAAAGATCTCCAACCTCCGCACTGGACTGTTCCTGTTTCTTAGGACAATTATTGTACACAGGACTGATCATCTCATTGTAGCCTGTGGATTTCTTTCTGCTTTAAGCAGTTTGGTGTACGTGTTTATGGCTCCCACTAATGTGGCCGTTAGAGGGACATACATTACAACCATGGATAATCTAACCACAGATTGCTTTGATGTCAGTATGATACGCAGTCTTGCCATCGGAGCCTCCATCCCACTGATTTTCTTTTACATCTCCTCCGTCGTCCTCTTCACCTCCTTGTATGATCACACAGTAAAGATGAAGAGGAGCAGTAATTTATCCATCAATTTGGGCTCATATTACTCAGCGATGAAATTTGTATCCATCACCTTTATATACAGCACTATATACTTCATTGGACATATTATTTTTGGCTTTTATTATTTTTTTTGCTGGGCACACTTTGGATGGGTTTATGTTCCTTTAGATTTTCTTCCGGCTCTACATTCCTCCTACCTGATCTACAGAACAGCCAATCTCCGGAGTCAGATGTCCAAGGTTCTGCCGAATATAATAGATTATTTATTCTAAATTAAAGTTACAAAAAATCAGAGAAAACATTGCAATTAAAGCTTAAAGGGAATCTGTCACCTCATTTTTGGCCTATAAGCTGCGGCCACCACCATCAGGGGCTTATCTACAGCATTCTGTAATGCTGCAGATAAGCCCCGGTTGTAAACTGAAAGATAAGAATAACGAGTTATATTATACTTACCGGGGGGGGGGCGGGTGCGTTGGGTTTCGCAGTTCGGTCCGGCGCCTCCCATCTTCTAGCAATGACGTCCTCCTTCTTACTTCTGCAGCTCCTCCACAGGCGTCCTATATCTGCCCTATTGAGGGCAGAGTAAAGTATTGCAGTGCGCAGGTGCCGGATCTCTCTGACCTTTCCCGGCGCCTGTGTAGGGGGTGGACTGACCTATGGACCTGTCTGAGATGGAAAGAACACGTAAAGGATGATGTGCACTATGCTTTATTGTATGTATATGTTTAACAGCTGGGAATTAGTGCAGGATGATGTAGTACTGGGTTTTGACCACAAGATGGAGACAGAGAGCAGTGAGAAACAGGACGACGTAGTACTGGGTTTTGGCCACAAGATGGAGATAGGGAGCAGTGAGAAAAGGGCTTAATAGCAGCTTAAGGCTAGGAAACCGCAGAGTCATGGTGGGCGGAGTTATGTGACTGAGAAGGGGATTTCCAGAGAGAGGAGATATAAGAGAGGAGCGTCCCAGGGGCAGGGCAGAGAGACACCCACGGGGAAGAAAGAAGCAAGAAGAGAACAGGAGAGGATGGAAAGAGGAGAAGCTCAGGAAGGACAGAGGAGAGCTAGAGACAGTTGCTCAGAGAAGGGGGATGGCCCTGAGGAGGCAGCTGCAGGAAGGGATGGCAGTGACTGAGGAAGGCTTGGGTTCCGGATGGCTGGGACACCGAAGAGTGAGTAGGTGTACAGCGGGCAGACTCTTCGCTAATCGAAGCAGAAGGAAGGTGAAAGGTGAACGCTGGACAATGGGTGGAGGGGCCAACCCATGCCCTACCCAAGAACGGGAGTGGCACCACTTATCAGGCTTGGTGCAGCTGCTTGGAGCCATTGAGCCCCGGAAGAATGGACACGATGAGACACTGCAGCTGCCATGGCCTCGGACGGGTGGAGTGGCAGAGGCGGCGGGAGGTCGAGGCTCGCCGCATCACCTGTGCCTGGGATTCACAGCTGGCATACCGGACGCTTGCCTGGAAAAAGTTCAACAACGGGCCCGCCCAGCTGGAGGAGGCCGTGGCAACGGGGGAGGTGAGTGTTCCCCTGACTCAGCCGGCAGCATCGCAGGCAGCCTCCGTCTCCCCACCTCATACACACGCTAGGCCCGAGGACTCCAGTACCAGTCCCCAGCTTCCCCACCCAGTTTCCCCTGGGTCCTCACCATCGGCCCAAGGGTGTGCCAGGTCTAGGGCCCGCGCCCTCGACATGGCACAGCCCCGACCGGCATCACCCTGTCTCATGTCCCCAGTGCAGTGCGGATCCACGGCCCACCCAACGGCACCCGCGGCTGCCTCTGCCTCATTCTCGGCCCCGGTTGCGGCCTACTCACCGGTGCCCGCAACCACCTCTGCCCCACTCTCGGCTCGGGCTGCGGCCTACGCGGAGCCGTCTGGATTGCTGATATCATCGCCAAGAAGAAAAACAAGGAGCAGGAGATCTGGGCCGCCCTCCATGAGAAGGGGGAAGCCGCCATGTCCGTTCCCCGGAGCCATGAGCGGCTCGTATACACAAACGTTGAGTGGGTCTATGGGTTTATTAGAGAGGCAGATACTGGCCATAAGGTGTACCTTAATGGAGCCTCCATTAAGAATGGGAGGGTGTTGCAGGTGGGGGACTGGGTGTCCTATAAAGAGTACTGCCCCACACAGCTACTATGCGGTAGATGTGATCGTGTACCCCAAAGAATACGGAACCCCGTGAAGGGAAGGTGGTCTCCTGGGTCTTGGGCATTGGACACATGTGGCCCAGGGACTGCCAGACATCATGGGGGCCCCATGGCTGTGGAGTTCCTTTCTGCAGGCAGAGACCATTGGCCTTCACGAGATGGCCTGGAGTGCCGTTGATGTTCATGGACTACCGCGACTGCTGTGCGCAGTTGCGCAGCTTAGGGGACTGTTCTGCGTCCCCGTAGGGAAGAAACCCTGTTCCTGATGCAGCCGGGATGTGGTGGGGGTACTATCCATAAAGAAAGGTGGCGCTCTCGTGTTCCCAGATAGTGTTTACTTGCTATAGAGAAGTTAATACTGTTAAAATAAATAGTTAAAGTTACAACTGGTAAAGGATGTAACAGAATATGCAGAATAGTTTAAATGTTGCTAGAAAGGTGGGTGAATTGTTATATTGAAAATATGTTCAAGAAGAGGGTCCAAAGTGTGAAGAAGTGGATAAAATGCTTGCCATAACTAATTATAAAAAGAAGGTACAGGATAGTTTGTGAATTGGAACAGACAGTGTTCCACCTTTCAGGTCCTAGGTGGAAAGATACCCGAAGTGAAGGATGGGGGCAAATGGTGACCTGGTAGGCCAGAGTCTCAGCCATGTTGCCCTAGAATTAAAGGCAGTTCTGAAAGTGAGAAAAGTGGGGGAGAGCACCTGTTGAGGAGTCCAGGTGGTCCTACCCAACTGAAAGGGAATTGTCATAGAGGCGCAAGTGCCTGCGGGTAGCCATAAGCTACTCGGAGCATGATTGCTCCCTACTTTGTCCAGCATCCCGTGTAGAGCTAGAGGGCTCTGGACTCTGGTCAGCAGCCGGTCACACAGACAAAAGAAAGTGGGGAAGTTCAAAAAGGGAAAACGAAGGGTACAAGATTGTCGGGGACGACAATGGCTAAAGGAAGGAGGTATGTAGGGGGTGGACTGACCTGTGGACCTGTCTGAGATGAAAAGAACATGTAAAAGATGATGTGCACTATGCTTTATTGTATGTATATGGTTAACAACTGGGAATTAATGCAGGATGATGTAGTACTGGGTTTTGACCACAAGATGGAGACAAAGAGCAGTGAGAAGCAGGACGACGTAGTACTGGGCTTTGGCCACAAGATGGAGGCAGGGAGCAATGAGAAAAGGGCTTAACAGCAGCTTAAGGCTAGGAAACCGCAGAGTCATGGTGGGTGGAGTTACGGGACGGAGAAGGGGATTTCCAGAGAGAGTCCCGGGGCAGGGTAGAGAGACACCCACAGGGAAGAAAGAAGTAAGTAGAACATAGGAGAGGATGGAGAGAGGAGAAGCTCAGGAAGGACAGATGAGAGCTAGAGATGGTTACTCGGAGAGGGGGGTGGTCCTGTGGAGGCAACCGCAGGAAGGGACAGTAGTGACTGAAGGAAGGTTTGGGTATCGGACGGCTGGGACACCGAAGAGTGAGTTAGTGTACAGCAGGCAGACTTAGCCAGGAGGAAGCGATGTGGCCATGGGCCTAATGGCAGCCATGGTGAAAGAGCCGGGAGGGTCTTCGCCAATCGATGCAGAAGGAAGGCGACAGGTACCCAGGCCAGGGAGCAGAAGCTCGTGTGTCTGCTGTGGGTGTCAAGAGGACACCAAATAAAGTTTTGGACCTGATTGAACGGATTTTTACCTCTGCCTCCAGTCTGTTACGTGGCCGAAAGGGACCATCCCCCAGTCGGCACACGTACCTACACCTGCGTACTGCAGTACTCTGCTCTTCCCTCAACAGGGCAGATAAAGTGCCCCTGCGCAGGAGCCGTGGCAGAAGTAAGAAGAAGGACGTCATTGCTAGAAGATGGGAGGCGCCAAACCGGATCGCAGCACCCATAGGACTGGACCGGACCCTGGGTGAGTATAATCTAACTTGTTTTTCTTATCTTTCAGGTACATCTGGGGCTTATCTACAGTTATATAGAATGCAGTAGATAAGCCCCTGATGGAGGTGGCCGCAGCTTATAGGCCAAAAATGAGGTGACACATTTCCTTTAATGATGGAACTTAATAGATTGATAATTAATGTAATGGGGAGCGCATAAATAGCTCTGATTAGCAGAATGAATGGGCCTTTTCCTCTCACACTAGTCTTTTCACTACTTTGCTCACACACACTATATGTACAGTTTCTTCAGTGTTTTTGGCTTTCTCTCTCAATTAAAAAATAAAACAAGCAGTCAGCTCACCGCTTAATCTCTGTAGACAATGAACTCCTGTGCGCGGACATCCAATACTCAGCTAACTAAATTCAAGCAGCAAGAATAAATCCTTATAAAACAGAGAGAGAAAGAGAGGAAAGAAAGAATGGAGAGAAAGAAAGAGGGGAAAGAAAGAGAGCAGAGAGAAAGAAAGAACAGAGAGAGAGAAAGGAAGAAAGATTAGAGACAGAAAGAAAGGGGAAAGAAAGAACAGAGCGACAGAAAGAACAGAGAGAGAAAGGCAGAGGGGAAAGAAAAAAAGAAGAGAGAGAATGAAATAAAGATTCTATAAAGATACTATAGCAGCCTAGCTCCCATTGTAATGCCCACCTGAGCCTCCCAATGCAGGACATATCATGATCCGCTCACATGGCCAACATCCCTGAGTCCAAGGCGATCCCACTGTCCGCGCTGTTGGAGGTGATGGATCTGAAGCATTCCTTGATGTGCCTCCATGGTTCCGTCACAATCTCCTCCCGAAATTACCTCATTTCCTGTCAGCTTCCAGCACGTCACTTCCAGTGGAACATCACTTGCGAATTTTAAAGTGCTTCTCGGGGCTCCGCCATGTACTCCTGTGTCCGGGGGAAAAGTAAGCTCCTGGTCGGGGCAGTCTCAAAATCGGGACTGTCCTGCTGGATCTGGGACGGTTGGGAGGTATGAATGCTCCCCACCCTACACCGTGTACACGCATGGTTCCGCACACCTCATACACACACGGTTCGGCTTTGTATGCCTCATAAACACACGGCTCCGCTCCGTACACCTCGCACACACACATGGCTCCACTCCATAAACCTCGTACACATGTGGCTCTGCTCCGTACACCTTGTACACACGCGGCCACGCTTTGTACACATACACACATGGCTCCACTCCGTAAACCTTGTACACATGTGGCTTTCCTCCATACACCTTGTACACATGCGGTTCTGCTCCGTACACCTCGTACACATGCGGCTCTGCTCCATACACATGAAGCTCCACTCCATACAGCCCGTACACACACAGCTCTGCTCCGTACACATGTGGCTCCACTCCATACACACACGGCTTAGCTCCGTACACACGCGGCTCCACTCCGTACACCCCGTACACACACGGCTCTGCTCAGCTCCGTAATCACAAAGCTCAGCTCTGTACACTTTGTACACACAGGGCTCCATTCCGCACACACATGGCTACACTCCATACACATGTGGCTCAACTCTGCACACCCCGTACACACACACGGCTCTGCTCAGCTCCGTAAACACACGGCTCAGCTCCCTACACTTTGTACACACAGGGCTCCGTTCCATACACCTAGTACACACAGGGCTCTGATATGTACACCCCGTGCACACACGGCTCTGCTCAGCTCCGTAAACACACGACTCAGCTCCATACACTTTGTACACATGTGGCTCCGTTCCGTACACCTCGTACACACGTGGCTCCGTACACCTCGTACACACGTGGCTCTTCTCCGTACACAGCGTACACATGCGGCTCCTCTCCGAACACCTCATATACGCGGCTCCGCTCACCTCGTACACACATGGCTCCACTCCGAACACCTCAACACACTCGGCTCCGCTCCGTACACCTCGCGCACACGCGGCTACGCTCCGGTCTCCTTGTACACACACGGCTACGCTAGAAACACCTCTCACACACTCGGCTACGCTTCGTACACCTCGTACACATGGCTCCACTCCATATACCTCGTACACACATGGCTCAGCTCCGAACACCTTGCACACACTCAGCTCCGCTCACCTTGTACACACACAGTTCTGCTCCGAACACCTCGCACACACTCGGCTCTGCTCTGTACACCTCGTACACACGGCTTCGCTCCGTACACCTCGCACACACATGGTTCTGCTACGTACATCTCGTACACGCACGGCTCATCTCCATACACCTCGTACACGCACGGCTCAGCTGCATACACCTCGTACACAAATGGCTCAGCTCCATACATGCAGGCTCAGCTCCAGACACGCACGGCTCAGCTCCATACACGCAAGGCTCAGGTCCATACACGCACGACTCAGCTCCATAAACGCACGGCTCAGCTCCATACACCTCGTACACGCACGGCTCAGCTTCATACACCTCGTACACGCATGGCTGAGCTCCATACACCTCATGCACGCACAGCTCTGCTCCATACACCTCATACACGCACGGCTCTGCTCCGTACACCTCGTACACACACGGCTCAGCTCCATACACCTTTTACACAAACGGCTCAGCTCCATACACGCACGGCTCAGCTCCATACACGCAAGGCTCAGGTCCATAAACGCACCGCTCAGTTCCATACACCTCGTACACGCACGGCTCAGCTCCATACACCTCAAACACAAATGACTCAGCTCCATACATCTCGTACACGCACGGCTCATCTCCATACACCTCGCACACGCACGGCTCAGCTTCATACACCTCGTACACGCACGGCTCAGCTCCATGCATGCACGGCTCAGCTCCATGCATGCACGGCTCAGCTCCATACATGCACGGCTCAGCTCCATACACACACGGCTCTGCTCCATACATCTCGTACACGCACGGCTCAGCTCCATAAACTTCGTACACGCACAACTCAGCTCCATACACCTCATACACCCACAGCTCAGCTCCATTCACCTCATACACGCACGGCTCAGCTCCATACACCTCATACACGCACGGCTCAGCTCCATACACCTCATACATGCATGGCTCAGCTCCATACACCTCATACACGCACGGCTCAGCTCCATACACCTCATACACGCACGGCTCAGCTACATACACCTCATACACACACACGGCTCCTCTCCGTACACCTCATACACATGTGGCTTTGCTCCGTATACCTTGTACACACACATGGCTCCGCTCCATACACATGTGGCTCCGCTCCGTACACCTCATACACACAAGGCTCCGCTCCGTACACCTCATACACACATGGCTCCGCTCTATACTCCTCGTACACACGCGGCTCCGCTCCATACCTCTACACACACACGGCTCTGCTCCATACACCTCTGACACACATGGCTCTGCTCTGTACACCTCGTACACACACACGGCTCTGCTCCATACACCTCGTAGACGCACAGCTCAGCTCCATACACCTCATAGATTCACAGCTCAGCTCCATACTCCTCATACATCCACGACTCAGCTCCATACACCTCATACACGCACGGCTCAGCTGCATACACCTCATACATGCACGGCTCAGCTCCATACACCTCGTACACGCACAGCTCAGCTCCGTACACCTCATACACGCACAGCTCAGCTCCATACACCTCATACATGCACGGCTCACCTCCATACACCTTATACACGCACGGTTCAGCTCCATATACCTCATACACGCACGACTCAACTCCATACACCTCATACACACACGGCTCAGCTCCATACACCTCATACATGCACGGCTCAGCTCCATACACGTCATATACACACGGCTCAGCTCCATACACCTCATACATGCACGGCTCAGCTCCATACACCTCATACACGCATGGCTCAGCTACATAAACCTCATACACGCACGGCTCAGCTACATTCACCTCATACACACACACGGCTCCTCTCCGTACACCTCATACACATGTGACTCTGCTCCGTATACCTCGTACACACACATGGCTGCACTCCACACACACGTGGCTCCACTCCGTACACCCCGTATACACATGGCTCCATTCTGCATACCCCATACATGCACAGCTTTGCTACATCCACCCTCTAAACCCCTCATCACACCGTGAAGATGAGCAGTAATTTATCCATCAATTTGGAGACATGTTAATCCGCGATGAAATTTGTATCTGTAACTTTCATATATACCACTATATACTTCTCTGGACATTTTGTTTGTGTCATATATTACAATGTTTTCTGTGTAAATCTTAGATGGCTTCATCTCGTCATGGATTTGCTACCGCTTCTACATTCTTCCTACCTGATCCACAGAACATCTAGACTCCAAAGTCAGATGCCCAAGTTTCTGCTGAATGTCATTGGTTTCTTATTCCAAAGTAAAGATATAGAAAAGAAAGTGAACTTGAAGTGAAGTGTTAGGGCTAAACTTAGGGTTAGGGTTGGGGCTAAGGTTAGGGTTAGGGTTAGGGCTAAAGTTAGGGTTAGAGTTGGGGCTAAAAATAGGGTTAGGGTTGGGGCTAAAGATAGGGTTAGGGTTTGGATTAGGTTTGAGATTTGGGTTAGGGTTGGGAGTAGAGTTAGGGTTGGGACTAGGGATAGGGTTGGAATTAGGTTTAAGGGTGTGTTAGGGTTAGGTTTGAGGTTAGGGTATGGTTAGAGCTGAGATAAGGGTTAGGGGTGTGTTGGGGTTAGGTTTGAAGTTAGAATTGGAGGGTTTCCACTGTTTAGTCACATCAGGGGCTCTCCAAATGTGACATAGTATCCGATCTCAATTCCTGCTAATTCTGCATTGAAAAAGTCAAGCGGTACTCTTTCCCTTCTGAGCTCTGCTGTGCACTCAGACAGTCATTTACCCCCACATATAGGGTATCGGCAAACTCAGGACAAATTGGACAACTTTTGGGGTCCAATTTCTCCTGTTACCCTTGTAAAAATGAGAAAAAACTTGGGGGCGAAAAGATCACTTTGGTAAAAAAAATATGATTTTTTATTTTTACGGCTGTACGTTATGAACTTCTGTGAAGCACTTGGGGGGTTCAAAGTGCTCACCACACATCTATATAAGTTACTTATGGGGTCTAGTTTCTAAAATGGTATCACTTGTGGGGGGTTTTCACTGTTCAGACACATCAGGGGCTCTAGAAACGCGACATGGCATCCAATCTCAATTCCAGCCAATCTTGCATTGAAAAGTCAAACGGCGCTCCTTCCCTTCTGAGGTCTGCCATGCGCACAGACAGTGGTTTACCCCCTCATATGGGGTATCAGCTTACTCAGGACAAATTTTAGAACAACTTTTGGGGTCCAATTTCTCCTAATACCCTTGGTAAAATAAAAAAAAAGACCTGAAGGGTTAATAAACTTCTTGAATGTGGTTGTGAGCACCGTCAGGGGTTCAGTTTTTATAATGGTGTCACTTTTGTGTATTTTATGTCATATAAACCCCCAAAGTGACTTCAAATGTGATGTGGTCCCAAAAATAAAATTGTGTTGTAAAAATGAGAAATCACTGTTTAAATTTTAACCCTTATAACTTCCTATACAAACAAAAATATGGTTTCATAATTGTGTTGATATACAGTAGACATGTGGGAAATGTTACATATTAAGTATTTTGTGTGACATATCTCTGAGATTAAGGCTTTGTGCACATGTCCTGAATTCCGCAACTCCCTGCCATGGGAAATACACTAGAATTCCGCATGTATAATTCCCGCGTATTTCCTGCGATAAACTACCGTTTTGCATGCGTAATTCCCGCGTATTTACTACCGCTTTGCATGCGTAATTAGCTTGCAGAATCCTAGCATTTTCCAAGCAGTCTGTAGCATCGCTTGGAAAACTGATTGACAGGTTGGTCACACTCGTCAAACACAGTGTTTGACAAGTGTGACCAACTTTTTACAAGTGAGGCTGCCTATGCAGCATCATTAGTAAAACGATATAAAGTTTAAAATAATAAAAAAAATAAAAAATCATGTTTTTCTCACCTTCCGGCATCCCACGCAGCGTTCCCAATCCTCGCGATGCTCCCGGCAAGTCCCGTTCCCAACGATGCCTTTCGACAATGACCTTTGATGACGTAGTGGTCTCACAAGACTGCTGCTTTATCAAAGGTCATTGTCGCAAGGAATCGCTGGGAACGGGAGTTGGCGGGAGCATCGCTGAGGTGTGGGGACGCCGGAAGGTGAGAATAACATGATTTTTTATTTTCATTCTATTTTTTACAGGATATGGTACCCAAGGCCTGGAGTAGAGTCTCCTCTCCTCCCGACCCATGGTACCATCCACACATTTTCCGCTTACTTTGCGCATGGTGGGCATAGTCACAAGCAGAAAGTAAGCGGAACAATGCATTCCTATGTGTGCGGAATTCCCGCGATTCCACACAAAGAATGAGCAATTGAGAGATGCAATTTTGCCATGGAAAAATACGCAGCATTAGCACAGCATGTGCAGAATGCCAATGAATACAATGGGTTGCTTATTTTATGCTTTTTCTCAGTGTTTACACCGTGTTTTCATGGCAAAGACGAATTCCAGACGTGTGCACATAGCCTTAAGGGCATGAAAACTCAAAGTTGGAAAATTGCGAAACTTTCAAAATTTTTGCCAAATTTCCGTTTTTTTCACAAATAAACGCGTCATAGCTAGAGTTGAGCGATACCGTCCGATACTTCAAAATATCGGATCGGAATGGATCGGCCGATCTTTAAAAAAAGTATCGGTATCGCCGATGCCGATACCGGAAGTCCCATTCAAGTCTATGAGACTTCCGGTATCGGAATTGGAAAAACCCTTTCCTGCCCTTGTACAGCCTCTCGGGGGTCTGTACGGGCCTTCCGGGGGTCTATGCCAGCCTGCAGGGGTCTGTGCCGGCCTGCCGGTGGGCTATGCGGACTGCCCGGGGTCTGTGCACCCTGTGGGGGTCTGTACCGGCCTGCCGGGGGGCTGTGCCGGCCTGCCGGGGGGCTGTGCTGATGTCCGGGGGTCTGTGCAGGCATCGTCCGATGGGACTACAAGTCCCATAGGGCGATGCCTGCTACCATGACAGTGATTGACACATTAGCCAATGATGGGACAGTAGTAGTCCCATCATCCGGCTAATGTGTTAAATGTAAAAAAAAAAAAAAAAAAAAAAAAAAAAAAAAATACTACATACATACATACTACATGCATGCTACATACATACTACATGCTACATACATAGTACATATATACTACATGCATGCTACATACATGCTACATGCTACATACATACTACATACATACTACATGCTACATACATACTACATATATGCATCATACATACTACATGCTACATACATACTACATACTACATATATGCATCATACATACTACATGCTACATACATACTACATACATACTACATATATACTACATGCATGCTACATACATACTGCATGCATGCTACATACATACTACATGCATGCTACATACATACTACATGCTACATACATACTACATACATACTACATGCATGCTACATACATACTGCATGCATGCTACATACATACTACATGCTACATACATACTACATACATACTACATATATACTACATGCATGCTACATACATACTGCATGCATGCTACATACATACTACATGCATGCTACATACATACTACATGCTACATACATACTACATGCATGCTACATACATGCTACATGCTACATACATACTACATACATACTACATGCATGCTACATACATACTGCATGCATGCTACATACATACTACATGCTACATACATACTACATACATACTACATATATACTACATGCATGCTACATACATACTGCATGCATGCTACATACATACTACATGCATGCTACATACATACTACATGCTACATACATACTACATGCATGCTACATACATGCTACATGCTACATACATACTACATACATACTACATGCTACATACATACTGCATACATACTACATGCTACATACATACTACATACATACTACATATATACTACATGCATGCTACATACATACTGCATGCATGCTACATACATACTACATGCATGCTACATACATACTACATGCTACATACATACTACATACATACTACATGCATGCTACATACATACTACATGCTACATACATACTACATACATACTACATATATACTACATGCATGCTACATACATACTACATGCTACACACATACTACATGCATGCTACATACATACTACATGCTACATACATACTACATACATACTACATATATACTACATGCATGCTACATACATACTACATGCTACATACATACTACATACATACTACATGCATGCTACATACATACTACATGCTACATATATACTACATGCATGCTACATACATACTACATGCATGCTACATACATACTACATGCTACATACATACTACATGCATGCTACATACATACTACATGCTACATATATACTACATACATACTACATGCATGCTACATACATACTACATGCATGCTACATACATACTACATGCTACATACATACTACATACATACTACATGCATGCTACATACAATACATTCATACAATACATACATAGACATACAGTACATATAACATAGAGTAACATACTTACCAATACTTGTCACATTGTTCCCCGAAGCCATTGTCGTCTACGGAATAAATATTAACATAACAAACCACAAAAATACTCACCCACGATCCGAAGCAGTCCACGAGTGTGTCCCACGACGATCTTGGGTAGAGAACTGCAGCATCAGCTGATGCTGCCGCTCTCTACGGGCTGCAGGAATCCAATGACGGAAGGTAGGTATCCTTCCGCACTGTATTCCTCCGCCACTTAAAAAAAAAAAGTCCCTAGTCTCACTTTATGGTAAAAGCTGTGTGTGACAAGTATTGGTAAGTATGTTACTCTATGTTATATGTACTGTATGTCTATGTATGTATTGTATGAATGTATTGTATGTAGCATGCATGTAGTATGTATGTAGCATGTATGTAGTATGTATGTAGTATGTATGTAGTATATATGTGGTATGTATGTAGCATGTAGTATGTATGTAGCATGCATGTAGTATGTATGTAGCATGTATGTAGTATGTATGTAGTATATATGTGGTATGTATGTAGCATGTAGTATGTATGTAGCATGCATGTAGTATGTATGTAGTATGTATGTAGCATGTAGCATGTATGTAGCATGCATGTAGTATATATGTGGTATATATGTAGCATGTAGTATGTATGTAGCATGCATGTAGTATGTATGTAGTATGTATGTAGCATGTAGCATGCATGTAGTATGTATGCAGTATGTATGTAGCATGTAGTATATATGTGGTATGTATGTAGCATGTAGTATGTATGTAGCATGTAGTATGTATGTAGCATGTAGTATGTATGTAGTATATATGTGGTATGTATGTAGCATGTAGTATGTATGTAGCATGCATGTAGTATGTATGTAGTATGTATGTAGCATGTAGCATGTATGTAGCATGCATGTAGTATATATGTGGTATGTATGTAGCATGTAGTATGTATGTAGCATGCATGTAGTATGTATGTAGTATGTATGTAGCATGTAGCATGCATGTAGTATGTATGCAGTATGTATGTAGCATGTAGTATATATGTGGTATGTATGTAGCATGTAGTATGTATGTAGCATGTAGTATGTATGTAGCATGTAGTATGAATGTAGTATATATGTGGTATGTATGTAGCATGTAGTATGTATGTAGCATGCATGTAGTATGTATGTAGTATGTATGTAGCATGTAGCATGTATGTAGCATGCATGTAGTATATATGTGGTATGTATGTAGCATGTAGTATGTATGTAGCATGCATGTAGTATGTATGTAGTATGTATGTAGCATGTAGCATGCATGTAGTATGTATGCAGTATGTATGTAGCATGTAGTATATATGTGGTATGTATGTAGCATGTAGTATGTATGTAGCATGTAGTATGTATGTAGCATGTAGTATGAATGTAGTATATATGTGGTATGTATGTAGCATGTAGTATGTATGTAGCATGCATGTAGTATGTATGTAGTATGTATGTAGCATGTAGTATGTATGTAGCATGTAGCATGTAGTATGTATGTATTATGTATGTAGCATGTAGTATGTATGTAGCATGCATGTAGTATATATGTAGTATGTATGTAGCATGTAGTATGTATGTAGCATGCATGTAGTATGTATGTAGTATGTATGTAGCATGTATGTAGTATGTATGTAGTATGTATGTAGTATGTAGTATGTATGTAGCATGCATGTAGTATGTTTGTAGTATATATATTTTTTTAAACATTTAACACATTAGCCGGATGATGGGACTACTACTGTCCCATCATTGGCTAATGTGTCAATCACTGTCATGGTAGCAGGCATCGCCCGATGGAACTTGTAGTCCCATCGGACGATGCCTGCACAGACCCCCGGACATCAGCACAGCCCCCCGGCAGGCCGGTACAGACCCCCACAGGGTGCACAGCCCCCCGGCAGGCCGGTACAGACCCCGGGCAGTCCACACAGCCCCCCGGCAGGCCGGCACAGCCCCCCGGCAGGCCGGCAGAGACCCCCGGAAGGCCCGAAATGACGGCGCATCATGATGCGCACACACCGCGCATCATGATGACGTCATTTCGGCTGTCAATCAACTTTGAACTTCCGATTCCGATGCCCGATATTGAAAAAATATCGGATGTCGGTATCGGAATTCCGATACAGCAAGTATCGGCCGATACCCGATACTTGCGGTATCGGAATGCTCAACACTAGTCATAGCAAAGAAATTTTACCACTATTATGAAATACAATATGTCACGAGAAAACAGTGTCAGAATCACTGGGATCCATGGAAACTTTCCAGAGTTATTACCTCATAAAGGGTCAGTGGTCAGAATTGTAAAAATTGGCCCAGTCATTAACGTGCAAACCACCCTTGGGGGTTAAGGGGTTAAAGCACGTTTAAAAATGTGGAGGCTAGATATTAGTCGGATCATCTTGGGTAGTGCACTCCAGAAAACTGGTGGAGCAGGAGAGAAGGCTCAGAAATGAAGGTGCAAAGTTCAGATTATGGAGGCGTTAGTCTTAGATCATTAGCAGAATGAAGGGCACAGGTAGGGTGATAGATAGAGTTGATGGTGGAAAGGTAGAGAGGTGTAGATCTATGGAGATCTTTGTGAGTAAGATAGATAAGTTTGTATTGTATTCTGTAGTGAATGGGCACCAGTGCAATGACTAGCACAGGGTGGAGGCATTGTTGTAGAGGCGTGAGAGAAATACGACCCTGGTGTTGCATTCAGGATGGACTGTAGAGAAGAAAGTTTGGTTAGCAGGAGATCGATCAGTAGAGAGTTGCAGAAGACCAGATAGGAATGAATAAAAGCAACAGCTGCAGTTTTTGCAGTTTCCAAAGTGAGAAAAGTATCTTGCGCAGTCATGCTGCAAAAAAAGAGCCTTTGCATTAGTATGGGCGGCATGGTGGCTCAGTGGTTAGCATTGCAGCGCTGGGTTCCTGGGTTCGAATCCCACCAAGGATAACATCTGCCAGGAGTTTGTATGTTCTCCCCGTGTTTGCGTGGGTTTCCTCCGGGTACTCCGGTTTCCTCCCACATTCTAAAGACATACTGATAGGGAATTTAGATTGTGAGCCCCATCGGGGACAGTGATGATAATGTGTGCAAACTGTAAAGCACTGCAGAATATGTTAGCGCTATATAAAGATAAAGATTATTTATTATTATTAGTATTTGCAAAATGTCTAGGTACTAGGACTTTAGATTATTCCACTCAAAACTCAGTAATCTCGCCATGTAACTTTTCGTGGTCTACACTTCATTCGAAGATTCCTTACACTTTTGAATAATACCAATCAGGTGATTTAGAATATATTGAAACAAAGGAAAAATTCACAAATGCTCCCAACCCTGGACCCCCACAGCTCATACCTCCCATTATTACCCCCTTCTATCATTCCCAAACCAACACAAACACCAGAAATCTTTCCCACCTCAAATCCGTGCCCATGACAACGACCACCATTCTCCCACTCTCTGGATCACTCTGGAATGCCCGCTCCATCTGCAATAAACTCCATGTGATTCACGACTTCTTTACCTCTCGTAATGTTTCCTTCCTTGGCCTCACCGAAGCATGTCTGACACCCTCTGACACTACCTCCCCTGCTACGCTATATTATGGCGGCCCCCACTTCACCCACACTCCTTGCCCTGGCAACAGACATCGTGGAGGAGTGGGCCTTCTCTTTTCCTCCAACTGCACCTTCAACCCAAACCCACCTCTACCCTCCCTTCTTTTGAAGTCCCCTCTGTCCGCATCTATTCTCCTTCCAACCTCCAAGTGGCCATCATATACCGACCTCCGGGCCCGACCACTGCCTTCATTGACCAGTTCTCTACCCAGCTTCTTCATTTTCTCTCTGCTGACATTCCCACCATCATCATGGGTGACTTCAACATCCCTATTGTCACTCACCAGTTAGCAGCCTCCAAACTCCTGTCCCTTGCATCATCTTTTGGACTTACTCAGTGGTCCTCCTCAGCCACCCACACAGACGGACACACATTAGACCCGGTCTTCACCCGCCTCTGCTCTTTTTCTAACTTCACCACCTCCCCTTTTCCTCTATCTGACCACCACCTACTCACTTTCTCATCCCTGTCCTCCTCACCTGTCACCCATGTCCAGCAGCATGCGCCCCCCTGCTGAAACCTCGCACATCTAGACACTCGCACACTCTGTGACTCTATTCTACCACTGTCCTCTGTTGTGAACACTTTTGACCTGACTTCTGGTGGTTGCTGCGGGTAATGGAGCTGGTTGAGTTGACAAAAGTCAATCACCTGAAGAGGATGAGTGGAGGTCAGGTGTTACAGACTGGGAAGATTTAAGTGAGCAGGCTTCCCTCAGTTGCTGTTGGTGATTTGGTTTTCTTACTGTGCATTTTGAAGTCCGCTTGCCCCCTGCTTGGTCCTGCATCGTTCAGATAAGTTATTTGTTTGCTGGAATCTTTTTGCATTTGATCCGGTTTGCCTTTCTCTGCTTTCTGCTTTGCAGTGTGGGTTCAGCATTGTTCCCTGCGGGGATCTTTGCTGGACCCCGTTTCATATGCCACAGCTTATGTCAGTCTGTTCAGTATTGTTAGTCCCCTGTTATATCAGTATCTTTTGTTTTGCTTCCACAGTTCACACCAGAATGCTGATCTAGTGGGGGAGAGGTCGTGTGGTATCAGTATTTTTGCATATCAGATGTGTTGGATTTTTCTTAGGGCTTTGTGCGTGATTGCAGACAGTATCTTTCCTGTATTGTGCTATCTAGACAGTTTGGGCCCCATCATTTGCTTATTCTATCTTCTGCCTGTGTTTGTGCCTCATCTTGTCTCACCGGCAATATATGTTTGGGGGCTATCTATTCCTTTGGGGTTCTATTCCGGGGCAATTTAGCTTTCCCCTTTCTTGCTTTAGGCTTAGTTAATTCTTTGGCTGTGTCAAGGTGTCTAGGGCATCGTAGGTATGTCCCACGGCTAATTCTAGTTCTGTTGTTAGGTTTAGGGGTCTGCAATCCGCTAAGTTACCAACCTTTCTGGTCATCTGGTTACATAGCTTATTCCCCTGTTATCCTACTTTCTACAATGCCACTCTTGCATCAGCCATCGACTCGGTCGCCCCTGTCATGCATAACAGAGTGTGACGAATCAATAGACAACCCTGGCACAATAGCATCACTTAAAAGCTTCGGCAAGCATCCAGAATTGCAGAACGGTGCTGAAAGAAAACGCATTCGCAAGATGACTTGACTGCACTCAAACAAGAAACACTTGCATTCAAATCTGCCCTCACCGCTGCTAAACAGGCCTACTTTACATCCCTTGTATCTTCCTTATCCTACAACCACAAACAGTTGTTCAATACTTTTAACTCCCTCCTCCACCCACCACTGCCCCCTCCGACTTCCTTAATCTCTGCCGAGGACTTTGATGCACACTTCAAAATCAATATAGACCAAACACGGCAAGTCTTTATTGCTCAACCACCACAACCCCTTTGCATACCAGACCAATGCCCAAACCCCATAACCTCCTTATCTAACATCACTAAAGGGGAGCTTACTTATCTTCTCTCCAAATCACACCTCACTACTTGTGCACTTGACCCTATCCCATCCCACCTCCTCCCCAACATCACCACCACTCTTATCACATCCCTAATTCACCTCTTCAACCTATCACTAACTTCTGTTACCTTCCCTTCTGCTTTCAAACATGCCACAATCACACCTATCCTTAAAAAGCCAACCCTAGATCCAACAGCCACATCCAGCTATCACCCAATATCTCTGCTCCCATTCGCTTTTAAACTCCTCGAGCAGCATGTCCACGTTGAACTTTGCTCCCACCTCTCATCTAACTTGCTCTTTGACAATCCACAATCTGGCTTCCGGCCCCATCATTCCACTGAGACAGCCCTGACCAAAATTACCAATGACCTAATACAGCCAAAGCTAACGGACAATACTCTATACTCCTCCTTCTAGTCCTGTCCTCTGCTTTTGACACAGTTGACCACTGCCTCCTACTACAGATCCTCTCCTCCTTTGGCATCAAAGACCTCGCCCTATCCTGGATCTCCTCATACCTTTCCAACCGCACATTCAGCATCTCCCACTCCCACACTACCTCCTCATCCCACCCTCTCTCTGTTGGAGTCCCCTTTGTTCTAGGACCCCTACTCTTCTCAATCTATACACTTGGCCTGGGGCAACTCATAAAGTCGCAATACCACCTTTATGCCGATGATACTCAGATCTACCTCTCTGGCCCAGACGTCCCCTCTCTGCTCTCCAGAATCCCAGAGTGTCTATTAGCCATATCCTCCTTCTTCTCTCGCTTCCTCAAATTCAATGTGGACAAATCTGAACTAATCATCTTTCTCCCATCTCACAGATCTTCTTTACCCGACCTTTCTATAACAATTGGCGACATCATGCTTTCCCCCGTACCGGAGGTCCGCTGACTCGGAGTAACCCTTGACTCGGCCCTGTCCTTAAAATGGCACATACAAACTCTTTCCACCTCCTGTCGCCTCCAGCTCAAAAATATTTCCAGAATTCGTCCCTTCCTCAATCCTCAATCTAATAAACTACTTGTGCATGCCCTCATAATCACCCACCTCGACTATTGCAAAATCCTTTTCTGTGGCCTCCCTGCTAAGGCCTCTTTCACACATCAGGTTTTCGCCGTCAGGCGCGATCCGGCGCTTTTGACAGAAACCGGATCCGGCGAAATGCAATGCCGGATCCGGTTTCCCCCCCATTGACTTGCATTTGCGCCGGATCGCGCCGGATGGCCATGCGTTTCATCTGGTTTTCGCCGGATCCGGCAATGTGTCGCGATCCGGCGTCTGGAAAAAACGGCTACTGTAACGTTTTTTGTCTCCGGCGAAAAAGCCGGACACGCCGGATCCGGCGCGTCCGTCTTTTTCACACAATGAAAGCCTATGAGCGCTGCAATGCGCCTGATCCGGCGAAAGCCGGATCCGGTGGCCGGATCCGGTTTTTTTGGTCTGAGCATGCTCAGTAGCTCTGCCCACAAGACATATATAAAAGCAAGACAGTGGGACCCACAGTCACACCCAACATGCCACCCAAGAAAGCAACCAAGCGCAGCAGGAGAAGGCAGGAGACCACTGCAGCACCATCAGCACCACCACCACCCCAAATGGAGCAGCAAATGGAACATGCTGAGGAGGGGAGGCCAGCAGCAGATGAGAGACGGTAATTATCAAATCCCCATTCCTCCAAACTAGGGCTATTGAATATCAAGATATTCATTGGCCCTTTGTTTCTCTTTATTCAACAGCCGCCCAATAGATGCAGCAGCAGCAGCAATGGCAGCAGCTGGAACACCACCCACAGGCATGGAGTGTGGCCACCAGGAAGACAGCACATCATCTTCTGGGAGCCCTCCCTCGCATCGTCAGCGTTTGACGGTAAGTTTTTATTTCCAAAATCCATCATCTCTGTAATATATGTCTATTCATTGCCTTTTATTTCAAAACAGGATTCACAAGATGAAGAGGAGCTCCCAGAAGAAGAAGGAAGGGGTGGACAGACACCTGGAGTGGGCTCACAATTGGTAAGTTTTTTGCATCAAACGCAGAAACACAACATCACACTACACACAACACATAGAAAACAATGTTCTGCAGACCACACACAGCAAACAAATGCCTACATCCAAAGACATAACATTTTTTGTTTTCTTCTCTAGTCTTCCCAATCTGGTGCTCGGCCAAGAGGTCCTCGCAGTGCCTCCCAGGGTCGTCGGCGACAGCAACGCGGCGGTCACCAGCGTGTAAGTATAAATATTTTTGCTTTGTTTTTTTGCACTTTTTATTTCATTTCTTTTGTGGAGGCTAATTATGTTATTTTTGTCTTTTTCTTTAACAGCCTTCACAGCATGCTCCCGACTCTGACGGTGAGGATGGAGGACTCGATGTGGACCACCTCATCGATCTCGTCAGAGAAAGGGAGCCGCTCTGGAATATGGCTGACCGCCGCCACGCTGACCTTATCGTTACCCGACGACTCTGGGAGGAAATCTGTTCGCTCCTTGTGGGCCGCTGGGAGGACCTCGATGTTCGGGCCCAGATTAAAGAGCGTAAGTATATACAGTACCGGTTGCTTGATGTAAACCAGTGTTTCCCGAACTCCAGTCCTCGTGGTCCCCACGGATCATGTGTTCAGGATTTCTATTTACTATGGAAATCCTGAAAACATGACCCCTGGGGACCATGAGGACTGGAGTTTGTGAAACACTGATGTTGTATACTATCCACTCCTTTCTCGTTTCAGGGAACAGAATTGTGCATCGGTGGCGGTCTGTGAGGGATCGTTTCAAGAAGGAGTTCAATAAAGAGATGCGGGCCCCGAGTGGATCTGGAGGACGCAGGAGCAAGTACAAGTACGCACAAGCCCTGTCGTTCCTCCGGGAAACAATGGTCACTAGAAGGTAAATATTACACACCACATGTGAAAAAAAATGTTAGATGTAACTTTTTTTTTTCAGCCAGGGCCATACCATGTCAGTATTTTAATTGTTTTTTTTTCTCTTTATTCCACAGCATGGTGAGCAGCACTCGGGAGCCTGCACGATTGGACCCTTCTGAGGCGATCCCTGAGGAGACCGGCACCGAGGGACACTTCGACCGCCCCGGTACATCTGCACCTTCCCAGCCTTCCAACACATTCGACCCATCTGTCCCATCCACCAGCACAGGAGCATCGTGGCCGCCTACATTACATGAAGCTGCTGGTGAGGAGATCGCTTTCCCTTTACCCCACCCTTCTGCCCCTGCCACCTCTAGTACACCTGCGGGTACTGGGCGGCAGCGGCAGAGGGGTCAGGAAAAGAGTTATGCGCCAGAGTTCTTGCATCTGGATGCATCTTTCCAGAACTGTCTAAAAGTCTTGTCAGAGCAAATCTCCGCAGGCTTTCAGCAGATCAACTCCAGCATTCTGGAGGTGAAGACACTTCTGCAAACCATGCATTCAGAAGCAAGATCTTCGCCAAACCACACCTTTTTCAGGTCTGTTGTGGAGCGCATGGCAACACTATCTCCTACCCAGCAGATGCATGTAATGCATTCGTGCCACGGTGCTCTACAGCAGGTTACCTCCCAACCTCCACCTCCCACCACTGTAGTTCCTCCACCTGCACCCCCTCCAGCCACTTTCCATCCTCCCCCTCCTATTACATCTGCACCCCCTCCAGCCACTTTCCATCCTCACCCTCCTATTACATCTGCACCCCCTCCAGCCACTTTCCATCCTCCCCCTCCTATTACATACCAGCAACCTCACCAGTACCAGCAACCTTCCCAGTACCAGCAACCTCCCCAGTACCAGACATCTCCCCACTTCCAGCAACCTGCCCCGTACCAAACTCCTTCCCCGTACCAAACTCCTTCCCCGTACCAAACTCCTTCCCCATACAACTTTCCATCAACATCATCTGCTCCTACAGTCCCTGCCCAACCCTCCACTCCACCGCCCACCACCTCTTCTGCCTCCCACATGTCCACCCATTCTGTATCTTTTTCCACACCATCACCTCTAACTGTTCCTTCCCCACCACGATCCCAGTCCTCTCTCCACACTCCCATTGTCGAAGTGTCCCGCAGCCCCTCCAGCAGTATTTCCACCCCACACTACACCGAGTTATAATGTTTTTTTTGTAATAAAAATGCCCATTTGGTTGGTTTCAAACCTTTATTAAAAAAGTTTTTTTAACTTTAAAAACAGTTTACACAAAAAAAAATATTTTAAATAAAAGTTAAATTATTGTTTACACTGGTTGTCTGTCATTTCTTTCTGCGGCGAAATATGTTTAAAAAAAAGGTTAAATACAGGGTATTTAAAAGGTAAAAAGGTATTCAAAACCAGGTATATAACTGTGGGTAAATTTTAGCTTTTTGCCACAGTTGTGTTCCTGGTTGTGTTTGAAGCAAAGTATTTCACCTGAAAAGTTGTGTTTATTGTTGGTGATTTCCTAACAATGTACACAACTTTTGTTAAAAGGTGAAATACTTTGCATAAAACACAACCAGGTACACACCTGTGGCCTAAAGCTAAAAATAGTAAGACCATGACAAGATAGCCAACTTTGGTTGGCAAAGGTATATACTGTTGGTCCAGAAGGTACACAAGTTTGGTTAGGGCACAAATCTTACACACTCTGTCATCCCAGTGTACTCTGCCTTGAGGTGACATAAAGTATAGTGCAAAATTGTCCCTCATTACTGAAACCGTCACAGAACTTCTAGTGGTAATATTTCCAATGACAACATCCATCTTCGCCAGTAACTTGCTCTTCTCTCCAACCTGCACTTTCTCCTCTACAACCTGTCAAAGAAGGGCTGTAGGAACATGCTATATCTAGTTTTCCAGTAGCCAATCCCGTTCGGAAGGCCACAAGGGTCAATTTTAAAAACCAGATCCGGCGTAATCCGTCGAAAAACGGATAGAAAAACGGATGAACCGGATGAGACGGATCCGGTTTTGTCTGTCAAGAACAAGACGGATCCGGCACATCAGGTTTTACAAAACATTTGCTGGATCTGGCATTCCGGCACGACGCCGGATCGCGCCTGACGCCGAAAACCTGATGTGTGAAAGTAGCCTAACACCTTTGCACCTCTCCAGTTCATCTTCAACTCTGCCGCCTGACTAATTCATCTCTCTCCTCGCTACTCCTCCGCTTCTCCCCTCTGCAAATCTCTTCACTGGCTCCCATTCCCTCAGCATATCCAATTCTAATTACTATTACTGACCTACAAGGCCATTTACAACCTGACTCCTCCATACATCTCTGAACTAATCTCCCGATACCTTCCCTCATGTAATCTCCGGTCCTCCCAAGACCTCCTTCTCTCCTCCACACTAATTCGCTCCTCACCCAACCGCCTCCAAGACTTCTACTGAATAGCACCCATCCTCTGGAATTCCCTGCCCCAACACGTCCGGCTATCAACCACACTCGGATCCTTCAGACGGAACCTAAAAACCCATCTCTTCAGGAAAGCCTACAGCCTGCAATGATCCCCGCTGCCTCCTCACCACTACTGGAGCTTCCACCTCACCATCAAGGGAGCTGCTGCATCCCCCCAACCTACTGTCTCCTTCCCCACCATCCTGTAAAATGTAAGCCCACAAGGGCAGGGTCCTCTCTCCCCTCTGTATCAGTCTGTGATTGTTAGTTTGTTTACTGTAAGTGATATCTGTAATTTGTATACAACCCCTTCTCATGTACAGCACCATGGAACCAATGGTGCTATATAAATAATAATAATAGTAATAAAATGCTCTTGTTTCACCAGCAGCTACTATTACAGGAACACGCTGGTATCAGAGAGCTGTCTACCACCAGCCGTTTTGTCACACGTTAGTAAATGCAGATGGCAAGTTGGGGGCCAGAGATTGTACATGGGGGAGGGGGGTAATGAGACTGTATGATAAATATGAACTCAATGATTGGATCACGTGTCCCAATAATTTTCTCCATTAAGGCTATCTTTGGATCGGTACATGCAAACTATTACATTTCTTATTGAAAAGGACTATTTGAATTTTTCCTCTTCTGTCCTACCAGTTGTAAACTGAGCTTGATATGTTATGTGATCTGCTCTGCATTTGGAGACCTGGCCCGGCTCGGAGTCTGTGTGATATAGTTTGCTTTTCCAATGTGAATATTTCAGGATTTGAATAAATTGCATAAAACTTTGCCATGAAATCTTCAATAAAGCCTTCTTGTGTTTTCAGGAGCCTCACAGAAGAGATGGCTGACTCCACTGAGGGTGACACCATCTCGTTAGTGGGTCTCCCGGTCTTCATATTAATTACTCTTTTTTCTGCACTTGTGATCCATTCATTTATTATCGGCGTCAATGTCAATGACTGGTGGAAAGGACGATCAGTGACTCCTATTGACCACATTATATCTGCTCTTGAAATTTCCAGGATGTGCACTCAGTGTGTCAATAACTTGTATTTGCTTGTTTCTACGTTTGCCTTGAGCATCCCAACAACACATGTAATTTGGTTTAGCATATGCAGGGTTTATGTTTTTTTTACATTTGCCAATATTTGGCTAACATCTCTGCTCATAATAGTCTTCTGCCTAAAGATCTCCAACCTCCGCACTGGACTGTTCCTGTTTCTTAGGACAATTATTGTACACAGGACTGATCATCTCATTGTAGCGTGTGGATTTCTTTCTGCTTTAAGCAGTTTGGTGTACGTGTTTATGGCTCCCACTAATGTGGCCGATAGAGGGACATACAATACGACCATGGATATTCTAACCACAGATTGCCTTGATGTCAATATTATACGCAGTCTTGCCATCGGAGCCTCCATCCCACTGATTTTCTATTACATCTCCTCCGTCGTCCTCTTCGCCTCCTTGTATATACACACAGTAAAGATGAAGAGGAGCAGTAATTTATCCATCAATTTGGGCTCATATTACTCAGCGATGAAATTTGTATCCGTCACCTTTATATACAGCACTATATACTTCATTGGACATATTATTTTTGGTTTTTATTATTATTTTTTTTGCTGGGCACACTTTAGATGGGTTTATGCTCCTTTAGATTTTCTTCCGGCTCTACATTCCTCCTACCTGATCTACAGAACAGCCAAACTCCGGAGTCAGATGTCCAAGGTTCTGCAGAATATAATTGATTTTTTATTCTAACTTAAAGTCACAAAAATCAGAGAAAACATTGCAATTATAGATTAAAGGGAATCTGTCACCTCATTTTCGGCCTATAAGCTGAGGCTACCACCATCAGGGGCTTATCTACAGCATTCTGTAATGCTGCAGCCCCCGATGTAACCTGAAAGGTAAGAATAATGAGTTATACTTACCAGGGGGCGGGTGCGTTGGGTGTTGTAGTCCGGTCCGGCACCTCCCATCTTCTTGCAATGACGTCCTCCTTCTTACTTCTGCCGCAGCTCCGGCTCAGGCATACTTTATCTGCCCTGTTGAGGGCAGAGTAAAGTACTGCAGTGCGCAGGCGCCGGACCTCTCTGACCTCTCCTGGCTCCTGCGCACTGCAGTACTCTGCTCTGCCCTCAACAGGGCAGATAAAGTACGCCTGCGCAGGAGCCGGGGCAGAAGTAAGAAGGAGGACGTCATCGCTAGAAGATGGGAGGCGCCGGACCGGACCGCAACAGCCAACGCACCCGCCTGCCGGTAAGAATAATATAACTCGTTTTTCTTATCTTTCAGGTTACATCAGGGGCTTATCTACAGCATTACAGAATTCTGTACATAAGCCCCTGATGGCGGTGGCCGCAGCTTATTGGCTGAAAATGAGGTGACACATCACCTTTAATGATGGAACTTAATAGATTGGACAATTAATGTAATGAGGAGCGCAGAAATAACTCTGATTAGCAGAATGAATGGGGCTTTTCCTCTCACACTAGTCTTTTCACTACTTTGCTCACACACACTATATGTACAGTTTCTTCAGTTTTTTTGGCTCTCTCTCTCAATTAAAAAATAAAAAAAATAAAACAAGTAGTCAGCTCACCGCTTCATCTCTGTAGACAATTAACTCCTGTGTGCCGACATCCAATACTCAGCTAACTTACTACATTCAAGCAGCAAGAAGAAATTCTTATAAAATTTAATGTTTATTTTTGGGGTCTTTAAATTCCAGCGCTCATTTTACCGGCCTACACATTTCAGATGAACAAGTCCTTAGTCATGGGCTAAAACATTGGTGAACAAGACTCTTTTCCTTCCAAAAAACATTTTATAAATTTATAATCTGATTCACAGGCCATATAAATTCATCATCTTATAAATTATCTCAATATATTTGGTAAGTCCAGGCGATAAGTGAGACAGTCCAAAAAGGAGCGCCAGCCAGGCGTGATTAAGGAAAAGGTGCAGCTCCAGCCGGGAACCTCAACAGAGGAAAATAAAAAATAAAAATAAAAGTAAAAAAAAAATGTAAAAAAAATTAAATAAAAAAAATTCCTCAGGTACACTGCCACCTGAGGAAGACAGCTTCTGTCTGTCGAAACGCATTGTGGATATTTAATAAAGGACTGTAATTTTTTACTTCTAACACCCTTCCAGTGTGTGTGCTCCTTTAGACCGGGTTTATTTTCAGCTCTGCAATATATTTGGTAAAACACTGACTAAATGTGATGTTAGGTGGTATTGATGATGTGGCTGTTAAAAACTACTTTTCCTGGTTTGCAGCTGTCGGTCTGGAGTCCATTTGACTCTTTGTGCTGGTAACAAGTTTTCAGAAGAATTCCTTACAGCAGTAAGTTATTCCGAACACAAATGCATATTTCAAAACTTGTCTCCCCACAGTTGGAAATTCATTGCTGCTCATTAACTCAAGGACCTGACGTTAGCATCCTCAATAATCAGAACCTCCCACTCCCGTCTCCAAGACGTTACACGTGCTACGCCAATTCTTTGGAATGCACTTCCCATGTCAATATGATTAGTCCCCAATCCCTATACTTTTATGCGTGCCCTAAAAACGCATTTATTCAGACTGGCCTACCGCCTCAACACATTAACCTAATCTATCCCTGTGTGGCACAGCCAGAAGTTTTACCATAACCAGGTTCCCCGCATCATGTTCCCACATGCTTTATGCATCCATTAGCCCTCTGCGTCTGTACTGTTACACACTTAACATTATGGCTGGTCCATACAATCAGGGCAACTGTTACCACCCACCTTTCGAGTCTGCCTCTTTCCTCATAGACTGTAAGCTTGCGAGCAGGGCCCTCACTCCTCTTGGTATCTGTTATGATCTATGTGATTATTGTTATGCTGTAATGTCTATTGTCTGTACAAGTCCCCTCTGAAATGTAAAGTGCTGCGGAATATGTCGGTGATATACTGTAGAAATAAAATGTATTGTTATTATTATTATTGTTATTATTATTATTATCAAGGAGTAAAAGCCCCACCATATGCCTGGGAGACACTGAGAGAACTGTATTGTCCCCCACGTTGTGCAAAGAAGCATATGGAGGCCGTGGGAGTGCATTGCAGTCACAGGCGTACCTGTGATTGCAGTGCAAAATAAAAGTGAGTATTGGTCTTGGTCATGCTATGTGTCCAGGGCAGTTATAAGAAAACCTGTTCTGGGCTGCGATCCAGAGGTACTGTAACACGTGTCCAGAGTGCCAACTAAACTCACCAACCGCAGACTACCGGAGTCAAATGGTACCTTTGCCAATTATAGAGGTACCATTTGAGTGGATAGCAATGGATCTGGTCGGCCCCATAGTGAAATCCACCCGGGGCACCATCATATTCTGGTCATAGTGGATTATGCCAAGCGGTACCCAGAGGCAATGCCACTTCACTACACCTTGGCCAAGCTAATCGCCCACAAGCTGTTTGCAATGTTTGTCAACTTGGACAGCCAAAGGAAATCCTTACCGTTCAGGGAACTCCTTTTATTATTATTATTATTATTATTATTATTATTATTATTATTAATTTATTTATTCATATAGCACTATTGATTCCATGGTGCCGTACATGAGAAGAGGTTACGTACAAATTACAGATATCACAGTAAACAAACTAATGACAGACTGATACAGAGGGGATAGGACCCTGCCCTTGCGGGCTTACATTTTACAGGATGGTGGGGAAGGAGACAGTAGGTTGGGGGGTTGCAGCAGCTCTGGTGTTGGTGAGGCGGTAGCTCCGGTAGTGGTGAGGAGGCAGCGGGGTCATTGCAGGTTGTAAGCTTTATTGAAGAGGTGGATTTTCAGGTTCTGTCTGAAGGATCTGAATGTGATTGACAGTCGGACGTCTTCGGGCACAGAATTCCAGAGGATGGGGGATATTCGGGATAAGTCTTGGGGGCGATTAGGTGAGGAGCGAATAAGTGTGGAGGAGAGAAGGAGGCCTTGAGAGTACCAGAGATTACGCAAAATAAGATATCGGGACAGTAGTTCAGAGATATGTGGAGGAGACAAGTTATAGATGGCTTTGTAGGTCAGTATTAGTAATTTGAACTGGATACGCTGAGGGAATGGGAGCCAGTGAAGAGATTTGCAGAGGGCAGCAGCAGAGGAGTAGTGAGGAGAGAGATGAATTAGTCGGGCAGCAGAGCTAAGGTTGGACTGGAGAGGTGTGAGAGTGTTAGCAGGGAGGCCACAGAAAAGGATGTTGCAGTAGTCGAGGCTGGAGATGATGAGGGCTTATACAAGCATTTTAGTAGATTGAGGGTGGAGGAAAGGACAGATTCTGGAAATATATTTGACCTGGAGGAGACAGGAGGTGGAAAGGACTTGGATGTGCAGTTTGAAGGACAGGGCAGAGTCAAGGGTTACTCCGAGGCAGCGGACTTCCGGTACGAGAGAAAGTGTGATGTTTTTAATTGTGATAGATAGATCAGGTAAAGAAGATTTGTGAGATGGAGGAAAGACCATGAGTTTGGATTTGTCCACATTGAGTTTGAGGAAGCGAAGGAGAAGAAGGAGGATATGGCAGGTAGACACTCCGGGATTCTGTGACAGCAGGGAGGTGACGTCTGGGCCAAAGAGGTAGATCTGAGTGTCATCAACATAAAGGTGGTACTGGAATCCATGGGACTTTATGAGTTGCCCCAGGCCAAGTGTGTAGATTGAGAAGAGTAGGGGTTCTAGAACAGAGCCTTGGGGGTCTCCAGCAGGGAGTTGATGGGATGAGGTGGTAGTGTGGGAGTGGGAGACGCTGAATGTGCGGTTGGAAAGGTATGAGGAAATCCAGGATAGGGCGAGGTCTTTAATGCTAAAGGAGAGGATTTGTAGTAGGAGGCAGTGGTTAACTGAGTTGAAAGCAGGGAACAGACAGGTCCAGAAGGAGTGTAGAGTATTGTCCTTTAGCTTTGGCTCTAAGTAGGTCGTTAGTAATTTTGGTCAGGGCATTCTCAGTGGAATGATGGGAGTGGAAACCAGATTGTAGATTGTCAAAGAGCAAGTTGCATGAGAGGTGGGAGGAAAGATCAGAGTGGAGATGCTGCTTCAGAAGTTTGGAAGCAAATGGGAGCAGCGATATTGGATGATACCTGGACATAGCGGTGGGGTTGAGGGTTGGATTTTTAAGGATAGGCGTGATTGTGGCATGTTTGAAAGTAGAAGGGAAGGTATCAAAAGTTGGTGATAGTTTGAAGAAGTGGGTTAGGGCTGTGATAAAAGTGGTGGTGAGGATGGGGAGGAAGTGGGATAGGATGGGGTCGAGTGCACAGGTGGTGAGGTGCAATTTGGAGAGGAGACATTTAAGCTCCCATTCAGTGATGTTGGAGAAGGAGGTTATTGGGTTTGGGCATTGGTCTGGTAAACAAAGGGGGTTTGGTGGTTGAACAATAAAGACTTGTCTTGTTTGGTTGATCTTATTTTTGACGTGTGTGGGGAAGTCTTCAGCAGAGATGAGGCAGGTTGGAGGGGGTAGTGGTGGGCAAAGGAGAGAGTTAAAAGTTTTGAATAACTGTTTGGATTTATAGGATAGGTAAGATATGAGGATTGTGAAGTAGGCCTGTTTAGCAGAGGTGAGAGCAGATTTGAAAGCGTGTGTTGCCTGTTTGAATGCAATGAAATCATCTTGCGAATTTGTTTTCTTCCTATGTTGCTCTGCAACCCTAGACACTTGATGTAGCTTTTTAGTGATGTTATTGTGCCAGGGTTTTCTATAGATACGTCGCACTCTGCCATGAATGAGATAGGCAACCGTGTCAATAACTGATGCAAGAGTGGCATTGCAGAAAGCAGTGGCACTGTTTGTGTCGTGGTGTGAGGATATGGATGCCAGTGGTTATATCCAAGGTGACCAGGGAGCTATCTAAGCTGCTACAGATCAAACAGCTACGCACGTCGGTGCACCACCTACAAACCGATGGGTTGGTGGAGAGGTTTAATAAGACCCTTAAGTCCATGCTAAAAAAGGTGGTCACCAAGATTGGGACATGTTACTGCCCTATCTAATGTTCGCTATCCGTGAGGTACCGCAGGCGTCCATGAGGTTTTCACCATTTGAGCTATTATATGGCAGGCATCCAAAGGGACTGCTCAATACAGCCATGGAGATGTGGGAACAGGAGTGTCATCGAGCATGTGGCAAGCATGCAGGACTGTATTGCATCAGTACGGCCCATAGTAAAGAAGCATCTGATGGATGCTCAGGCCGCACAGAGCCGCGGGCATAATAAAAGCGCCACGGTCAGGACCTTTAAAGAAGGGGACCAGTGTTGGTACTAGAGCCCATCCCAGAAAGTAAGCTTGTTACGCGTCAGGTTTCTGCGTCTGCTCTGCAGGAATCCAGAGCCTCACATTCTGCGGTCTCCTGCTGTCTATCTACTGCAGAGACGATTACTTTGCAGCAGACCGCTTCAGAGACAAAGTCCCTCTGTGCTCCTACTGGGCATGCTCACGAGATGATCCCCCATTGGAGATCGGGAGTCATGTGCCCAGGTCCTGCTCCAGATCTCATTGGTCCATCTCGGAGATTTGGAAGGTCCTGCACGGCTATAAAAAGCACGCATGACCGTTCGGCCATGCGCTAGTATAGACTTTTCAAGCTAAATGTGTGAATGGTGACAGATGTATGATTCTGGTGACTGACTCATTTGAAACCTCTTCCCTCTGATATTACGCATGTGGATAGGGAATTAGTTCAGCAGTCAGCGCCAGTCAGTGGCAAGCCTTAGGCCACTGTGCACACCGCACCACTACTCTAGCGTCCAACATTGCGCCTGCTTCCTAGCTTTGTCGAATAGCGGCTGTGTCCTACGCCACGCTGCATTTGCAGCCCTCCTTGGCGTCCGCAGTAGCGACGTCGCACACACGGTAGGTCTAGACAGACGCAGCTTCTCTGCCTTGGGTCCTGCTCCTGTGACCAGATACCATGTGTGCATTTCCCTGTCGTTTGTGACACTAACAGGCTCAGCGTTTTTGTATGTTTTTGCTGCGGCGCCTCTGTGTGTGAACAGAGCTCGCTTTGCGCATTTCGGGTGAAGTTGAACCCGTGCGCATTATACCGCCATATTTCTCGTCTGTCATTACCTAGCAGCTGTGTAACACCTACTGCACGGTGGACCCCGAGCGGCGAACGCACTTTATTATTTATTTTTATTTTGTGCGTTCCGCCGATCCTAAGAAAGCTCATGGCCAAGTGGCAAGGCCTATATGAGATACGGGGGAAGGATACGGGGGAAGGTGGGACAAGTGAATTATAGAGTGTACCAACCCAGGAAAAGGAAACCTGAGCAACTATACTGTAACGGGGTCTACCAAGCAGGAGTACCTCTTTCAGTACCACCCCGTGTTTTCGGAGGTCCGCTCTGCGTTGGCTGGAGTCTGAATGAATGACGCTGGCTGGAATTCCTTGGTTACATGGGCGCATATAAAAGATCACTGCTTCTCCATGTATTTCCAGTCTGACAACACTTTACTCACAGGACACAGAATATATCACACAGATAGAGGGCAGGCCAATAGAAAAGTGGTAGGCCAGACATGCATTATAAAAGTCGCAGGTGGCCGGAGCCTGCCGATGTTTACTGTGGGAATTACAAAGGTGGGGGGAGGGCAGACAAAAGGAGAATATCGTTTCCCCTCTGCCCAGGGGTGCAGCCTGTGGGCTGATGCATTAGGGACATGCATCTCACATAGAACCTATTATACATACATATAACTGCACAACATATTCTGGGTGCTGAGTGGTTCTGTAACACGGCTCCCCTTTTCAGCGACGCGATCAGCATACACAGTATGATCCTCAACGGATCGGTTTGGGGATGACCGAAGTTTATGGGGTTGGTACAAGTTCCGTTTGTCGACTTAGTCCATCGGCGTTACCGTTTTGTTTGCCGGGACTGTGGTGGATGGTGAAGTCCAGAGGTTGTAGGGCTAAACTCCACCGCAGCAATCTGGCGTTGTCTCCGGAGACCCGATTAAACCAGACTAGGGGATTATGGTCCGTTAGGCCATACAAATATGGTTGCAACTTCTTGAGTGCCCATACTGCCGCCAGGCACTCCTTCTCGATGGCCGCATAGCTTACTTCACGGGGCAGTAGTTTCCGACTCAGGTAAGCTACCGGGTGTTCTTGGCCGTCCAGCCCGACTTGGCTCAGTACTGCCCCCAATCCAAACATAGAAGCGTCTGTGTGAACCAGGAAACATTTAGTTGGATTGGGTGCGGCCAATACAGGGGTATTGGTGAGGGCGTCCTTTAGTTGGCGGAAGGCTTCCTCACATTCTGAGGTCCAGGTTACCTGGCGGAGTTGGTTCTTATGGGTCAGATCAGTTAGGGGCTTGGCTACGCTGCTGTAATTGGGAACGAATCTCCTGTAATACCCTGCTGTTCCTAGAAACGCCATGACCTGAATTTTAGTGCGTGGGATGGGCCATTTGGCTATGGCCTCAATCTTGGCTGGTTCTGGTCGCTGTTTCCCACTTCCCTCCCAATGCCCTAAATACTGAACCTCTGCTTTGCCCACGTGACACTTGTTTGGGTTCAGGGTGATTCCGGCCTGGTGGATCCTGTACAATACTGTCTCTAGGTGATTTAGATGCTCTTCCCATGTCGCACTGTAGATGGAGATGTCGTCCAGGTAGGCAAAATCATAGTCCTGGAGACCATCCAGAAGCTGGTCAGCCAGCCTTTGGAAGGTCGCCGGGGCATTCTTCATCCCGAATGGCATAACTCGAAACTGGAATAAGCCGAACGGGGTGACAAATGCCGACTTGGGAATAGCGTCAGGACTAAGGGGAATCTGCCAGTAGCATTTGCATAGATCGATGGTGGTCAAATACTTTGCCCCCGCCAGCCGGTCTAACAACTTATCCACACGCGGCATGGGGTATGCATCCGTCACTGTTTTCTCATTGAGCTTACGATAGTCTACACAAAACCGTGTAGTCCCATCCTTCTTGGGCACTAACACTACGGGGGATGTCCAGGGACTATCTGACTCTTCAATGACCCCTAAACGCAGCATCTCTTGTATCTCTTGTCGCATCCCCTCTCGTACAGACTCAGGGACGCGGAAGGGGTTTTGTCGTAGGGGGGGGGGTCTGATCCTGGGTCTCAACCTTGTGTTGTGCCAGGCGAGTGTACCCCGGTCTCTCTGAAAACATCCTCTGTCGCAGCCTCAATAATGCCTCCGCCTGCTGTCTCTCCCGGGGGCCTAGGTCTTCACCCAAGTGTACCTGGTCCCATGTTTTAAACTGAGTCCTTTCCCCTAAGACATCCGGCAAGGGAAGTCCGGCTAAATCCTCTGCTTCAGGTGCATAGATGGCCACTACCTCTTCAGGGCGCTCCCAGTAGGGCTTCAGCATATTCACGTGGAACATGCGGATAACCCTGGGGTCGTCACAATTGGCGACATTATAGGTTGTGTCGGCTATTTTCCCCACTATCTGGTAGGGCCCCTGCCATGCAGCTTGAAACTTATTCTGCTTAGTGGGCTCTAACACCAGGACCTTCTGTCCTATTTCCAAAGTGCGCTCTCTAGCCCTCCGATCGTACCATACGCGCTGGCGCCGCTGGGTCGCCTGCAGGTTCTCACGTACAACCTGGGTCAGCTCCTGTAGGCGGTCACGGAATTCCAGCACATAGGGTACAATAGGTACCCCTTCTATGAGGCCCTCCCCCTCCCAGTGTTCCAGCACTAAGTCTAGGGGTCCCCTTACCCGTATACCAGCTCGAACGGGGAGAACCCATGGATTCTTCGGGCACCTCCCGATAGGCAAACAGGAGGTGTGGCAAGAATTTTTCCCAGTCCCTGTAGGTCCTGGTAAAAGTCCCAATGAGCTGTTTTAATGTCCTGCTAAAGCGTTCACACAACCCATTGGTTTGTGGGTGGTACGGGGTGCTTCTAATGGACTTTACGCCACACAGCTTCCACAGTTGGTTGGTCACCTCTGCTGTAAACTGGGTACCCTGGTCTGAGATAATCTCCCGGGGAAATCCAACCCATGAGAAAACCTGGAACAGGGCGGCCGCCACCGTCTCTGCCAGTATGTTAGGTAACGCAACCGCCTCTGGATACCGTGTGGCATAATCTACCACTGTCAATATATACTTTTTCCCTGAGGGACTGGGTTTGGCTAACGGCCCTATCAGATCGACTGCTACTTGGCTAAATGGTTCCTCCACAATGGGGAGGGGGCGTAATTTGGCCTTGCATCGATCCCCCCTCTTGCCAATGCGCTGACAACTGTCACAGGTCTGGCAGTACTGACGAACATCATAGGTCACCCCCGGCCAAAAGAAGTTTTGTGTCAGACGATGCCTGGTGCGACTGACGCCGAAGTGCCCGGCCAAGGGTATATCATGAGAGATTCGCAGTAACTCCTGCCTATACTTCTTGGGAACTACCAGCTGTCGTTTTATAGTGGGGCTCGTCCCTGTGTGGTGCTGCTCTGTGATCCGGTAGAGGAGTCCCTGCTTCCATACAAACTGTTCCCCTTCCAGTACTCCTCTCCCCTCATGTGCCTTCCCACGATATCCCTCCAATGAAGGATTCTCAAGTAACTCCCTCTTAAATTCATCTGGGGTCGCCCAAGAAATGTGTCTGGCTATGGGAATACGTGTAGGGCTGGGATGTCTTACCTGAGCCTCCTCTGAGTGTGATTCCGCCTCCACAGCTCGAGCTTGTCTCCGGGTGGTCACAGGATAGGTCTCAGCCAGAGGGGCCACCGAGAATGCAGACAACATGGGCCCCAAGTCATTTCCCAGCAAGACGTCTGCAGGCAAATCCTCCATCAAGCCGACCTCAACAAGGCCATCCCCGACTCCCCTGTTCAGGTGAATCCTGGCAGTGGGCAGTCGATGTATAGCTCCCCCTGCTACAGGGACTGCCACCGTCTGGTCTGTCTTCTCTTGGTTCCGGACGACATGAGGCTTCACAAGGGTCAAAGTTGCCCCAGAATCTCTTAGTCCCTGCATACGTTTCCCATTAACCCACATGACCTGTCAATGCTGTTGTCGATTATTTGCCTGGGCTGCCTGCACGGGGTCTACTTCATGCAGCTCTTCCTCCATCTCTTCCACCCCTTGGTTAGTCATAGCCCCCAATGCCGGGTCAGCTTCGCCTTGGTAGCAGTGTACAGCAGCCCGGCTGAAGGTAACTGTTCCCGCCTTTGGCCACTGGGTATGCTGAGTCCGGTTGGGACATTGTCTTTGCAGGTGGTCCAGCCGACGACAGTTGCAGCATCGTGCCCCAGGGGGACAACTGCGGCCTCCTGGCATCATGATGTTCATCGGCCAGATGAGCGGCTTCCTCAAGAGTCATTGGCCGCCTGTCCCGAAGCCATTCCTCTGTCTTGGGGTTTAGTCCATTAAAGAATCGTTCTAACAGGAAGAGCTGGAGGATGTCCTCCTTAGTGGTTGCTTGGCTCCCTTCTACCCACTGTAGCAGTGACCGCCGTAATTTACAGGCCCATTCAGCGTGGGTATCGGTTACGCGTTTTATAAGTCCGCGGAACTTTTGGCGGTATGCCTCTGGTGTCAGCGCATACCGGGCAAAGATCACTTCTTTGATCCGGATATAGTCCATACAGTCCTCATCAGTTACCGTGCGATAGGTGTCCGCTGCCAGAATCTGAACCCATTCCTCCGGCTTCACTTGATGAAGGGCATGCTGCCGCTCAAAGTCCTGCAGAAAGCCATCAATGTCTTCCTCTGCCTCCCCCAACTGTCGGAAGGCATTATACTGGATCTTTTTGTGGCTTACTGTTGAAGGTACCTGGTCGAAGGCCAGAGCTCCCCCTGCTAGCTGACTCTACTCTCTCCGCTCTGCCATCTCCACCTTGGCCAGCTCCACTTTGGTCTGCTCTGCCATCTCCATCTTGGTGTTATGATTCCACCTCACGGCGGGGGAAGAAGGTGCCACTGAGCTCCACCCCCCACTGACCCTACCTACTTGCCGGTCCCACCCTAGCCGGTGGGCGACAACTGGGCGGCGGTCCCTACCTCGGCGTAAGTGCAGGGAGCTACAGTGAGGGTAACCCGAGGGTGGAATGAGTGCAGGACAACCTAAGAGAGACAAGCAGCAGCAAGGAGGACTACTAGTGTGAAACTAAAGAGTGAATGAACCTGAAGGGGAAAACCACGAAACCCCAAACTAACACAAAAAATACTAAGCTTACAGCAAAGACAAAAGCGGAAAGCTGGAGTCCCAGGGGTACTCGAAGAAGGAGAGACCGGGAAGCTGTCAGAGGTTGTACCGGACAGCGCTGTAGGGAGACAGGAATCCGTACCACAGAAGAATCACCGGCAAGGAGTGAAAGCCCTGTGGAGTGCTAAATAGGAAAAAGGCGGGACATAAGCACAGGAAACAGTGAAGCAGCCAATCACCAGAACGGAGGAAGAACGAAAAAGAACTAGTTGATCAGAAACTGTATATTAAGACTGGTTGTGTGGCGCAACCAGTAAGGCAGCGAGACACGAATCCTGACATTACCCCCTCCTTTATGAGGGGCCCCTGGACCCTCACACAGGGAAGGCTTCTCAGGAAAATTGATATGGAACCTCTTACATAACCTGGGAGCATGAACCTCAGAATGAGACACCCACGACCTCTCCTCAGGGCCATACCCCTTCTAGTCCACCAGGTACTGCAGGACCCCACGAACTTTCCTGGAATCCAAGATCTTTCTTACCTCAAACTCGAGGTGACCAAGTACAACAACAGGAGCAGGAGGTGTGTCAGCCGGACAAACTGGAGGTACATAAGGTTTTAGGAGAGAGACATGGAAAACCTTATGCACTCTCATAGCCTGGGGGAGATCCAATTTGACAGAAACAGAGTTGATTATCTGAGATATTTTAAAAGGACCAATGTACCGGGGAGCCAGCTTACCAGAGGGGACTCTTAGTTTCAGATTTTTAGTAGAAAGCCACACTTTCTGCCCAACTTCAAAGGAAGGACTTCTCCTCCTTTTCATATTAGCGAAGTGGCATTCTGACTCATGAGCCTTTTTGATGCTGCTTTGGACTTGCTCCCAAACTGACCGCAGATCAGAGGAAACAATCTCTACCTCAGGATTGTCTGAGGGATCCTCAGAGAAAGAGCTGGATTTAGGGTGAAATCCCATGTTACAGAAGAAGGGAGATATCCCTGTGGAAGAGTTCACCCTATTATTTATGGCAAACTCTGCCAGGGCAATAAAAGATGCCCAGGTCTCTTGCTTATCAGCCACATAGCAACTAGTGATGGGCGAGTCCTAAATTACTCGGAATCACTTGACTCTAGCGAGTCCGAGCCCGGGACTCGCTACTCGTTGCGAGTCTAGCGAGTCCAATGTTAATGAATGGGGAAGCGAGTCTTAGCGAGTAATGTGCGATTTACAAATCGCAGATGTGTCTCGGAAAGCGCTTGCATTGGCGATTTGTAAACCCCACTCGCAACAGTTTGTTGCTGCTGTGTCCGAGTCCAAACTCGCATTTGTTTGTCTTATTTAGCGCCGATGAGGCGAGGGAAGCGATTTTCTCTAGCACACACCATGCTTTGAGCAAACAGGAAATAATCCGAGTCGAGTTGACATACGCACACACACACAGAGCAATACAGAGCAATCATGGCCCGTGTCACTGTCAACACGCTGCAGTTGATTGATCTGGTGGAGGCTCGGCCCCTGCTTTGGCTCCCCACTGACCCTGCCTATGGGCATAACATCCAGCGGACTACAGCCTGGAGGGAGATCGCTCAAGTGATGTTCCCTGCATTCCATCGCAGTGGCCATGATGCACAGAGCAATATGGGTAAGTTAAATGTGTTCACACGTTATATTGCATTTACCGTATATACTCGTGTATAAGCCGACCCGTGTATAAGCCAACCCCCCTACTTTTGCCCCCAAAAACTGGGAAAACATATTGACCGCCATCCTGGTATACAGCGGCTATCACTGGTAGACAGGCCCCCAGCAGAGTATACAGCTCCCCCTGCAGAGTATACAGGCCCCCCAGTGGGTATACATGCCCCCATATTATGGTATACAGGGCCCTCAGTGGGTATACAGGCCCCCCAGCAGTGGCTATACAGGCCCCCGTGGGTATACAGGCCCCCAGCAGTGGGTATCCAGGGCCCCCCAGTGGGTATACAGGCCCCACGTGGGTATACAGGCCCCCCAGCAGTGGGTATACAGGGCCCCCAGTGGGTATACAGGGCCCCCAGCAGTGGGCATATAGGGCCTCCAGTGGGTATACAGGGCCCCCAGCAGTGGGTATACAGGGCCCCCAGCAGTGGGTATACAGGGTCCCCAGTGGGTATACAGGGCCGTCAGCAGTGGGTATACATGGCCCCCAGTGGGTATACATGGCCCCCAGTGGGTATACAGGGCCCCCAGCAGTGGGTATACAGGGCCCCCAGCGGGTATACAGGGCCCCCAGCAGTGGGTATACAGGGCCCCCAGTGGGTATACAGGGCCCCCAGCAGTGGGTATACAGGGCCCCCAGTGGGTATACATGGCCCCCAGTGGGTATACAGGGCCCCCAGCAGTGGGTATACAGGGCCCCCAGCGGGTATACAGGGCCCCCAGCAGTGGGTATACAGGGCCCCCAGTGGGTATACAGGGCCCCCAGCAGTGGGTACACAGGGCCCCCAGTGGGTATACAGGGCCCCCATGGGTTTACAGGGCCCCCATAGCAGGGTATACAGGACCCTCAATGTGTTATCATGCGCCGTCGCATGGTTGCCTATATTTGGATGGGGTCACAACAGTACACTTAGTTTAAGGGCTGGTCCTCCTGGCTCTGAAGGCCAGGGGGTTGGGTGTATATTAATACCACTAATGAGCGGAGTCTGGTGCCCGCACTATTACATTCTCTATGCGTTGACATGTGCCCTGCCTCATTTGTGATTGTGTCAACGTGAGCTCAATGTCCGTAATGCTGTTGATGATGTTCCACACTGTCGTGTCACTGTGCCTTGTATACACATTACATACACACACAACATGAATAAAATGTTATTGTTGATTTGTACACATACTTTTTGTGTTTCAAATGTTACACATGTCTAAACCCGGTTTGAAATAATTTCACAGTTAACAATCTTACAAAACAGTGGAAGAGCTGCCGGGATCAGCATAAAAAGCAGCACCGGAATAACTTGGAGAGGGGACCGGAAGCAGATCAAGGGCAGATGTATCACCACTACGACCGGTTGTCTTTCCTAGAACCGGTGGTCCGTATGCCAAGGTATGTGTCTGCAGCACTGTTGTGCACTATTATTATTATTATTATTTATTTATATAGCGCCATTAGGTTCCATGGCACTTTACATGAGGATAAGGGTTAACTAAAAAAAACTGTAAATGAAGACAATCAGGTCATACAGGTACAAGAGGAGAGGACCCTGTCCACAAGGGTTCACAGTCTACGTATGAAGCTCTATAATGAGTGTGGTGGTTTACATACCCACACTGGAGTTTGTTTCTGCCATGGTGCAACAGATTTCTATTACCTTTGGCAATGATCCAGGACATACACATTTATAGCCACATTGTGACGTTGGGACAAATAATCAATGTTCTGCAGGGTGGGCAGACACAATGTTCCGTGACCTCACAATTAGCTATTATTGTTGGCATGCTTGTGGAACAAAGCCATGTTCTTCCCTGCAATGGCCTCTAAGGTGTGTGGCCTTGTCTGGTTTGCCTGTCGTAAGCATCATTTGTATGTGTTCCTAATGGCCTCCACTTGCATAAGGGCCACATACATCCCTACACGTTTAGTTGTGGGTGTTTTTTTCGGCTAAATAACGTTGTAAGGATATACCCCTTTTGCACTAAACTGTTTGTACACCATCCCAGATTGTTGACACAGTCACACACATTTGAGGACACACATATCACTACAAATACGTGTGGGTGAGTTTTCCCATGGGTATATTTGGGGCTGCAAGGTGATGGTGTAGATATTAGGGCCCACATGTGAATTTTATTTTTTTGTCGTTAACTGATGGCCACATTACGAATCCTCCGAAAAACATAGTGTTTTAATGCTGTATAAAATCAATCTAAAGGGGGCCATATTTTCAGTGCAACAGGCTTTTATGTCCAAGGTCCTTTAGGAAACCAGAAGTTTGCCCTTGCTGCTCCCGGCTTTGTGTTCGGCCCCGTTGGTATAATTGTAAAACTGTCCATCTGTGCATACCACCACCTTGTTTGGCACCAACGATGTGTGACCTGCTGCTCAAAAACAACCCCATACTCTATGTCCATTACAGTCGTTTCAAAAGCCAAGCCATATGTTTTGTGGGTTTTATTTACCAAGACATTCCTGATTAGCTTACATGGCAGCAACAAGGAGTGTAGGCCACTAACGCCGAATGCTCATGTGTCACCTATGCTGCTGGACTCCATTTCCTGTCTTGCTCACCTGCCCTATAGATCTGGGTTATGTGTATTGAGACCAAGGCCGCCCACACTGCGTCTTATAGTGTCCATCTGATGGCAAATAACCCTGAAGAATGTGTTTGCCTCACAGTGTCAGGCTATAGCTTTGTCCACATAAAGTTACAACAAAAAGTCAATGCAATAGTTGTGCCCACTAATATGTCATCAAGTGCCTAAATACCTGTCCTGCCTAAGGCAGGGCACAGTGTAATTGTGCACACAAATTTTTAAATTACTAATGTAATGTCAAAAAATCGAGGACCAACACTACCCGCACATAGAATATTGGTTGAGGCATGAGCCAAAATGTCCTTAATTTATTTGCTGCAATTACATCTTAAGGCCAACAATGAAAACACAGAATACACAGAAACACAGAGTCAAAAAAGCGTGCAAATTTTATGTTTGACCTATGTTTTTGTTTCCAAATGCAACCCATTCACAAAATTTTTGGTGTATTTTGCCACAGAGCTGTTCACTACCGCAGGCGGCGTCAGCACAGAAATCCTCCGGCACAGCTGCCTGAAGAGGCGAGGGAGGCCCCTGAACCACCCCGACTTCAAGTGGATGAACAAGATGTGGGAATACCAGCACCACCACCACCAACAACACCACCAGCTTTGGGGCATGGCCGGCCGCAAGGAGAGGAGGTTGAAGGGCCACAAGAACTCACTCCCCACCAAGGCCAACCTCCTGCAGTGGAGGAAGCAGGATGGCCAACTGCAAGCAGCAGCAGCCATGGTCTGATCCCGGGGGCACAAAATGACCTGCTTGGACAATGTGATGCTGCTGACTTTGCCCGCTGTCTCATACCGTTCCTGGCTCTCATTCCAGTGGAGAGAGCACTGCGGACAAGGTCAGCAATACACATTGTCCTTGATGCCAGTCGCCCCCCAAACCACCCTGGCGAGGTCTTTCATTTTTTGGAGCGGTGGCAACTGTCACCCTCCAACCTCCTAGACAGGCCCACACCCCGGGACAGCTATGTGCCGCCCCAGAGGCCTATACCTCCTTTCTCGGCAGGGAACAGGGACCTACTCAATTTCCCCACACCGGCCCAGATGATCCACCCTACAGGGTCAGAATCTGTGGCGGAGGCCATACGTGGGGCCATGGACCTCCTCCAGGACCAGGGTGATGGTGGGCAGGTACAGCCTACCCCACCCAATGAGCCTACCTACCACCATCTGTAGGTTAATTTATTGTTTATTTTTTTTTTCTTTTTTGATAAAAAATGTGCAGTGCACAATTTGTTTTTGTTTTTTTCTGTTTTGTTCTGTTCCATGTTTGCCGTTAAGGCGTGTGAATAGAGAGTTACAAAAAACAGCTTTGTGTATGTCTTTTTTCAGGTAATGGATGTGTAGGTTGTTTTGTGGGTGGGCTTAAAGTCATCATCATTAGCAAGTACTTTACGGCCCGCATGGCGCATGAAGGCACCTTGGTTAGTATGTGTAAAATCATGACTCCACATACAAATGTTGCTGACAAATAAATAGTGCCTGTGTTTGGGGGGGTTACTTAATGCCTCGCTATGGCAACCAGACTAGGAACACAGATGCGAGAGGCTGGGACGTCTACTTGCAACACAGCGCGTCTATGCGTTTTCTCCGGAGCGTACAGTGGGACCCTTCGCCAGGCTCCAGCAGTATCATAGTACAAGCAACGCCCACGATGCAGGCATAGGCTTGTTGCCTCAAAAAATTAGCTCAAAGGGCTTAATAAAGTCTTTTTTGAAATAGAGGAAGGCGCGTGGCCCATACTATATACTTGCTTGTCCTACGAGCATAGTACAAGCAACGCCCACGATGCAGGCATAGGCTTGTTGCCTCAAAAAATTAACTCAAAGGGCTTAATAAAGTCTTTTTTGAAATAGAGGAAGGCGCGTGGCCCATACTATATACTTGCTTGTCCTATGAGCATAGTACAAGCAATGCCCACGATGCAGGCATAGGCTTGTTGCCTCAAAAAATTAGCGCAAAGGGCTTAATAAAGTCTTTTTTGAAATAGAGGAGGGCGCGTGGCCCATACTATATACTTGCTTGTCCTACGAGCATAGTACAAGCAATGCCCACGATGCAGGCATAGGCTTGTTGCCTCAAAAAATTAACTCAAAGGGCTTAATAAAGTCTTTTTTGAAATAGAGGAAGGCGCGTGGCCCATACTATATACTTGCTTGTCCTATGAGCATAGTACAAGCAATGCCCACGATGCAGGCATAGGCTTGTTGCCTCAAAAAATTAGCGCAAAGGGCTTAATAAAGTCTTTTTTGAAATAGAGGAGGGCGCGTGGCCCATACTATATACTTGCTTGTCCTACGAGCATAGTACAAGCAACGCCCACGATGCAGGCATAGGCTTGTTGCCTCAAAAAATTAACTCAAAGGGCTTAATAAAGTCTTTTTTGAAATAGAGGAAGGCGCGTGGCCCATACTATATACTTGCTTGTCCTATGAGCATAGTACAAGCAATGCCCACGATGCAGGCATAGGCTTGTTGCCTCAAAAAATTAGCGCAAAGGGCTTAATAAAGTCTTTTTTGAAATAGAGGAGGGCGCGTGGCCCATACTATATACTTGCTTGTCCTACGCGCATAGTACAAGCAATGCCCACGATGCAGGCATAGGCTTGTTGCCTCAAAAAATTAGCTCAAAGGGGCTGTATTGTATTGGATGGAAAAAAAATAAAATGAAAAATGCTCACAAGCGGATGCACTTGTAAAGTAAAATGATTTTTACTGATTGCGTAGTTTTGTTATCATGCAGCAAATGTTGCAGGAACATGACTTATCACATCGTCTGAGCTGAGGGACATGCCAATACTTCCTGTCTTAAAAGGGCATAATGTTAAAAGCGCAATCTTCCAATCATATTAATTATGATTAGGTTACTCTACATTTGGGTACTGTCGTCTGGGGGGCTTACGAACTGCGATGATATCCAGTCCTTGTTAAACTTAATGAGAGTCAGCCTGTCGGCATTTTCAGCAGTAAGCCGTGACCTTCTATCAGTGACTATACCCCCAGCGGCACTGAAAACACGCTCTGATGTCACACTAGCAGCTGGGCAGGCCAGCACCTCCAAGGCATACAAAGAGAGCTCTGTCCAAGTGTGAAGCTTGGAAACCCAGTAATTAAAGGGTACAGAAGGCTTGGTTAGGAAGCTGGTACTGTCACTGACATACTCGTTCACCATGTTGGACAATTGTTGTTTCCTACTCAAGGTGACCGTAGGCATGATCCGTTGTTGATTGGAAGGTCTGTTGAACATCGCCCACTTGGTGGACATCTTACCCCCACCTCTTCTTGACATTGATGGCATTTGTGTCCCAACCAAAGGCTGCTGTTGCAAAGAGCTGGTACTTCGGGGTATAGCGGAGTCAGACGGTGATATTGTCAGCAAATTGTCAACAACAACCCTCTTGAAATAAACCATCGTTAAGCCCCTGGGTGACTGCAAGAGCAACGACGGAAATTTGTCTTTGTACCGTGGGTCCAAAAAGGTTGACAACCAGTAGAGGTCGCTGTCATAGATGTGAATGACGCGTGGATCTTGGGAGAGACATTGAGACATTAATTCAGCCATGTGTGCTAAGCTGCAAAGACTCATCTCCTCGGTTACAACAGAATGAGGATCACTACGCATCATGGCCTCTAAATCGGTCTACGCCTCCTCCTCTTCAGCCCACCCATGCTGTACCGACATAAACGTAGGGTTGGGAGTACCATCAGGGTTCACATCAGTACCACAGAAAAATAAATCTTCTTCATCATCACCCTCATCACCTTCTTCTTCCAGACCCAATGTAGCCTGCTGATATTGACTTGGCTGGCTAGGATCAGCGATGTTAAATTCTGGCTCCATAGCCATCCGCTGGGCTCTCAAAGATTCTGTTTTGAGATTCATTAGGGATTCGTTTAGCAGGCAGAGCATGGGGATGGTGAGACTAATAATCGACTGATCACCGCTGACAAGTTTGGTGCAGTATTCAAAGTTCTCCAGCAACTCGCAAAGGTCAGCGATCCAGACCCACTCTAAAGTACTAATGTGTCTGGTGTGACTTCCGGGGTGACGGGCATGTTGCAGCTGATATTCCGCTATTGCCCTCTGCTGCTCATTAAACCTTGCCAACATATGGAATGTTGAGTTCCAGCGCGTGGGCATGTCGCAAATTAGCCTGTGTTTAGGCAAATTAAATTTGTTTTGAAGGGCTGAAAGACTTCCAACTGCTGTGGAGGAATGTCTGAAGTGGGCGCAATTTCGCCTCACCTTCTCTAGTAGGTCAGATAACTCGAGGTATATTTTCAGGAATTTCTGAACTACTAGGTTCAGCACGTGAGCCATGCAAGGCATGTGTACAAGGTTACCGTGCTTTAGTGCCGCCACAAGGTTTCGACCGTTATCGCACACAACAAGACCTGGTTGTAGTTGCAGTGGGGCCAGCCACTCATCAGTCTGTTGCTTAAGACCTTTCCACAGCTCAGTTGCAGTGTGAGGTGTGTCACCTAGACAGATAAGCTTCAAAAGAGCATGTTGTCGCCTTGCTGAAGCAGTACTGCAAAGCTCCCAACTTGGACATGATGGTGCGGGCGGCTCAGCAGTGGAGAAGGAAGTTGCAGAAGCAGATTGTGTACTGGACATATATGATGAGGCAGACACCCGGAATGATGTTGTGCCCGCTATTCGTGGAGTTGGTAGTATCACAGATGGTCCACTTGGATAAGTTGGGACACTCTCCACCAGGTTGATCCAGTGAGCCGTTAGTGAGATGTATCTGCCCTGTCCACAACAACTTGTCCACGTGTCCGTTGGTAGGTGGACTTTGGCGGTTACAGCATTTGTTAGCGCACGCTTTAAGTTGGTTACCACGTGCTGGTGTAACGCAGGGACGGCACTGCGTGAGAAAAGGTATCGGCTGGGTACAGAGTATCGTGGTGCTGCCACAGCCAACAACTCCCGAAAAGACTCTGTACCCACAAGCCTAAACGGCAACATTTCCACAGCTAACAACTTTGCAATTTGCGCAGTCACTTTTTGGGAAAATGGGTGTGTCGATTGGTACTTCCGCTGCCTTTCATACATCTGTGGCACAGACAACTAGACGTTTGTCGCAGACTCACCAGAGGCTTGACTACTGTCATGTCTCTCTTGTACCGCAGCTTGGGAGGAGTACATTTGAGCAGGAGCTGATGCCTGAACACTAGCTGGTGAAAGATGGATCTGAGGTGGCCTGGAAGTGTTGGGATCAGAAGGCACTGATTTTGAAGCCAGATGGGCCGACCACTGAATTGAGTGCTTAACAGAAATATGCTTACGCATACTGCTGGTGCTCAAGTTTGCTTTTCCCAGGCCTCTGCTTAGCCTTGCATGGCAGATGTTACAGATAACCATATTTGGTACAGATGTGCTATCCTTAAAAAAATCCCACACAATGGCTTTTCGTCCTTTATGTTGAATTGGAGGCAGAGGAGGATGACTCTGTACAACACCAACTGTTGACACAGTTTGGCCAACTGTGTTTACAGTTTGTGCAACAGTTGGTACAGTTTGTGCAACAGTTGACACAATTTGGGCAACTGTTGTCACAGTTTGTGTTCTGGAGAAAGGAGTAAGCCTTGGTGCTTTTGGCGGTGGTACATAGCCACTTTCCTCCTCCTGGCTGCTCTGTTGGCTATGCATGTCAACAGTCCAGGTAGGATCTGTGGTCTCATCATCTACCCCTTCCTCTTCAAAGTCTTCTGGATAACGTGACTGAGCAGGCTGGCCAGATGAGATGTGTGTCTCATCATCCTCATCATCATCCACCTCCTGAGATGCTGTATGCCTTTGGTGAAAGTGGCTTTCTTCAGTACGAGGTGCTTCCAAACTTTGGCGATGAATAGACATTACGTCTTCTTCAAGTATCTCGTCAGGCAGTGACAAAGAAAGGCCAGATGAAATCGAGGGCTGATAAGAACCAAATAAATCATCGGAGTGACCAAGGTCGCGGTCCAAATTTTCCTCTTGCTGCCGATGGGTTGAGGAAATAGGAAGACTTTGAGGATTGGATGGCCCTGCGTTGTCTGTAGCGACACTAGACTGTGTTGGCAAGGACGATTGTGTACTGCCAGAACCAGAGGTCGAGGTCTTATCAGCCATCCAAGATGTTATCTGGTCATGCTCTTCCGGCCTCAAGACACGTTTTTGTTGAGTACTGGGAATTCTAGACAGGAGAAAGGTAGCTCTATCAATCCTCATCTGTCTACCTGTACCAGTGCCTTCTTGGGCACGACTGCTACGGCCACGACCTCGTCCCTTTGCAACCTCTTTTTTGGGAAATTGTGGTTTTTGTGACATTGTTGACAAATGCACAGTCACCGAGATGGAGTTAGGTGGTGCTGTAGGCGTCACTTGCTGGCGGGGTAAGTGTGTGTGCTGACACCTAACAGTGAAGCTGCACACTAGTCCCTGCACTGTGCACTGCACTGTAAGGCTTGATCCTCCCTGCCTGCCTGCCTACAGTCTATACAGTACTCCTCTGTCCTCCTGGTAGCTCTCAGAAGAGCTGTTTGGGTTTAATATAAGGAATCTTGAAGTTTCCCTACACTAACTGACAATCCCTATGATCTGCTCAAGCATCTACCTCACCCTGCTCTTTCTCAGATCTCTCAGGAATTTAGAGGAAATGGCGGTGGAAAAGGCTTATATACAGCCTCGCCTCTCATACATGACATAGGCATCACGATGGACAGAAGCCAATCATAGTCCTGCCACAACCAACATTACTGAATATGATTGGCTAACATGCTTGTCCATCTAAAAAAGTTTTCTGACCTAACACGCTAGGCTGTCTCGGAAGCTTTGTAGGAACATAACAGATTCTATATTTGCGAGTCCCGAATCCAGTATACAGGACTCGGGATTCGTAGACTCGCTCAGACTCGCTCACAATCGCTGTGTGTTGACATAGGCTGTCTTGGAAACTTGTAGGAACATAACAGATTCTGTATAAGCGAGTCCCGAATCCAGTATACAGGACTCGGAATCGTAGACTCGCTCAGACTCGCTCAGACTCGCTGTTGACAGCGATGTGATATAGCGAGTCTAGCGAGTGAGAAAAAAAAACTCTGACAAAACTAGGATTGCCATTGACTTGCATTGGACTCGTTACTGTGCGAGTAATCACTGGGAGACTCGCCGAGTAACGAGTCCAGCGAGTCCCTTACTATTCGCCGAGTAACGAGTCCTAGCGAGTAGACTCGCCCATCCCTAATAGCAACGTAAGAATTGTTCAAGGGCTTGATTGGCCCGTTCTGTCTGCCCATTGGTCTCCGGGTGAAAGGCCGATGAGAAAGCAAGGGAAACGCCAATTTTACTACAGAAAGCTCTCCAGAATTTGGAGACAAATTGGGTACCCCTATCCGACACAATATTAGAAGGAATTCCATGCAGCCGCACCACATGATTTAGAAACATGGGGACCAATTGCTTGGCGGATGGCAATTTGGGTAAAGGAATAAAGTGCGCCATCCTACTAAAGCGATCCACCACAACCCACAAGGTAGTCATTCCCAGGGAGGAAGGTAAATCAGTAACAAAGTCCATGGAAAGATGGGTCCATGGCTTGGAGGGAACAGGTAGAGGACATAGTTCACCCAAAGGCCGTGAGCGGTTAACCTTAGACCGGGCACAAATGTCACACGCCTTGACATAGGCAGTGGCATCCCGGCGTAAAGTCGGCCACCAAAAATTTCTGGAGATTGACTCCATAGTACCAGAAATACCAGGGTGACCTGAAAGAGGAGAGTTGTGGTGTTCATTCAGCAGTCTCAAACGCAAATGACAGGGAATGAACCATTTATTATCAGGAGAGCCGGACGGAGACAAATGTTGAAATTGCTTAACTTCAGCAAACAAATCAGAGGAATTAGCAGCCAAAAATACTTTATCAGGTAAAATGGGAACAGGTGGGATGTTTGACGGTTGTTCAGGCAAGAAGCTTCTAGAAAGCACGTCTGCTCTGGCGTTTTTGCAGCCGGGTCTGAAAGAAATCACAAAATTAAAACGTGAAAAGAACAACGCCCACCTTGCCTGTCTTGGATTAAGCCGTTTGGCCGTTTTGAGATATTCAAGATTTTTATGGTCGGTGAGGACAGTAACAGGATGTTTGGCCCCCTCCAGGAAATGTCGCTATTCCTCAAAGGCCAATTTTATAGCGAGCAGTTCCCTATTCCCAATATCATAATTTTTTTCAGCTGGGGAAAACTTCTTTGAGAAGAACGCACAGGGTTTCAAATGAGTCAAAGACGAAGTCCCCTGTGAAAGTACTGCCCCCACCCCTGCCTCCGAGGCATCAACCTCAACAACAAAGGGTCTCTCCTGATCGGGCTGGGTAAGAACAGGAGCAGTGGCAAAGCTCTCCTTAAGAAACGTGAAGTCGTCCACTGCATCTTTACTCCAGTTTACCAAGTCGGAACCTTTCACAGTAAGATCTGTGAGAGGTTTCACCACAATGGAGAAGTTTTTTATAAACTTGCGGTAAAAATTGGCAAACCCCAGAAATCTTTGAAGAGCTTTCAAAGATGCAGGACGAGCCCAATTAAGAACCGCTTCTACCTTCTCCGGCTCCATTGTGATGGCCTGGTGTGTCAAAATATGACCCAAAAAAGATAGACTTTGGACCCCGAAAATACACTTTTCTTGCTTGGCGAAAAGTTCGTTATTGCGGAGTACCTGGAGAACATCCCTTACATGATTTAAATGTGAGTCCCAGTCAGGAGAGAACACTAAAATATCATCCAGATAGACAATTACATAGCGGCCAATAGCATGTTGGAAAATATCATTAGTGAAGTTTTGAAAAATCGCCGGAGCATTGCACAGCCCAAAGGGCATAACTAGACACTCGAAGTGGCCCTTGGGGGTATTGAAGGAGGTCTTCCACTCGTCGCCAGCCTTTACACGAATGAGATTATACGCCCCCCTCAGGTCCAACTTCGAGAACCATCGAGCCCCCTGAACCAGGTTAAACAGGTCCGGAATCAATGGTAGTGGATATTGGTTACGGACAGTTATTTCATTAAGACCTCGGTAGTCTACACACGGCCTAAGTCCTCCATCCTTTTTACTGACGAAAAAGAAACCTGCTACAGGGGTGAGGTGGACGGACGGATATGCCCCTTTCTTAGAGCCTCTTGTACATATTCACGTAAAGCTTCTCTTTCAGGAGGTGATAAATTATATAGGCGTCCCTTAGGGAATTTACAATTGGGAACCAAATTGATGGTACAGTCATAGGGGCGATGAGGTGGCAACTGCTCAGGCTCCTTCATAGAAAAGACATCTGCGAATTGGCCCAAAAGATTCTGAAGAGAAGCTTGTACGGAGACGATACCACAAACGTGTGTTAACAAGCATTTCTGTGAACAATCTGCACCCCACTTCTCCAATTCACCAGAAACCCAGTTAATGTTGGGGTTATGGAGCTGGAGCCATGGAAGCCCCAGTATGACACTAGTTGGGAGGTCATGCATAACCAAAAATGACAGCTGTTCCACATGCAGTAGACCAACCTGAAATGATAGCAATGGAGTACAGAGACTAATCTCCCCCTTTGCTAGTGGGGTGTTATCAATACCAACTAATTTAGTGGGGTGAGCAAGTGGAATTAAAGAAATACCCAATGAGACAGCAAACTCATAACACATAAAATTAGCAGTAGCCCCTGAATCAATCATGGCAACTCCTTCTCCCTTAGAGGAGGTGAAAGCAATAGAAATTGGCACTAAGAGTCTCTTAGAACTTAAAGGAATTACCTGTCCACCCACAGGCCTAGGTGGTGTATTCCGAGAAGATTCCTGTGGAGTGCCAGGGCGCCGCGGGCAATCCTTTATCCAGTGCCGAGGATCTCCGCAGTAAAAACAGTTTCCAAGTGCGTGGCGTGGACGGCGAGGACTAGGATCTGTGGTCGCTTGCATGGCTCCCAATTCCATAGGTTCGGCAGCTGGCAGATTCGGAAGAGCCGGAGTGACCCTAGAGAAAACGGAAACTTGCGCTGCTGCCTGCTCCGATCTCCTCGCCCTTAACCTGCGATCTATTCTGACCATTAAAGCCATCAGCTCCTCCAGAGACTGGGGCAGGGTGTAGTGTACCAATTCATCCTTTAGGGCTGGTGAAAGGCCCCGCTGAAATTGATTCCGAAGGGCGGGATCCTTCCAACGGGTAGCTAAGCTCCATCTGCGAAACTGGGTGCAATAAACCTCTACCTCCTGATCACCCTGGTTCAGGGAGGTAAGGTTTGCCTCGGCCAGAGCGACTTGGTCAGGCTCATCATAAATATTCCCCAAGGCTTGAAAGAAGTTGTCTACTGAATCCCGGAGATTTGAATCTGGCGGCAGAGAGAAGGCCCACTCTTGGGGTCCCTCCCGTAAGCGAGAGATTATGATACGGACTCTTTGAGCTGGGGGGCCAGAAGAAATAGGTCGTAATTGAAAATATAATTTACAATTTTCTCTAAAAGAAGCAAATTGGCTTCTATCTCCGAAAAATGGCTCGGGTAAGTTAACTCTAGGCTCAGAATTAGTTGTCCCTGCAATGGCAGCTGCTTGAATCTGCTCCTGACGCTGGACCTGCGCAGCAAGATCTTGCACCAGCTGAGTAAGACCCTGCATTTGATTGACTAAAGAGGTCATAGCGTCCATAGGGACGGCCGGTGATTCTGTTATGATTCCACCTCACGGCGGGGGAAGAAGGTGCCACTGAGCTCCACCCCCCACTGACCCTACCTACTTGCCGGTCCCACCCTAGCCGGTGGGCGACAACTGGGCGGCGGTCCCTACCTCGGCGTAAGTGCAGGAAGCTACAGTGAGGGTAAGCCGAGGGTGGAATGAGTGCAGGACAACCTAAGAGAGACAAGCAGCAGCAAGGAGGACTACTAGTGTGAAACTAAAGAGTGAATGAACCTGAAGGGGAAAACCACGAAACCCCAAACTAACACAAAAAATACTAAGCTTACAGCAAAGACAAAAGCGGAAAGCTGGAGTCCCAGGGGTACTCGAAGAAGGAGAGACCGGGAAGCTGTCAGAGGTTGTACCAGACAGCGCTGTAGGGAGACAGGAATCCGTACCACAGAAGAATCACCGGCAAGGAGTGAAAGCCCTGTGGAGTGCTAAATAGGAAAAAGGCGGGACATAAGCACAGGAAACAGTGAAGCAGCCAATCACCAGAACGGAGGAAGAACGAAAAAGAACTAGTTGATCAGAAACTGTATATTAAGACTGGTTGTGTGGCGCAACCAGTAAGGCAGCGAGACTTGCTGTGGAACACAGACTAGACCCCGGTACGAATCCTGACACTTGGCTAGCTCTATCCTTGTCCGCTCGGCCATCTATTCCTTCAGATCAGTACGCACATCAGCCATCACCTCTCGTATGATTTCTACTGCAGGGTTTAGGCCATAGAATGCCAGTCTGTTCTTTACCTCCCTCTGGAATTCGGTCTCCTCCACATTCACATTAGGGGCGCTGCACTGTCGTGTTCCATGTTGGCTGCTATCAAATCCGCTTTTGTTTTGTTGCTGGCAATCAACTGTCGGGCTTCCACCAGATCTTTTAATGTAGTCCTCTTTAACTTCTGGTAGTTATTTTCCATTCATTCCTTTACTCCTGTAGAAGGGGTATCATATCCCACTGCTGCCACCAGTGTAACTGGGTCTACCAAGCTGGGGTACCTCTTTCAATACCACCCCGTGTTTTCAGAGGTCCGCTCTGCGTTGGCTGGAGTCTGAATGAATGACGCTGGCTGGAATTCCTTTGTTACATGGGCGCATATAAAAGGTCACTGCTTCTCCACGTATTTCCAGTCTGACAACACTTTACTCACAGGACACAGAATAAATCACACAGATACAGAGGGCAGGCCAATAGAAAAATGGCAGGCCAGACATGCATTACAAAAGCCCCAGGTGGCCGGAGCCTGCCGATGTTTACTGTGGGAATTACAAAGGTGGGGGGAGGGTGGACAAAAGGAGAATATTGTGTTCCCTCTGCCCAAGGGGCGCAGCCTGTGGGCTGATGAATTAGGGACATGCATCTCACATAGAACCTATTATACATACATATAACTGCACAACATATTCTGGGTGCTGAGTGGTTCTGTAACATATACCATTTCAACCTGCTAAAAGCCTGGAAGGACCGGGAATGTTTGGTCATGGAGGTGACTCTGGTCGTGCCAATGGGGATCCCTTTGGCACCGGCCAAGGAAACAGCAGGTGTTCAGGTTAAAATAAAATAGGCTTTTTCCAAACAGCAGCAACAGGAGGCTCAGGCTCTGGTGCAGCAGAATACGGATGTATTCTCAGAGCTGCCAGGGTGGGCCTCTGTGATACAGCATGACATTGTCACCGATCTTGGTTAAGGGTACGGATGAAACCGTACCAAGTGCCAGAAGCCCGAAGGCAAGCCTTCGAGGCTGAAGTGATGAAGCAAATATTCCAGTTAGGAGTCGTTGAAGAGTCCCAAAGTGAGTGGGCCAACCCATTGTCCTAATTCCAAAACCAGACAAGTCAGTACACTTATGTAATGACTTCAGGAAATTAAATGAGGTGTCAAAATTTGACCTCTATCCCATGCCACGGGTGGATGAGCTAATTGAGAGACTGGGGGAGGCCCAGTACTTCACCAAGCTCGACCTCACTAAAAGTTACTGGCAGGTCCATTTAACAGAGTCAGCGAAAGAAAAAAACGATTTTATAACACCAGAGTGTCTCTATCAATATGTCTTCTTGCCTTTTGGGTTACACGGGGCTCCAACTATATTCCAAAGGCTGATGGACTTAGTGTTAGCATCCCATCGGAAACACGTGTCGGCATATTTAGATGACATCTTTAAAGCAGATTGGAACACCCACCTGTCCCAGGTACAAGCAGTACTGGAGTCTCTCCGGATAATGGGGTTAACAGCAAACTTAAAGAAATGTGCAATAGGACTCACAAAAGCCCAGTACTTAGGTTACATGATCGGATATCAAACCCCACATAAACAATATCGAGGCCATCCAAAACTGGCCCAAGCCATTTAGTACCAATCAGGTAAGGGCATTTAAAAAGTCGGTGATGGTACGGAGGAATCCTCAAGCGGAGGAAGCATTCTAGTCCTTGAAGTCGGCGTAATATGGACAGCCAGTCCTCATCAGCCCCAACTTCAAGGAAACCTTTATCATGCAAACAGATGCCTCAGAGGTAGGCCTGGGAGTAGTGCTGTCGCAAGAGGTGAACGGGGATGAGCATCCAGTCACTTATTTGAGCAGGAAACTGACTGCGGTGGAGAAAAATTATAGCCTATTGGAGAAGGATTGCTTTTCGATAAAATAGGCCTGGGATTCCCTACGCTACTATTTGCTTGGCATCAGTTTTTTTTGGCAACGGACCATTCACCCCTCTTCTGGATGAGAAATGCAAAAGAGAGGAATGCTCGGATCACCAGATGGTTCCTGTCCCTACAAAACTTTAGTTTCTCAGTAGAACTTCGGGCGAGGAATTCACAGGGAAATGCAGATGCCCTGTCACGGGCCCCCTGTATGGTGACAAATGTTCAACCCCACAAGTTTGTACATGGGGGAGGGTATGTGAGGCAGTGACCGGTGTTATATGTGAGGGTTGCTATATGTCCCCCAGAGATGTGCAAAGAAGCATATGGAGTCTGTGGGAGTGCATTGCAGTTACAGGCATAGTTCTGATTGAAATGCAAAATAAAAGTGAGTATTGGTCTTGGTTATGCTGTGTCCAGGGCAGTTATAAGAAAACCTGTTCTGGGCTTTTATTTTTGAAACAGACTACAGGATGGCAGGGGGGCAGTCTGTTTCCTCTCCGAACCTGGGTTTTCCATGTGGCCGACAGCCACAAGTTATTTTGTAAAAACCCCTGCAGCAAAGGGTCGGGTATGTCAGTTTTGGTCTTGCAAGCAGGCAGAGCAGATTGCTCTGCAGAACACTACCTGTGTGAGGCAACACAGGGCCAAGCGGAGCCAAAAGGCCTGGCACCCTCAGCATACACGGCGGTGCCATAGCCCACGGCAATCAGTCACGGACCGTCTATATTTTCCCAGCTACGATCCGGAAGATACAGCATGCTGTGCTCTGTGTGAGTTTTGGACATTAAACACGTTTTGTTTTGAACTTTGTTGGGTCACTGCCTCATTACTGCACAGCGTGGATACCACTGCACTATCTGTGGACGGGGAGTACTCACTTGGCTGGTCATCGAGGAATGTACCAGGACACTCAGGGTTAAAAAGTCCATTTGGTTTATATACACAGCATAAACTCTTCATGAACTTGTTAACATACAGCACCATGTTCACGTCCGGCAACCATTTGGCTTTATAGAACTCACAGTCCTTGCTGAGCCCGGTGTGCCTAATATGGATTAGTGTCCGTTACCTGTCGGCGATGTCCGCACAGGTTCCCGGATACCTCTTATCCTCAGAGGTATCCTTCAAACATGTCTCACTCTGGCTCAGACTAGCCAGCACTGCTGCCCGTGCACAAACACACAGGCTCCATCTTGGGTGTTCAGACACACCCCCTTGGGTGGGGTATGTAGGTGACTGGACCCACCCATCTCTCCAAGTCACCTGGAAGGTTTCCCAATGTATAGAAAACCCTCAGCAGTAGATCTGCTGAGCAAAACAAGCGCAGGCTTCCATCACAGGGTCACCCACCTCTGTGATACATACCGCTCATTGACCACATGACCAGTCACCATACCACTATATATATATATATATATATACACACACACATCTATAGAAATATTTGTATATACTGTATATGCAATGGATACAGAAAGTATTCGGACCCCTTTAAATTTTTCACTCTGTTTCACTGCAGCCATTTGGTATATTCAAAAAAGTTCATTTTTTTCTCATTAATGTACACTCTGCACCCCATCTTGACTGAAAAAAACAGAAATGTAGAAATTTTTGCAAATTTATTAAAAAAGAAAAACTGAAATATGACATGGTGATAAATATTCAGCCCCTTTGCTCAGCAGTGAGTAGAAGCACCCTTTTGAGCTAGTACAGCCATGAGTCTTCTTGGGAATGATGCAACATGTTTTTGAAACCTGGATTTGGGGAACCTCTGCCACTCTTCCTTGCATATCCTCTCCAGTTCCATCAGGTTGGATGGTGAAGATTGGTGGACAGCCATTTTCAGGTCTCTTCAGAGATGCTCAATTGGGTTTAGGTAAGGGCTCTAACTGGGCCAGTCAAGAATGGTGACAGAGTTGTTCTTAAGCCACTCCATTGTTATTTTAGCTGTGTGCTTAGGGTCATTGTCTTGTTGGAAGGTGAACCTTTGGCCAAGTCTTAGGTCCAGGGTCATTGTCTTGTTGGAAGGTGAACCTTTGGCCAAGTCTTAGGTCCAGAGCACTCTGGAAGAGGTTTTAAACCACAATATCTCTGTACTTGGCCACATTCATGTTTCCTTCAATTGCAATAAGGCATCCTGTCCCTCCAGCTGAAAAACACCCCATGGCATGATACTGCCACCACCATGTTTCACTTTTGGGATTGTATTGGGCAGGTGATAAGCAGTGCCTGGTATTCTCCACACATACCACTTAGAATTATCACCAAAAAGTTCTCTCTTCGTCTCATCAGACCAGAGAATCTTATTTCTCATAATCTGGGAGTACTTCATGTGTTTTTAGCAAACGCTATGTGGGCTTTCATGTGACTTGCACAGAGGAGATGTTTCTGTTGGGCCACTCTGCCATAAAGGCCTGACTGGTGGAGGGCTGCAGTGATAATTGACTTTGTGGAACTTTCTCCCATCTCCCTACTGCATTTCTGGAGCTTAGCCAGAGTGATCTTGGGGTATTCTTCACCTCTCTCACCAATGCTCTTCTCCCATGAATGCTCAGTTTGGCTGGATGGCCAGGACTAGGTAGACTTCTGGTGGTCCCAAACTTCATTTAAGAATTATGGAGGCCACTGTGCTCTTATGAACCTTGAGTACAGCAGAAATTCTTTTGCAACCTTGGCCAGATCTGTGCCTTGCCACAATTCTGTCTCTGAGCTCCTAGGCCAGTTCCTTTGGCCTCATGATTCTCATTCAGTCTTGAATGCACTGTGAGCTGTGAGGTCTTATATAGACAGGTGTAGAGTTGAGCGAAACGAGTCGAAAAAATTCAAAAGTCGCCGACTTTTGGCAAAGTCGGGTTTCATGAAACGAAACCCGACCCTAGGATGAGGTCGGCCACGAGGTCGGCGACTTACGTGCCAAAGTCGCGTTTCAAAAGTTTGTTTTGCGCTCTTTTTCAGCCAATCAGGATCCACGGACACTGTGGGCAACGTGATGACATAGGCAGGGGTCACCACCATCTTTCAGAAGGGCATGCAAGTGATTGGCTTGCTTTGGTGGGCGTCACAGGGGGTATAAAAGGGCGTGCACGCCGACCGCCATCTTACTTCTGCCGATCTTAGTATAGGGAGAGGTTGCTGCCGATTCTGTAGGGAGAGCGTTAGGCAGGGAAGAAGACAAAAAAACTGCTTCTGCTGCTAGCGATTTGGCCTTCACAACACACCAGTCACTGTGTGTGCAGTGCAAGGGGAGGCTATATAGTGGTGTATCAGTGGTGTTGGTTGTTGGGCTGCCTTCTAAGGCTTCCTGACATTCCTGCATTGCTGTTTACCCACTGCTCCGCAAACTGCTTTTTTAAAAGCAATCCCAATTTTTTTTTTTTGTCCTGCTGAGAAGACAAAAAAACTGCTTCTGCTGCTAGCAATTTGGCCTGCACAACACACCAGTCACTGTGTGTGCAGTGCAAGGGGAGGCTGCACACACAGCCTGTCACATAGCTCTCAGATATCAGTGGGCCTCACACAATCCAAAAGTGTCCATCCAGTGTCCAAAAGTGTGTGCAGAGATTCAAAATCTCCCTTATCCTCTAGTCACTTTGGTCACAGCTGTGCCATCGAGCCTGTCACATAGCGCTCAGATATCAGTGGGCCTCACACAATCCAAAAGTGTCCATCCAGTGTCCAAAAGTGTGTGCAGAGATTCAAAATCTCCCTTATCCTCTAGTCATTTTGTCACAGCTGTGCCATCGAGCCTGTCACATAGCGCTCAGATATTCATTGGGCCTCACACAATCCAAAAGTGTCCAGTGTCCAAAAGTGTGTGCAGAGATTCAAAATCTCCCTTATCGTCTAGTCACTTTGGTCACAGCTGTGCCATCGAGCCTGTCACATAGCGCTCAGATATCAGTGGGCCTCACACAATCCAAAAGTGTCCATCCAGTGTCCAAAAGTGTGTGCAGAGATTCAAAATCTCCCTTATCCTCTAGTCACTTTGGTCACAGCTGTGCCATCGAGCCTGTCACATAGCGCTCAGATATCAGTGGGCCTCACACAATCCAAAAGTGTCCATCCAGTGTCCAAAAGTGTGTGCAGAGATTCAAAATCACCCTTATCCTCTAGTCACTTTTGTCACAGCTGTGCCATCGAGCCTGTCACATAGTGCTCAGATATTCATTGGGCCTCACACAATCCAAAAGTGTCCAGTGTCCAAAAGTGTGTGCAGAGATTCAAAATCTCCCTTATCCTCTAGTCACTTTGGTCACAGCTGTGCCATCGAGCCTGTCACATAGCGCTCAGATATCAGTGGGCCTCACACAATCCAAAAGTGTCCATCCAGTGTCCAAAAGTGTGTGCAGAGATTCAAAATCTCCCTTATCCTCTAGTCACTTTTGTCACAGCTGTGCCATCGAGCCTGTCACATAGCGCTCAGATATCAGTGGGCCTCACACAATCCAAAAGTGTCCAGTGTCCACAAGTGTCTGCAGAAATTCAAAATCTCCCCTGTCCTATAGACACCTTGTACCTTGTTTTACATTACTATGTAGTTTGTTGGATTTTGTCTACATTTCTACCAAAAATAAGGAAGGCTGGTGGAAGAGGCCGTGGAATTGGGCGGGGGTTGGCAGCTGGTAATGATGGTGTTGGTGGTGGATCTGATGGTAGTGGCAAGAGCAAAATAGGACCGAATGCAGGAGGTGCTGACCCTGCGTCATCGTCTGGCTACATAAGGCCTCGAACGCTTAGTTTTCTAGGAGTTGGCAAACCGCTTTTAAAGCCAGAGCATCAGGAAAAAGTTTTGTCTTACATTGCTGACTCAGCCTCCAGCTCTATCGCCTCCTCTTCTTCAGTTGTAAAAAGTAAAAGCACTGAGTCATCATTGGAGGCTCATGTTCATGAACCACACCTTTCCTTGTGTCCTTCACCCCAACCAAGATTGAAGGATGACGCAGGCCATACTACTGATTACTCCATGGAGCTGTTTTCACATACCATGCCTGGATTATCAAGTCAAATGGTGAATTACCCAGGCCAAGATGAATCTGACATGGAGTGCACTGATGCACAGCCGCTGATGGATGATTCTGCTGGTACATTCACTCAGAGCACTACATTGTCCTCGCAGTGTACAGAGCCAGATTCTGACCCTGATGAGACTCAGGTGCCCCTTCCCGCACACTATACCAACATACACGGTGACACAGAGGAAGGTGCACATGACATAGAAGAGGAGGTGATGGATGACCCAGTTGTTGACCCAGATTGGCATCCATTGGGGGAAGAGGGTGCTGCTTCCAATAGCTCAGATGAGGAGCATCCACAGCAGACATCGACATCGCAACAGCTGTTATCTGGCAGGCCCGGAGCACTCCAAAGACAGGTTCCAAACATCAAAAGAGTTGCTGGACAGCTTGTCCAGAGGGTCAAAAGATCACAGCGTGCTAGGCCGCAAAATGTCTGCCAAAGTAGGAAGAGTGCAGTGTGGCACTTTTTTGAACAAAATCCTCATGATCAGGCCAAGGTTATCTGTAAGAAGTGCGCAAAGACCTTTAGCCGAGGGAAAAATCTGAAAAATTTGAATACCAGTTGCATGCTTAGACACACTAGGACTACTGGACTCGTGACCTCGCCTAGAACTACTGAAAGGAGTCATTTTGACTCCTTGCTTGTTTTCGTTTATTTTTAGAGTTTCATTTGTGGTTATTTATTAATAATTATATTTTTTGTAATGTATTATTATTGTGAGATCCAACAGTAATGCTTTTGATTGTTTTTTTTCTGCTTTTCTTATTTTTCTATAGAAAATAACAATAATTATAATAGACGTTTTTCAAACATTTTTTTTTATTCAAGTGCACACATATAAACAACAACTGAAGAACAAAAAGCAGAGAAAATGTAGGTGGAGGAGCATAAAAATGAAAATATGGCGCAGAATTCACCTTATAAACATTTGGTGTTTCGCATTTTAGGCATTGCCTTTGATTTATGCCAGTACATTGCCCACACAAAGACTTACCACAAGTCTTACAATTGCCAACAGATCTATTTTTCTTGCACTTTTCTTTGATCTGGCAAAATTTTGTTTGAACCATCACTTCTGAGCATGTAGAAACTTGGGACGTGGAACCCTTTTCCCTATCTGTGACATAAGGACCACTCAACTCTCTCACAAGCGTTTGCAAAAATGCCTTGCGTGACATTTTTTGGTTGGTAATCTCCTTGAATATTATCCATGCATTTATACCCGCAAAGTCTAAGGCATTTTCAAATGCATGAACAGGCCATCTCCTTGTGCATGTTCGTGTGGTATATTTTCGTGCCATCTGATCCACTACATCTACTCCATATTTTGTTTCATTGTAAAACTTTACCGTTTCTGGAGTTTTTTTAGCGGAATCAGACGCAACAACAACATCTGGATGGACGGAACTCAAAATGACAACATTTTTGTTGGGCTTTCCTTGATATACTGTAAGTGTAAAATTGTCTTCATTTCTAAACACTTTAGTGTTGTACAATTCCTCTTTCATGGATTTTATTTCTTTAGGCACTTCTCGCCTTATCTTGTTCAGTGTTCCCACGATGGTTGTTCCTTTGCTTTTTAGCTGTTTAGCTAATTTTACTGAAGTAAAATAATTATCGGTTGTAACATTGCGACCTTTTTTTCAAAAACGGGTCCAATAACTTCATTACCACATGGTCAGCTAAACGGTCCTCAGCACGGCGTGTGTCATCTTTTGCCTAGATAAGGGAAGCCATTTGCCAGATATTTGCTCTCCTTATCAACAGCTAGCCAATATTTGTGGCCATATTTATCTGGTTTGGAAGGCATGTACTGCGTGAATGGACACCTAGTTTTGCTTGGGAAAAGTTGCTCATCCACCGTTATGTGTGGGCCAGGTTTGTAACACGCAATACAATTTTCAATAAACCTGTCCCACACAGTAGAAAATAGAGCAAACTTGTCCGTTTGCAGTCTCTCCGATCGAGTAGATTTCTCATCAAATCTGATAAGATAAGAGCCTAGAGTAAACAAGCTATTTTGTTCAGTATTACACAGTAATACAAGCAGGTAAAACACAAGGAATTGTGAAAAGTTGACATGTAAATTGAACTACATCTATATGAACATCAGGGTAAATAAGACAGAGTGAAAAAATTATGCACAAAACTTTATAGCAACATTTAGTGACAAAAGGACCTCAAAATATAGTAGGGAGTCAAAATGACTCCCTTCAGTAGTTCTTGGTAAATTTTGAAAAAAACGCGCACATTTTTCACCAAAATTATTTATTCTCACAAAATCTTTTTTCACATCATATTTGAGGAAAAGTCACCGAGTTTCAAGCCGGAATTCAGAAAAATGTAGTCACAGAAGAGAAATAAAAAACGAAAGGAGTCAAAATGACTCCATCAGCAGTTCTAGTGTTTAACCAGCATGCACTTGCAAGCGTGGACACAACACCAAACCTCAAGTGCCACATGTGCAACTGATCACAACGAAGGTAGTCAGCAACGCTACATTGTTTCCCCCACTGTAAGCCCACCGGTTAGCACAGCAGCAAATGTTGAGGTGTCGTTGCAAGACCACAGCAGTCAGGGAATCCCACTGTTATATCAATGAAAGACTGATTCTAGGCCATCAGAAAGAACACCAACTCCATCACCATCATCAACCCTCTCTCAGTCCGCCCTGTCCACCGCTACTTCCACCATATGCAGCTCTCAAGTCCAGCTCACCCTCCCAGACAGTATGAGTAGGTCACGAAAGTACTCAGTCTCTCATCCGCGTACAATCTCGTTTGAGATGATGCCCTTTCGGTTGGTGGAAAGCACAGCTTTCCGCGAACTCATGGCCTATGCAGTACCACGCTATGACCTACCCAGTCGCCACTTCTTCTCTCGCAAAGCCATCCCAGCCCTCCACCATCATGTGAAAGACCGCATTGTCCATGCACTCAAGCAGTCAGTGAGCGGAAAGGTGCACCTCACAACTGATGCATGGTCCAGTCGGCATGGCCAGCGCCGTTACGTGTCCATCACTGCGCACTGGGTTAATGTGGTGGATGCAGGGTCCACAGGGGACAGCGGTGGTGGGACAGTGCTGCCTAGCCCATGGTATAGGAAACAGTTGGCTGTAGGCGTTCGACCCTCCTCCTCCTCCTACTCCTCCAGAAGCGAAAGCTCGTCCACAGAGCGCAGTCGTACGAGCACTCCATCTGCAGCTGCCACTGTTGCACACGATGTGTCCCCCTATCGAGCAGCTAGTGGAAAGCGTCAGCAGGCTGTGTTGCAGATGATGTGTTTGGGCGACAGACACACCGCCGAGGTGCTGGCCGAGTACTTGAAGCGACAAACTGAGTCATGGCTGGGCAGTGTACATCTTGAGGCAGGCAAGGTAGTTAGTGATAACGGGCGTAATTTTGTGGCAGCCATAGCCCTTTCAAAACTCAGCCACATACCTTGCTTGGCTCACACCTTGAACCTGGTGGTGCAGTGCTTCCTCAAAAATTATCCGGAGTTAACAGCCCTGCTCCAGAAGGTGCGAAGACTGTGCGCGCACATCCACCGGTCGCCTGTACACTCCGTTCGTATGCAGAAGCTGCAGCGATTGCTCCACCTTCCCAACCACCGCCTCATTATCGACATTGCAACAAGGTGGAACTCCACCCTGCACATGGTGGAGCGGCTGTGCGAGCAGAGGCAGGCCATAATGCATTTGTGGGAGGATACACGGCCAGGCACTTTGAGAGCAGACATGGAGTTGACAGGTGTGCAGTGGTCGAAGCTGAAAGACCTTTGTAAAGTCCTTCAGTGTTTTGAGGAATGCACACGGCTGGTAAGCGCAGACGACGCCATCCTAAGCATGAGCATCCCACTTATGCGTCTGCTCATGCAAACTTTGACGCACCTTAAGGAGCAGGCGTCTGCAGCCAATGTTGAGGAGGAGGAAGAGGAGGAGGGAATCCTTGATGACATTCAGCCATTGTCTGCTCAGGGACCTCTCCTGGACGAGGTGGAGGAAGAAGAGGAGGAGGAGGATGATGATGGGGATGATTACTTAGGGGAGGAGGATGCATCTCGTGGGGCAAGTGAAAATGTTGGCGTGGCAAGGTCTGGTACAGGGTTTGTGCGTGACTGGAGGGATGTGGATTTGCCAGAAAGTGCTCCTCCACCCAGCACTCGCAGTGCATCATTGACACCGGGAACATTGGCCCACATGTCAGATTATGCCTTGCAGATCCTAAAAAGGGACCCCCGCATTGCCAAAATGATGAACGATGACGACTACTGGTTGGCCAGCATCCTGGATCCACGCTATAAAGGCAAATTACAAAACATCATGCCACAGGATAACCTTGACCTAATATTGGCTAATAAACAAGCAACTCTGGTAAATCGGTTGCTTGAGGCATTCCCAGCACACAGCAGCGGTGATGGTTCTCACACGAGCCGTACGGGCCGGGGGCAGCTTGGCAGAGGTGTTCGTGGTGCACACAGCAGAAGTGGCATTGGAGACAGGGGTTTCATGACAATGTTGTGGACTGATTTTTCAAATACCGCTCACACAACTGGTAATACTGCATCGATGGAAAGCGACAGGAGACAGCAGTTGTCAACTATGGTTACAAACTACTTTTCCTCCCATATCGATGTTCTCCCACACAGGTCATTCCCCTTTGACTATTGGGCCGCTAAACTGGACACCTGGCCTGAATTGGCCCAATATGCCTTACAGGAGCTCGCTTGCCCAGCTGCAAGTGTGCTATCGGAAAGAGTCTTCAGTGCAGCTGGATCAATCCTGACAGAAAAAAGGACCCGTCTGTCAACCCAAAATGTGGATGATCTAACCTTCATTAAAATGAACCACGCATGGGTTTCCAAGGATTTTGTCCCACCTTCCCCTGATGACACATAGGGTGACAGAAAAATGGCTTGCTTTGGTCCACCTCTTCCTGGTACTTCACCTATTTCGCCTTTTGCATCAGCTGAATGTCCAACATCAACATATGCCACTTTCTAAAACTCCCTAGCTGTGCTGCCTCCCCCCCCATGGCCGGGGTCACCACCTAGCGCACGACACCGTGCGAGTGCCGTTGCCCTGGACAGGTGGGTAGGCCGACTCTTGGGCGCGGGCACTGGCACAGGGTCCCTCATAGCGCAATCAAGTGTCTCTGACGGTGGTGGTGCACACCCGCCGTCAGACACACCGCTGTACTATGAGGGGCCCAGTGCCAGTACCGACGCCCACGAGTGGTCCCCCCTTGCTTGGGCAGGGCCCCAGCATTTGCAATCTTTACCTCTCCCTGCTCCTCCGCTGTATAATCTGGGCCGTCAAATCCATACTGTGCCTGACACCGTCTGAGCCTGCCTCCTGATGCATAGACATATATTTTGAATGTGTACGCTATCCATACATGTTATCCGGGGATACGGTACCCTTTCTAACCTTTGTGCAATCACGTGCAATCCATACTGGGCCTAACACCGTCTGAGCCTGCCTCCTGAGACATATATTTTGAATGTGTACGCTATCCATGCATGTTATCCGGGGATACGGTACCCTTTCTAACCTTTGTGCAATCACGTGCAATCCATACTGGGCCTAACACCGTCTGAGCCTGCCTCCTGAGACAAATATTTTGAATGTGTACGCTATCCATACATGTTATCTGGGGATACTGTACCCTTTCTAACCTTTGTGCAATCACGTGCAATCCATACTGGGCCTAACACCGTCTGAGCCTGCCTCCTGAGACATAAATTTTGAATGTGTACGCTATCCATACATGTTATCCGGGGATACGGTACCCTTTCTAACCTTTGTGCAATCACGTGCAATCCATACTGGACCTACCACCGTCTGAGCCTGCCTCCTGAGACATATATTTTGAATGTGTACGCTATCCATACATGTTATCTGGGGATACGGTACCCTTTCTAACCTTTGTGCAATCACGTGCAATCCATACTGGGCCTAACACCGTCTGAGCCTGCCTCCTGAGACATATATTTTGAATGTGTACGCTATCCATACATGTTATCCGGGGATACGGTACCCTTTCTAACCTTTGTGCAATCACGTGCAATCCATACTGGGCCTAACACCGTCTGAGCCTGCCTCCTGAGACATATATTTTGAATGTGTACGCTATCCATACATGTTATCCAGGGATACGGTACCCTTTCTAACCTTTGTGCAATCACGTGCAATCCATACTGGGCCTAACACCGTCTGAGCCTGCCTCCTGAGACATATATTTTGAATGTGTATGCTATCCATACATGTTATCTGGGGATACGGTACCCTTTCTTACCTTTGTGCAATCACGTGCAATCCATACTGGGCCTAACACCGTCTGAGCCTGCCTCCTGAGACATATATTTTGAATGTGTACACTATCCATACATGTTATCTGGGGATACGGTACCCTTTCTAACCTTTGTGCAATCACGTGCAATCCATACTGGGCCTAACACCGTCTGAGCCTGCCTCCTGAGACATATATTTTGAATGTGTACGCTATCCATACATGTTATCCAGGGATACGGTACTCTTTCTAACCTTTGTGCAATCACGTGCAATCCATACTGGGCCTAACACCGTCTGAGAATGATAGATGGGGCCCACCATACACTGGAACATTCCAAAGGTGGACATCAGACACTGGAGCAGCATTTACAGGGCCCATTATACACTAGAGCATTAGAAATGGGGACCATTATGTTTGGAGCATTATTTGGGCCCATAAGACAGTAGAGCTTCATCCATGGGGACCAACATATACTGCAGCATTATGTGGAGCTAATCATATACTGTTTCAAACATTATATGGGACCAATGATTCTGTATGGAGAAATAGATGGGCCTCGTCATGAGATGTAAAAAGTGAGGTATTTTTCATTGTACTATACCGCTATTTATCTGCCGTATCGGAGCATGATGAGTTGTGGTATGTGTTAAAGGGGCGCTCTTTCGCCCAGGGCACATGAAAACCTGGAGCCAGCCCTCCCCCCCCCCACAACTTTAGCCAAATAACCCCCATTTTTCAGTGCGTAACTTGTATTATGAAGTTAATTAAGGTTGACAAGCTTAAGTAAGAAGAATTGATGCTTTTGGCATTCAAATGGGCACTGTAGGTGTGTTTCCTGTCCTCCTCTCACTGCCGACTTTTATTCCCCATTGACTTACATTGGGTTTCGTGTTTCGGGACGACCCCGACATTTCCCTATAATCGGACGATCTTGCTCGACCCGACTTTTGGAAAAGTCGGGTTTCACGAAACGAAACGCGACCCTAAAAAACCAAAAGTCGCTCAACTCTAGACAGGTGTGTTGCTCTCCAAATCAAGTCCAATCAGTTTAAATAAACACAGCTGGACTCCAATGAAGGCGTAGAACCATCTCAATGAGGATCACAAGAAAATGGACAGCGTGTGACTTACATATGAGTGTCTGAGCAAAGGGTCTGAATACTTATTACTTGTGATATTTCAGTTTTTCTTTACATTTGAAAAAAATTTCTACATTTGTTTTTTTTCCAGTCAAGATGGGGTGCAGGGTGAACATAAGTAAAAAAAAATGAACTTTTTTGAATTTACCAAATGGCTGCAATGAAACAAAGAGTGTAAAATTTAAGGGGGTCTGAATACTTTCTGTACCCACTGTACAAGGGATGAAAGGCCTCTCATATGTTGAAAGGATGGAAAAGTTGGGTGTGTTTAGCTTAGGAAAAAGTTTCCTTAAAGGAGATCTCATTTACATATGTAAATATATTTGTTGCTAGTACAAAACACTGGCACATGACTTATTCCTTCCAAAGACCATACTACTAACGCTGTGGATGTCGCACCTCCACACACTCAAGAGACGCAGTGTGGGATCTATCAATCATAATGACCTCAATGCAGAATGTGACGTCGGGTCTGGGTAGTCGCGCCTCCCTATATCGGCGCTATACATGAGATGCAGAGTTGGGCAATTTGCCCTATATACAGCGCCCCTTGGCGCGGGGTATGATGCCCTATATACAGCGCCTGTTGGCGCGGGGTATGACGCCATATTTTGGGAGGTGATACACTTATGTGATACAGCTGGATACCGTCTGTCCATTGGTTGTCAACATTTTTTTCTTGGGGGATTTAAAGATGGCGCGTCTAAAACAATGTGCACTGTCCCCCGAGGAAGCCACAGCGAAACGCGCATCCGGGCACTTGCGCTTTGGTCACGCATCCCTCATGGGTAAGCATTGCCTAGGATCTGTTGGGTAATAGGGACATATATGTTTTGACTGTGTTGTTCCTTAATGGGCACACTTTTTGAGTTACTAGACAGGTTGAACAGTACTATTGATGCCCCTTTTTGGGCCTATATATTTTAATGTTATCTCCCTACCCTTTGAGCTTTGCTTAATGGACACATGTTTTGTAGTATTTCATTGTCATTTATGATGTGACTCACTGTGCACCTTTGCTATGATCTCTGTATGCTCATCATGAGTAGACAATTTTTTGGTCCATAATGATGGTGCTCACCATTGCATATATGGTTATGGAGCTGCCAACCTGTTCTTGTACTATTTACATTTTATAACTTGTGAATTGTTGTTTGTAACTTTGCTTCGTGAAATAAAGATATTGATTTTTTACATTGGTCTTTAATTATATAAAATTGAGTATTATGGATTTTCTGGACTCAAAATGACTCTCTGGTAGTCCTTTTTGCATGACTTAGGCTGGTTTCACACTTGCGTTTTTTTTCGCGGTATTTTAGCGCTAAATAGCGCATGCGTTTTTTTTCCTATACTTTGCATGGGATGCGCTTATGTGCGCATACACATGCGTTTGTACGCGTTTTTCCGCACATGCGTTTTTTTGCGGTATGCGCTCGGGCGCACAAAATGCAACCTGTTGCATTTTTTGGTGCGTCCGACTTGCCTCAAAAAAATGCATGCGCGCGCAATGCGTTTTTTTACAGCAAGACACCCATTATAGTCTATGGGTGCGCATATGTGCGCATTGGCATGCTTATGTATGCTTTTTTTGCACATGCGTTTTTTTTTGTTAACCATGGAATTTAGTCATGAATCGCAATATTTTTGCTCATTAAGTCTACCTTAGGATCACTTCAAGATAACCTAATTAATATATATAGAAAATGACTAAACTGGTGAACAAATTATTTGGATTTTTCCACTTCTGTTGTACCAGTTGTAAAATGATCTTTACATGTTTTGTGATATGCTCCGTTTTTATGCACCTGGTCCGGCTCAAAGTCTCTGTGATATAGTTTGCATTTCCAATTTGAATTTGTAAGCATTTGAATAAACTACATAAAGTTTAGCATTAAATCTTCAACAAAGACTCGCTGTGTTATCAGGATCCTCATAGCTCAGGAGAGATGGCCAATTCCACAGAGGGTGAAAGTATATTTTTATCGGCTCTCCAGGCTTCGACAGTAATTACTCTTATTTCCGGAATGATGATACATTCGTTTATTATCGGCGTCAATGTCAACAACTGGTGGAAAGGACGATCAGTGACTTCTGTTGACCACATTATATCTACTGTTGCAATTTCAAGGATGTGCGCTCAAAGTGCTATTACGTTACATTTGCTTGCCGTGAGAAGACAGGAAATTTTGACTATCATATCCAGAGTTTATGGTTTTTTTATATTTGGAAATATTTGGCTAACATCTCTGCTCTCCATCGTCTTCTGTCTGAAGATCTCCAACCTCCGCACCAGACTGTTCCTGTATCTGAGGGGGATGATCGTGCAGAGGACTGTCCACCTCATCATAGGCTGTGGATGTCTTTCTGCTTTATGTGGTTTGATGTACATGTTTATATATAGAACAAAGGTGGCCATTAGTGGAACCTACAATACAACCATGCATAATTTAATCACAAGTTGCATTGATATTAAAGCTATATACAGTTATGCTATTGGAGCCTCCATCCCACTGCTTTTCTGTTACATCTCCTCCGTCCTCCTCTTCGCCTCATTGTATCATCACACAGTAAAGATGAAGAATAGGAATTTATCCATCAACTTGGAGACGTATTACTCAGCGATGAAATTTGTATCCTTCACTTTTATATACAACACTATGTACTTCATTGGACATTTTGTTGTGGGCTACTTTTACTCTTTTTTCTGCTCACACCCTAGATGGCTTTATTTTGTTTTAGAGTTTCTCCCGGCTCTACATTCTTCATATGTGATCTACAGAACATCCAAACTCCGAAGTCAGATATCTAAGGTTCTGCAGAACGTAAGTGATTTCTTATTCCAACGTGGAGAGACATAAATCAGAGAAAACATAGGACTAGTAGCCCAGTGAGGTAAATTGATAGGATGGACAATCCATGTAAAGGGGGTGAAGGACCAGCTCTGATTAGCCCTTTCCTTATACTCTAAACTTTTCCACTGCTGTGCTAACACATAATTTCTTCAGTGTCTTACAGCTTTCTCTCTGAATCAAGGTACAAACATGTAGTCATCTCACTGGCTATTTTATGTGGAACATGAACTCCTCTTCACGGACATCCAAGAATCAGATGGACCAAACTTGTATCTTCAAAAACTTTATTCCAGCAACAGCAAGAACTCCTTATAATGTGTGTGGTTTATTTTATGGACCTTAAGTTCCAGATCTGGAATCGCTGGCCTCCACATTTCAGATTGATATGCATTAACCCCTTCACTACCAAGGGTGGTTTGCACGTTAACTCCCGGGTCAATTTTTACAATTCTGACCACTGTCCCTTTATGAGGTAATAACTCTGGAACTCTTCGATGGATCCCGGTGATTCTGACAATGTTTTCTCGTGACATATTGTACTTCAAGTTAGTGGTAAAATTTCATTCAAATAACTTGTGTTTATTTGTAAAAAAAAAACAGAAATTTGGCGAAAATTTTGAAAATTTCGCAATTTTCCAACTTTGAATTTTTATGCTCTAAAATCACAAAGATACGGCACACAAAAAATTAATAAGTAACATTTCCCACATGTTTACTTTACATCAGCACAATTTTTGAACCAAATTTTTTTTGTTAGGAAGTTATAAGGGTTAAAATTTGACCAGCGATTTCTCATTTTTGCAACACCATTTTATTTTTAACGGACCACATCACATTTGAAGCCACTTTGAGGGGTCTATATGATAGAAAATACCCAAAAGTGACACCATTCTAAAAACTGCACCACTTAAAGTGCTCAAAACCACATTCAAGAAGTTTATTAACCCTTCAGGTGCTTCACAGGAATTTTTTTAATATTTAAAAAAAAATGAACGCTTAACTTTTTTTCACAAAAAAAAATTCAAGTTCAATTTTTTTTATTTTACCAAGGGTAACAGGAGAAATTGGACTGCAAAAGTTATTGTGCAATTTGTCCTGAGTACGCGGATACCTGATATGTGGGGGGAACCACTGTTTCGGCGCATGACAGAGCTCAGAAGGGAAGGAGCGCCGTTTGACTTTTTCAATGCAAAATTGGCTGGAATTCAGATCGGACGCCATGTCACGTTTGAAGAGCCCCTGATGTACCTAAACAGTGGAAACCCCCCACAAGTGACCCCATTTTGGAACCTCGACCCCCCAAGGAACTTATCTAGATGTGTGGTGAGAACTTTGAATCCCCAAGGGCTTCACAGAAGTTTATAACGTACAGCCGTACAATTAAAAAATCATATTTTTTCCACAAAAATGATCTTTTCACCCTCAATTCTTAATTTTCCAAGGGTAACAGGACCCTAAAAGTTATTGTGCAATTTGTCCTGAGTACGCTGATACCCCACATGTGGGGGTAAACCACTATTTGGGCGCATGGCAGAGCTCGGAAGGGAAGCAGCGCCATTTGACGTTTTTGGCTGGAATTGAGATCGGACACCATGTCGCGTTTGGAAAAGCCCCTGATGTACCAAAACAGTGGAAACCCCCATAAATGACACCATTTTGGAAACTAGACCCCCAAGGAACTTATTTAGATGTGTGGTGAGAACTTTGAACCCCCAAGGGCTTCACAGAAGTTTATAACTGACAGACAGCTGTACAATTAAAAAATCTTTTTTTTTTCTACAAAAATTATCTTTTCACCCTCAATTCTTATTTTTCCAAGGGTAACAGGACCCTAAAAGTTATTGTTCAATTTATCCTGAGTACGCTGATACCCCACATGTGGGGGTAAACCACTATTTGGGCGCATGGCAGAGCTCAGAAGGGAAGCAGCGCCATTTGACGTTTTTGGCTGGAATTGAGATCGGACACCATGTCGCGTTTGGAAAGCCCCTGATGTACCAAAACAGCGGAAACCCCCCACAAATGACACAATTTTGGAAACTAGACCCCCCAAGGAACTTATTTAGATGTGTGGTGAGCACTTTGAACCCCCAGTGCTTCACAGACGTTTATAATGCCCGGGCGTGAAAATAAAAAAATCGTATTTTTTCCACAAACATGATCATTTAGTCCCCAATTTTTTATTTTCCCAAGGGTACCAGGAGAAATTGGACCCCAAAAGTTGTTGTCCAATTTGTCCTGAGTATGCTGATACCCCATATGTGGGAGAAAACTACTATATGGGCACACGTCAGGGCTCGGAAGGGAAGTAGTGACGTTTTGGAATGCAGACTTTGATGGAATGGTCTACGGGTGTCATGTTGCCTTTGGAGAGCCCCTGATGTAACTAAACAGTGGAAACCCCCCACAAATGACACCATTTTGGAAACTAGACCCCCTAACGAACTTATCTAGATGTATGGTGAGCAATTTGAACCACCAAGGGCTTCACAGAAGTTTATAATGCCCGGGCGTGAAAATAAAAAAATCGTATTTTTTCCACAAACATGATCATTTAGTCCCCAATTATTTTATTTTCCCAAGGGTACCAGGAGAAATTGGACTCCAAAAGTTGTTGTGCAATTTGTCCTGAGTAGGCTGATACCTCATATGTGGGAGAAAATTACTGTATGGGCACACGTCGGGGCTCGGAAGGGAAGTAGTGACGTTTTGGAATGCAGACTTTGATGGAATGGTCTGCGGGTGTCATGTGCGTTTGGAGAGCCTCTGATGTGCCTAAACTATTCAAACTCCCCACAAGTGACCACATTTTGGAAACTAGACCCCCCACGGAACTTATCTAGATGTGTGGTGAGCACTTTGAACCAACAAGGGCTTCACAGAAGTTTATAACGCCCGGGCTTGAAAATAAAAAAATCATTTTTTTCCACAAAAATGATATTTTTCCCCCCAATTTTGTATTTTCCTAAGGGCAACAGGAGAAATTGGACCCCAAAAGTTGTTTTGCAATTCGTCCTGAGTAGGCTGATACCCCATATGTGGAGGTAAAACACTGTTTGGGTGCAAGGCAGAGCTTGGAGGGGAAGGAGCACCATTTGACTTTTTCAACGTAGAATTGGCTGGAATTGAGATCAGATGCCATGTTGCGTTTGGAGAGCCCCTGATGTGCCCAAACAGTGGAAACCCCCCAATTCTAACTCCAACCCTAACCCCAACACACCCCTAACCCTAATCTCAGCCCTAACCCTAGCCCTAACCTTAACCCTAGCCCTAACCCTAACCCTAGCCTAAACCCTAGCCCTAGCCCTAACCCTAACCCTAATGGGAAAATGGAAATAAATACATTTTTTTTGTTTTATTATTTTTCCCTAACTAAGGGGGTGATAACGGGGGGTTTGATTTACTATTTATGGCGGTTTTTATGTTTGGCAGCTGTCACACGCTAAAAGACGCTTTTTATTGTAAAAATAGTTTTTGCATCACCACATATTGTGAGCTATAATTTTTCCGTATTTTGACCCACCGAGTCATGTGAGGTTTTATTTTTTGTGGGACGAGTTGACGTTTTTATTGGTACCATTTTCGGGCACGTGACATTTTTTGATCGCTTTTTATTCCGATTTTTTGGACGCAGAATGAACAAAAACCAGCGTTTCATGAATTTCTTTTGGGGGGGTGCGTTTACACCGTTCCGCGTGCGGTAAAATTGATAAAGCGCTTTTATTCTTCGGGTCAGTACAGTTACAGCGATACCTCATTTATGTCGTTTTTTTATGTTTTGGCGCTTTTATGCAATGAAAACAATTTTATATAAAAAATAATTATTTTTGCATCGCTTTATTCTGCGAGCTGTAACTTTTTTATTTTTTCGCTGATGATGCTGTGTGTTGGCTCGTTTTTTGCGGGACAAGATGACGTTTTCAGCGGTACCATGGATATTTATATACGTCTTATTGATCGTACGTTGTTTCACTTTTTGTTCGGCAGTATGATAATAAATCATTATTTTTTGCTTCGTTTTTTATTTTTATTTTTTAAGGGGTTTGCTAAAGGGGTTAATTAATGGGGCAGTTTTATAGGGCAGGTTGGTATGGACGCGGTGATACCAAACATGTGTAATTTTATTGTTTTTTTTTTATTTCCAAAAAATGAATTTATTAGGGAATTTTTTTTTTTTTTTGGAATTTATTTAGCAATTTTTCTTTTAATTATTTTGACACGTTTTTTTTTTTTTTTTACTTTATTAGGTTGTCCCAGGTGGGACATCACTGTCCTGTGACAGATTACTGATCTGTCACATCACAGATCACTGTGACAGATCAGCGATCTGTCACAGGCATAGACGCAGACTTCCTCATGCCTGCGCTTTGCAGGCACTTTGGAAGCCAGCTCCCTGCAGGCCCCCGAAGGTCCCCGTCGCCATATTGGATCCGGGGACCTGTAGGGAAAGAGCCCCCCGCAGCAGCGCTGCACATTGCGCTGCCGTGGGGGGCTCAGGGAAGCACGGAGGGAGCCCCCTCCCTGCCGATGCTTCCCTTTAACCCCCGGTACACCGCGATCGTGCTTGATCGCGGTGTGCAAGGGGTTAACGTGTCGGGGGCAGTCCGTGACCGCCCCTGACACATTGTGCCAGGTGTCAGCTGTGATAATCAGCTCACACCCGGCCGCAATCAGCGGCGCTCACCACGTGAGCGCTGCTGATCTCACTAGACGTACTATCCCGTCCTTGTGACTTAGGTCCCAGATCACATGGAGGGAATAGTACGTCCATTGTAGGAAAGGGGTTAAATAAAAACTCAAGGCAAAATTTGTTTGCTTTTCTGATTATTAAAAACATCAAATTCAGAAGATGAATGGACATGTGGCTTTCTTTGATGCGTTTCGAAGCACCATACATTTCTTACTCAAGAAACACCTACTTCGAAATGAGGTGGATAAATCCACGTGTCTATTAATCTTCTGGATTTGGCGCCTTTAATAATCAGCAGCATTTACATTATACAATCAGGAAAAAAAAACAAATTAGCAACATCCATGAAGTAAAGTTGAATCCGCCAAACAATTTTGAATATCTAACATCTGACACCGATGATTTAACAATTATATCACATAAATGACAAATTATGATAAAACAATATGCAGGCAAAATAATCTGTAATAGTTTATGCACATGAGAAGTTTTTGCAGGAGAAATTTATCCATTGCAACTTACGGAACGAGCAAAATGGATGAGAGTCCTGACATTTCGTGCACACGCTGCTTATTTTTTCCATTTACATAGTTTCAGATTTTCAGCATGTCAATTTCTCCATCGTTTTCACAGGGTTTTCCACCCATTAAACTGAATGGGAGAGAAAAAGCATACAGAGATTTCTACTGCGGGGTGTGTGGCCTGAAACTGGAGCTGAACAGACGTGCCTCATATCCGCTCCTCTTAAAAATCAGCTAAAGTGCCTGTTTTATGCTGGCATTTAGCCCCCCCTAGACATTCATTCAAAAGGGGAATACTGTACTCCTACTGCTAATAGGAGCTGAGGGGTGCTATTGTGGCCGTTGTGAGCCCCTAGAAGACAATCAGGACCCCAGCGAAGCCTTGAGGCAGAAGTGCAGGAACTACCTGGACCATATTGCTTCCTTCCCCTCCCTCCTTCCCTGAGACCAGGATGGGACTCACCTTCTACAGTGAAGGTGGCTAAGTGGTTAGCGCTGCAGCCTTGCAGCGCTGGGGTCCTGGGTTCAAATCCCACCAAGGACAACATCTGCAAGGAGTTTGTATGTTCTCCCCGTGTTTGTGTGGGTTTCCTCCCACATTCTAAAGACATACTGATAGGGAATTTAGATTGTGAGCCCCATCAGGGACAGTGATGATAATGTGTGCAAACTGTAAAGCGCTGCGGAATATGTTAGCGCTGTATAACAAAAAAATAAATAAATAATGATACCCGTGGGCTACTGGGGTTAGTGACGGAGTCAGCGACTTTGTGCTCCGTCACAACTCTTAAAAGTATGGGTATCTTGAGAACACCGATTCTGTGAACAACGTAGCAGACAAGGTGGCCCATGATCAGGCAGGCCCTTCTGGCATTTGAGCCTTGCTGAGTCACACTTTTCATTCAGTGGGATCTAGTTATGCGAGAGGAGTTTTGATTCTTATACACAAAGATACTCAGTTTGATCTTCTCTTCTGTAAGATAGATGGGGAAGGGAGATCCATCTGCCTCCGCTGTGGAATCATTAGTCAGGAATATATACTTGTCTCAGTGTATATACCTCCCCCGTACAACGATTCAGTAATGAGGGAGGTTATGTCAGCTGTAAATACTCTGCCGATGCAGCCATCCTAATGATGGGAGATTTTAATAGTGTTATAAATCCAGGGTGGATAGAATGAGTCAGGGTCCATACTCTGGGGAGGGTGGGAAATATAATTCGACCTCACTCATGTTCTTCATCCATCATGGCATAAAATTCTGTGAAGCACCTGTGTGTTCAAAGTTCTCACAACACCTCTAGATAAGTTCCTTGAGGCGTGTGGAATCCAAAATGGGGTCAATTGTGGGGAATTTCAACATTTTTTCCATCAACATTGTTTTAACCCCTTTCTGACATCAGACGTAATAATCCCATCTTGTGCCCTGGGCCTATTTGACCAGGGATGGATTATTATGTCTTAGCGATCGCCCAGGGGTGTGCGGTTGATCGCCATTGGGTGTCAGCTGATTCTGACAGCTGACACCCGGCACTAAGTGCTAGGAGTGGTCACAGACAGCTCCTGAGACATTAACCCCCGAAATGCTGCGATCAAACCCGTAGAAGCGAGTGATCGCGAAACGGCCGTTGTCCGGCACCTCCCTCCCCTGGCATTCCTCTAACGTCCTGCATGTCCACACATCTATTGATGGAATTTATGTGAAATAAAGACACACAGTTTTTCAGCTACATCGGTGAGTGCTGCATATTTCTTCTTTTTTCCCTTCGCAGTGGTCACAGACCGCTCCTGAGACTTTAACCCCCCGAAATGCTGCGATCGAACAGGATCACAGCATTTCAGAAGCCAGAAGAGGACTGACAGCCCCTCTTCCTTTGAATCAGAGACTCCGTGGTGTGATGTGAGGTTACGATCATTGCTATGGTGACCCATGACAACATCCTGGTCACCAGACCTAGCAAATTTGTTGATTATGTGCAGTGCATGATGAGCTTGTTTGTCTGTCAGTGCAGAGTAGAAAATTTCTACAGCATGGGGATGCGGCTACATTTCCATGCTGTAGAAACGATCGGCCTACAAAAATGATTTTCCCATAGTGGAACAAAGGAAAAAAGTTAGAAAAAAGTAAAAATAATTTTTTAATAACTGTAAAAATATTTTTAAAAAAATCAAAAATAATAATAAAAACAATCAAATGACTTTGTATCTCTAAATAAATATTTGAAAAAAAATCAATAAAAGTACACATATTTGGTATCACCGCATCTGCAACGACCCGACCTATAAAACTGTCCCACTATTAACTCCTTTAGTGAACACCATAAAAAATAGATGAAAAACAAGGCAAAGAAACAATGCTTTATCATCATACTGCCCAACAAAAAGTGGAATAAAACGCAATCAAAAAGACGGATATAATAAACATGGTTCCACTAAAAACGTAATTTTGTCATACAGCTCCATCAGTGGAAAGAAAAAATTATAGCTCTAAGAATAAACTGATGCAAAAAAAATTATTTTTTTTCGCATCAAAACATAAAAAAAATATAAATGAGGTAATGCTGTAATCGTACTGATCCGAAAAAATAAACTGCTCATCAATTTAACACACACGGAATGGCATAACCCCTCCCCTCAAAATAAATTCCTGAATTGTTGTTTTTTGGTTCATTCTGCTTCACAAAAATTGGAATAGAAAGCGATCAAAAAATGTCATGTGCCCGAAAATGGTACCAATAAAAAAGTCAACTCCACAACTCGTTCCGCAAAAAGAAAGACCTCACATGACCCTGTAGGCCAAAAAATGGATGAATTATAGCTTTAAAAAGTGGTGATGCAAAAACTATTTTTTTGCAGTAAAAAGCGTCTTTTACTGTGTGACAGCTGCCAAACATAAAAAACCAATATAAATCTGGTATCGCTGTAATTGCACCAACCTGAAGGATAAAGTCGTCTAATCACGTATACTGTATTACAATTGGTACAAATAAGTATAGAGGCATGCGATCACAGGAGAATTTCCTCCAAAAAATATATTAGATTTGATATATAGAAAAACAGAAGTCGGCTCAAATGCCAATTGTAGAAAATAAGAAATGCATGACAAGGCTGTTTCTCTTATAATTACCTCGCATGAAACAAGCAAAACCGGGCATGCACAATTAAATACTAGAGGCTAAGATAACCATCTGAGAAATAATGAAGCGCAGCCCCGAATTACCTGTATATTAACCCCCTATGTACATAGCAATAAATCCAACAAGGAAAAGAACTCCTTTACACGCCTCAAGTTGCCAAATGCATCTCCATATTGAGTAGCACAGACCCAGGCTGTAATAGTCACCTATAGAATATAGTATGATCGCTGTTGCTCAATGCACAGGGACCATGTGTAAATTGGAGTGGAACCAAGGAAGGTCAGAGACCCAACGCGTGTAGAAGAATACCATCAAATGGGCAATAGACCTCCACCAGTAACTAAACCTACTGACAACCATAAGACACATATACATGTATAAAGGGCCAGCTTGTATTGGCCAAAAGGCATGTAAACTGCCCACTGCATCCATGCTTAGAAATAAAAAGCGGCGGGAATAATTCTATATGTTGAAACGGCGCAAATTCGCTAATGTTCCACATCAAGAAAGTAGAAAAATATACCAAATTTTCATTGCCCCCTACAGCCTACTTAAAATAGGATGTAGACATATTGATGTCAACTGAATTTTGGAGAGACATGTCCCAATATAGAGTTAGAGGGTCACCAAGGACCATAACATCATATGGGCACTAGATGTTAGCCAACAGTCATACAGAATGACCACAACCATGTGGAATTTATCTCACTATTAGTGTTGAGCGATACCGTTCGATACCCAAAAATATCGTATCGGATGGCATCGCCCGATACGAAAAAAATATCGGGTATCGCCGATTCCGATACCGGAAGTCCCATTCAAGTCAATGGGACTTCCGGTATCGGAATTAAAAAAAGCCCTTTATTTCCTTGTTGGCTAATTCTACATAATTGAAAACAAATAAGAATCATGTAGAATGTATTGTGGGAGGTGGAGGAGACATTAAAAGCATAGTGGTTTATTCAAATCACATGACATAGCATTAATTCCAATTTTTTTTTTCAAGACGTTCGGAGTTAAAAAGATATTGACTATGTTAACTTTTTTATATTTTGTCAGATATGTATGTTTCACAACTTCCATGCTCTTCACCTTCTTTTGTACTTCTCCCACACTTTCTCCTTCATGATCCGCAGCAGTAGCATTTTTTTTATCAACTTTTTCTTCACCTTATTCATCTTCTTCTTCTTCACCTTCTTCCCATTATTTTTTTTTTCCATTCTTCATATTCTTCTTATTCAGCTATTATTAATTTTCATATGCCATTTCTTCATCTTCTTCCTATTCTTCTTTTTCTTCATTTTCTTATGGTGACAGGCATTCCTGTAGTACTTATCTATAAAAGTTAGAAGATTACACCTTACGTTCTGCCTGTCACTAAAGATTTACAACAGGATTTGTCCGCGTTCAGTTTGGCCTGCAGCAGCAGGCATTTTCCAGGGGCACCACGAGGAGGAACGGACTCACCCCCATTTACTGCTTAGTCTTCTTCTGCTTATAATTTTGATATCTTCTATGCTGATTTTTAGTCTTATACTTAATGTTCTTCTGCTTTCTGTGCTTCTGCTTTTGCTTCTTCTGCTTCTTGTTCTTCTGTCTTTTGTTCTGTATCTTGGTGGTTGTCTTCATGTTCTTTGTCCTCTTGGTCATATTATTTAGGGTCATATTTCTGGTCTTCTTTGGTGTGGTCTTCAGGGTCGTCGTCATCAGGGTCATCGTCATGGAGATCAATAAGGATTACCAAAGACAATTTTAAAAAGCTTGATCTTGGAAATGTAGCAGAAGGTACAAGAAGGCTGAGAAACTGGCGAGAACCAGCTGACAGTACTGGAACCCGAAGTGGCAGCAGAAGGAACAAGAGCCAATGGCACTACCGAGGACCAACTGACGGTGCTGGACCACGTTTACTAAGCAGAAGGTACCTATGCTAAAAAGCACTACCAAGGACCAGCTGACGGTGCTGGACCTCGGATACCGAGATGGAGGCACCTAGGCCAAAGGCTGTGGCGAGAACCATCAGACAGTTTTGGCACCCGGATGGGTAGCAGAAGGAACAAGAGCCAATGGCACTACCGAGGACCAACTGACGGTGCTGGACCACGGTTACTAAGCAGAAGGTACCTGTGCTAAAAAGCACTACCAAGGACCAACTGACGGTGCTGGACCTCGGATACCGAGATGGAGGCACCTAGGCCAAAGGCTGTGGCGAGAACCAGCAGACAGTGCTGGCACCCGGATGGGTAGCAGAAGGAACAAGAGCCAATGGCACTACCGAGGACCAACTGACGGTGCTGGACCACGTTACTAAGCAGAAGGTACCTGTGCTAAAAAGCACTACCAAGGACCAGCAGACGATGCTGGTCCTCGGATACAGAGATGGAGGCACCTAGGCCAAAGGCTGTGGCGAGAACCAGCAGACAGTGCTGGCACCCGGATGGGTAGCAGAAGGAACAAGAGCCAATGGCACTACCGAGGACCAACTGACGGTGCTGGACCACGTTTACTAAGCAGAAGGTACCTGTGCTAAAAAGCACTACCAAGGACCAGCTGACGGTGCTGGACCTCGGATACCGAGATGGAGGCACCTAGGCCAAAGGCTGTGGCGAGAACCAGCAGACAGTGCTGGCACCCGGATGGGTAGCAGAAGGAACAAGAGCCAATGGCTCTACCGAGGACCAAATGACGGTGCTGGACCACGGTTACTAAGCAGAAGGTACCTGTGCTAAAAAGCACTACCAAGGACCAGCTGACGGTGCTGGACCTCGGATACCGAGATGGAGGCACCTAGGCCAAAGGCTGTGGCGAGAACCAGCAGACAGTGCTGGCACCCGGATGGGTAGCAGAAGGAACAAGAGCCAATGGCACTACCGAGGACCAACTGACGGTGCTGGACCACGGTTACTAAGCAGAAGGTACCTGTGCTAAAAAGCACTACCAAGGACCAGCTGACGGTGCTGAACCTCGGATACAGAGATGGAGGCACCTAGGCCAAAGGCTGTGGCGAGAACCAGCAGACAGTGCTGGCACCCGGATGGGTAACAGAAGGAACAAGAGCCAATGGCACTACCGAGGACCAACTGACGGTGCTGGACCACGGTTACTAAGCAGAAGGTACCTGTGCTAAAAAGCACTACCAAGGACCAGCTGACGGTGCTGGACCTCGGATACCGAGATGGAGGCACCTAGGCCAAAGGCTGTGGCGAGAACCAGCAGACAGTGCTGGCACCCGGATGGGTAGCAGAAGGAACAAGAGCCAATGGCACTACCGGGGACCAACTGACGGTGCTGGACCACGGTTACTAAGCAGAAGGTACCTGTGCTAAAAAGCACTACCAAGGACCAGCTGACGGTGCTGGACCTCGGATACCGAGATGGAGGCACCTAGGCCAAAGGCTCTGGCGAGAACCAGCAGACAGTGCTGGAACCCGGGTGGGTAGCAGAAGGTACCCATTGAAAGCAAAGTAGCCAGGCCGCAAGCCGGCCGCAGTTACCGAAACCCACAGTCCTACAGGGGGTCCCTGTCCCATTGGCACTATGGATTCAGCCTTCAGTGCCAGTTCCCGCAGCCCACATAGGAGTCACCTAAACTGCAGGCACCGTAGAGTCGGCTAACCCGGCCGCAAGACGACAGGACAACGGATTGGTGGCATAGTGACCTTGACACTACCCGGAAACAGCAGGCGTGCTGGAACCAGGCTGGGCAACAGGGAGTCCCCGTGCCAAAGACACTGCCGAGAACCAGCTGACGGTGCTGGAACCTAGATGGGTATCAAAAGCTACAAGAGCCAATGGCACTACCGAGGAACAGCTGACGGTGCTGGACCACGGTTACTAGGCAGGAGGTACCTGTGCTAGAAAGCACTACCAAGGACCAGCTGACGGTGCTGGACCTCGGATACCGAGATGGAGGCACCTAGGCTAAAGGCTCTGGCGAGAATCAGCAGACAGTGCTGGAACCCGGGTGGGTAGCAGAAGGTACCCATTGAAAGCAAAGTAGCCAGGCCGCAAGCCGGCCGCAGTTACCGAAACCCACAGTCCTACAGGGGGTCCATGTCCCATTGGCACTATGGATCCAGCCTTCAGTGCCAGTTCCCGCAGCCCATATAGGAGTCACCTAAACTGCAGGCACCGTAGAGTCGGCTAACCCGGCCGCAAGATGACAGGACAACGGATTGGTGGCATAGTGACCTTGACACTACCCGGAAACAGCAGGCGTGCTGGAACCAGGCTGGGCAACAGGGAGTCCCCGTGCCAAAGACACTGCCGAGAACCAGCTGACGGTGCTGGAACCCAGATGGGTATCAAAAGCTACAAGAGCCAATGGCACTACCGAGGAACAGCTGACGGTGTTGGACCACGGTTACTAGGCAGGAGGTACCTGTGCAGGAAAGCACTACCAAGGACCAGCTGACGGTGCTGGACCTCGGATACCGAGATGGAGGCACCTAGGCCAAAGGCTCTGGCGAGAACCAGCAGACATTGCTGGAACCCGGGTGGGTAGCAGAAGGTACCCATTGAAAGCAAAGTAGCCAGGCCGCAAGCCGGCCGCAGTTACCGAAACCCACAGTCCTACAGGGGGTCCATGTCCCATTGGCACTATGGATCCAGCCTTCAGTGCCAGTTCCCGCAGCCCACATAGGAGTCACCTAAACTGCAGGCACCGCAGAGTCGGCTAACCCGGCCGCAAGACGACAGGACAACGGATTGGTGGCATAGTGACCTTGACACTACCCGGAAACAGCAGGCGTGCTGGAACCAGGCTGGGCAACAGGGAGTCCCCGTGCCAAAGACACTGCCGAGAACCAGCTGACGGTGCTGGAACCCAGATGCATATCAAAAGCTACAAGAGCCAATGGCACTATCGAGGAACAGCTGACGGTGCTGGACCACGGTTACTAGGCAGGAGGTACCTGTGCTAGAAAGCACTACCAAGGACCAGCTGACGGTGCTGGACCTCGGATACCGAGATGGAGGCACCTAGGCCAAAGGCTCTGGCGAGAACCAGCAGACAGTGCTGGAACCCGGGTGGGTAGCAGAAGGTACCCATTGAAAGCAAAGTAGCCAGGCCGCAAGCCGGCCGCAGTTACCGAAACCCACAGTCCTACAGGGGGTCCATGTCCCATTGGCACTACGGATCCAGCCTTCAGTGCCAGTTCCCGCAGCCCACATAGGAGTCACCTAAACTGCAGGCACCGTAGAGTCGGCTAACCCGGCCGCAAGACGACAGGACAACGGATTGGTGGCATAGTGACCTTGACACTACCCGGAAACAGCAGGCGTGCTGGAACCAGGCTGGGCAACAGGGAGTCCCCGTGCCAAAGACACTGCTGAGCACCAACTGGCGTAGTTGGAGCCCAGGGACAATCATGGTGTAGGCCAAGGCCTACTTGGTGGTAGTTTTAGATTATTTGTAGGCTACAACAGACTGTCAATGTGCTCCAATTAGGCATCTGTCTCCACTCTGTTTCCAGGATTTCACGTGACCACCAACACCGCCAGTTTATGCATACAGTAGCTGTCTTCCCAATCCACACGTGTTGCTGTGTTACTGGGATTCTGTAATGTCAGCAGATACCCTGATGTGTGTCTGCCACTGTCTCCTGCTCTGTCCACCTTCCCACCGCTTGCAGTGGGAAGGTGGACAGCGCAGGAGACAGTGGCGGACACATATTGGGGGATCTGCTGATGTTACAGAACCCCAGTAACACAGGAACACGTGTGGAATGCGTGGACGGCTACTGTGAGCAGGAACTGGCGGTGTTGGAGGTCAGGGGAAATACTAGAGACAGAGTGGAGACAGAGGCCAAATCAGAGAATGTTTAAATCTGAAGTAGTTACAATTTGGAGGCAGCAGCAGTTTGCCATCCACACAGCAGGGGATCAGCTGACGTTACTGACCCCCACTTTCACATGAACGAGTGTGTTTTTCTGTGTGGACAGCACTTCCGAGCACCAACTAGCATTGTTGGAACCCAGGGACAATCATGGTGCAGGCCGAGGCCTACTAGGAGCGAGGTGTAAAGCAGAGGTATTTTGACTTTGGAGGGAGCAGGACACTTTGCCCTCCACACAGCAGGGGATCAGCTGACGTTACTGAACCCCACTTTCACATGAACGAGTGTGTTTTTCTGTGTGGACAGCACTTCCGAGCACCAACTAGCATTGTTGGAACCCAGGGACAATCATGGTGCAGGCCGAGGCCTACTAGGAGCAAGGTGTAAAGCAGAGGTATTTTGACTTTGGAGGGAGCAGGACACTTTGCCCTCCACACAGCAGGGGATCAGCTGACGTTACTGAACCCCACTTTCACATGAACGAGTGTGTTTTTCTGTGTGGACAGCACTTCCGAGCACCAACTAGCGTTGTTGGAGCCCAGGGAGAACCAGGGTGAAGGCCGAGGCCTACTTGGTGGCAGTTTTAGATTGTTTGTAGGGTACAACAGACTGTCAACGTGCTCCAATTAGGCATCTGTCTCCACTCTGTTTCCAGGATTTCACGTGACTACCAACACCGCCAGTTTATGCGTACAGTAGCCGTCTGCCCAATCCACACGTGTTCCTGTGTTACAGGTGTTCTGTAATGTCAGCAGATCCCCTGATGTTTGTCTGCTAATGTCTCCTGCTCTGTCCACATTCCCACCACTTGCAGTGGGAAGGTGGACAGCGCAGGAGACAGTGGCGGACACACATTGGGGGATCTGCTGACGTAACAGAACCCCAGTAACACAGGAACACGTGTGGAATGCGTGGACGGCAACTGTGAGCAGGAACTGGCGGTGTTGGAGGTCAGGGGAAATACTAGAGACAGAGTGGAGACAGAGGCCAAATCAGAGAATGTTTAAATCTGAAGTAGTTACAATTTGGAGGCAGCAGCAGTTTGCCCTCCACACAGCAGGGGATCAGCTGACGTTACTGAACTCCACTTTCACATGAACGAGTGTGTTTTTCTGTGTGGACAGCACTTCCGAGCACCAACTAGCGTTGTTGGAGCCCAGGAAGAACCAGGGTGCAGGCCGAGGCCTACTAGGAGCCAGGTGTAGAGCTGAGGTATTTTGACTTTGGAGGGAGCAGGACACTTTGCCCTCCACACAGCAGGGGATCAGCAGACGTTACTGACCCCCACTTTCACATGAACGAGTGTGTTTTTCTGTATGGACGGCACTTCCGAGCAACAACTGACGATGTTGGAGCCCAGGGATAGTCATTTTGTAGGCTGAGGCCTACTTGGAGGCAGTTTAAGATAAGACGTTGTTTGAATTTGGAGGCAGTAGCAGTTTGCCCTCCACACAGCAGGGGAATAGCTGACGTTACTGAACCCCACTTTCACATGAACAAGTGTGTTTTTCTGTGTGGACAGCACTTCCGAGCAAAAACTAGCGTTGTTGGAACCCAGGGACAATCATGGTGCAGGCCGAGGCCTACTAGGAGCGAGGTGTAAAGCAGAGGTATTTTGACTTTGGAGGGAGCAGGACACTTTGCCCTCCACACAGCAGGGGATCAGCTGACGTTACTGAACCCCACTTTCACATGAACGAGTGTGTTTTTCTGTGTGGACAGCACTTCTGAGCACCAACTAGCGTTGTTGGAACCCAGGGACAATCATGGTTCAGGCCGAGGCCTACTAGGAGCGAGGTGTAAAGCAGAGGTATTTTGACTTTGGAGGGAGCAGGACACTTTGCCCTCCACACAGCAGGGGATCAGCTGACGTTACTGACCCCCACTTTCACATGAACGAGTGTGTTTTTCTGTATGGACGGCACTTCCGAGCAACAACTGACGATGTTGGAGCCCAGGGATAGTCATTTTGTAGGCTGAGGCCTACTTGGAGGCAGTTTAAGATAAGACGTTGTTTGAATTTGGAGGCAGTAGCAGTTTGCCCTCCACACAGCAGGGGATCAGCTGACGTTACTGAACCCCACTTTCACATGAACGAGTGTGTTTTTATGTGTGGACAGCACTTCCGAGCACCAACTAGCATTGTTGGAACCCAGGGACAATCATGGTGCAGGCCGAGGCCTACTAGGAGCGAGGTGTAAAGCAGAGGTATTTTGACTTTGGAGGGAGCAGGACACTTTGCCCTCCACACAGCAGGGGATCAGCTGACGTTACTGACCCCCACTTTCACATGAACGAGTGTGTTTTTCTGTGTGGACAGCACTTCCGAGCACCAACTAGCATTGTTGGAACCCAGGGACAATCATGGTGCAGGCCGAGGCCTACTAGGAGCGAGGTGTAAAGCAGAGGTATTTTGACTTTGGAGGGAGCAGGACACTTTGCCCTCCACAAAGCAGGGGATCAGCTGACGTTACTGAACCCCACTTTCACATGAACGAGTGTGTTTTTCTGTGTGGACAGCACTTCCGAGCACCAACTAGCATTGTTGGAACCCAGGGACAATCATGGTGCAGGCCGAGGCCTACTAGGAGCGAGGTGTAAAGCAGAGGTATTTTGACTTTGGAGGGAGCAGGACACTTTGCCCTCCACACAGCAGGGGATCAGCTGACGTTACTGAACCCCACTTTCACATGAACGAGTGTGTTTTTCTGTGTGGACAGCACTTCCGAGCATCAACTAGCGTTGTTGGAGCCCAGGGAGAACCAGGGTGAAGGCCGAGGCCTACTTGGTGGCAGTTTTAGATTGTTTGTAGGGTACAACAGACTGTCAACGTGCTCCAATTAGGCATCTGTCTCCACTCTGTTTCCAGGATTTCACGTGACTACCAACACCGCCAGTTTATGCGTACAGTAGCCGTCTGCCCAATCCACACGTGTTCCTGTGTTACAGGTGTTCTGTAATGTCAGCAGATCCCCTGATGTTTGTCTGCCAATGTCTCCTGCTCTGTCCACATTCCCACCACTTGCAGTGGGAAGGTGGACAGCGCAGGAGACAGTGGCGGACACACATTGGGGGATCTGCTGACGTAACAGAACCCCAGTAACACAGGAACACGTGTGGAATGCGTGGACGGCAACTGTGAGCAGGAACTGGCGGTGTTGGAGGTCAGGGGAAATACTAGAGACAGAGTGGAGACAGAGGCCAAATCAGAGAATGTTTAAATCTGAAGTAGTTACAATTTGGAGGCAGCAGCAGTTTGCCCTCCACACAGCAGGGGATCAGCTGACGTTACTGAACTCCACTTTCACATGAACGAGTGTGTTTTTCTGTGTGGACAGCACTTCCGAGCACCAACTAGCGTTGTTGGAGCCCAGGAAGAACCAGGGTGCAGGCCGAGGCCTACTAGGAGCCAGGTGTAGAGCTGAGGTATTTTGACTTTGGAGGGAGCAGGACACTTTGCCCTCCACACAGCAGGGGATCAGCAGACGTTACTGACCCCCACTTTCACATGAACGAGTGTGTTTTTCTGTATGGACGGCACTTCCGAGCAACAACTGACGATGTTGGAGCCCAGGGATAGTCATTTTGTAGGCTGAGGCCTACTTGGAGGCAGTTTAAGATAAGACGTTGTTTGAATTTGGAGGCAGTAGCAGTTTGCCCTCCACACAGCAGGGGAATAGCTGACGTTACTGAACCCCACTTTCACATGAACAAGTGTGTTTTTCTGTGTGGACAGCACTTCCGAGCAACAACTAGCGTTGTTGGAGCCCAGGGACAATCATGGTGCAGGCCGAGGCCTACTAGGAGCCAGGTGTAAAGCTGAGGTATTTTGACTTTGGAGGGAGCAGGACACTTTGCCCTCCACACAGCAGGGGATCAGCTGACGTTACCGAACCCCACTTTCACATGAACGAGTGTGTTTTTCTGTGTGGACAGCACTTCCGAGCACCAACTAGCGTTGTTGGAGCCCAGGGAGAACCAGGGTGAAGGCCGAGGCCTACTTGGTGGCAGTTTTAGATTGTTTGTAGGGTACAACAGACTGTCAACGTGCTCCAATTAGGCATCTGTCTCCACTCTGTTTCCAGGATTTCACGTGACTACCAACACCGCCAGTTTATGCGTACAGTAGCCGTCTGCCCAATCCACACGTGTTCCTGTGTTACAGGTGTTCTGTAATGTCAGCAGATCCCCTGATGTTTGTCTGCCAATGTCTCCTGCTCTGTCCACATTCCCACCACTTGCAGTGGGAAGGTGGACAGCGCAGGAGACAGTGGCGGACACACATTGGGGGATCTGCTGACGTAACAGAACCCCAGTAACACAGGAACACGTGTGGAATGCGTGGACGGCAACTGTGAGCAGGAACTTGCGGTGTTGGAGGTCAGGGGAAATACTAGAGACAGAGTGGAGACAGAGGCCAAATCAGAGAATGTTTAAATCTGAAGTAGTTACAATTTGGAGGCAGCAGCAGTTTGCCCTCCACACAGCAGGGGATCAGCTGACGTTACTGAACTCCACTTTCACATGAACGAGTGTGTTTTTCTGTGTGGACAGCACTTCCGAGCACCAACTAGCGTTGTTGGAGCCCAGGAAGAACCAGGGTGCAGGCCGAGGCCTACTAGGAGCCAGGTGTAGAGCTGAGGTATTTTGACTTTGGAGGGAGCAGGACACTTTGCCCTCCACACAGCAGGGGATCAGCAGACGTTACTGACCCCCACTTTCACATGAACGAGTGTGTTTTTCTGTATGGACGGCACTTCCGAGCAACAACTGACGATGTTGGAGCCCAGGGATAGTCATTTTGTAGGCTGAGGCCTACTTGGAGGCAGTTTAAGATAAGACGTTGTTTGAATTTGGAGGCAGTAGCAGTTTGCCCTCCACACAGCAGGGGAATAGCTGACGTTACTGAACCCCACTTTCACATGAACAAGTGTGTTTTTCTGTGTGGACAGCACTTCCGAGCAACAACTAGCGTTGTTGGAGCCCAGGGACAATCATGGTGCAGGCCGAGGCCTACTAGGAGCCAGGTGTAAAGCTGAGGTATTTTGACTTTGGAGGGAGCAGGACACTTTGCCCTCCACACAGCAGGGGATCAGCTGACGTTACCGAACCCCACTTTCACATGAACGAGTGTGTTTTTCTGTGTGGACAGCACTTCCGAGCACCAACTAGCGTTGTTGGAGCCCAGGGAGAACCAGGGTGCAGGCCGAGGCCTACTTGGTGGCAGTTTTAGATTGTTTGTAGGCTACAACAGACTGTCAACGTGCTCCAATTAGGCATCTGTCTCCACTCTGTTTCCAGGATTTCACGTGACTACCAACACCGCCAGTTTATGCGTACAGTAGCCGTCTGCCCAATCCACACGTGTTGCTGTGTTACTGGGATTCTGTAATGTCAGCAGATCCCCTGATGTGTGTCTGCCACTGTCTCCTGCTCTGTCCACATTCACACCGCTTGCAGTGGGAAGGTGGACAGCGCAGGAGACAGTGGCGGACACATATTGGGGGATCTGCTGACGTAACAGAACCCCAGTAACACAGGAACACGTGTGGAATGCGTGGACGGCAACTGTGAGCAGGAACTGGCGGTGTTGGAGGTCAGGGGAAATACTAGAGACAGAGTGGAGACAGAGGCCAAATCAGAGAATGTTTAAATCTGAAGTAGTTTCAATTTGGAGGCAGCAGCAGTTTGCCCTCCACACAGCAGGGGAGCAGCTGACGTTACTGAACCCCACTTTCACATGAACGAGTGTGTTTTTCTGTGTGTGGACAGCACTTCCGAGCACCAACTAGCGTTGTTGGAGCCCAGGGACAATCATGGTGCAGGCCGAGGCCTACTAGGAGCCAGGTGTAAAGCTGAGGTATTTTGACTTTGGAGGGAGCAGGACACTTTGCCCTCCACACAGCAGGGGATCAGCTGACGTTATTGACCCCCACTTTCACATGAACGAGTGTGTTTTTCTGTGTGGACAGCACTTCCGAGCACCAACTAGCGTTGTTGGAACCCAGGGACAATCATGGTGCAGGCCGAGGCCTACTAGGAGCCAGGTGTAAAGCTGAGGTATTTTGACTTTGAAGGGAGCAGGACACTTTGCCCTCCACACAGCAGGGGATCAGCTGACGTTACTGACCCCCACGTTCACATGAACGATTGTGTTTTTCTGTGTGGACAGCACTTCTGAGCACCAACTAGCGTTGTTGGAGCCCAGGGAGAACCAGGGTGCAGGCCGAGGCCTACTTGGTGGCAGTTTTACAGTGTTTGTAGGCTACAACAGACTGTCAACGTGCTCCAATTAGGCATCTGTCTCCACTCTGTTTCCAGGATTTCACGTGACTACCAACACCGCCAGTTTATGCGTACAGTAGCCGTCTGCCCAATCCACACGTGTTGCTGTGTTACTGGGATTCTGTAATGTCAGCAGATACCCAGATGTGTGTCTGCCACTGTCTCCTGCTCTGTTCACCTTCCCACTGCTTGCAGTGGGAAGGTGGACAGCGCAGGAGACAGTGGCGGACACATATTGGGGGATCTGCTGACGTAACAGAACCCCAGTAACACAGGAACACGTGTGGAATGCGTGGACGGCAACTGTGAGCAGGAACTGGCGGTGTTGGAGGTCAGGGGAAATACTAGAGACAGAGTGGAGACAGAGGCCAAATCAGAGAATGGTTAAATCTGAAGTAGCACTTTGCCCTCCACACAGCAGGGGATCAGCTGACGTTACCAAACCCCACTTACACATGAGCGAGTGTTTTGTCTGTGCGGACAGCACTTCCGAGCACCAACTGGCGTTGTCGGAGCCCAGGGAAAATGAGGTAGTAGGCCGAGGCCTACTTGGAGCCAGGTGTAAATCTGAGGTTGTTTGACTGTGGAGGGAGCAGGACACTTTGCCATACACAGAGCAGGGGATCAGCTGACGTTACCGAACCCCACTTACACATGAGCGAGTGTTTTGTCTGTGCGGACAGCACTTCTGAGCACCAACTGGCGGTGTCGGAGCCCAGGGAAAATCAGGTAGTAGGCCGAGGCCTACTTGGTGGCAGTTTGCGATTGTTTCTAGACTACTACTAACTGTCAACGTAATCCAATTAGGCCTCTGTCTTCACTCTGTTTCGAGTATTTCTGCTGGCTTCCAACCACGCCAGTTGCTGCTCTGAAATGCCGTCTGCACAACCCACACTTGTTCCTGTGTTACTGGGGTTCTGTAACAGCAGCTTCTCCCTAGAGGTGAGTCAGGCAATGTCTCCTGCTCTGTCCAAATTTCCACTACAAGTAATGGGAATGTAGACAAAGCAGGAGACATTGCCGTGCTCAACTCTGGAGATGAGCAGATGTTACAGGACCCAGGTACCACAGGATCAAGTGTGGATTGTGCAGACGGCATTTGAGAGCAGAAACAGGCGGTGTTGTAGGCCGGAGGAAATACTCAAAACAGAGTGGAGACAGAGGGCAAATCAGAGAACATATTAAATCAGAGGTAGTCAGAAGTTTTAGGCAGCAGGAGAGTTTGCCGTACACACAGCATGGGATCAGCTGACGTTACCGAACCCCACTTACACATGAGCGAGTGTTTTGTCTGTGCGGACAGCACTTCTGAGCAACAACGGGCGTTGCTGTAGCCCAGGAAATAAAGTTCCGGTCATAGAAACATGAACACAACAGGAGACCTGGATCCTGTTGCCAGCCAATTATTTATTCTGGAAGAGGACTGGCAAATTCAGGTGAGATCCAGGCCTTGTTCATTTTCACAAAAGTAAGCCGGTCAACATTATTGGCGGATAGTCGCGTGCGACGGTCTGTTACCACACCACCTGCAGCACTAAAGACACGTTCCGATAATACACTGGCAGCAGGGCAAGCCAGCACCTCCAATGCATACTGGCTAAGCTCTGGCCATGTATCCAGCTTAGAGACCCAATACTTGAACGGGGAAGAGCCGTCTGGGAGAACACTAACAGGGCACGACAAGTAGTCTGTCACCATCTGATGGAAACGTTGCCTCCTGCTGACTGGAGCCGTCTGTGATGGTGTAGCCGTTTGTGGCGGTCCCACAAAACTTTTCCACATTTGGGCCATACTGGCCTTGCCTTGTCCTGCGGCACTGCCTCTGCTACCTCTTTGTGCAGAGTTTCCACCACTGCCTCTACCCACATGGCTGCTTTGAAAAGCACTACCAGCAACACTTGTGGGGGGAATGGAGAACATGATGGCCTGCACAAGTGTTTCTTGGTACTCCAGCATTTTTCGCTCCCGGTTCAATTGTGGTATGAGGCTTTGTAAGTTGTCCCGGTAGCGAGGATCTAGGAGGGTGTACACCCAATAATCAGCCGTTTGGAGAATGTTGGCGATGCGGCGGTCATTTAACAAGCACTGCAGCATGAAATCAACCATGTAATGCAGACTGCCAACTGGACCGGAAACGCTGTCCCCAGCTTGAGGCAGCATCTCTGCCTGCTCAGCATCACCCCACCCTCGCTGTACACACTGACTACTAGAGCCTTGTGTACCTCCCTCCTCCGGAGAGATGTGTTCCTCCTCCTCCATTGACTCCTCGTCATCCTCCTCACTAAGTGTCCCCTGCCTGGGCCTTTGTGTGGAAGCACGTTGCGCAGACTTGCCAGAAACAGATGGCATTTCTGACTGCTCATCCTCGACCTCTTCAAAAACCTCCTCACTTAGTGCTTGTAAGGTTTTTTGAAGCAGACAGATGAGGGGGACAGTCATGCTGATTAGTGCATCATCTGCACTGGCCATCCGCGTGGAGTCATCGAAGGCACGCAAAACTTGGCAGATGTCCCTCATAGTGGCCCACTCAGTGGTGGTGAAGTGTGTCCGGCGCACAGTGCGACTTGTTTGCGCCTGATGCAGCTGGTACTCCATTACTGCTGCCTGCTGCTCACACAACCGCTCCAACATATGTAACGTTGAATTCCACCTGGTGGGGAGGTCACATATGATGCGATGTTCTGGCAGGCGGAATCGGCGTTGCAGAGATGCAATGCGCGATCTTGCCATGCTGGAACGCCGCAAGTGAGCACACTCTAGGCGAACCTTGTGCAGCAGTGCATCAAGATCCGGATAGCCCCTCAGAAAGCTCTGCACGACCAAATTGAGCACGTGTGCCAGACATGGTATGTGAGTGAGGTTGCCTAGGTCCAGAGCTGCCACTAGATTTCGGCCATTGTCACTCACTACCAAACCTGGCTGGAGATTCGCTGGCACAAACCACACATCGCTCTCCTGCTTGATGGCATTCCAGAGCTCCTGTGCTGTGTGGCTCCGATTCCCCAAAGAAATTAATTTAAGGATGGCCTGTTGACGTTTGGCCACACCTGTGCTCATATCTGGCCTAACAGGCTCACGCAGTGCTGATTCCGAGGAACTAGAGTAGGAGGAGGACTCAATATGTACAGACTGCATTCCTGCAATCCTTGGAGTTGGCAGAATACGTACAGAGCCACTCTCCAGATCTGTACCCGGCTCCACAACATTGACCCAATGGGCAGTGAGGGAAAGGTATCGTCCCTGTCCATGGCTACTGGTCCACGCATCGGTGGTCAGGTGGACCTTGCTACTGACGGCATTTAGTAGCGCATTTTTAATTTTTCCCTCCACATGCTTTTGCAGGGCAGGGACAGCTTGCCTGCTGAAATAAAAGCGGCTGGGCACATTGTATTGTGGAACTGCCAATGACATAAAGTTCCGGAATGTGTCAGTCTCCACCAGCCTGAATGACAGCATCTCAAGGGCCAGTAGTTTGGCAATGCCGGCATTCAGAGCCAGTGCTCGGGGATGGTTTGCCGAGTATGGCCGCTTTTTCTCCCATGCCTGTGCTACCGATTGATGGTGAGTGGCCTGGGAGAGTGCTGATGACTGCGAACGTGGTTCAGTGGGTGGAATTTCACTGGGTCTCTGGACAACAGTGGCAGTGGTTCTTCCATGGCGTTCCAGTGAGGAAGCCGAACCAGCTGTGTGTGAGCTGGAGGAAGAGGCCCCAACACGAGCTGAAGAGGTGGTAGGTGCTGCTGAAGGTTGGCCTACATGACGTTGGTATTGTCAAGTATTTACCTCGTAAGGGGATATCAAGCGTCTTCACTTACCCCAAAACCCCACACCGTGACCACAAAATGACCACCCCCAACTCGGCGCCAACTAATACACAGACACCGGTATTTCTTTTGGAATTTTATGGCCACAGCAGCCTTTTATTATAACAATAAACAGACAATAAACACTGTATCATAAACAATACAATGAATTTAACCCTGGAAGGAGAAGTCCTTGAAGCCACAAGATCGTGGTGAAATAGTACAAATATCGTGGACAACCCCCGACCATTTGCTCCCAGCCGTTACCCCACAGGCTCGGGAGCACCAGCACACCAATAGATGTTGTCAACAAACTCCTTAGGGATCCGCCCTCTTCCGACGGAAAACTCTCCATCCACCTTTCACCAGATCACGACCAGCATACCTTTAAACGAAGGAGACCCTACCCAGAGAGTCTCCCAAACCAATTTCCACCGACTTCAAGGACTCCCCCTCCCCCAAAACCGCCACAACAAGGGGCCTTTGAACACCTCAACGACCCGAGACCCCCACAACCCGCCACGCGACAGCCTTCTCTATACCCTCCTGAAGGGCAAGGGCCCAAATATCAGAACCGACTGCATTCAAATGAATCCCGTCTGCCAACCAGTAATTGCCCTCACCCTTCTCCAAATCAAAATGTCGCACGGCAACTCCCCCGTTTTTAACTATAAAAGCGGACACCGCTCTGTTAACCTTGATCCTGGCCCGATTGACCTTCTCCAACGATCTCATGGACCGCCAACGCCTGCGTGGCACGATCTCCAACCACACAATCGTGACTTCCCGATAAGTCACCCACAACCGCAAGCAATCTTGCTTAATGTCCTTGATCAACTCCCGGAAGGGACGAACAGCCAGATCATTACCCCCAGCATGAATAACGAGAACATCTGGTGCCCGGTCCAAACGAACACACTCATGAATTTCCGGCAACACCCGACGCCACACCAGGCCCCGAAAACCGATCCACTGCACCACCACCGCCGATCTGGAAATTCCCAACTGTCTGCCGTCGGTCCTGACATCAGCTCTCACCGCTCCCCAGTAAACAAAGGAGTGACCAAATATCCAAACCAGCAGCGGTTCCGTACCTGAAACACAAAACGACACTCACAGCAACATATCGCAAGAAAACGCACCAATACTTGCAATATTTAATCAACCCCATGGACCACGCCAACCGGACACAGCTCCTGCACGCCGGAAGGCCGAACATAACTCCGATACCGATTAGACCTCCACCCTCCTATACGCTGTATGCAAGAGGGACCCAAACCACGCTCAGCTGCCTCAGTCGCCACACCAATCCGAAAAGAATGCGAAGCAAACCTAGAATCATCCAAACCCAAACACCGAATTGACTTTTTAAACACCGCACCAAACTGATATCGAGACAGACTTCCCCCGTCTGCGTGACACAACAAAGATCCGCCAAAACTAGGACGAAGATCCCAAAATATACGTAAACACTGAGCCGGGCACATTCCGGAACCAGAGACAACCCCCAACACCACTCGACGGCCTTTCCCAGCCTGGTCCGTTTTCGACCTCCTTAGCCAAAATTCAACGCCCTGAGCGGTCAACGTCACATCCCTGGCTAACAACCCGCCCACAGACTCTTTATTGTGAGACACAAGTTCCCCGATCCGCAGTGCCCCAAAAAATGCAAAGGAAAAAGCCAGCCGAAACAGCGCAACCTCATAACCATCATCGCATACCGATCCCAGAACCAAACCCAATTGCTCCAGCATATTAAATGACACTGGCCGCCTCAAATCACCCCCCCCCCCCCGAAAGCGGCCAAAACCTTTCGCCGCCTGCCTAACCAAAAACGTTTTTGTCAAATCCCTGTGCCCGCGCAACCGAAAACCGAAAGACAATCCGGCCAACAAACGTGTCACCTTCGCCCGAGACCAACCTTCGTTTGCGCCCTGCCCCAACCACGACAACAACAGACCCTCTTGCTCAAGCCTGGCCCCACTGGCGGAGCCAGCCGTAATGACCTCTTCCCACGCACACCACACATTCCGGTAGGCCTCCCAGGTTTTTGGTGCCAAAGACGATACGATCAGTGACTCCGCGGCTCGTAAGCCACCCTCCACAATTCCTCCGGACAAATCAGACCCTCGAACTCTGCCTCCGGAACCAAGGAACGAAAACGATCCCACTGCAAGCGAGAGAGAGAGTCAGCTATCTCATTCTTCACTCCAGGCACATGTGTCGCAGTCACATGCGCATTCAAAGACAAACATGCTAGCACCAACTTCTGCAAAACCCTGACCACTGGCGGGGACGATGCAGTAAGACCATTAATCGCGCTCACCACCCCCATGTTGTCACAATTGAAACGAACGCGCCGATTCCGAAACTCCTGACCCCACAAATGAACTGCCACCAGAATCGGAAAGATCTCCAACAACGTGATATTGCGCACCAACCCAGCCGAAAACCCAAGCGACGGGCCACTGAGCGGCGCACCACTGCCCTCCAAAATAAGCACCAAAACCGAATCCGCCTGCCGCATCCGTGAACAAATCCAAAGCATCGTTGCAGACCACATCAGCCATCACCAACGAACGACCATTGTACGTCTCCAAAAAGGACTCCCAAACCTCCAAATCGGCCCTGAGCTCTGCCGACAATCTCACAAAATGATGGGGAGCCCGGACCCCCGAAGTAGCACTAGCCAGCCTACGTGAAAAAACTCGACCCATCGGCATTACCCGACAGGCGAAGTTAAGCTTACCCAACAGCGACTGGAGGTCCCTCAACGATATTTTACGCAACCGACGTGCGCGAACAACCTCAGCCCTCAAATCATCAAGCTTGTCTTCCGGCAACCGGAATTCCCATTTGACCGTATCAATGACTATCCCCAGAAAACGCAAACACGTACCGGGACCCTCAGTTTTTCCGGGTGCCAACGGAACTCCGAACCGATCCGCCACCCACTCAATCGCCCTCAAAATCCTGAGACAACGCGAAGAGTCCGCCGGGCCAATGCACAGGAAATCGTCCAAATAATGAACTATCGAGTCACAACCAGAGACATCGCACACGACCCATTCCAGAAAAGAGCTGAAAGCCTCAAAATACGCACAAGACAAGGAACAACCCATAGGTAAACACCTATCTACAAAAAACCTGTCTTCCCAGAAACAGCCCAACAACCTCACGCTGTCTGGGTGAACCGGAAGCAAACGAAAAGCGGACTCAACCTCGGTCTTAGCCATAAGGGCCCCACGACCACATTTCCGGACCCAACCTGCCGCTTCATCAAATGAAGAGTATACCACCGAACAAATCTCCGGATCGATACCGTCGTTAACCGACCTCCCCCGCGGGTGAGACAAATGCTGAATAAGCCGAAACTTATTGGGCTCCTTCTTCGGAACCACCCCCAACGGGGAAACAACCAAATTCGGAAAAGGAGGAGACACGAAAGGGCCCGCCATGCGCCCCAATGAAACTTCTTTTTGGATCTTCTCCGAAACTACTGACGGATGCTCCAAAGCAGAGCGCAAATTTTTCAAAACAAACGGGATTTCAAACGGAGGATCCGGAATCCGAAAACCCTCCTCAAAACCAGAATACAACAGCCCCGCTCCTACCCTATCAGGGTATCTATTTAGATAAGGGACCATCCTTTCCAGATTCCCTGGAGTCTCCCCCTTGCAAATTACCCCCACCGGATTTGGACTTCCCTTTTTTAAAACACTTGGATGCCCCATGTGAGGAACCATTGCAGTTTGAGCACAGGTGTTTAAATTTACAGTTGGCCCCAAACTTACACTGGCCGTCATTAAACTGTCAGCACACCCCCGCCTTGTGCGTTCCAGACTGCCCTTGACCCCCACCACCCTCAGAGCCGGCAGTGCCGCTATTCTGGCTGGTGCTTCCAGCCCCCCCAAGAAAGGAACTCCCAGACTTATTTTGCGCTATCACCCGCATCCACAAGCCAATATCTTTTTGGTCCCAGCGGATAGCCGGACGCACAGCTTTCCTCTGACGAAACTGCTCGTCATACCGCAGCCACGCCTGCCCGCCATACACTCTATAAGCCTCCCCAATAGCATCCAAATAACAAAATAACGCGGAGCAATTATCAGGGGCCTGTTCCCCGATAACACTCGCCAAAATAGCAAACGCCTGCTGCCAATTTACAAATGTCTGAGGAATCAAGCGCCACCTCCGCTTTTCCTCCTCTTCCTTTTTGCTATCCTCTTTCTTACTTTTGTCCAAATTAAACTCAAGAGGCAATAGCGAAAATATTTCAACATATTCATCCTTCCAAATCCGCTCTTTCACCTCCTTTTTCAAATGGGCCCCCAACGAACCCTCAAAACACACATACACCTCGCCATGTGCCCGATCATCCAGATGCACACGACACTCCTTTTCCTTCTCGGTTTGCACCGACACCGAAGCCGGCGTGCCAACACAAGGGCCCGACGCACACGCGCCCTGACCCGCTAACCCGCCACCCTGTGGCCCAACCCACGCTGCAACCGGCGACGACCCCACAAAACCCTGCTCCAAACGCAAAAGCAAGCTACGCACATCCGCCAACACATCACACACTCCCCCAGCCGACCCTGAACTGCTAAAACCAGCCTCAACCCTGCCAACCCCGGACTCAGCTAAGGGGCCCCCAACCGCCACAGACGAAGACAAAAGCGGGTGACAAACAGGGGACATAGACGCATACTCACCGGGCTGCGAGGGGGCTGTGTGCCCTCCAGCCGGAGATCCTGGATCCCCAGATGATGACGCCTCATGGACTTCGCGCCTCCCGGCGGCTAACTCACCGCCTCGTTGGTGCGGCCCGACCACCCCTGCAGACTGAGCCGGGGTGGGAGGCCTGAACCCCCCGGCGGAACTGGGCAGCGACACCCCCAAAAAGGAAGGCTCCTGCCTCCCCCCGCCGAAAGTCACTTCGGCCATGCCGTCGCGAGGCACCCGGTCGCTTAGGGCCCCCCACGGCAACTGGGAGCCCGACAGTGTCCTCCGCTCCCGTCTTCTGGCAGCCGGCACAGACTCCGACGGACTGCCCTCCGGTCCCGCTGCAGCCATGGGGCTGTGGCACCATATCGGGGGGTCCGCGGCGAGCACCGCTGCAGGGGCACCGCAGCAGCGCCCCCCCATTCCAGACAGTTCCCCCCACGGCCGGGGGACGCGACGCGGCTCGGCCCCGCCTCCTGGCAGGCCGCTCCTCCCGCGGCCGAAGCGCCCACCGAGGCAGGCCGCACGGCTCGTGCACCGCCGCCGCGGCCCCCCGAAGATCCAGGAGCAACCGGAAGTCGGGCGCGCGCCGGCCCCGCCCCCTTCCGGCCACGGGGCGAAGGTCCGGACGCCGCCGCAGGGCCTCGCCGCCCGGAAGGATTCCTCCCAGGCCGCGCACCCCCGGACGGGGAAGGCTGCGTCGCGCGGCCCGGAGGGTCCCGGGAGGGGCTCCGGCGGCGACGCGAGGCCCAGGGAGCGGTGTCGGGGGACAGCCGCTCTGGAGGCCGCGCCCGCCGGGGCCTACGATCTCTCACCGTGGCCTGCCCCGGCATCTGATGAAGCAGGCCGGCCACCTGCGCCTCCAGCCAGCCAGGAGGCTGCCCTGCCGCTGCCGCCCGAAGTCTGTCCAGGGCCTGGTCCACTCCCGACATCCTGGTAAGTGTTGTGGGACTGCTCAGGAGCTGGGACAACAGGAACAGAGGGCGGGCGCCCCCAGACCCTGCATTAAATACCCCCTAGCTCCCCCTCCCCTTTAACCCTTCCCCTTCCCTCAATATCTTCCAACCCCCCGTCATGTTGGCCTCCGCCCATGCCTCCTCTAGGGGGTTGGGAGGCTCACTCCGGCCATTTCTTCTTCAGTGTGTCTGTGTAACTCCACCTCGTGCTTGGTACGCACATGTTTCCACATATTTGTGGTATTGAGGTTGCTCACATTTTTCCCTCGTTTCACTTTCTGATGACACAGCTTGCATTTGACAAAGCAAATGTCATCTGCAACTGTGTCAAAAAAAGACCACGCACTGCAAGTCCTGGGAGCGCCCGTTTTGTGTTTTGGAAGAGGATTGCTCCTCACGGGTGCCAAAGTGGAGGCTACAGGCAACCAAGTCTGCCCCCGCCCTCTCCCTCCTCTTTTGGCCGTTCGGGGAATCTCTTCCTCAGAGCTGCTCCCACCACCTTCCTGTGGCTGACGCCATGATGGGTCAAGGACCTCATCATCTCCACTCCCCTGTTCAAGCAACGGCTGGTCCTGGGTTGTCTCGCCAGCACCGTATGCACCAGAAATTGGCAACTGAGTCTCATCATCATCTGATGCATACTGAGGTGTGCTGACCATAGGCACTGGCCCACCCGCCTCTTCAGATTCAGAGGGACAAAGCAGTTGCGCATCACTGCATACTCCCTCTTCTTCACGCTCTAGAATGCTGCTTGGCTGGCCACCTCTTTCCAAGCCAACAGATTCTGAGAACAGAAGTAAAGATTGAGATGGCTCCTGTCCAGGGCTCTCAGACTGCCTGGGCAATTTGGCAGGTGGTGAAGAGACAGATGGTTGCTCTTCAGTGCTCTGGCCTTGGGAGGATGCGGAAGTCATTGAAGTGGATGCGTTAGCTGCCATCCATCCGACAACGGCTTCAATTTGTTCGTCACGCAGCAGTGGGGTACGGCGAGGTCCTACAAAGCTGCGCATGAAGGACTGTTGCCTGGTAAAAGTGGGGGATGCCGGGTCACTGGTGGCCGCAGCAGATACCGAATCCCCACGTCCTCTCCCTGCTGAATTCCCCCGTCCTCTCCCTGATGAAACTCCACGGCCACGACCACGTGCCTTACTCCCTGCTTTCTTCATCTTGGTAGACTGATAAAGATAGGTAGAAAAGTAAAAAAGGGGTGGCTTAGTGTTCTTATTCCTGAACACCTGCTAACCAGTATAAGAAACACTAATTTGGCTAAGAGTGTGTGTACTACACTTTAATATGATCTAATGTGGCCTAGACAACTGTAAAGTGGAGTGTTTGGTGAACTTTATTTCCTTTTTTTTTTTTGGGTGGGGGGAAAGGAAAAGAAAGGATGTGACCAAAGTTTGAAAGCTATAGTATCACAAACTTTTTGGAGCGATTACAATGCAGGAAGCTAACCTACAATGCAATTGATGAGGCTCCAAAAAATAGGGTGATACTAGCCTGGCTGGCCCTGAAGGGCACAAGCCAGCAAAAAGGCTCCTCTATCTAATCCTATAGAGTGTTTGCAACCAACCAATGACAATGGATGCGGTTGGAAGCACACTAATATAGGAGCAAAAATCTGGCTAAATTAGGTGCAAAAAAAGGACTATGTATGAGGCAGTGACGCACGCTGAGCGGACTACAGCTAGCGCTGGCTGTAGAACACACTGCAACGTGAGCTGCACTCACACACAGAGAGACCTATCAGACAGCCAAAAACAGTGCAGAGAAATGGGCTATAGCACTGAAAGGCTGCTGAAAGGCTCCGCTGTCCACTCCTTTAGTGTTTGCAACCAACGTATATGGATACGTATGGAAGCACACTATACAGGAGAAAAAAAAAGCAGCAATAAAAGAAAAATGTGTATGAGGCAGAGACACACGCTGGCTGGCCTACAAGCAGACATGCCTGCAGTACACACTACACAGCGTGGGTCTGCACTCACACAGCCCTTGCAGACAGCTGTGAAAACAGCGCTGCTAGGGAAAAGCAAGCTACAGTGGTGGTTTATGTAGCCTGGATAAAGCAAAATATTGTTTTTAGAATCGCTATTTCTAACTGTCCCTCACAGTCTTCAACAGCAGCCTGTCCCTAACTGAATTCACAGCAGAGTGACCAGAAATGGCGGCTGCAGCGGTTTTTATAGTGCATCATGACATCATTTCAGCAGCCAATCACAGCCATGCCAGTAGTTAACATGCCTACATGCCTAACAGGATATGCCCACACTTCTGAGGATCCCCATTGGCTGAATCAAATCGAGCGGGCTCCTAGCATTATGGGAACTTCCGATTCCGGTATTCGATATGAAAAAAGTATCGGAACTAAGTATCGGAATTCCGATACAGCTAATATCGGCCGATACCCGATACTTGCGGTATCGGAATGCTCAACACTACTGGCTAGTCATTGCTTGCGTTGAGAAACATGTGATGGTGTCTCCGCGGCTTCTGTTTTGCATGTTTTACATATTTCCCATAAGGGATGGGGGCAGTGCTCTAGAATCACTGCGTTGAGAAACACGTGATGGTGTCTCCGTAGTGTTGGATGTTGATCTCCATGAGGTCAATCATCCTCATTTTTCAGTTTTCTACTAGGCATTGCTCCTACTAGCCAGTTTCCTACTCCACACTGATGAGGGGCAAATACCCTGAAACAGCTGTCTGTGGATGGATACCATGTTTTGGCATAGGTGGTTTCCTTCATTGGAGACTGCCCTTCCCGTGGTTGTTCCTTCCCGGTGAAAGACCTAGCTAGTCATTGCTTGCGTTGAGAAACATGTGATGGTGTCTCCGCGGCTTCTGTTTTGCATGTTTTACATATTTCCCATAAGGGATGGGGGCAGTGCTCTAGAATCACTGCGTTGAGAAACACGTGATGGTGTCTCCGCAGTGTTGGATGTTGATCTCCATGAGGTCAGTCATCCTCATTTTTCACAGTTTTCTGCTAGGCATTGCTCCTACTAGCCAGTTTCCTACTCCACATTGATGAGGGGCAAATACCCTGAAACAGCTGTCTGTGGATGGATACCATGTTTTGGCATAGGTGGTTTCCTTCATTGGAGACTGCCCTTCCCGTGGTTGTTCCTTCCCGGTGAAAGACCTGGCTAGTCATTGCTTGCGTTGAGAAACATGTGATGGTGTCTCCGCGGCTTCTGTTTTTCAACTGTGGTATGAGGCTTTGTAAGTTGTCCCGGTAGCGAGGATCTAGGAGGATGTACACCCAATAATCAGCCGTGTGGAGAATGTTGGCGATGCGGCGGTCATTTAACAAGCACTGCAGCATGAAATCAACCATGTGCTGCAGACTGCCAACTGGACCGGAAACGCTGTCCCCAGCTTGAGGCAGCATCTCTGCCTGCTCAGCAACACCCCACCCTCGCTGTACACACTGACTACTAGAGCCTTGTGTACCTCCCTCCTCTGGAGAGATGTGTTCCTCCTCCTCCATTGACTCCTCGTCATCCTCCTCACTAAGTGTCCCCTGCCTGGGCCTTTGTGTGGAAGCACGTTGCGCAGACTTGCCAGAAGCAGATGGCATTTCAGACTGCTCATCCTCGACCTCTTCAAAAACCTCCTCACTTAGTGCTTGTAAGGTTTTTTGAAGCAGACAGATGAGGGGGACAGTCATGCTGATTAGTGCATCATCTGCACTGGCCATCCGCGTGGAGTCATCGAAGGCACGCAAAACTTGGCAGATGTCCCTCATAGTGGCCCACTCAGTGGTGGTGAAGTGTGTCCGGCGCACAGTGCGACTTGTTTGCGCCTGATGCAGCTGGTACTCCATTACTGCTGCCTGCTGCTCACACAACCGCTCCAACATATGTAATGTTGAATTCCACCTGGTGGGGAGGTCACATATGATGCGATGTTCTGGCAGGCGGAATCGACGTTGCAGAGATGCAATGCGCGATCTTGCCATGCTGGAACGCCGCAAGTGAGCACACTCTAAGTGAACCTTGTGCAGCAGTGCATCAAGATCCGGATAGTCCCTCAGAAAGCTCTGCACGACCAAATTGAGCACGTGTGCCAGACATGGTATGTGAGTGAGGTTGCCTAGGCCCAGAGCTGCCACTAGATTTCGGCCATTGTCACTCACTACCAAACCTGGCTGGGGATTCGCTGGCACAAACCACACATCGCTCTCCTGCTTGATGGCATTCCAGAGCTCCTGTGCTGTGTGGCTCCGATTCCCCAAAGAAATTAATTTAAGGACGGCCTGTTGACGTTTGGCCACACCTGTGCTCATATCTGGCCTAACAGGCTCACGCAGTGCTGATTCCGAGGAACTAGAGTAGGAGGAGGACTCAATATGTACAGACTGCATTCCTGCAATCCTTGGAGTTAGCAGAATACGTACAGAGCCACTCTCCAGATCTGTACCCGGCTCCACAACATTGACCCAATGGGCAGTGAGGGAAAGGTATCGTCCCTGTCCATGGCTACTGGTCCACGCATCGGTGGTCAGGTGGACCTTGCTACTGACGGCATTTAGTAGCGCATTTTTAATTTTTCCCTCCACATGCTTTTGCAGGGCAGGGACAGCTTGCCTGCTGAAATAAAAGCGGCTGGGCACATTGTATTGTGGAACTGCCAATGACATAAAGTTCCGGAAGGTGTCAGTCTCCACCAGCCTGAATGACAGCATCTCAAGGGCCAGTAGTTTGGCAATACCGGCATTCAGAGCCTGTGCTCCGGGATGGTTTGCCGAGTATGGCCACTTTTTCTCCCATGCCTGTGCTACCGATTGCTAGTGAGTGGCCTGGGAGTGTGCTGATGACTGCGAACGTGGTTCAGTGGGTGGAATTTCACTGGGTCTCTGGACAACAGTGGCAGTGGTTCTTCCATGGCGTTCCAGTGAGGAAGCCGAACCAGCTGTGTGTGAGCTGGAGGAAGAGGCCTCAACACGAGCTGAAGAGGTGGTAGGTGCTGCTGAAGGTTGGCCTACATCTTCAGTGTGTCTGTGTAACTCCACCTCATGCTTGGTGCGCACATGTTTCCACATATTTGTGGTATTGAGGTTGCTCACATTTTTCCCTCGTTTCACTTTCTGATGACACAGCTTGCATTTGACAAAGCAAATGTCATCTGCAACTGTGCCAAAAAAAGACCACGCACTGCAAGTCCTGGGAGCGCCCGTTTTGTGTTTTGGAAGAAGATTGCTCCTCACGGGTGCCAAAGTGGAGGCTACAGGCAACCAAGTCTGCCCCCGCCCTCTCCCTCCTCTTTTGGCCGTTCGGGGAATCTCTGCCTCAGAGCTGCTCCCACCACCTTCCTGTGGCTGACGCCATGATGGATCAAGGACATTATCATCTCCACTCCCCTGTTCAAGCACCGGCTGGTCGTGGGTTGTCTCGCCAGCACCGTACGCACCAGAAATTGGCAACTGAGTCTCATCATCATCAGATGAGCACTGAGGTGTGCTGACAATAGGCACTGGCCCACCCGCCTCTTCAGATTCAGAGGGACAAAGCAGTTACCCATCACTGCATACTCCCTCTTCTTCACGCTCTAGAATGCTGCTTGGCTGGCCACCTCTTTCCAAGCCAAGAAAGTAAAGAACAGAAGTAAAGATTGAGATAGCTCCTGTCCAGGGCTCTCAGACTGCCTGGGCAATTTGGCAGGTGGTGAAGAGACAGATGGTTGCTCTTCAGTGCTCTGGCCTTGGGAGGATGCGGAAGTCATTGAAGTGGATGCGTTAGCTGCCATCCATCCGACAACGGCTTCAATTTGTTCGTCACGCAGCAGTGGGGTACGGCGAGGTCCTACAAAGCTGCGCATGAAGGACTGTTGCCTGGTAAAAGTGGGGGATGCCAGGTCACTGGTGGCCGCAGCAGACACCGAATCCCCACGTCCTCTCCCTGCTGAATCCCCCCGTCCTCTCCCTGCTGAAACTCCACGGCCACGACCACGTGCCTTACTCCCTGCCTTCTTCATCTTGGTAGACTGATAGATAGGCAGAAAAGTAAAAAAGGGGTGGCTTAGTGTTCTTATTCCTGAACACCTGCTAACTAGTATAAGAAACACTAATTTGGCTAAGAGTGTGTGTACTACACTTTAATATGATCTAATGTGGCCTAGACAACTGTAAAGTGGAGTGTTTGGTGAACTTTATTTCCTTTATTTTTTTGGGGGGGGAAAGAAAAGGATGTGACCAAAGTTTGAAAGCTATAGTATCACAAACTTTTTGGAGCGATTACAATGCAGGAAGCTAACCTACAATGCAATTGATGAGGCTCCAAAAAATAGGGTGATACTAGCCTGGCTGGCCCTGAAGGGCACAAGCCAGCAAAAAGGCTCCTCTATCTAATCCTATATAGTGTTTGCAACCAACCAATGACAATGGATGCGGATGGAAGCACACTAATATAGGAGCAAAAATCTGGCTAAATTAGGTGCAAAAAAAGGACTATGTATGAGGCAGTGACGCACGCTGAGCGGACTACAGCTAGCGGTGGCTGTAGAACACACTGCAACGTGAGCTGCACTCACACACAGAGAGACCTATCAGACAGCCAAAAACAGTGCGGAGAAATGGGCTATAGCACTGAAAGGCTGCTGAAAGGCTCCGCTGTCCACTCCTTTAGTGTTTGCAACCAAAGTATATGGATACGTATGGAAGCACACTATACAGGAGAAAAAAAAAGCAGCAATAAAAGAAAAATGTGTATGAGGCAGAGACACACGCTGGGCGGCCAACAAGCAGACGTGCCTGCAGGACACACTACACAGCGTGGGTCTGCACTCACACAGCCCTTGCAGACAGCTATTAAAACAGCGCTGCTGGGCTACAAAAATGCTACAGTGGTGGATTATGTAGCCTGGGTAGAGCAATAGATATTTTAGATGATCGCTATTTCTAACTGTCCCTCACAGTCTTCAACAGCAGCCTGTCCCTAACTGAATTCACAGTAGAGTGACCAGAAATGGCGGCTGCAGCGGTTTTTATAATGCATCATGACATCATTTCAGCAGCCAATCACAGCCATGCCAGTAGTTAACATGCCTACATGCCTAGCAGGATATGCCCACACTTCTGAGGATCCACATTGGCTGAATCAAATCGAGCGGGCTCCTAGCATTATGGGAACTTCCGATTCCGGTATTCGATATGAAAAAAGTATCGGAACTAAGTATCGGAATTCCGATACAGCTAATATCGGCCGATACCCGATACTTGCGGTATCGGAATGCTCAACACTACTCACTATGCACCCACTGCCAATAGGACGCCAAAACCCAAATCGAGGAACCATATGTTGCTTAGCAAAGCTCTTAATTGATCACTGATTGCGAGAGCTCACTATAAAGACCTTAATGTCTCTAAATATGGCTTGTAGGTGATTTGCTCAGAAAACCACCAAATTGCCTCCTGTTATGATGATTCAAACCAACAACTATCAAAAAGAATGAGGAGACAATATACTATTGTCAAAACTTTAATGGATGCCGATCAAGATGTCATAAGATCAGACTATTCTTAGAAGGTTCAATAAATCATTCCATAAATAGTTACTCATCAACCCAGCCTTGATGAAGGTGTTATTGTTGCCCAGATAAAAGCTGAGTCCATTTATTATGGAAATATACAAACACTTGACAAATGGCCCCTACAGAGTGTCCAGGCCCGGATTGGCAATATAACCAACCGGGCATTTTCCCGCTGGGCCGCTGTCATGTGGGCCGCTTGCCAGCGGCTGCGGCCACTGTGGCTCCTGCCGCCGGCCCTCTGCGGGCACGGCGGTGATAGTTTCCAAGTTCCTCCCGCACTGCAGGGAGATAAGCCACCATGCCTCCCCCCACGCACCCCATCCTCGCCGTAGCATGAGACCCCCCCCGCCCCCGCAGCCACTCACAGTGTCGCTTGCCTTCTCTGTTCGCAGGACCTGTGATGAGGTCACAGGAGGGGAGGAGTCAGGGGGTCACATGATCAGGAGCCTTTGTCCAGACCCCTGATCATGTGACCCCCCTGACTCCGCCCCTCCTGTGACCTCATCACAGGTCCTGTGCGCACAGCCTTGCCTCTTGGTGTCTGCAAGACTCTGCTGTGCTGTTGTCATGGTGCTGGATGAGATAAGTATGTGTGGGGTCAGGAGGGGTTTACAGGGTAGATGTAGCAGGGCTGTATGTGTATGGGGTGTACTGAGCGGAGCCGTGTGTGTACGAGGTGTACGGCGCGGAGCCGTGTGTGTACGAGGTGTACGGCGCGGAGCCGTGTGTGTACGAGGTGTACGGAGCAGAGCCGTGTGCACGAGGTGTATGAAGCGGTGCCGAGTGCACGAGGTGTACGGAACAGAGCCACGTGTACGAGGTGTACGGAGCATAGTCGTGTATGTATGAGGTGTACGGAACAGAGCCGCGTGCACGAGGTGTATGAAGCGGTGCCACGTGCACGAGGTGTATGGAACAGAGCCACGTGTACGAGGTGTACGGAGCATAGTCGTGTATGTATGAGGTGTACGGAACAGAGCCGCATGCACGAGGTGTATGAAGCGGTGCCGAGTGCACGACGTGTATGGAACAGAGCCACGTGTACGATGTGTACGGAGCATAGTCGTGTATGTATGAGGTGTACGGAACAGAGCCGCGTGCACGAGGTGTATGAAGCGGTGCCACGTGCACGAGGTGTATGGAACAGAGCCGCGTGTACGAGGTGTACGGAGCGGAGTCGTGTATGTATGAGGTGTACAGAACAGAGCCGCGTGCACGAGGTGTATGGAGCGGAGCCGCGTGCACGAGGTGTATGGAGCGGAGCAGCGTGTACGAGGTGTACGGAGCAGAGCCGTTTGCATATGAGGTGTATGGAACAGAGCCAGGTGTACGGAGCAGAGCCGCGTGTATGAGGTGTACGGAGCAGAGCCGCGTGCACGAGGTGTACGGAACAGAGCCGCATGTACGAGGTGTACGGAGCAGAGCCGCGTGTACGAGGTGTACGGAGAGGAGCCGTGTGTGTACGAGGTGTATGGAGCGGAGCCGTGTGTGTACGAGGTGTACAGAGTGGAGCCGCGGGTACGAGGTGTATGGAGCGGAGCCGTGTGTGTACGAGGTGTATGGAGCGGAGCCGTGTGTGTACGAGTTGTATGGAGCGGAGCCGTGTGTGTACGAGGTGTATGGAGCGGAGCCGTGTGTGTACGAGGTGTACGGAACAGAGCCGCGTGTACGAGGTGTACAGAGCGGAGCCGTGTGTGTACGAGGTGTACGGAGCGGAGCCGTGTGTGTACGAGGTGTATGGAGCGGAGCCGTGTGTGTACGAGGTGTACGGAACAGAGCCGCGTGTACGGAACAGAGCCGCGTGCACGAGGTGTACGGAACAGAGCCGCGTGCACGAGGTGTACGGAGCTGAGCCGTGTGTACGAGGTGTACGGAGCGGAGACGCGTGTGTACGAAGTGTATGGAGAGGAGCCGTGTGTCTATGAGGTGTACGGAACAGAGCCGCGTGTACAAGGTGTACGGACCGGAGCCGCGTGTGTACTTGGTGTACGGAGCGGAGCCGCGTGTGTTTGGGGTATACGGAGCAGAGCCATATGTGTACGGGATGAACGGAGCGGAGCCAAGTGTGTACGAAGCATACAAAGCGGGCTTTTTCCACGGACACAGGAGTACACGGCGGACCCCCGAGTAGCATTTTAAAACACACACGTGATGTTCCACCTGAAGTGATGTGCTTGAAGCTGACCGGAAATGAGATAATTTCTTGAGGAGATTGTAACAGAACTAGGAATGCTTCAGATCCATCACCGTGTCCTCCTCCGACAGCGCAGACAGCAGGATCGCCTTGAAATCGGGGATGCCGGCCATGTGAGCGGATCATGATATGTCCTGCATCGGGAGGCTCAGGTGGACACTACAATGGGAGCCGGGCTGCTATAGTATCTTTATAGAATCTTTCTCATTCTCTGTTCTGTCTTTCCCTCATTTTCTTTCTCTCCCTCTCTGTTCTTTCTTTCTCTCTCTAATCTTTCTTTTTTCTTTCTCTCTCTGTTCTTTCTTTCCCCTCTTTCTTTCTTTTTCTTTCCTCTCTTTCTTTCTTTCTGTTCTTTCTTTCTTTTCTTTACTTTCTCTCTCTATTCTTTCTCTGTCTCTCTCTGTTCTTTCTTTCCCCTCTTTTTTTCTCTCTCTATTCTTTCTCTGTCTCTCTCTGCTCTTTCTTTCCCTCTCTGTTCTTTCACTGTCTCTCTCTGTTCTTTCTTTCTTTTTTCCCCTCTTTCTTTCTTTCTCTTTTTTCTCTCTCTCTCTCTGTTTTCTCTCTTCCTTAGTGCCAGTCAGCGCGCCGCAGTCGTTGTCCCTCTTACCCTTCCTCGAAAGTTGGGAGGTATGATAGGGGCAGCTATGACCAGGGGGTCTGGTTGCCCAATGGATAGCAGTTCTGCCAGGAATTCTGTCACCGTGTGTACAAAAGGGGACAGAGCTTTGGGAGGAGTACTGTACCTAAAATCCTGGGCACAGCTGTGACTACATGTTATATAGTCGTGTTAATCTCCTCTCACTTCTTGTAACCTACAAGTGTACAAAAATATTATATAGTCACCATATGACTAGTGGGCCTGTGTAACTTCAAATGCCAGGGCTGAATTTTAGTCCCAGTCCGGCCCTGAGAGTGTCCGCTGTAAAAACAGTAAATTTAGATATAGAAATATGGTATGCTATTTATATATACAAGTCTCATCAGAAGATGAGGACGTTTTTCCAGATGCCCAAAAATGGATTTGATTCATCAACGAGCAAACCGAATAGTAACTGTGGGACAAAAGCCCCAAGAACCCAGATCTTAGCTCTCTCAATAACTGGGTCCCACTTTAAATCCATTTTTTTGCATCTGGAAAAACGTCCTCATCTTCTGATGAGACTTGTATATATAAATAGCATACCATATTTCTATATCTATATTTACTGTTTTTACAGCGGACACTCTGTAGGGGCCATTTGTCAAGTGTTTGTATATTTCCATAATAAATGGACTCAGCTTTTATCTGGGCAACAATAACACCTTCATCAAGGCTGGGTTGATGAGTAACTATTTATGGAATGATTTAATGAACCTTCTAAGAATAGTCTGATCTTATGACATCTTGATCGGCATCCATTAAAGTTTTGACAATAGTATATTGTCTTCTCATTCTTTTTGATAGTTGTTGGTTTGAATCATCATAACAGGAGGCAATTTGGTGGTTTTCCGAGCAAATCACCTGCAAGCCATATTTAGAGACATTAAGGTCTTTATAGTGAGCTCTCGCAATCAGTGATCAATTAAGAGCTTTGCTAAGCAACATATGGTTCCTCGATTTGGGTTTTGGCGTCCTATTGGCAGTGGGTGCATAGTGAGATAAAGTCCACATGGTTGTGGTCATTCTGTATGACTGTTGGCTAACATCTAGTGCCCATATGATGTTATGGTCCTTGGTGACCCTCTAACTCTATATTGGGACATGTCTCTCCAAAATTCAGTTGACATCAATATGTCTACATTCTCTTTTAAGTAGGCCATAGGGGGCAATGAAAATTTGGTATATTTTACTACTTTCTTGATGTGGAACATTAGCGAATTTGCGCCGTTTCAACATATAGAATTATTCCCTCCGGTTTTTATTTCTAAGCATGGATGCAGTGGGCAGTTTACATGCCTTTTGGCCAATACAAGCTGGCCCTTTACACATGTATATGTGTCTTATGGTTGTCAGTAGGTTTAGTTACTGGTGGAGGTCTATTGCCCATTTGATGGTATTCTTCTATTATGACTCCTAAATTCTACACTGGGTCATGTGCCTTCAAACATATTTCGCTAATCTTTACAAAAACTGATAAAAATATTAAAAATAGCAATAGTATTACCAAGTTGGGGCAATTACGACCAGGTTTACATATGCTCACTGCCTTCTTGCTGAACGGCAGCATATCTTTTCCACCTTCGTATTCAGGTGTTATATTTGTAGCGGGTGCATTTCTGTAGGTTTTTATTTCGCCATTAACAGCTAGCATTTTACATTCGTGTTTCTAATTAAACAGTTGCCAACATATTTATTTGTCTGATTAAAAGACATTATTGAATGATAAAAAGGCCATTGTATTTACTGCTGCTTTAATGATACATAGCAACACATCTGCGCCGCTTTAACATTTGGGTTCATGTCCACTGCGCTTCATTTTTATAAGTGTGGCGGGTGGATTTCTGTATACGCCTGTTTATTAGTTTATATCAGCTGGTACCTTATATATGTGCACTATTGTGTCCTTTTGAATGTTTTCCGCGTTCGTTTGGTCATGAACCTGAATATGGCGCTTGCGCCGTGGATTATATACTTCAGCAAGTGGCCAGATATCGCTGCTCAACCGGCACATGCGCAACAGATCGTTCTGTGTGTGCCCGCAGTTCTGCCAACATTGGCTGCTACTCTGCGCAGGCGCTAGGTGGACCTATGGCGACGACCTTTCTCACACTAAGTGTGTTACTTCCGGGTTACAGACGCCGGCGCCTGTGCAATAGACTGTATTAATTCAGGACAAAGATCTTTCTTCGCTGCAATGGGCCACATGCTGTGTCTGTCTATCACCGCTCCCGTGGTAAGCATGTAAACAGCTGCGCTTCATTTGTAATTAACTAAGTATTTTTATTGAAACAAGTGACGGGCAGGCAGTACCCCTGACGAAGCCACATTGTGTGGCGACACGCGTTGGGTCTCTTGTTAGGCGTCGGTTCCCTGACTCTGCACAGCAGGAATCCAGAGCCAGACATCCAGCGGTCTCCCATTCTCCTCCGACCGCTCCGGGTGCTGCTCAGACTCGTTCTGACAGCCTGGATGTTGCTGCCACCTCTGGTGCAGCAATGGTAGCGCAACCTGCTCTGCAGGGAAATGCTCCAGAGGCTAAGTCCTCATGCCGTGCTACTGGGCATGCCCGCAAGGTGACCTCTCACTGGAGAGCAGGGGTCACGTGTTCAGGTCCTGTGTCGGATCTGATTGGTCCTTTCCAGGGTACTAGAAGGTCCCGGAAGTGCATGGCTATAAAAAGCCCGCATGCGCTAGTGTAGCATATTATGCTGTGTGTGTATGGTGATGGATGCATGGACTGGTGTCTGACTTATTATGAAACCCCTTCCCTTGGATAGTACGAATGGTGACTGTGTGTTGGGTTAGTCAGCTCCAGGTTGTGGCAAGCTACACGCCACTGTGCTTTCCACGCCTACACTAGCGTCCGTCGGTGCCTGGTTCTCGGCGCCGACGCTTGCGGCTATAGTTGCCGCTACGCTGCATTAACAGCAGCTATTGGTGTTCGCGGCTGCGACGCCACACGCCGGCTCCTGTGACATTAACGGGGCCAGCGTCTTTACATTTAGTTATGCCAAGCGACTCTGTGTCTGAACAGAGCCGCTCCTAGCGTTCGGGTGACGTTAACCCGTGCGCACTACTTCACCTTCTGGTGCATCTGCCATTGTCCAGCAGCACGGTGGACCCCGGGCGGCGAACGCACTTCCTATTATTTATATTTGGTGCGTTTCGCCGTCCCTAACATCTCTGCCCTCCTTGGTTCCACTCCAATTTACAAATGGTCCCTGTGCATTGAGCAACAGCGATCATACTATATTCTATAGGTGACTATTACAGCCTGGGTCTGTGCTACTCAATATGGAGATGCATTTGGCAACGTGAGGCGTGTCAAGGAGTTCTTTTCCTTGTTGGATTTATTGCTATGTACATAGGGGGTTAATATACAGGTAATTCGGGGCTCCGCTTCATTATTTCTCAGATGGTTATTTTAGCCTCTAGTATTTAATTGTGCATGCCCGGTTTTGCTTGTTTCATGCGAGGTAATTATAAGAGAAACAGCCTTGTCATGCATTTCTTATTTTCTACAATTGGCATTTGAGCCGACTTCTGTTTTTCTATATATTAAATCTAATATATTTTTTGGGGAAATTCTCCTGTGATCGCATGCCTCTATACTTATTTGTACCAATTGTAATACAAAATTGTGGTTTTAGGGCCATTGTTTCCAGCCTTTATATTTATAACATCTGTGTATTTACATGTAACTACAAATAAGTTTGTACCTTTCTACCAACCCAGGGTCATAGTGATTATATGGTATGCTATTTATATAGTTATAGGGCCGTCTCATTCACATGTTTGTTTGGAATGTTCAGCCAAGGGGGTGTGGCTCTATTATGAGCCTAGTAATTTGTGTATGTCACATGAGTGACGTATTTTAATGTTTTTAAATTTTTGTGTGTCGGTTATTTGTGTCTTAATAAAGATTAATATGCTATATCTTTGCTAAATCTTGTCTTGGGTGATCCCCGTTATGTGACCTATACTTTTCTTTCTCATTATATATGCTCTTGTTTATAGGTCTGGTTTGGATCCTTGTGTATGTCAGTGGTGCCCCCCCCTTATGGTTTTCTTTGTTATATAATCACTTATACTGCACTAAGAAAGGTGTACAAAATAAATAAAACTAATTCTTCACATCCTGTTGACTTTTTCATTCTGCCTCCAAAAGATCACAGCAAGGCTCAATGCACATTTATCCTGTGCTCAACATTGAGCTCTTACACAAGGGGTTTCCATGTAAATCTCTAAAATACATTATTCAGATTGAATCACTGATAGAAGATTCCCTATAATGAGGCAGATGGAGGCATAGTGGATGCCGTCTGACCTGTGATCCAGCTGTGTCCGTTATTTTAGGATTGCATAAAAGTGCCGTTGGACACAGTTTTGTGCACTTCGAAAAGAAGCACACCGTTGAACAAAGGCCAAACGGAGTCCAGAGTAAATATGCTGCCTCACTATAGTGAATGGCTCAGTCAGTGGTTTCATCTGAATCACGTCACTCGGCGATTTAGATGGAAACCTCAAAGTAAGTGGTGAGTGTAGAGCGATCCCAAACGTTATGTAAAATGTTCCCAATAAAAGCTTCAATTCAATACACATTAAAAGCAAGATCTGGCTCACGTTCATCATCTGTTATCGGAAATATAGGGGGCTTCCACGTTACTGGTAGCACAAAGACTCTGGTAAAGCAAAATGCCTCCATAACCCTCCAAAAGAAATTCAGCAAATTCTTTGCTCCCAAATCCAAATGCCCCCCTCCCTTCTGAGCCCCACAGTGTACCTAAACCACATATTGAGTCCACATTTGGCATTTCTAAAGTGATGAGAGCCCACCTAACTTACATATGCATGCCTCCAGAAGCACGGGCTGGGCATAATGTACTGGTGACTGCAGCGTACTGGTCACTACAACGTACTGGTCGCTACAACATACTGGTCACTACAACAGCAGTATTCAATTTTCACTCAGCAACATTCATTGATGCTTGTTTCTGAAAAATGCTCATGGAGTCAAAATCATCACAACATCTGTAGATAAATGCACCAAGGGGTATAGTTTCCTAAATGGGGTCACTTGAGGGGGGATTCTGCTCTTCTAGCAATTAGGGGCTCACTCTGTATATGGAGTCTGCTAACTGTTTTAAAAAAATTCTGCGCTCCAGGAGGCAAATAGCTCTCTGTTCCTCCTGATTCTCTCCATATGGCTAAGCAGTACTGTACAGCCACATAAGAGGCAATGCCACATTCAGTAGAAATTGTGGGACAAATTTTGGTGTCATTTTTATCCAATTCTTTTGTGAAAATGTCAAATCTTGTGCTAAAATCAAATTTGGGTGGTCAAAATGTAGTTATTTTGTCTTCACTGCCCAATGGTTTAAAATTCTGTGATGCACCCATGGTGTCAATATGATCACTGCATCCCTAGATGAATTCATTGAGCGGTATAGTTTATAAAATGGGGTCACTTATGGGGTGTTTTGCTGTTCTGACACCTCATGGGCTCTCCCAGTGGGTCATGTCTCCTGCAAGCAATCTGGTCCTCCTTGCCTTCTGAGCTTTGCACTGTGCCAGAAAAATATTTCCCGATTACTTGTATGGCGCACTGGGGAAAAAATGGACCTCAATTTCTTGTAAAAAAAAAATTCCTATTAACCCATAGAAAAATTAAAAACTTGTGGCTAAAACATTTAAGTGGTAGAAATGTAATTTATTCTTTCTTCACTGCTCAGTGGTATAAAACTCTGTGAGGCACATGTGGTGTCAATATGATCACTGCACCCCTAGATGATTTCATTGGGGAGTGTACTGTAGTTTGTAAAATGAGGTCACATATTGGGAGTTTCTGTTGCTCTGGCACCTCAGGGGCTCTGCCAATATGATATGGCACCCTCAAACCATTTTAGCAAAACTCCAATATGGCACCTCTTCCCTTCTGAGCTTTGCACTGTACCTCAAAAGTAGTTTTCCCCCACAAATGGGGTATCGGCAAACTCAGGAGAAAATGAACAACAATTTTTGGGGTCCTTTTTCCTGTTGGCCTTGTGAAAATAAAAAAATTTTGGATCTGAAGTAAATTTTTTGGGAAAAAAAGTTAAATGTTCATTTTTTTTCCACATTCCAAAAATTCCTGTGAAGCACCTGAGGGGCTAATAATCTTCTTGAATGTGGTTTTGAGCACCTTGAGTGGTGCAGTTTTTAGAATGGTGTCACTTTTGGGTATTTTCTATCATATAGACTCCTCAAAGTGACTTCAAATGTGATATAGTCCCTAAAAATAAAATGGTGTCATAAAAGTGAGAAATAATTGGTCAAATTTTAACCCCATATACAGTTGTGGCCAAAAGTATTGCCACCCCTGCAATTTTGTCAGATAACACTCGGTTTCTTCCTGAAAATGATTGCAAACACAAATTCTTTGGTATTATTATCTTCATTTAATTTGTCTTAAATGAGAAAACACAAAAGAGAATGAAGCAAAAAGCAAAACATTGATCATTTCACACAAAACTCCAAAAATGGGCCAGACAAAAGTATTGGCACCCTCAGCCTAAAACTTGGTTGCACAACCTTTAGCCAAATTAACTGCGACCAACCGCTTCCGGTAACCATCAATTAGTTTCTTACAATGCTCTCTTGGAATTTTAGACCATTTTTCTTTGGCAAACTGCTCCAGGTCCCTGATATTAGAAGGGTGCCTTCTCCAAACTGCCATTTTTAGATTTCTCCACAGGTGTTCTATGGGATTCAGATCTGGACTCATTGCTGGCCACCTTAGAAGTCTCCAGTGCTTTCTCTCAAACCATTTTCTAGTGCTTTTTGAAGTGTGTTTTGGGTCATTGTCCTGCTGGAAGACGCATGACCTCTGAGGGAGACCCAGCTTTCTCACACTGGGCCCTACATTATGCTGCAAAATTTGTTGGTAGTCTTCTGACTTCATAATGCCATGCACACGGTCAAGCAGTCCAGTGCCAGAGGCAGCAAAGCAACCCCAAAACATCAGGGAACCTCCGCCATGTTTGACTGTAGGGACCGTGTTCTTTTCTTTGAATGCCTCTTTTTTGCTCCTGTAAACTCTATGTTGATGCCTTTGCCCAAAAAGCTCTACTTTTGTCTCATCTGACCAGAGAACATTCTTCCAAAACGTTTTAGGCTTTTTCAGGTAAGTTTTGGCAAACTCCAGCCTGGCTTTTTATGCCTCGGGGTAAGAAGTGGGGTCTTCCTGGGTCTCCTACCATACAGTCCCTTTTCATTCAGATGCCGACGGATAGTACGGGTTGACACTGTTGTACTCTCGGACTGCAGGGCAGCTTGAACTTGTTTGGATGTTAGTCGAGGTTCTTTATCCAACATCCGCACAATCTTGCGTTGAAATCTCTTGTCAATTTTTCTTTTCCGTCCACATCTAAGGAGGTTAGCCACAGTGCCATGAGCGTTAAACTTCTTGATGACACTGCGCACGGTAGACACCGGAACATTCAGGTCTTTGGAGATGGACTTGTAGCCTTGAGATTGCTCATGCTTCCTCACAATTTGGTTTCTCAAGTCCTCAGACGGTTCTTTAGTCTTCTTTTTCTCCATGCTCAATGTGGTACACACAAGGACATAGGACAGAGATTGAGTCAACTTTAATCCATGTCAACTGGCTGCAAGTGTGATTTAGTTATTGCCAACACCTGTTAGGTGCCACAGGTAAGTTACAGGTGCTGCTAATTACACAAATTAGAGAAGCATCACATGATTTTTCGAACAGTGCCAATACTTTTGTCCACCCTCTTTTTTATGTTTGGTGTGGAATTATATCCAATTTGGCTTTAGGACAATTCTTTTTGTGTTTTTTCATTTAAGACAAATTAAATGAAGATAATAATAACAAAGAATTTGTGTTTGCAATCATTTTCAGGAAGAAACTGAGTATTATCTGACAGAATTGCAGGGGTGTTAATACTTTTGGCCACAACTGTAACTTACTAAAAAAAATGTTGGTTCCAAAATTGTGCTGATGTAAAGTTAACATACAAATATCCTGAACTAAAAGTAAAAAATATACTGCAAATAATGCATAAAGGTAATAATAATAATAAGGGTATTTAGTAAACATAATTTTGATCAAAATAATGCACAAGCCATCCCGCCACGTCACGGCAACCCTTGTGGGACAGTCCCTACTCTAGTATTTAAAACCTTTTCACTTGCCAAGTGGCGTGAATGTGAATAAGGGTCGAGCGGCTGAACCACTTGTAACAGCTTAGGCCAGACTGGATGGCTTTCCCAGCTCAGAAAGAGGGCGGTCACACCCCTATATGCACTGAATGCACAATGAAATGAATAAAAAACAAATCTGAACTGAGAAAAGTAAGTTAATGTGTATGCACAATGTAAGTGCATATTTACACATGACCATTAACCAGAGAAAACAAAAAGCAAAAAACACACAAATATCCTGAACTAAAAGTAAAAAATATACTGCAAATAATGCATAAAGGTAATAATAATAATGAGGGTATTTAGTAATAGCCGCTCGACCCTTATTCACATTCACGCCACTTGGCAAGTGAAAAGGTTTTAAATACTAGAGTAGGGACTGTCCCACAAGGGTTGCCGTGACGTGGCGGGATGGCTTGTACATTATTTTGATCAAAATTATGTTTACTAAATACCCTCATTATTATTATTACCTTTATGCATTATTTTCAGTATATTTTTTACTTTTAGTTCAGGATATTTGTGTTTTTTGCTTTTTGTTTTCTCTGGTTATTGGTCATGTGTAAATATGCACTTACATTGTGCATACACATTAACTTACTTTTCTCAGTTCAGATTTGTTTTTTATTTTTTTGTAAAGTTAACATGTAGGAAATGTTACTTTTTAAGTATTTTGTCATGATCCCAGTGCAGGTTTTTGAGCTGCACACCGGGAGTTAATGTCTGGAGCTCTGTGCAGGTTTTGACCTGCACACTTGGGGTTAATGATTGTGGCCTCTTTCTGGTTCTGGGAGAGCTTCATAAACCTCTGGGTAGCTTCAATCCCTGCCAGTTATACTTTTGCCTTTGGCCTAGTGTGCTGACCCCCGTATGCCTGTTTGTTGCTATAGCTTGTTTATATGGTTCTGACCCGATTCTGTTTCCCGTTGTGAGTTTGCCTGTTGTTTTTGTACTGTGTAGCTATCTGTGTATGACTCATTGCCTGTGACCTGACTACTCTCTGCTCGCCCCTCTTGTACCTTGCAGCTATCTGTGTATGACTCATTGCCTGTGACCTGACTACTCTCTGCTCGCCCCTCTTGTACCTTGCAGCTATCTGTGTATGACTCATTGCCTGTGACCTGACTACTCTCTGCTCGCCCCTTTGGTACCTTGCAGCTATCTCTGTGTGTGACTCATTGGCTACGTCCTGACTATTCTCACTGTCTATTCCCCTTGGTAACTTTGTCTCGCAGTTACTCTGCTAGGAATTGTCTTGCAGCTCCTAGCTCTGTGGAGTTTAGGCCACGCCTCTAGCAGTCACGTGCTTCAGGTCCTGCGGCTCTGAAGTTCGCATCTATTCGGTTGCTGCCCGCTCCACAGGTAGCTTTGAGCACGCTTTCGCTTTACTCAGGGCACGCGCACTGGTTCAGTGAGCAAGTTCAGTGTGGTGTCTCTGACATTATAACTTGCCTACAATTTTTTTTTCTCTCCTCACTTCTGCAGCATGGACCCAATGTGTGCTTTATCTGAGCAGGTGAAAAGCTTGACTCAGTCACTGCAGAAGCTTAGTTTGGAACACCAAGCTCTGGCCCAGTCCCAACGGCGGGTTGAGGACTCAGTTCAGGGGGTACTTTCCGCTGGCTTCCAGCAGGTGGGGAATAGAGATGTCATTTTAGTCCCACCTGAATCCCCGGTTAAATTACCAGATATGTTTTCTGGTAACAAGGATGATTTCAGGGCATTTAAGGAGGGCTGTAAGCTTTTTTTTTTCTTTGAGACCCCGCTCCTCTGGGGATGAAAAACAGAGGGTGGGGGTGGTGATGTCCCTGCTTAGGGGGTCTCCACAAGCCTGGGCATTCTCGCTTTCCTCTTCTGCCCCTGAGAGAATGTCTGTGGATGCATTTTTTGAAGCCTTAGGGCTTATTTATGATGAGCCTGATAGAGTGCGGTTGGCTGAGGACAAAGTGAAGAGTGTCTGTCAGGGGGAGCACTCGGCCGAATGGTTCTGTACTGAATTCAGACGTTGGGCAGTGGAGATTTCCTGGAGTGACGCCGCCCTGCGGGGGGCTGTTCCACAGAGGCCTGTGTGAATGTCTGAAGGATGCTTTGGCACTTCATCCTCGCCTGACTCCCTGGAGGATGCCATGGACCAAGCGGTTCGCATGGATCGCAGGCTGCGGGCTAGAGGCATTATGCAATGGGAAACACCCTTATTCTTCAGTGGAGATGAGACCCAGACTCTTCCTATGGCTATGGAGGTGAACGCTGTCACCTGTGAGGGAAAGGAAAGAAGACGCCGCCGGGAAAAGCAGTTGTGCTTCTATTGTGGGAAATCTGGACATTGGAAGAAGGACTGCCCCTCCTGTCCGTCATCCTCCAAGATGGCGGGAAACGACTAGGTCTGGGTAGTAATCGAGGAGGCTACCCAGACCTTCAGGTACAATTTTCCTCATGTGGAAAAATGGTGCTGCAGGTGGAACTGGAACTTGGTTATGGTCCTGTTCAGACCACTGCTTTTATTGACTGCGGTTCGGCTGTGAACCTGATTGATACCAAGGTTATGACTCTTTATAAGATAGGGACAGTCAGGCTTCACGATCCTGTTAAACTTGTGGCAATTGACTCATCTCCTCTTACCCAAGACGGTATCTGTTGCAGGTCTGAACTTTTTTCTCTAAAAGTGGGTTCCACTCATGTGGAGAAACTAAGTTGTCTGGTGGTAGATAACTTGCCTGCAGGACTGGTACTGGGGATGCCTTGGCTTCAACGCCATAATCCTACCATTGATTGGGTTACAGGGGAAATCACTCAATGGGGATGCAATAGTAAATGTGGTAACCGGGGACATCTTGTTAACGCTGTTAAATCAGTGTCTGTGTCGTCTGTCGATCTGGAAGGTATTCCGGAGTACCTGAAAGATTTTGAAGACGTTTTTTCCAAAAGTGAGGCTGAGGCGCTGCCACCACATAGACCCTATGATTGTGCCATTGATTTAGTACCCGGAGCCAAGTTACCTAAGGCTCGATTGTTCAATTTGTCTGGGCCTGAGCGCCAAGCCATGAAGGAGTACATACCTGAGAGTCTCCGCAAAGGGCATATCAGGCCTTCTTTGTCACCTGTGGCAGCAGGGTTCTTCTTTGTGAAGAAAAAAGATGGTGGTTTGCGGCCGTGCCTCGACTTTTGGGAACTGAACAAGATAACGGTTAGGAACTCTTACCCGCTTCCCCTCATCCCAGACTTATGTAACCAGTTAGCTGGGGCCCAATGGTTCTCCAAGTTGGATCTGCGGGGGGCCTACAATCTGATAAGGGTTCGGGAAGGGGACGAGTGGAAAACGGCATTCCTCACATCAGAAGTACTCTTCGAGAACCTGGTAATGCCATTTGGGTTAAGTAATGCACCCGCTATTTTCCAAAATTTCATCAATGTTGTGTTTTCTGATCTGATAGGCCGTTTTGTTATTACTTATTTGGATGATATTTTGGTGTATTCCCCGGACAGTCAATCTCACTTGCAACATCTAAAGACTGTTCTCCAGAGACTCAGGGAGAACCAATTGTTCGCCAAATTGGAAAAATGTTCGTTTTTTGTACAGGGGCTGTCTTTTTTGGGGTTGATTGTGTCCTGTGAGGGGTTTCGTATGGATCCTAAGAAGGTGCTGGCGATTGCTGACTGGGTTCAGCCTCGAGATCTCAAGGGGCTCCAGCGCTTCTTAGGATTTGCGAACTATTACCGGAGATTCATTAAAGGTTTCTCACAAGTGGTTAAACCACTCACGGATCTTACCCAGAAGGGAGCTGATGTAAAAAATTGGTCTGTACTCGCTAAGGAATCCTTCTCAGCAATTAAGAAATGTTTTATGTCTGCCCCGGTGTTGGTGCAACCTGACCCGTCCAAACCATTCATTGTGGAGGTGGATGCTTCTGAAGTGGGGGTGGGGGCTGTGCTGTCCCAGGGTCCGGCCACCCTTACCAATCTCAAACCCTATGCCTTCTTCTCCAAGAAGTTCTCTTCAGCTGAGAAAAACTATGATGTAGGCAATAGAGAACTTCTTGCGGTCAAGCTGGCATTTGAGGAATGGAGGCACTTTTTGGAAGGGGCGGCTCACCCTATCACGGTTGTCACGGATCACAAAAATTTGGCATACCTTGAATCTACTAAGAGGCTTACTCCTAGACAGGCCTGTTGGTCACTTTTTTTCACGATTTCAGTTCTCAATTACTTTTCGACCGGGATCCAAAAATGTTAAAGCGGATGCCCTGTCCAGAAGTTTTGATCCAGTGTCTCCCCCTGAGCCGCCGTCCTCCATTCTTCCCCCAGGGGTGGTAGTGGCGGGGGTCTCAACTGAGTTGGAACAAGAAATCCTAAGGGCTCAGGCCCTAGCTCCGGCAACCAGGCCAAGCGATAAACTGTTTGTTCCAGATTCATTGCGGCCTAGACTTCTGCAGGAGTTTCATGATTCTAGGCTGAGTGCTCATCCAGGTATCACGGCCACTAGAGAGGCAGTAACCAGGGGTTTTTGGTGGCCTTCATTAAGGTCCGATGTCAAGGAATTTGTTTCTGCTTGTGGCATGTGTGCCCATTCCAAAAGCTCGCATAACCGACCGGCTGGGGAACTCATACCTTTACCGGTTCCTGATAGGCCATGGACTCATCTTTCCATGGATTTTATTACCGGTCTTCCACCTTCCAGGGGCAATACCGTGATCTGGGTGGTGGTGGACAGGTTTTCTAAACAGGCCCATTTCATTCCCTTGGCAGCATTACCTTCAGCAGAAACATTGTCAAGGTTGTTTGTGCAGCATGTGGTCCGATTGCATGGGGTACCCCTGAATGTTGTGTCTGACAGAGGTGTGCAGTTTGTGGCCAAATTTTGGAGGGCGTTCTGTATGAAATTGGGCATCTCACTCTCCTTCTCGTCGGCGTATCACCCGGAGAGCAATGGTCAGACGGAACGCACCAATCAATCCCTGGAACAAATTCTCAGGTGTCTGACCTCCGCCAGACAGTAGGATTGGTGTGATGCGTTACCGTTGGCTGAATTCACTTTTAACAACCGGGTGAGTCAGTCCACCAACATGTCCCCATTCCTGATTAACTACGGCTTTAATCCGCATTTTGGGGAGTTTTCTCGGGTGGATTCCGGTTGTCCAGGAGCAGAGGGGTCCGTTCAATGGTTAAAAAACCTCTGGGCTGAAGTCCGGCGTAATATCTCTCGGGCCCAGGGGAGATACAAATATTTTGCGGACAAAAAGAGAGTCTCGGGAGACATGTTTCAGGTGGGAGAGAAGGTTTGGCTCTCCACGCGTAACATCAACTTAAAGGTACCATCAGTTAAGTTGGGACCAAAGTTCATTGGTCCGTACGAGATTATGGAGATAGTCAACCCTGTGGCATATAGGTTGCGTCTCCCCGCCTCCTTAAAAATATCTAATGTGTTCCATAAGTCTCTGTTGAAACCAGCAGGATCTGTCAAAGAGAACTCTGAGACTGTTGTTCCTCCAGTGCTGATGGAGGGTCAATTGGAGTATGAGGTCGGACATATTGTGGACTCTCGGCGGGTGCGCCGCTCTTTGCAGTACCTGGTCCACTGGAAGGGATATGGACCAGAAGAGCGCTCATGGGTCCCTGATCGTTCGGTACATGCAGATCGCCTGGTTCAGGCGTTCCATGCCAAGTACCCGGGGAAGCCTGGGGGTCCAGAGGCCCCCCGTTGAGAGGGGGGTACTGTCATGATCCCAGTGCAGGTTTTTGAGCTGCACACCGGGGGTTAATGTCTGGAGCTCTGTGCAGGTTTTGACCTGCACACTTGGGGTTAATGATTGTGGCCTCTTTCTGGTTCTGGGAGAGCTTCATAAACCTCTGGGTAGCTTCAATCCCTGCCAGTTATACTTTTGCCTTTGGCCTAGTGTGCTGACCCCCGTGTGCCTGTTGTTGCTATAGCTTGTTTATATGGTTCTGACCCGATTCTGTTTCCCGTTGTGAGTTTGCCTGTTGTTTTTGTACTGCGTAGCTATCTGTGTATGACTCATTGCCTGTGACCTGACTACTCTCTGCTCGCCCCTCTTGTACCTTGCAGCTATCTGTGTATGACTCATTGCCTGTGACCTGACTACTCTCTGCTCGCCCCTCTTGTACCTTGCAGCTATCTGTGTATGACTCATTGCCTGTTATCTGACTACTCTCTGCTCGCCCCTCTGGTACCTTGCAGCTATCTCTGTGTGTGACTCATTGGCTACGTCCTGACTATTCTCCCTGTCTATGCCCCTTGGTAACTTTGTCTCACTGTTACTCTGCTAGGAATTGTCTTGCAGCTCCTAGCTCTGTGGAGTTTAGGCCACGCCTCTAGCAGTCACGTGCTTCAGGTCCTGCGGCTCTGAAGTACGCATCTATTCGGTTGCTGCCCGCTCCACAGGTAGCTTTGAGCACGCTTTCGCTTTACTCAGGGCACGCGCACTGGCTCAGTGAGCAAGTTCAGTGCGGTGTCTCTGACATATTTTGTGTGACATATCTCAGTACATTAGGTCATGAAAAAACAATCTCAGAATCACTGGGATCTGTTGAAGCGTTCCAGAGTTAGTAAGTTTATTAACTCTTTACATGCATCACAGGAATTAACCCCATTACCCCCAAGGGTGGTTTGCACGTTAATGACCAGGCCAATTTTTACAATTCTGACTACTGTCCCTTTATGAGGTAATACGAGTAAGGCCAGGGTCACACTTGCGAGTGTGATGCGAGAAATTTGCACGAGTCTCCAGCATCAATATCCGGCACTTCCAGTGGCACTCAGGACTGAAGTGTGCGGCTGCATGTATTTATATGCAGCCATACACTCTGGTCCGAGTGCCGGCGGCAGTGCCTGGTATTGATGCAAATTTCTCGGATCACACTCGCAGAGTATTAGATGATTCAAACCATAAATCTCTGTATAAGTGTTTGATATATTGATATAGAAGGGTTAATGGTTTGCCTTTAATTGCCTTTTGCCTTTAACTGCTAGAATTTATTATCATGACACAGCAGTCTCCTCTTCAAGGAAACTATGCTTCTTATCATATATGTTCTCAATAGTCAGCCACAGCATGTTTTGGGTACATGGTAAACAAGGTATGACCCTGAGGTGACGGTGGGGGCTACATGAGCTCCATAGAGTTACATATTTGTTGTAAATGGTATAAAAGATTGCCTTGTGTTTCATTACGTCAGATAAAGTGACTTGCTCACAATCTGTGTGCAGTTTTCTTTTTTTCCAAGCACTTGTAAATTAAGGGTGTAACCTCATAATTTGGTCTCACTGGTGATCTGGAATGTCTGACTTTGGGTCAGAACGGACAGCTACAACAGTTTGGCGCCCGAACACGGGACCGTGGTAACCAGCCTATTCGGAATCCATATGTGGGAGCTTCCTGGAAGGTTGGACTTGCATGTCCAACCTTCCAGGAAGCTCCCACACATGGATTCCGAATAGGCTGGTTACCAGCCTCACCTTGCTGCTGCTGGATTTTGCATAATCCAGCTGCAGCAAGGTGAGAAAATTTATTCTTACACGTTTTGCACTTGCAATCTCTCTGGATCTCTCCATATCTCTGGGTAAAGGCTGTACAGCACGGTTCAAAAGAACCTACATCACCAGTATGCCCGTATGAGAGTTGAATAATAGAGTAATAAGATAATAATTGTCACCTGTATTATCTGTCAATCTGTTCTGTCAATATACTAACTGGTTGTGTACAGTGTAGCACAGAGCTGGGATAGACTCCGTGCAGTGTTGATATTTTGGTCATTTTGGATTGGCAGTAAATCATATGAGGCTGTATTTTGTATAGGGATATGGTTTTTGGTTTTTGTCATCTTTGTTGTTCTTGTTGTTTAAGAAGTTGGCTTTGGTGTTCTCAGAGTGTCAGTGGACACTGCTGTAGTTTCATAAGTTGTGTTAATTTCAAAGTGCAAAATAGGCAGGCTGTGTGAATCCTCGTATGTATGTCTAGGAGAACCTCTGAATGAGATGAGAGATGAGTAATTGAGTATAATTGATATAAATAAGTCCCTGATTGATGAGGGGTTCCGTTAGGTGTGGGTCTCTGTATGTGACAGAGGGCATTATTCAACTCACTTTGAGCTGAATTAGGCGGAGTGATTGAGATAAGGGATTTTTGTTCTCTTCTTTTTGTAAAATCATCTGACCACTAGAGATGAGCGACTTTTGCCTTTTTAGGGTCGAGTCGGGTTTCATGAAACACGACTTTCTCAAAAGTCGGGTTGACCAAAATCGGCCGACTTTCATGAAAAGTCGGCGAAACAAGTCGTGAAACACGAAACCCAATACAAGTCAATGGAGAAGAAAAGTCGGTAGGACTGTAAACACACCTGGCATGACTTTTAACCCTTCTTGAGGAAGAAGAAGAAGATGATGATGAAGAAGAAGATGATGGAGATTATGAAGAAGAAGAAGAAGAAGATGAAGAAGATGATGAAGAAGAAGAAGAAGAAAAAGATGGAGAAGATGGAGAAGAAGGAGAAGAAGAAGAGGATGGAGAAGATGAAGAAGATGAAGTAGAAGAAGAAGATGGAGAAGATGATGATGAAGAAGAAGAAGATGGAGAAGATGAAGAAGATGAAGTAGAAGAAGAAGATGGAGAAGATGATGAAGAAGAAGAAGATGGAGAAGATGAAGAAGATGATGAAGAAGATGGAGAAGATGATGAAGAAGATGGAGAAGATGAAGAAGAAGATGGAGAAGATGAAGAAGAAGAAGATGGAGAAGATGAAGAAGAAGAAGATGGAGAAGATGAAGAAGAAGAAGAAGAAGATGGAGAAGATGGAGAAGAAGGAGAAGAAGAAGAAGAAGATGGAGAAGATGAAGAAGAAGAAGATGAAGAAGATGATGATGATGAAGAAGATGGAGAAGATGAAAAAGAAGATGAAGATGATGAAGAAGATGGAGAAGATGATGAAAAAGATGGAGAAGATGAAGAAGATGATAATGGAGACGATGAATAAGAAGAAGATGAAGAAGTCTTATCCTTCTTCTTCATCTACTCCATCTTCTTCTTCTCCATCTTCTTCATCTTCTTATTCTTCTTCATCTTCTCCATCTTCTTCTTCTTCTCCATCTTCTTCTTCTTCTCCATCTTCTCCATTTTCTCCATCTTCATCTTCTTCATCTTCTTCATCTTCTCCATCTTCTTCTTCTTCTCCATCTTCTCCATCTTCTTCATCTTCTCTATCTTCTTCTCCATCTTCTTCTTCTTCTCCATCTTCTCAATCTTCTTCTCCATCTTCCTCATTTTCTTCTCCATCTTCTCCATCTTCTTTATCATCTTCTGAATCTTCTTCATCATCTTCTTCTTCTTCTTCTCCTTCTTTTTCATCTTCTCCATCATCTTCTACTACTTCTACTTCATCTTCTTCTTCTTTTTCTTCTCCCCCTTCTTCTTCTTCTTCTTCAGTTCAGCGAAACCCGACTTTGGCCCTAGGGTCGCCGATCACATGGCCGACCTAACCCCAAGGTCTGACTTTGCCAAAAGTCGGCGGCTTTTGAATTTTTTCGACCCGTTTCGCTCAACTCTACTGACCACTGAAAAGTGAAAGGAAAAAAAAATCCCTGAATGAGCATGCATGAATGAATCATCACACATCATTTTGTGTCCAGAGATTATTACCTTTCTAGTTCTTGTGGGAGATCCCGGACAGATGCGTTATAGACATTTCAAATCTAAAGTACTTCTGAGACTGAATGAATTGAGTAATGATATAGCTCGTGTTATATGTGGCATTACATTGTAAAGTTTCCTGGATGCATTTGGCAAGAAAAGGGCAAGGCTCGGTTACTCACATTATACAGTTATCCGCTCTTATAGTGAAATCCTGTGGTTTTGAGGGTTTTGCAAAAATTGATTTTGTCTAAGAACAGCTGCATTCTGTTTCTGTGTGAAGGACACTAAATTTCTAAAATTCTGATGGGAGGGGTGAATGATGCTCCTGCGCAACTGCTTGTGTGTTCCTCCTCTCCATTCTTATCTGCGCTGAGTGTCTAATGGGAGGGAGAATGATGCCCCTGTGCGGTTCTCCTCTGATATCTGCGCTGAGTGTCTAATGGGAGGGGACATGGAGCTGCACTGAAGATTCTCTGCATTTCTGTCCTTGGTGTAATGCTCGCTAGGAGATTTGTGCATTTTAAAGCAACAGTACTTAATTTGAAGTGGAATGAAATTTTGTAAGTTGAAGATGGAAGTTGAAAGTAAAATATGGTGCCTAATTTAGAAGGACACTTGTAAGTGATTGTTTGGTCATTAATGTATTTGTACCTGCTTCTAGTTGTGTGATTGATATATAGCAAATTGTGGATCAACAGAAGGAGGTAGCCAACTGCACGGCTGATATAGAAGGTTAGAGGCCTATCACATCAGGGACTTCTTACTTTAGTCAGCGGGTTTTTTTGTTGTGGGTGAGAGGCGAGGGCAAGGAGCCTTCCGGCTACATCTTCGCAGGCTCGTTCTGACTTGCTATGTGTGGCCTGTAAGACAAGGTCCAGGCACACTAGAAAGGCATTTTAGAATAAAGGTGAGTTGTCTAAGTTGAAGCAGCCTTCCCACGTTCCATGGAGCTAGACTAGTAGATAAAAGGCCTATTCCTATTCTAGTCAGCTGATCCAGCGGGTGAGAGGTAAAGAGCCTTCCCGTTACATTCTGTAGGTCTACCGGGTGAGAGGCAAGGAGCCTTCCTGCTACACCTTGGCAGGCTCGCTCTGACTTGCTACGTGTGGCCTGTAAGACAAGGTCCAGGCACACTAGAAGGGCATTTCAGAATAAAGGTGAGCTGTCAGGAGAATAAGTTGAAGCCATGGGCAACTTGTTCTGTGTACAGTCGGTGCCCCCAATGGGATCCAAGACAGCTATGCAGATTGTAAAAGACAGAGAAGGAAAGGAAGCAGTGAAAGATGTGGGGCCAATATTGAAAAAGGCAAAAATGCTTGAGTGTGAATGTTTGTACAAAAAAAGGCACAGACAAGTGAAGAAAATAGCAAGTGAATAAATGATGTTTGAGAATATGCAGCAGTAAAGAAGTAAGGTGTATTATGAATGTTTTGATTGACATAATTTAACCAGAGACCCAGACAAAACAGATGGACTTGTAAACACTGTGGTCAGATTCAGACAAACCCAAACTGAATAGCTACTTGTGTGACCTGTGCTACCGACCTAAGCTAGTTGTGCTAAATCCTGTCCAGACAAGATCATATGGAGTGACATAAGAAGCTGACATAATAGTGTGGTTAGTGGGTAGTGGGAACATTGACCTTTGAGGAGTAAGCTGACAGTAGACAACAGACGACCAACCACATATGGACCTAGAAGGGTGACTAGAGTAAGAAAGATGCAGAAGTGTTATCCTTGGAGCCCCTCTGACCAGCTAGGTATGCTGAAGTAGCTGACTGAACCTGAGTACCAACCTTTCCCGTTTTATAGACAAATAAAGAAAATACAGTGGACATACTGTATAAGTGTACCTGGGCAGACCTAGAGAGGTTGGTGAGTTTAAAGGCAGGTGACGCCCTAGGACACATAATTAAGACACATACAGATGTGGCAAAGAATCAGGCTTGGGGCATGGATGATAAATCTGCACGGTCTGGAGAGACGTACTGTGAATCATTAAAACAATGGGCTGCAGTGAAACAATCAAAGCAGTCTGTACTCCTGACTAACGTGACACAGCAAAGAGGAGAGAGTGTAGAGATGTACTTTGGACAGGTACAGCTGAAATGGGCAGACATGGGGTACATTCGCATAAACCCACTTGATATTAAAATACTGATGAATGTATTCATTGATGGTATGAACAAAGACTTACGAGATGCAGTACAGGCAGCCAGACCTGAATGGAGACATGTAGATCCGAAAGATCTCCTTATGGTAGCTAAAGGAGTTGAACAAACAAGGATGATAAGACAACCTGTCATGTACAGTATGCTGGAGCACAAGGAAAATGTGACGAACGTCAGCTTACGCTGAGTCGTTTTCCTTTTGGATGAGTGGACCCTCTGGGCCATGGCACCCACCTAGGGTGAGCTAACCTAGTGAGGAACCACCCCCTATACAGGGAGTGTCAGGGGCAAGACCGAGGGGGTGAGCCACCACGACAGCTGGACCAGATGGCCGGCTCAGGGAAACAAGACAAGGCGAGACGAGACGTTAGCTCAAAGAAACTTCATTTAAGGAATGCTTCAGGGATAACATCAGGTACAAACATAACCAGAACAGGGACAACATAGCAATGTGCATGCAAGGGCATGCCAAAGTCCAAGCATGGTACGTGCAGATGGTAGGCGGAGGCACGATGACATCAAACTCCGGACAGCAAGCGAAGATCAACCGGGACATCAGGTTCTGAAGCTCTGTACGCAATCATCAGGATCCGGACATCCGAAAGTCAGCCAGGGTTCCATGCAAGGAAACAAGACAGGGTTAACGACATGATGCGTGTCAATGGACACGCCAGGTTTGGGTTCACAGGACGGAGGCCTGCGCATGCCAAGGGGCATGCCAGGGACGGGTACAAGGACGGAGACCTGCGCGTGCGAGGGCACGCCAGGGACGGGTTCAATGGCATCAGAATCCGGGGTGCTGGTATCGACCGACAGGGTCCAGGAAGCAGGCTACGGATATCAGCTCCGGACATCAGGCCGCAGTCATCTAGGTCCGGACCTCTGGCAGCGGTCGGCAGGTTACAGAATCCGGCAGGCAAACTAGGGTTCAGAGCAGAGCAAAAGAGGCAAAAGACTTTGTGCAAAAGTAGCACGAAAAGGCACAGTGCGAGAACCAGCGTGTGTGCAAGGGAGCATGGCGACCACAGCTGGGGGCACAGGCAGGTGGTACCGACGATGGCATAAGCAAGCGGGCACGACTAGAGGTGGCACTGCTGCGGCCATGCAGCCGGAGACCACTATAGCACTGGACGGGGGCACGGCTGAGGCACACAGGCGAGCACGGCTAGAGGCGGCACGACTGGGGCACACCAGGCAGGCACAGGCGACCAGGCACGTGCTTGGAGGCATGGAGCCACAAGGCAGGGCTAGGCAAAGGTACAGGACAGAGACGCATGCAGAGAGCACGGCAAAGCCTAGTACGAAAAGTGCAAGAGCGCACGAAACATCAGAGGCAAGGCAGAGAGTAGTAGAAAGGACCCTGCGCATGCAAAGGACATGCCAGGGGCAAATTACAAGGCGAGGCCTGTGCATACCTAGGGGCACGCCAGGGACAGGGCACAGAATGGAGGCCTGCACATGTAGACAGACACCTCAGGGACAGGGACAGAGTCTAGCAGCGCTAGAAGCCCAGAGCCGGGCCAAGGGAGAACCATGGGACTAGACAGGGTACAGATTGGAGGCCTGCACGTGTAGGAGACACACCAGGGACAGTCACAGAGCGAGGCCTGCACGTGTAAACAGACACGTCAGGGACAGGGTACAGAACGGAGGCCTGCATGTGCAGAGAGGCACGCCAGGGACAGGGTACAGAGACGAGGCCTGCACGTGTAGGGAGACACGTTAGAGACAGGGTACAGATACGAGGCCTGCACGTGTAGGGAGACACGTCAGGGACAGGATACAGAGACGAGGCCTGCATATGTAGGGAGACACGTCAGGGACAGGGACAGAGTCTAGCAGTGGAGCGTAGGCCAAAGCCCAGAGCTGGGCCAAGGGAGAACCTTGGGACTAGACAGGGTACAGAGCGGAGGCCTGCATGTGCAGAGAGGCATGCCAGGGACAGGGTACAGAGACGAGGCCTGCACGTGTAGGGAGACACGTCAGGGACAGGGTACAGAGACTGAGGCCTGCACATGTAGGGAGACACATCAGGGACAGGGTACAGAGACTGAGGCCTGCACGTGTAGGGCGACTCGTCAGGGACAGGGAACAGAGAGGGGTACCTGAAGCCACAGAGCAAAGCGAGACAGGAAACATGGAAAGAAACACGGAACAGAATCAGAACAAACAAGGACTACAAGGCAAAGCAAGGCAAAGACAAAACATGGCGCAAAGGACAAACACTAGACAAGGCATGAGACAAGAGACGGAATACGAGCACGGAGCGTGTGCAGAGACGCACTACAGAGCAAGGTGCAAGGGCACAGAATAGAGGGAGCAACCCCATAGACCAAGCAGCCATGCGGAGAAGCAACACAATACTCAGGCCCTGAGCATAGGAAGGGGCGGTCTGATATAGGACCTAGCACCACCACTTCTGGGTCAGGACCAGGGAAGAGCTTCCAGTACAGATCCTCCAGGATCACAGAGCGCAGTCACATGATCAGGATTCCAGACATGCAGGGATGATTGCAGAACCAGGCAGTGCAGGATCCTAGGAAAGGTCACATGATCAGGATTTCAGACATGCAGAGACGATTGCAGAACCAGACAGTGCAGGATCCTAGGAAAGGTCACATGATCAGAGTTTCTAGACATGCAGAGACGATTGCAGAACCAGACAGTGCAGGATCCTAGGAAAGGTCACATGATCAGGGTTTCAGACATGCAGAGACGAATGCAGAACCTGCCTATGCTGGAACATAGGAAGGACACATGATCAGGGATTCTAGAACAGAAACGCAGGCATCCTGCAGCTCAACAGACATGAGGTGAGTGTGCACACTGCTCTAGGGAACATGCAGGATAGCAGACATGAGATGTGCGTGCACACCGCTCCAGGAGTTCTTGAGGCAAAACAGACATGGTAGACATGACAGACATGGCGGACATGACAGAAAACAGTGGAGACGTAATAGGGGACCTAGGGACCTAGAAACAATGAGGTGCTGGAATTGTGGAGGAAATGGACATTACGCCCACTACTAGTGTTGAGCATTCCGATACCGCAAGTATCGGGTATCGGCCGATATCAGCGGTATCGGAATTCCGATACTTAATTCCGATACTTTTTTCATATCGGATTCCGGGATCGGAATCGGAATAGGAAGTTCCCATCATGCTATGAGCCTGCTTGCTTTGATTAAGCCAATGGGAATCCTCCGAAGTGTGGGCACATCCTGTTAGGCATGTAGGCATGTTAACTATTGGCATGGCTGTGATTGGCTGCCGAAATGATGTCATGATGCACTATAAAAGCCACCGCAGCCGCCATTTCTGGTCACTCTGCTGTGAATTCAGTTAGGGACAGGCTGCTGTAGAAGACTGTGAGGGACAGTTAGAAATAGCGATTCTAAAAACAATATTGTGCTTTATCCAGGCTACATAAACCACCACTGTAGCTTGCTTTTCCCTAGCAGCAGTGTTCACAGCTGTCTGCAAGGGCTGTGTGAGTGCAGCTCACGCTGTGGAGTGGGTCCTGCAGCCACGTCAGGCTGTAGGCCACCCAGTGTGATCACTGCTGCCTCATACATCTTTTATTTTTTGAGCTGCATTTTTTAAATAATTTCAATCTAGTGTGCTTCCATCCGTATCCATATACGTTGGTTGCAAACACTAGTAGTAGACAGCGGAGCCTTTCTGCAGCCTTTCAGTGCTAGTGTCCACTTTGCTGCACTGTTCACGGCTGTCTGAGAGGTCTCTGACTGTGTGTGAGTGCAGCTCACGCTGAGTAGTGTGTCCTGCAGCTACGTCTGGCTGTAGGACGCTCAGCGTGCGTCACTGCCTCACACATATTTTTATTTGAGTGCAGCTCATTTTTTCTTCTATTAGTGTGCATCCATCCGTCTCCATCTACGGTGGTTGCAAACACTATATAGGAGTACACAGCGGAGCCTTTCTGCAGCCTGTCAGTGCCAGTGCCCACTTAGCTGCACTGTTGACGGCTGTCTGAGAGGTCTCTGACTGTGTGTGAGTGCAGCTCACGCTGAGTAGAGTGTCCTGCAGCTACGTCTGGTTGTAGGACGCTCAACGTGCGTCACTGCCTCACACATATTTGTCTCTGAGTGCAGCTCATTTTTTCTTCTCCTATTAGTGTGCATCCATCCGTATCCATCAACATTGGTTGGTTGCAAACACTATATAGGAGTAGATAGAGGAGCCTTTTTTTCTGGCTTGTGCCCTGCCGGTGCAGCCAGATTAGTATTACCCAATTTTTTTGGAGCCTCATCTTTTGCATTGTAGGTTACCTGCCTGCATTGTAATAGCTCCAAAAAGTTGGTGATACTATCAGTTTCAATTCTTTGTTCTCATACTTTGAGTTTGTTTCAAACAAAGAAACCACATAAAAAGTTCACCAAACACTACATTTTGAACTTGTGTAGGCCACATCAGCTCCTATTAAAGTCTAGTCCACACACACACACACTTCATAAAATTAGTGTTTCTTGTACCTGTAACCAGCTGTTCAGGAATAAGCACACTAAGGCCCCCCTTTGTCCTTTTTTGCCTATCTTAAGCAGTCTTGCAAGATGAAGAAGGCAGGGAGTAAGGCGCGGGGGCGTGGGCGTGGGCGTGGAGTTTCAGCAGGGAGAGGACGTGGGGATTCTGCAGGGAGAGGACGTGGGGATTCTACAGGTAGAGGACGTGGGGATTCTGGGCCTGCTGCGGGCACCAGTGGATCAGCATCCCCCAGTTTTAGCAGGCAACAGTCCTTTATGCGCAGCTTTGTAGGACCTCAACGTACCCCACTGCTGCGGGAGGAACAAATTGAAGCCGTTGTCGGATGGATGGCAGCTAACGCATCGACTTCAATTACTTCCGCATCCTCTCAGGGTCAGAGCACCGAAGAGCAACCATCTGTCTCTTCACCACCTGCCAAAGTGCCCAGGCAGTCAGAGAGACATGGACAGGAGCCATCACAATCTCTACTTCTGTTCTCGGAATCTGTTGGCTTGGAAAGAGGGGGCCAGCCAAGCAGCATTCCTGAATGTGAAGAAGAGGGAGTATGCAGTGATGCGCAACTTCTTTGTCCCTCTGAATCTGAAGAGGCGAGTGGGCCAGTGCCTATGGTCAGCACACCTCAGTACGCATCAGATGATGACGAGACTCAGTTGCCACTTTCTGGTGCGTACGGTGCTGGCGAGACAACCCCGGAGAAGCAGCTGTTTGAAGAGGGGAGGGAAGATGATGAGGTCCTTGACCCATCATGGCGTGAGCAACAGGAAGGTGGTGGGAGCAGCTCGGAGGAAGAGATTCCCCTACCGGCCAAAACAGGAGGCAGAGGGAGGGGGAAGACTTGGTTGCCTGTACCCTCCACTTCGGCACCCGTTAGGAGCATTCCTCCTTCCAAAGGCAAACCGGGCGCTCACAAGAGTTGCAGTGCGTGGTCCTTTTTTGACACAGTTGCAGATGACATTTGCTTTGTCAAATGCAAGCTGTGTCATCAGAGAGTCAAAAGAGGGAGAAATGTCAGCAACCTCAATACCACAAATATGTGGAAACATGTGCGCACCAAGCACGAGTTGGAGTTGCATAGACACCCTCAAGACGTAGGCCAACGTACAGCACCACCTACCACCTCTTCAGTTCGTGTTGGGCCCTCTTCCTCCAGCTCACACACTGCTGGTTCGGCTTCCTCACAGGATCGCCAAGGAAGAACCTCTGCCACTGTTGTCCGGAGACCCTGTCAGATTCCACCCATAACAGCACGTTCCCATCCATCACAGCCATCGGTAGCACAGGCATGGGATAAAAGGCGCCCTTACTCGGCAAACCATCCCCGAGCACAGTCTCTGAATGCTGGCATTGCCAAACTTCTGGCAGTTGAAATGCTGTCATTCAGGCTGGTGGACACTGACACCTTCCGGGACTTAATGGCATTGGCAGTCCCCCAATACAACGTGCCCAGCCGCTTTTATTTCAGCAGGCGAGCCGTCCCTGCCCTGCAGAAACATGTTGAGGGCAAAATAAAACATGCGCTACTAAACGCCGTTAGTAGCAAGGTCCACCTGACCACCGATGCGTGGACCAGTAACCATGGACAGGGACGATACCTTTCCCTCACTGCCCACTGGGTCAATGTTGTGGAGCCGGGTACGGATCTGGAGAGTGGCGCTGTACGTGTTCTTCCAACGCCACGGATTGCAGGACTCCAGTCTGTACACATAGACTCCTCCTCCTACTCAAGTTCCTCAGAAACAGCAGAGCAGGAGCCTGTTACGACCGATATGAGCACAGCCGTGGCCAAACGTCAACAGGCTGTACTCAAATTAATTTATTTGGGGAATCGAAGCCACACAGCGCAGGAGCTCTGGAATGCTATCAAGCTGGAGAGCGATGTGTGGTTTGGGCCAGCGAATCTCCAGCCGGGCTTGGTAGTGTGTGACAATGGCCGAAATCTGGTGGCAGCTCTTGGCCTAGGCAACCTCACACACATCCCATGTCTGGCACATGTTCTTAACTTGGTCGTGCAGAGCTTTCTGAGGGACTATCCGGATCTTGATGCACTGTTGCACAAGGTCCGCATAGAGTGCGCTCACTTGCGACGTTCCAGCACGGCAAGATCGCGCCTCGCTGCTCTGCAGCGACGATTTGGCCTTCCGGAACATCGCATCATATGTGACCTACCCACCCGGTGGAATTCAACGTTACATATGTTGGAGCGGTTGTGTGAGCAGCAGGCAGCAGTCATGGAGTACCAGCTGCATCAGGCGCAAACAAGTCGCACTGTGCGCCGTTCACACTTCAGCACCATTGAGTGGGCCTCTATGAAGGACATCTGCCTCGTTTTGCGTGCCTTCGATGAATCCACGCGGATGGCGAGTGCAGATGATGCACTAGTCAGCATGACTGTCCCCCTTATCTGCCTGCTTCAACAAACACTGCAAGCACTAAGGGATGAGGTTTCAGAAGAGGTGGAGGATGAGGAGTCCCAAATGCCATCTGCTTCTGGACAGTCTGCGCTACGTGTTTCCTCACAAAGGCCTAGGCAGGGGACACTTTGTGAGGAGGATGAGGAGGAGTCGATGGAGGAGGAAGACATCTCTCCAGAGGAGGGAGGTACACAAACCTCTACTCAGTATGTACAGCGAGGGTGGGGTGATGCAGAGCAGGTCGAGGTCACGCCTCAAACAGGGGACAGCGGTTCTTTGGCAGTTGGGAGTCTGCAGCACATGGTTGATTTCATGCTGCAGTGCCTGAGAAACGACCGCCGCATCGCCCACATTCTCGTCTCGGCTGATTATTGGGTGTACACCCTCCTAGATCCTCGCTACCGGGACAGCGTACAAAGGCTCATACCAACGTTGAACCGGGAGCGTAAAATGCGGGAGTACGAAGAGTCACTGGTGCAGTCCATAATGTTTTCCATTCCACCCGACAGCATTGTTGCAAGTGCTTTACAAAGCAGCTCTGTGCGTCGAGGCAGTGGAGGAAACTCTGCACAAAGAGGGAGCAGAGGCAGTGCCGCAGCACAAGGCAAGACCACTATGGCCCAAATGTGGCAAAGTTTTGTGTGTCCACCACAATTGTCTACACCATCAGCGACGCCTCGAGTCAGCAGGAGGCAACGCTTCCGTCAGATGGTGTCAGACTACATGTCTTGCCCTGTCGCTGTACTCCCAGATGGCTCTTCCCCCTTCAAGTTTTGGGTCTCTAAGCTGGATACATGGCCAGAGCTTAGCCAGTATGCATTGGAGGTGCTGGCTTGCCCTGCTGCCAGTGTATTATCGGAACGTGTCTTTAGTGCCGCAGGTGGTGTACTAACAGACCGTCGCACGCGACTATCTTCCGATAATGTTGACCGGCTGACTTTTCTGAAAATGAACAAGGCCTGGATCTCCAAAGACTTTGCCATTCCTCTTACAGACTAAATTAGTGGTTGGCAACTGTATCCAGGTCTGCTGGTGTGTTCATTTTTCTACCACCTGAACTATAATCCCTGTGCTTCAACACAGCCAGTTGTCGCTCAGATGTGTCGTCTGCACAGAGAAACACACTAGCTCCTGTGTTACTGGGGTTCAGTAATGCCAGCTGATCCCCTGCTGTGTGGACGGCAGAGTCACCAGCTCCATCAACATTCAAACCACTACTGATTTTTAACCGTGCCCAACTTAGGTCTCTGGCTCCACTGTCTCTACTATTTCCCCTGACCTCCAACCCCGCCATCTACATCTCTGAAGTGGCGTCAGCACAATCTACACTTGTTCCTGTGTTCCTGTGGCTCAGTCCCATCAGTTTATCCCCTGATGTGTGTCCGGCAAGGTCTCCTGCTCTGTCCACATTCCCATAACCAGTAGTGGGAATGAGGACAGAGCTGGCGAACTTGCCGGACAAACATCAGGGGATCAACTGATGGGACTGAGCACCAGTAACACAGGAACAAGTGTAGATTGTGCTGACGCCACTTCAGAGATGTAGCTGGCGGGGTTGGAGGCCAGGGTAAATAGTAGAGACAGTGGAGCCAGAGGCCTAAGTGGAGCATGGTTAGAATCAGTAGTAGTCCACAACCTCCATAAAAACCGCTGCCCATTGGCCTCTGCATGCGGCATGCGTAATCCTGGGCACCAACAGCGTCAGTTGGTGTTCAGAAGTGTCGTCTCCACAGAGCCAAACACATTCGTTCAAGTGTTAGTGGGGTTCAGCACTGCCAGCTGTTCCCCTGCTGTGGAGATGGCAAGTCTCCTGCTGCATTCACCTGCCAAAATCCAGTAGGCCCCAGCCTGCTCCTCGCCTAATCCTGGGCTCCAACAGCGTCAGTTGGTGTTCAGAAGTGTCGTCTCCACAGAACCAAACACATTCGTTCAAGTGTTAGTGGGGTTCAGCACTGCCAGCTGTTCCCCTGCTGTGGAGATGGCAAGTCTCCTGCTGCATTCACCTGCCAAAATCCAGTAGGCCCCAGCCTGCTCCTCGCCTAATCCTGGGCTCCAACAGCGTCAGTTGGTGTTCAGAAGTGTCGTCTCCACAGAGCCAAACACATTCGTTCAAGTGTTAGTGGGGTTCAGCACTGCCAGCTGTTCCCCTGCTGTGGAGATGGCAAGTCTCCTGCTGCCTTCACCTGCCAAAATCCAGTAGGCCCCAGCCTGCTCCTCGCCTAATCCTGGGCTCCAACAGCGTCAGTTGGTGTTCAGAAGTGTCGTCTCCACAGAGCCAAACACATTCGTTCAAGTGTTAGTGGGGTTCAGCACTGCCAGCTGTTCCCCTGCTGTGGAGATGGCAAGTCTCCTGCTGCCTTCACCTGCCAAAATCCAGTAGGCCCCAGCCTGCTCCTCGCCTAATCCTGGGCTCCAACAGCGTCAGTTGGTGTTCAGAAGTGTCGTCTCCACAGAACCAAACACATTCGTTCAAGTGTTAGTGGGGTTCAGCACTGCCAGCTGTTCCCCTGCTGTGGAGATGGCAGTCTCTCCTGCTGTCTCCGCATTACAAAGACAGTAGGCCTCTGCCTACACCCTCCTATTTCCTGGGCTTCAACACAGCCAGTTGTAGTTCGGAAGTGCCGTCCACACGGAAAGAGACACTTGCTCCCGTGTCTCAGTGGGGTTCAGTAACGTCAGCTGATCCCCTGCTGTGTGGATGGCAGTCTCTCCTGCTGTCACCTCATTCAAAATTCAGTAGGCCTCTGCCTACACCCTCCTATTTCCTGGGCTTCAACACAGCCAGTTGTAGTTCGGAAGTGCCGTCCACACGGAAAGAGACACTTGCTCCCGTGTCTCAGTGGGGTTCAGTAACGTCAGCTGATCCCCTGCTGTGTGGATGGCAGTCTCTCCTGCTGTAAACTCATTCAAAATACAGTAGGCCTCTGCCTACACCCTCCTATTTCCTGGGCTTCAACACAGCCAGTTGTAGTTCGGAAGTGCCGTCCACACGGAAAGAGATACTTGCTCCCGTGTCTCAGTGGGGTTCAGTAACGTCAGCTGATCCCCTGCTGTGTGGATGGCAGTCTCTCCTGCTGTCACCTCATTCAAAATTCAGTAGGCCTCTGCCTACACCCTCCTATTTCCTGGGCTTCAACACAGCCAGTTGTAGTTCGGAAGTGCCGTCCACACGGAAAGAGACACTTGCTCCCGTGTCTCAGTGGGGTTCAGTAACGTCAGCTGATCCCCTGCTGTGTGGATGGCAGTCTCTCCTGCTGTCACCTCATTCAAAATTCAGTAGGCCTCTGCCTACACCCTCCTATTTCCTGGGCTTCAACACAGCCAGTTGTAGTTCGGAAGTGCCGTCCACACGGAAAGAGATACTTGCTCCCGTGTCTCAGTGGGGTTCAGTAACGTCAGCTGATCCCCTGCTGTGTGGATGGCAGTCTCTCCTGCTGTAAACTCATTCAAAATACAGTAGGCCTCTGCCTACACCCTCCTATTTCCTGGGCTTCAACACAGCCAGTTGTAGTTCGGAAGTGCCGTCCACACGGAAAGAGACACTTGCTCCCGTGTCTCAGTGGGGTTCAGTAACGTCAGCTGATCCCCTGCTGTGTGGATGGCAGTCTCTCCTGCTGTCACCTCATTCAAAATTCAGTAGGCCTCTGCCTACACCCTCCTATTTCCTGGGCTTCAACACAGCCAGTTGTAGTTCGGAAGTGCCGTCCACACGGAAAGAGATACTTGCTCCCGTGTCTCAGTGGGGTTCAGTAACGTCAGCTGATCCCCTGCTGTGTGGATGGCAGTCTCTCCTGCTGTAAACTCATTCAAAATACAGTAGGCCTCTGCCTACACCCTCCTATTTCCTGGGCTTCAACACAGCCAGTTGTAGTTCGGAAGTGCCGTCCACACGGAAAGAGACACTTGCTCCCGTGTCTCAGTGGGGTTCAGTAACGTCAGCTGATCCCCTGCTGTGTGGATGGCAGTCTCTCCTGCTGTCACCTCATTCAAAATTCAGTAGGCCTCTGCCTACACCCTCCTATTTCCTGGGCTTCAACACAGCCAGTTGTAGTTCGGAAGTGCCGTCCACACGGAAAGAGACACTTGCTCCCGTGTCTCAGTGGGGTTCAGTAACGTCAGCTGATCCCCTGCTGTGTGGATGGCAGTCTCTCCTGCTGTAAACTCATTCAAAATACAGTAGGCCTCTGCCTACACCCTCCTATTTCCTGGGCTTCAACACAGCCAGTTGTAGTTCGGAAGTGCCGTCCACACGGAAAGAGATACTTGCTCCCGTGTCTCAGTGGGGTTCAGTAACGTCAGCTGATCCCCTGCTGTGTGGATGGCAGTCTCTCCTGCTGTAAACTCATTCAAAATACAGTAGGCCTCTGCCTACACCCTCCTATTTCCTGGGCTTCAACACAGCCAGTTGTAGTTCGGAAGTGCCGTCCACACGGAAAGAGATACTTGCTCCCGTGTCTCAGTGGGGTTCAGTAACGTCAGCTGATCCCCTGCTGTGTGGATGGCAGTCTCTCCTGCTGTAAACTCATTCAAAATACAGTAGGCCTCTGCCTACACCCTCCTATTTCCTGGGCTTCAACACAGCCAGTTGTAGTTCGGAAGTGCCGTCCACACGGAAAGAGATACTTGCTCCCGTGTCTCAGTGGGGTTCAGTAACGTCAGCTGATCCCCTGCTGTGTGGATGGCAGTCTCTCCTGCTGTAAACTCATTCAAAATACAGTAGGCCTCTGCCTACACCCTCCTATTTCCTGGGCTTCAACACAGCCAGTTGTAGTTCGGAAGTGCCGTCCACACGGAAAGAGACACTTGCTCCCGTGTCTCAGTGGGGTTCAGTAACGTCAGCTGATCCCCTGCTGTGTGGATGGCAGTCTCTCCTGCTGTCACCTCATTCAAAATTCAGTAGGCCTCTGCCTACACCCTCCTATTTCCTGGGCTTCAACACAGCCAGTTGTAGTTCGGAAGTGCCGTCCACACGGAAAGAGACACTTGCTCCCGTGTCTCAGTGGGGTTCAGTAACGTCAGCTGATCCCCTGCTGTGTGGATGGCAGTCTCTCCTGCTGTCACCTCATTCAAAATTCAGTAGGCCTCTGCCTACACCCTCCTATTTCCTGGGCTTCAACACAGCCAGTTGTAGTTCGGAAGTGCCGTCCACACGGAAAGAGACACTTGCTCCCGTGTCTCAGTGGGGTTCAGTAACGTCAGCTGATCCCCTGCTGTGTGGATGGCAGTCTCTCCTGCTGTAAACTCATTCAAAATACAGTAGGCCTCTGCCTACACCCTCCTATTTCCTGGGCTTCAACACAGCCAGTTGTAGTTCGGAAGTGCCGTCCACACGGAAAGAGATACTTGCTCCCGTGTCTCAGTGGGGTTCAGTAACGTCAGCTGATCCCCTGCTGTGTGGATGGCAGTCTCTCCTGCTGTAAACTCATTCAAAATACAGTAGGCCTCTGCCTACACCCTCCTATTTCCTGGGCTTCAACACAGCCAGTTGTAGTTCGGAAGTGCCGTCCACACGGAAAGAGATACTTGCTCCCGTGTCTCAGTGGGGTTCAGTAACGTCAGCTGATCCCCTGCTGTGTGGATGGCAGTCTCTCCTGCTGTAAACTCATTCAAAATACAGTAGGCCTCTGCCTACACCCTCCTATTTCCTGGGCTTCAACACAGCCAGTTGTAGTTCGGAAGTGCCGTCCACACGGAAAGAGACACTTGCTCCCGTGTCTCAGTGGGGTTCAGTAACGTCAGCTGATCCCCTGCTGTGTGGATGGCAGTCTCTCCTGCTGTAAACTCATTCAAAATACAGTAGGCCTCTGCCTACACCCTCCTATTTCCTGGGCTTCAACACAGCCAGTTGTAGTTCGGAAGTGCCGTCCACACGGAAAGAGATACTTGCTCCCGTGTCTCAGTGGGGTTCAGTAATGTCAGCTGATCCCCTGCTGTGTGGATGGCAAAGTCTCCTGCTGCCTACACAGTCGTACCACTACTGATTTTTAACCGTGCTCCAATTAGGCCTGTGGCTCCACTGTCTCTCGTATTTCCCCTGTCCTCCAACCCTACCAGTTACAGCTCCGAAGTGGCGTCTGCACAATCCACACTTGTTCCTGTGTTACAGGTGTTCAGTCCGATCAGTTAATCCCCTGATGTGTGTCCGGCAATGTCGCCTGCTCTGTCCACATTCCCATTATCGGAATGTGGACAGAGCAGGCGACATTGCCGGACACACATCAGGGGATTAACTGACCGGACTGAACACCTGTAACACAGGAACAAGTGTGGATTGTGCAGACGCCACTTCGGAGCTGTAACTGGCGGGGTTGGAGGACAGGGGAAATACGAAAATCAGTGAATCCACAGGCCTAAGTGGAGCTTGGTTCAAATTAGTAGTCTACAACCGATCTTAAAATTTCTTCAATGCAGCCTAAGCCTGCTCCGTGCTTGTCCCTGGGCTTCAACACAGCCAGTTGTTGCTCGGAAGTGCCGTCTTCACAGAGTAAAACACTAGCTCCTGTGTTTGTGGGGTTCAGTAACGTCAGCTGTTCCCCTGCTGTTTTGATGGCAATCTGTCCTGCTGCCTCCCAATTGACAGCACATCAGGCCTCAGCCTGCTAAGTGCTTGTCCTGGGCTCCAACATCGCCAGTTGCTGCTCATAACTGACTTTGGCACGGGTACTCCCTCCTGCCCAGCTTGGTTCCAGCCCTGCCTGCTGTTTCCGGGAAGTGTCAATGTCAGTTTGCCACCCCAAGTTGCCATGTCGTGTTGCGGTTGGGTTAGCCGAGGCTAGGGTGCCAGCAGTTTAGGTGCTTCCTATGTGGACTGCGGGTTCTGGTAAGAAAGGCTTGTTCCGTAGTGCCAGTAGGACAAGCCCCCCCTGTAGGACTGTGTGATTCGGTAACTGCGGCCAGCTTGCGGCATGCCAACTTTGCTTTTCAGGGGTAACTTCTGATACCCCTCCGGGTTCCAGCACCGTCAGCTGGTTCTCATCAGAGCCTTTGGCCTAGGTGCCTCCATCTCGGTATCCGAGTTCCAGCAACGTCTGCTGGTCCTTGGTAGTGCTTTGTAGCACAGGTACCTCCTGCTTAGTAACCGGGTTCCAGCACCGTCAGCTGGTCCTCGGTTGTGCCATTGGCTCTTATTCCTTCTGCTGCCCCTCCGGGTGCCAGCACTGTCAGCTGGTCCTCGCTATTTCCATTTGCTCTTGCAGCTTATGCTACCCCTCCGGGTTCCAGCACCGTCAGCTGGTTCTCGTCAGAGCCTTTGGCCTAGGTGCCTCCATCTCGGTATCCGAGTTCCGGCAACGTCTGCTGGTCCTTGGTAGTGCTTTGTAGCACAGGTACCTCCTGCTTAGTAACCGGGTTCCAGCACCGTCAGCTGGTCCTCGGTAGTGCCATTGGCTCTTGTTCCTTCTGCTGCCCCTCCGGGTGCCAGTACCGTCAGCTGGTTCAAGAGGACAAAGAACAGGAAGACAACCACCAAGATGCAGAACAACAAGAGAGAGAAGACAAAGAAGCATAAAAAAAACAAAGCAGAAGAACATTAAGCATAAGACTAATACTCTGAGCAAATGATATTATCTTATTTATAAGCAGAAGAAGACTAAGCAGTGTATGGGGGTGAGTCCGTTCCTCCTCGTGGTGCCCCTGGAAAAGGCCTGCTTCTGCAGGCCAAACTGAACGCGGACAAATCCTGTTGTAAATCTTTTGTGACAGGCAGAACGGAAGGTGTAAACTTCTAACTTTTCTAGATAACAACTACAGGAATGCCTGACACAAACAAGAATATGATGAAGAAGAATAGGAAGAAGATGAAGAAGCTGAATATGTAGAATAATAATTTTTGAATAAGAAGAATATGAAGAATGTAAGAAAAGGAAGAAGAAGAAGAAGAAGAAGAAGAATGTAAAAAAAGGAAGTAGAAGAAGAAGAAGAAGAATGTAAAAAAAGGAATAAGAAGAAGAATGTAAAAAAAGGAAGTAGAAGAAGAAGAAGAAGAATGTAAAAAAAGGAAGTAGAAGAAGAAGAAGAAGAATGTAAAAAAAGGAAGTAGAAGAAGAAGACATACATGTCTGGCAAAATATAAATGAGGCTAACATAGTCAATATCTTTGTAACTCCTAACATCTTTAAAAAAAAAAGTTTAATTCCTGCTATTCCATTTGATTGGGCTAAACCTCTATGGCTTTAATGTCTCCTCCACCTCCCACAATACATTCTACATTATTCTTAGTTGTTTTTCTTCATGTAGAATTAACCTACAAGGAAAGAAAGGTTTTTTTTTAATTCCGATATTTTGGCCCCATTGACTTGCATTGGTTCCCGGTATCGGAATCGGCGATACCGATACTTTTTTTTAAGATCGGCCGATCCATTCCGATCCGATATTTTCAAGTATCGGCTGGTATCGCTCAACTCTACCCACTACTGCAAAAACCCTATTAATGAGACTAAGAAGACAAATCTTTCACCTCCTTCACCTTCAGACTAGGAAACTGTCAACCCAGTGACAAATACAGTGGGGCAAAAAAGTATTTAGTCAGTCAGCAATAGTGCAAGTTCCACCACTTAAAAAGATGAGAGGCGTCTGTAATTTACATCATAGGTAGACCTCAACTATGGGAGACAAACTGAGAAAAAAAAATCCAGAAAATCACATTGTCTGTTTTTTTTTAATATTATTTGCATATTATGGTGGAAAATAAGTATTTGGTCAGAAACAAGCAAACAAGATTTCTGGCTCTCACAGACCTGTAACTTCTTCTTTAAGAGTCTCCTCTTTCCTCCACTCATTACCTGTAGTAATGGCACCTGTTTAAACTTGTTATCAGTATAAAAAGACACCTGTGCACACCCTCAAACAGTCTGACTCCAAACTCCACGATGGTGAAGACCAAAGAGCTATCAAAGGACACCAGAAACAAAATTGTAGCCCTGCACCAGGCTGGGAAGACTGAATCTGCAATAGCCAACCAGCATGGAGTGAAGAAATCAACTGTGGGAGCAATAATTAGAAAATGGAAGACATACAAGACCACTGATAATCTCCCTCGATCTGGTGCTCCACGCAAAATCCCACCCCGTGGGGTCAGAATGATCACAAGAACGGTGAGCAAAAATCCCAGAACCACGTGGGGGGACCTAGTGAATGAACTGCAGAGAGCTGGGACCAATGTAACAAGGCCTACCATAAGTAACACACTACGCCACCATGGACTCAGATCCTGAAGTGCCAGACGTGTCCCACTGCTTAAGCCTGTACATGTCCGGGCCCGTCTGAAGTTTGCTAGAGAGCATTTGGATGATCCAGAGGAGTTTTGGGAGAATGTCCTATGGTCTGATGAAACCAAACTGGAACTGTTTGGTAGAAACACAACTTGTCGTGTTTGGAGGAAAAAGAATACTGAGTTGCATCCATCAAACACCATACCTACTGTAAAGCATGGTGGTGGAAACATCATGCTTTGGGGCTGTTTCTCTGCAAAGGGGCCAGGACGACTGATCCGGGTACATGAAAGAATGAATGGGGCCATGTATCGTGAGATTTTGAGTGCAAACCTCCTTCCATCAGCAATGGCATTGCAGATGAAACATGGCTGGGTCTTTCAACATGACAATGATCCAAAGCACACCACCAGGGCAACGAAGGAGTGGCTTCGTAAGAAGCATTTCAAGGTCCTGGAGTGGCCTAGCCAGTCTCCAGATCTCAACCCTATAGAAAACCTTTGGAGGGAGTTGAAAGTCCGTGTTGCCAAGCGAAAAGCCAAAAACATCACTGCTCTAGAGGAGATCTGCATGGAGGAATGGGCCAACATACCAACAACAGTGTGTGGCAACCTTGTGAAGACTTACAGAAAACGTTTGACCTCTGTCATTGCCAACAAAGGATATATCACAAAGTATTGAGATGAAATTTTGTTTCTGACCAAATACTTATTTTCCACCATAATATGCAAATAAAATGAAAAAAAAACAGACAATGTGATTTTCTGGATTTTTTTTTCTCAGTTTGTCTCCCATAGTTGAGGTCTACCTATGATGTAAATTACAGACGCCTCTCATCTTTTTAAGTGGTGGAACTTGCACTATTGCTGACTGACTAAATACTTTTTTGCCCCACTGTATGTACCCTTTTCTTGTCCCCTCCGAACCTGGTCCTGCCTTGATGACCACCATAACAATGCCAGGGGGAAAGAAGCAGAATTTTTGATCACTAACGAGATTGTGGAATGTGTGGGGGGGTAGAGGGACAAGTGACTGAAGCCCCTATATCTAAACAAATAAGACTAAAATTACGATATAGCCAAGAGGTGCTTACAAAACTTATTGTTAGTGACAATACCCCTATGAATTTACTGTCATGATTAAATTAAAAGAAGGAACCACTCCTCCCTGTTTAAAGCAATACCCCTTGAGCCCAGCCAAATCAATGGCCCCGAGCAGGGATAGTAAAGAGTATGTTAATGCAGGGGATCTGGTGCAAAGATCTTCCCCCTGCAACACCCCTTTGTATCCCATTAAGAAAAAAGGACCCAAGGGTTCCCTTGACACTTACAGAATGGTTCATGACTTAAGGGCTATTAATGATATTACACACAATACTGTCACAGATCCCAGTGATGTCAAAATGTTTCACAGTCACTGATTTAGCGGGTGCATTGTTCTCTGCACCCTGCACCCTGACTGTCAGTATCGTTTTCTTTTACTCATGAAGGTAAACAATATTGTTGGACAGTCCTCCCACAAAGGGGGAAATAAATCCCCTGCCATCTATTCAGCCTCGATGGCAGGGATCCTTGAGTAGTGGCAACCACCTCATCCGCTGATTGTACTATTACAGTACGTGGATGACCTTTTGCTCTTCTGCCCGAACCAGATGTCCTGCAGGGAAGCCACAGGTTTCTTGCTGTTCTTTTTAGCAGGCACTGGTTGCAAAGTCTCACGTGACAAACTACAGTATTGCAAACAAAAGGTGACATTTCTAGGCCTCTGTATTGCTAAAGTATAAGACACCTGACTGAAAACAGGCGGTGCAGATACAACAGCATAGAGGAACACAGAGACCGATAGCTTACTACTTAGCACAATTAGACCCAGTGATCAGAGGGTCATCTACGTGTGTCCGTGCGGTAGGAGCAGCGGCACTACTACTAGGAAAGGCATGTGGGATCACACTGACTTTTCCTTTGACAATCTATTCCCCACATGACATCCATGCCATACTCGTACAAGTTCAACCAAAACATCTGTCTATGGCCAGACAGCTCCGACTTGAATTGCTCTACTAATTACTGAGTATGTCACCCTCAAAAGATGTAGTGTTCTGAATCTAGCCACCCTCCTGCCTGTGGATTCAGAAAAGGGGGAATTGGTGACCGTATTAGCAAGTGAGGAAGAATACTTTGACATGACGCATGAACATGACTGCATAGAACTGATGAGTCAGGAGACAGTTGGGTTTGCACATGAAAAAACCCGTTCCTACTGCAGATTTTGAGTTTTTTGTAGATGGCTCCAGATACCACCAGGATGGACGATTCTACACTGGATATGCAGTAGTATCCTCACATGAGGTAATCCGAGCAGAACCAATCTCTCCTCACATGTCGGCACAGGAGGCAGAGTTGAAGGCACTCACTGAGGAGTGTAGAGCCGCTGCAGGTAAAGTTGCTAATATTTACACAGATTCGAATTATGCATTGGGAATAGCCCATGATTATGGCCCTATCTGGAGAAGCAGAGTGTTTCTTACATCAGCCGGTAAGCCCATTGAAAATGCAGAGCTGGTGAAACAATTAATGCAGGCATTGATGTTACCAGTCCAGGTGGGCATTGTCAAGGTAAAAGCACACACGAACAGTGACTCCTGTGGAGGTAAAAAGCAACAGAAGGGCGGCAATGCTGATAAAGTAGCAGCAAGGCGGCCTAGGGAGCAGTGGACGGTAGCGGGGAGTCAGCGTATTCCAGCCACACTGAGCATAGATGTCCTGAAATCTCTCCAGCAACAGGCTGCCCAAGCAGAGAAGGTACACCGGGGGAGACTGGGAGCTGAGCTGAACTCAAATGGAGTATGGGAGAATAAGGAAAAATTGTGCCTACCAAAGTCCCTGTTCCCAATCATGGCGCAAGCAACACATGGCCCCACTCATGCCTCAAAAAGTCACATGCGTGCCATGGTAGAGCCTTCTGGATCGCTCTTGGTTTCAGTTACGCAGCCGCGAAACTCGTGCAATCATGCCTCATCTGTGTACAGCACAACCCAGGTAAAACAGTAAAAGTCCCTAATAAAGCGACACCTAGGCCTCTCTACCCTTTTCAGAGACTGCAGATTGACTACATACAGCTACCAAGGTAGGAGTGTATGCAAAGGTTCTAGTATGCAGGCCCGGATTGGCAATATAACCAACCGGGCACGTAGGCCGCGGGCGGCAGCGCCCGATCATCTGGCCGCTTGCCAGCTGCTGCGGCCACTGTTGCTCCTGCCGCCGGCCCTCTGTGGGCATGGCGGTGATAGTTTCAAGTTCCTCCCGCACTGCAGGGAGATAAGCCGCCATGCCCCCCATCCTCGCCTTAGCATGAGACCCCCTCCCCCCCCCGCAGCCACTCACAGCGTCGCATTCGCTAGCCTGCTCGCTCTGTTCGCAGGACCTGTGATGAGGTCACAGGAGGGGAGGAGTCAGTGGGTCACATGATCAGGAGCCTTTGTCCAGACCCCAATCATGTCACCCCTGACTCCGCCCCTCCTGTGACCTCATCACAGGTCCTGTGCGCTCAGCCTTGCCTCTACCATCTGCAAGACTCTGCTTTGCTGTTGTCATGGTGCTGGTTGAGGTAAGTATGTGTGGGGTCAGGATTTACAGTGTGGATGTAGCAGAGCTGTGTGTGTATGAGGTGTACGGAGCGGAGCCGTGTGTGTACGAGGTGTACGGAGCGGAGCCGTGTGTGTACGACGTGTACGGAGCGGAGCCGTGGGTGTACGAGGTGTACAGAGCGGAGCCGTGGGTGTACGAGGTGTACGGAGCGGAGCCGTGGGTGTACGAGGTGAACGGAGCGGAGCCGCGTGTGTACGAGGTGTACGGAGCGGAGCCCTGTGTGTACGAGGTGTACGGAGCGGAGCGCTGTGTGTACGAGGTGTACGGAGCGGAGTCGTGTGTGTACGAGGTGAGCAGTGCGGAGCCGTGTGTATGAGGTGTATGGAGCGGTGCCGTGTGTGTACGAGGTGTACAGAGCGGAGCTGTGTGTATGAGGTGTATGGAGCGGAGCCGTGTGTGTACGATGTGTACGGAGCGGAGCCGTGTGTGTACGATGTGTACGGAGCGGAGCCGTGTGTGTACGATGTGTACGGAGCGGAGCCGTGTGTGTACGATGTGTACGGAGAGGAGCCGTGTGTACGAGGTGTACGGAGATGAGCCGTGTGTATGAGGTGTACGGAGAGGAGCCGCGCGTGTACGAGGTGTACGGAGAGGAGCCGCGCGTGTACGAGGTGTATGGAGAGGAGCCGCTTGTATGAGGTGTACGGAGAGGAGCCGTGTGTGTACGAGGTGTACGGAGCGGAGCCCTGTGTGTACGAGATGTACGGAGCGGAGCCACGCGTGTACGAGGTGGACAGAGTGGAGCCGTGTGTGTATGGAGTGGAACCATATGTGTACGGGATGTACGGAGCGGAGCCAAGTGTGTACAAAGCATACAAAGCGGGCTTTTCCCACGGACACAGGAGTACACGGCGGAGCCCCGAGGAGCATTTTAAAACACACACGTGATGTTCCACCTGAAGTGATGTGCTGGAAGCTGACCGGAAATGAGATAATTTCTTGAGGAGATTGTGACGGAACCAGGAATGCTTCAGATCCATCACCATGTCCTCCTCCGATAGCGCAGACAGCAGGATCGCCTTGGAATCGGGGATGCCGGCCTTGTGAGCGGATCATGATAGGCCTGCACTGGGAGGCTCAGGTGGGCACTACAATGGGAGCCGGGCTGATATAGTATCTTTGTAGAATCTTTCTTTATTTCTTTCTCTCTTTTTCTTTCTCTCTCTGTTCTTTCTTTCTCTCTCTGTTTTTTCTTCCCCTCTTTTCTTTTTCTTTCCGCTCTTTCTCTCTGTTCTTTCTTTCTTTTCTTTACTTCTTTCTTTCTCTCTCTGTTCTTTCTCTGTCTCTCTCTGTTCTTTCTTTCTTTCCCCTCTTTCTTTCTCTCTCTGTTCTTTCTCTGTCTCTCACTGTTCTTTCTTTGCCTCTCACTGTTCTTTCTTTCTTTCCCCTTTCTTTCTCGCTCTCTCTGTTTTCTTTTTTCTCTCTCTCTCTGTTTTCTCTCTTCCTTAGTGCCAGTCAGTGTGCCCATAATGCCAGCCACTGTGCTCTCAGTACCAGTCAGTGTGATCAGCAGTGCTAAATGGGTGCGATTAGGTGTGGACATGGGTGTGACTAGTTGTGAAATGGGTGTGGCTGGGTGTGGCCAAAATTTCCCTTCTTCAAAAGTTGGGAGGTATGATAGGGGCGGCTATGACCAGGGGGTCTGGTTGCCCAATAGAGGGCAGTTCTGCCAGGAATTCTGTAATCATGCATACAAAAGGGGACAGAGCTTTGGGAGGAGTACTGTACCTAAAAGCAATAAATAGGACTGAGCTGAAATACTGGGCACAGCTCTGACTACATGTTATATAGTCGTGTTAATCTCCTCTCACTTCTTGTAAACTACAAGTTTACAAAGATATTATATAGTCACCATGTGACTAGTGGGCCTGTGTAACTTCAAATGCCAGGGCTGAATTTTAGTCCCAGTCCGGCCCTGCTAGTATGTGTAGATTTCTTCTCTGGTTGGCCAGAAGCCTATCCGGTAAAATGTGCAAATGCTAAAATGACTGCAGACAAACTGATGAAAGAACTGATCTGCAGGTATGGTGTCCCAGAAACCATAGAAAGCGATGGGGGTACACACTTCATGGGAGAAATAACGAGGGATGTCATGCAGGCCCTGGGTGTACAGCAAGCATTTTATACACAATATAGGCCACAAAGTAGTGGGAAAGTGGAAAGACTAAATGGGACACTTAAACTGAAAATTCAGAAGGCCATGGCAGACACAGGAAAGAGCTGGGTAGAGTGCTTGCCTCTTGCACTCTATTCAGTCAGACACACTCCAAATAGAAAGACAGGCTTGTCTCCTTTTGAAGTCCTGTTTGGTAGTGCACCAAAGACTGGTCTGTACTTCCCACAGGTGCTACAAATGCAACACGGTGCTATGACAACCTACGTCCAGGTCTTGCAGAAAATACTTAATGTGGTGCATTAACATGTGTTCTCATCCATTCCAGATCCTAATGCCAGTGCAGATGTGCATCAGCTGAATCCAGGTGATTGGGTGGTCATACACAGACACGTGAAAAGGAGTCTGGACCCACGATTTGACAGCCCCTTCCAAGTCCAGCTGACCACATCCACCTCAGTAAAACTTGAGGGAAAGCCCACCTGGATCCACGCCAGTCACTGCAAGAAGGTCCTGTCAACAGCAGAATGACTGTTCTCCTCATCACCTTGCTGGCAGTGACAGGGCTACTGCACTCTACAGAAACACGGGACAAACTCTTAAATGTTGACTGGGACAACAAACTTATTCGACATCATGCTCTTCTTATAAAGGACATGGAAGGACAGAAATCGAAAGACTGTTGGATCTGTACACACAGCCCAGTATCTGCAAGGACTATGCCGTATTTAGCCTTACCTCTGGAGCCATGGGAGGTATTAACCCCACACTGCATACACAATGAGACTTGGACTCAATCTAGGTGTGCCCCATGATATATCTGCCTCATTGGCTATAATCGGATGGCCCGCTAATCCCAGGTTTCAGTTTAATATAACGTGGCCTAAGGTACAAATGTGGTGGCGGGAATATGACTCAGACATCGGAAATATGGTCGCCAGGAAGAGGACTGAAATCCCTCGCTCAGACCCCATTCCCAATGATGGACTGTGGTTCAGTTTTCAACACACTGGAGCAAATAACTGTGGTGAGGACAATAATTGCTTCTGTATATACACTCATGATCAAACACAGGTTAATGAGACGCTGTACCAGGATGGTGTTTAAGGCTGTAAAGCATCAATGGGTAAAATAATAAGGAAAGAAAGGGGTAAATGTACATCTGGTATAAGGGGAAAACAAATGAATAATACTTGGTGTGCCCATAAGCCTACAGTATGTCAGGACTTTTGAGTTTATACCAATGTATACAGACCACTGGTCACGTTTGTGTTCTCCCTGAAGGAGTATTCTTGGTTTGCGGACATTGTGCCTACAGGTGGGTGAGCCCGGACAGAGGGGTCTGCACTCTTGCCAGACTGACACCAGTCACTTTCATAGTTCCTCATGATAAAATAGATACAGCAGCAGTCCCAATTCACACCTTGTATAAAAGGGCAGCAGACAATAAGCCCCACCCAAATGGTAGGCCATATTTAGTAGAGATGTGGATAACAAATAAAATATTCAGTAGTATGCTAATATACCCCTTCATAACACAAATGTGGGATAAATTAGTGGAAGCTACCGACTATCTGGATGATCAGATTTTCCAGATTCTTTAAGTTCTTAATGAAACTAATGCAATACAGAGACAATTAATCGTAGTTACTAACCAACATACTATAGTACTAGATTACCTGACAGCAAAAGAAGGAGGAATGTGTCAAATAATTGGTCCCACCCGCTGGCAATCTCCAGATCAGGGCCAGTATAGACAAGATAGGTGAACTTAGAGACCAATGGTTAAAACAACACAGTGCAAACAGAGACTCCTGGTGAGATAACACATGCTCTTTTTTTTTTTAAACCCAGCAAATTGGGTTAATGGCCTAGCAGGATATATTTTTGGCATTGTACAAACGTGTATGCAAATTTTGTTGTTTTGCTTATTGTTTTATGTACAAGCACTAATATTTGTATTTCCTAAGCTATTGAATAATGTATGTATTGGGAAAAAAAATTTAAGGCTCAACCTTCCGTAGTGTATCATAGACCCCAGATAGCCATCGCTGACAAGGAAAGTGAGTGTCTACACTGAGGGTGGATGGGCGGATGGGCGAAGCAGGTAGGAAGCCCCCTTATGGGTACTAGATCCATGAGACAGTAGCTCCTTTGTGGACATCAGCTGACCCTGTGGCAAAGGTTATACCATTTACAAAAGGGGGAAATTGACATAGAAGGGTTAATGGTTTGCCTTTAATTGCCTTTTGCCTTTAATTGCTAGAATTTGTTCTCAAGACGCAACAGTCTGTCAGTCTCCTCTTCAAGAAAACCATGCTTCTTATCATATATGTTCTCAATAGTCAGCCACAACGTATTCTGGGTACATGGTAAACAAGGTATGATCCTGGGTAAACAGTGGGGGCTACATGACCTACATAGAGTTACATTTGTTATAAATGGTAGAAAATATTGCCTTGCATTTCATTATGTCAGATAAAGTGATTTGCCCACGACCTGTGCAGTATCCTTTGTCTCCAAGAGAGCTTGTCAATTAAGGACGCAATCTCTTAATTTGGCCTCACTGATGATCTGGCATGCCTGACTCTGGGTCAGAATGAAAACATCTACAACAACGGGAAGACCTGTTCTGGGCACAGGAGACGCAAACACGAATGTAGTCTCCAATGTCCTGAGCCATATGCGGCCACTAATATGTTCTCGCCAGGAGGTCGGTTGTCCGTCTCGTCCCAAAGTGTCAACCCACCCTGGACGCATGAGCACAAGAGAGGACCGGCAGGGACAAAAGTCTTGCCCAGGGGCACCGAATCTAGAGTGACCGGAGCTACGGTCCTCAGGCTCTCGGATGGGATGATCAAGCAAGGCTCTGTCTTCTCCTCCTCCGATGATGCCACAGAGTGAGAGAGCATCGGACGAAAAGTGAAGGGTGAAGAGGAACCGGGAGAAAAAAAAGTGACCATCTGGCCTGGCGAGAATTTAGCCCCTGGGCCGTTTGCAGGATGACCAAGTTTTTTGTGGTCAGTGAACACCTGGAAGGGAAAGCGAGCCCCTTCCAGCAGATGTCTCTACTCCAAGAAGACCAATTTCATTGCCAGCAACTCCCTGTCCCCGATGGAACAGTTCCTCTCCGTCGGTGAAAAGGTCTTGGAGAAGAAGAAGCACAGATGCTGCCGACCTTGAGCGTCTTTCTGAAAAAGAACCGCTCTGGCACCGACAGAAGAGGCATCCACCTCCAAGATAAAGGGCTTATCCACACCGGGGTGGTGGAGATTGGGAGCACAGTTAAAATGAGTCTTGATGGAGGAGAATGCCTTGGAGACCTGTTCAGACCACAACTTGGTGTTGGCTCCCTTCTTGGTGAGGGCAACCAAGGGTGCTACCAATGTGGAGAAGTGGGGAATGAACTGTCAGTAGTAGTTTATGAACCCCAAGAAGCGCTGCACCGCTTTGAGGGAGTGGGGTTCCTGCTAGTCCTGCAATTTGGCAGGATGCATAGCCAACCCTGAGCCGAGATGATATAGCCCAGGAAAGGCAAGGACTCCTGCTCGAAGAGGCACTTCTCCAACTTGGCGTAGAGGGAGTTCGCCCATAAGCGGTCGAAGACTTTGCTTACCTCTCTCCATATCTGGAGAGAAGATGAGGATATCATCCAGATAGACCACCACCGAAGAGGAAAGCATATCTCGGAAAATTTCATTTACAAAGTCTTGGAAGATGGCAGGGGCATTACAGAGGCCAAAGGGCATGACCATATACTCATAATGGCCATCCCTGGTATTAAAAGCTGTCTTCCACTTGTCCCCCTCGCGGATACGTATCAAGTTGTAAGCCCCCCCGCAGATCAAGTTTGGTAAAATCTCTCGCTCCCCGTAACCTATCGAACATTTCCGATATCAGGGGCAGTGGGTATTTAATCTTAATGGTGATGGCATTAAGACCCCTGTAATTGATGCAAGGTCACAATTCTTCACTCTTCTTCTGAACAAAGAATAATCCCGCCCCTGCTGGTGACTCCGACTTTCTAATAAATCCTCTTGCCAGACTCTCCCTGATATACTGTGACATGGCCTCCATCTCCCGGAGAGACAGGGGATACACACGACCCCGGGGAGGCTCGACACCAGGCAAGAGGTCTATAGGACAGTCATAGGGGTGGTGCAGCGGAAGAGTCTCTGCCGCTCTCTTGGAGAACACATCTGCGTACTGCTGATAGTGCTTGGGAAGCGAGGCAAGGTCTGCGGGGACGTCTGTGGAGGCAACCTGTAAGTAGTCCCTCTGACATCTACTCTCACAGGACTTACTCCAACTAAGAATTCTCCCCGAGGACCACTCTATATGGGGCGAGTGGCAATGCAACCAGGGGACTCCCAAGAGAACCTGATCGATGCCCTCGGGCATTATAAGGAGGGACACTGTCTCGGGATGGGACATAGACAGCGAGAACCTTAGTCGAGCAGTCTGATGGGTAATCTGCGAGGGTAGTGTCGAGCTGTTCACCACTCTGATGGTGACAGGATGAGGTAGCAAAACCAAGGGGATTGCGTGCCGTAGAGCGAAGGCCGAGGACATAAAATTGCCCTCCGTTCCGGAATCCACGCAAACCTCTACCGCTAGAGTGGAGGAACTGAACTCTAGCATTCCCTTGAAGGTTAGCTTGGAGGAGAATGGTGTGGTGTCTAGTAGGTCTCATCCTATTACCACTAGATGTGGGCATTTCCCGAGTGCTGTGGGCACCTATTGGCTAAGTGACCAGAGTGTCGGCAATGGAAACAGATTATGGAGGTTCAGGCAAAGCGGGACTTAGACCCCATACGGGACACCTCCATAGCCTCCAACGGCTTGGATGCTCAATCGGGAGGTTCCAGAGGTTTGGAGAAGGTTGGTGCCAACCTGAACCTCTATCTGGACTGGGAGTGCTCCAACCCTCGTTCTAGGAAACGGAGATCAATGCGGGTGGAGATGGTAATGAGCTCCTCCAGAGTGACGGGAACCTCCCAAGTGGCCAAGGCATCTTTACCGTGATCAGCCAAACCCTTCCAAAAGATTGGTATAAGGGTTTTGTCTGACCATTCCAGCTCGGAAGCCAGCATCCGAAAACGGATGGCATACTGGCTGACCGGGAACGAACCCAGTGTCAATGCCAATAACTGGAGCACGGTATCATGTGTGACCCGTGGTCCCAAAAAAACCTGCTTCAAGTAGACTAGAAATTGAGAGACACTCTGAACCACTGGGTCACCACACTCCCATAGTGGGGTCACCCACTCCAGAGCCCTGCCAGCCAAAAGAGAGAGATGATGAATCCCACCTTAGCTCGCTCCGAGGGGAATCGCGCAGCCAGCAGCTCCAACTGAATAGCGCACTGGCTCACAAAGCCCCTGCAGGAGGCACTATCGCCAGAGAACTTCTCAGGGAGCGGGAGGCGGGATAACATCAGTGCAGGGATGGCAGTGGAGACACGAGAGACCACCTCTGCGGCTGCCTGGACTGCGACCACAGTAACATCCGCAGCTGAAGTTGACCGCTCAAGAGTTGCCAACCTGCCCTCCAGCTGCTGGATGTACCTTTGAAGATTGAAGACGCTGGTCATCCGTCATTGCCAGCCAGACCCTGGCACTAATATAATGTTAGGGACTGGCGGAATGCATCGAATTAAATAAACACAGAGACTAGGTGCGTTCACAGTCCCTGGTCCACCGTGCAGAGATGTTAACTGCTGCTAGACAATAACGGACAGTGTATGGTAGGAGATAGCCGAACTCATGCGGGTTAAAGTCTCCCGGTGTGAACTTAGGTGTAATCTGTTACTTCACAGAGGCTACCCTAAACTGCATAGGAACCGTAACCTGTTCAGCCTCACAGGCTACGGCTAAGGGAGCGCTAGTGTGACGTCACAGGACGCTGCCCCAAGACATGAGGTCAGTGGCCTTCTAGACCCACTCGCACATTGAACCACTACTGTGGCGCCAGGGGTAGACCCTTAAGGAATGCTGTGCCCTCTTAACAGTCTCAGGGTGCAACAGACAGTTACTTACCGCACTGAGTGTGTACAGTGCCGCACTTGCGGACGCCACTAACCAGCCTATGTTTAGAGCTGGAAAGCGCACAATCTGCGCACGGCACCGCTCTGATGGTTGCTGCAGCAATGCAGTACCAAGGTGCCGTGTGCTGAATGGCGCCCTCAGGTGCTAATGTGTGGAAGGAGCTGAGAGCACTGCGGCGCAAGGCAGTGCCAGTACTCGGTGCTAACTCTAAAACCTTAAACCCTACAACATGCGTATCAAAGGGAGGGGAATTATAATGAGTCATTCACCAGTCTCAAACATCCATCATCATACACACCATTTCAGCAACAAGTCTCTATATTAGCGCATGGCCGGGCGGCCATGCAAACCTTTTATAGTTGCAGCCTTCCGGAACCTTCTTGATGGTCAAATCGGAACAGCAACAGGACCAGCACATGTGACCCCCGACCTCCAATGAGAGGTCATCCCACGGGCATGCTCAGTAGGGGAAAAGCAGGACTTAGTCCCAGGAGCGTCTGCTTGCTGCTGACCCACGCATGATACAATAGCAGAGCCAGGAGGAATAACCTCTGGCCAGAGAGGAATGGGTTACCGCAGAAGACAAGGCTCGGGCTTCTTCCTGTGCAGCAGCAGAAACCCAACGCCTAACAGGTTGTGAATTCTCCTTCAATGGAAGTCTTCAAACAGAGGCTGGACAGACATCTGTCTGGAATGATTTAATGAATCCTGCTTTGAGCAGGGGGTTTGGACCAGATGACCCAGGAGGTCCTTTCCAACTCTACCATTCTATGATTCTATGATCTGCTCAGACCCTACTTTGTCCGGCCCTGGATCAACCTGAAAATAAACTTGGCATCAGTGCAGATGACTTCCTCCTCTTAACTGAATCTTTAAAGTACACTTCCGGTGGGCATGTCAATGAATGTGTGAACAGATTTGCATACTCAGCCATCTGTGGTTCCCTACAGTCAGTTGGACAGTTGGAGAGTTGTGACATGGGGGAAAACAAGGGTAATTGGGGTGTCACCTCTGACGACTGTACTGTGGAGGAAGAGGAGCAGAGGCCACTAGATGCAGTGCTTGCCATCTACTTGAGTACATGTTCTTTTTGGCCCTCATTTACAAAGTGTACCGCTGTGTGGCTGCCATCGAACGAGAATGGAGTATCTCGTCCAATAGCAGAAGTTGTAAAAATGCTGCGCAATTGCTCATTGCAGCAAAACAAACCTACTTCTCATCTCCCATATCACCATATCATACCTGTCTCACAATCCTAAACAGCTATTCAATACTTTCTCCATCCACCAGTTCCCCCTTCCTCTCCTTTCATCTCAACTGAAGACTTTGCCTCACCACCTGTGAACTTGACCCAATATCGTCACACCTCATTCCAAACCTTACCATAGTCTTCATCACAAGCCTAAACTACCTTTAAGCCTTTAACCTGTCACTAATTACTGGTGTCTTCCCCTCCTGATTGAAACATACCTCAATCACACTCAAAAAGCCCTCTCTTGAACAATCCTCTGTGTTAGCTATCGCCCCATCTCACTTCTTCCCTATACCTCCAAACTACTGAAATAATACATCCATTTTGAACTTTCTTCCCACTTCTCTTCTTGCTCCCTCTTTGACCGCTTACAATATGACTTCTGACAACACCATTCCTCTGAAACTGCCCTGGCTAAAGTCACCAATGACCTACTAACCACCAAAACCAAGTGACTCTAGTACTGTATGTCCTCTACCTTCTCCTGGACCTGAAATCTGCCTTTTACACAGTGGACCATTTCCTCTTACTAAAGACTTTCTTATGTCATGTTATTACAGACTTGGCCCTTTGTTGAATCTCATCGTGCCTAACAGACATGACATTCAGTGTCTCACATGCACACACTACCCCCTAATCTTGCTCCCTATGTGTTGATGTCCACCAAGGTCCAGTTGTAGGCCCGTCATTAAGCTTATTTTGGACATGCTCCATCACTCTTAAAAGGATCGCGTGCATCACCCTAAGGTGTTACCAGCCAATGGCTGGATGACACCTATCATTTAAGGCTTCTTCATCAATATGGAGATGCCTGAACATTGTTGTCAGTTTTCCTTGCATTTTTGCTAGTTTTCAGGTTCCTCAGGTCCGTCCATCTTCTTGTCTACCCTGTACCTTTCTGCTCATACCAGTCTGAGCTCTACTGTCCATCAGCCGGTCCAGGTCACACTTGGCAGTTCTAGTCCGTCTAACACCCGGTCCAGCCCACAACTTCCAGTGCTTTTCTGTTTCTCAGCCGGTCCCATCTGCACCGTGGTTCCAGTGTCCCTACAGTGTCTGCCTGAATTCTTCATCCTTTCTTCTGGCCGTACCAGCCTACCCGCTCTAAGGGGGTCAGCTGCCGCACTCTGCGTGGTGCCACCTCCTTGACCTCCTTGGGTCATGGTTTTTGCCTTCTGCTTATATGAGGTTGGATTTACTAGGTCATCTAGTTACCCACATCCACTCTTTCCAAGGACTACAGCACAGTGGTTCCACAAACTTGTCTGTTACAGTCTTCATCTCCTCGGTAGACTGTAGTGGAAGAGGTGTCGTCCCCATTATACTATTTATACTCTGGTGAAATTGATGCCACTTTGGTAGTGTCTGCCACTAATTGCTTGACATATGAACACTAATAGTTGGGTCTACAATAGTGATGAGCGAATTTGTTCAGACAAAGATCGACAAACATAAATTCGGCACGAATATGGCACATTCAGATTCCTGATCAGAAACCCGTGGAAAAGTTTATAAAATCATAAAAAATGGGTAACATTCTGTAAAATGTGCAGGAAAATATTTGGGTTGCCACAAATGTATTTATGTATTTTCATCACTTTAGCAACAATAATGATGGTATATCATGAACGTTTGGCACATGTTTGATGAGGGGAGGGGGTTTGCAGAACTCAGAGGTGCGGCTTTCTAGTAAACTTTCTTTTTTTTAGCTTTATGTGTGCACTGTTAGGCTGGCGGAGCGCACCAAATAATAGAGATGTTAATCAGGTGTGTTCGCAGCCTGGGGTCTACCGTGCAGCGATGGAAACTGCTGCTAGACAATGATGGATACGATATAAAAGGTGGAACCCGGGTACCGGCGGGTAACCACTGATCCGGTGCTTGCATGAGCGGACTCTGCTACCTCACGGAGTCCGCATTAGCCGGCATATAACTGTGCCCTGTTAAGCTTCACAGGACACGACTGGGAGTAGAACACCGCACAGAGCTGATGCTACGACTACCCTGGCAGTTGCCACTAACCAGCGTGAGAACAGTGCTGGAAAGCGCTAGTAACTGCGCACGGCGCCGCACTGCGGTAACTGCGGAGTTGTGGTGTCTGCATTATCTGGCGCCCACTGGCGCAAATGGAACCAGAGCTAACTGCACTGTGGCGCTAAGCAGTACTAGCGCTAGATGCAGAGATTAACTCTAAGGCCCTAACTCATACACAACCGAGGAGGGGTATCTTAATGAGTCAGTCAGCAGAATCATACATCCATCATCAGACACACCACTAAAGCAAAAGACTCAATGTCTATCATAGCGCATGGTGGGGTGGCAATGCAAACTATTTATAGCAGCGTCCTTCCGGAACCTTCCTGATGGACCAATCCGAGCTGGAGAAGGACCTGAACATGTGATCTCCGATCTCCAATGAGAGATCGTCCCACGGGCATGCTCAGTGGACCAAAAGGAGGACTTAGTCCCTGGAGTCGTTCGCTGCTGACCAGCATGCGTTGCTATAGCTGGACCAGAGGTGGCAGCAGCATCAGCCAAACCTACAATGCTGGTGTGAGCAGAGCGCCAGGATCGACACGTCTGCTGAGCAGGCTCCACTGTGGCCGGAGAGGAATGGGAGACCATCAAAGGCAAAGCTTGGGATTCCTGCTGTTCAGTAACAGGAACTTGACACATAACTTGCACATTGTGGCTAGCCAATCTGGGTGCAGGAAACACCCACAATTTCCTGACACAATGGCTTGTGTCATTGGCTGCTCAGATCACATGGGCCTCTCCATATAAAGAGTAAATATATAGTTTTAGCGACATTTTGACCCTGTAACAGCGCAGAGAGGCTGCTCATGATGCTGGCACTGTTAGCAGCAAAATTTGGGGCTGTTAGCTAGGCGGTTGTGTATCAGTCAGATAGTGTCCAGTACGGCTGTTAAATTCACCTTCCAGCAATTTTTTTGCCATTACTGAGGCTCACAGTATGGACGTGGCGCGTGTCACGTTTACAGAGTGACTCTGAGTGCGCTGCCAGACGGATTCAATAACCACACAAGGTTAAAAAAGTTAACCCTTTATTCCCTACGCGTTTCGAAGCATAACGCTTCTTCTTCAGGGGTTGATACCATTGGTTGGTATCAACCCCTGAAGAAGAAGCGTTATGCTTCGAAACGCGTAGGGATTAAAGGGTTAACTTTTTTAACCTTGTGTGGTTATTGAATCCGTCTGGCAGCGCACTCAAAGTCCAAGAATTTATTCCTTGTTGAACTGTGGTACGGTTCCGTTGTGGACCGTTGGACGTGCAGCAGGCTGACTTACTATACGAGCTTTATTTTATCTTTGAGAAGGTGAGTTTAATACATTCAGTATTTGAACATTTTACCCGGATAAGACCCTATTGCGCTTTTGTTTCAACCTTCTAGTGAAAATAACGTTTACAGAGTGGGCGCAGATTAAAGACCTGTGCACCCTTCTGCACAGTTTCGAAATGGCTACTAAGATGCTTATTGCTGATGACGCCACCGTCAGCATCACTATTCTGGTCATTTATATGCTGGAGCAGACTTTGACTAGCCTGTGGGAGGGGATGGTGGTCCCAGAAGTAGAGAAAGAAGCAGAGGAGTATGCAGAAGGGTTAACATTGTCTCCAAATTCCAGACTGTCTTCACACAGGCGGGTGCCAAGGGACAGTGGATTACTGAGATCGAGGTGATAACAGAAACTGTTATCGAAGGTGCAAGATCTGAGGAACAAATGGAGGAGGAAGAGGTGATGGGGAGCAACTGTTAAATGAAGAGGATTATCCTCCCCTCTCTTTTGTTCGTTGGCGGGAGGGGATGGAGGAAACAAGCCTCTTTCTTACCCATCCACTAACACAGCATGGGCTTGGACCTCATGGTAGAGCCAGACATATGAGTGCCTTCTTGCTGCACTATCTGCAACATTATCCCCACATACTTATGATTAGGAATACTGCTGTGTGCGGACTACTGGCTTGTCACTCTGTTAGATCCACATTATAAAATGAAATTTTGTCCGATGCTAGAAAGAAACCCGCGAATGCTGGAGTATCGAAACACGCTTTTCCACAAACTTAAGAGAGCTTTTCTCCAAGACAGCAGTGAAGCACAAAGTTCGCATCGCAGCTCTAGACTTCCAATCTATGGCACATCAATCCGCCAATCCCAATCATTAGCAGCAGCAGTGATGTAATTGGAAGAAGCAATTTCTGTGAGTCCTTTGACATTTTTTTAGACCAACTCGTGCACCAGCACAACAGAGTCCAAGCCTTACACATGGCGAACGATTAGACAGGTTGGTGCAGGAGAATCTAGAACTGAATATCAATACCATCAGGGAGGGTTTGGACCCTTTCACATTTTGGTCTTCCAAAATGGATGAGTGGCCTCAGCACACCTCACAAGCTTTGGAGGTGTTATCATGCCCGGCAGCCAGCATTCTCTCAAAGCGTGTCTTCAGCGCTTCTGGTGGTGTCCTGATGGATAAGTGCAACCTGATGTCCCCATGTTCAAGATGATCAAGTCTTGGATCTCCAAGGACTCTTGCACCCCAATCGCAGACTATACAGACTAGTTGATATTGCAGGTTTTAGTGTAATGCATTAGTGACACGTAACTGCACTCTGTGATATATTTAGTGTGACTTCTGTGGCTCCTGCTGCTGCTGATGTTAAAAATTTGTGGAACTGTAAACAGTCATGGTTGGTCTACATCTGCTGGGTTAGCGAAAGTGAAAGACATGTCTGTCCCAATTATACTATTTCTATTCTCATGACAGTTTTTCCAGTTCGGTGGTGTCAGACTCAGGTCCTAATTTTTTAAAATGTGAAAATTCCAGATTGGGTGTCTATCTGCTGGATTGCGCGTAGTGGAAGGCCTGTTGTCTCTATTATACTACTTCTACTGTGGTGAAATTGATGCCACTTTGGTGGTGTCTGCTAATAATTTTTGAAAATGTGAAGACACCTGTTGGGTTTTCATTTGCTGGATTGGGCGTAGTGGGAGATCTGTCAATCCCGATTATACTATTTCTACTGTGAAATAAACAGGGAAAAGACATAGTATATGTGGGGGCAAGAGATACCTAGCCCAAAGAAGTACAAGAAATCATCATGTTACCACATACACAGGGACTTAGAAAGGAAAACTGCATAATTTAGAAATAGCACCAAAAAGAAAGCAGTCAAAAAAACCATAAAATTCACAATTTTATTGAAATCACATATGTATAAAGGACACAACAGTACGTGGAATGGGGAAGAGAAATATCCGAGCGTGCACAGTGGTGCAAAGGATCACAACACACTGTATCCACAATCCCAGGATAGTCAATATCTATCCCCAATAGAGAAGTCAAAGGCAGTTTATCATGGGCACACTGATGGATAATTAATACCTATCCCCAATAGGGGTTTACACAATTTATCATACACACATCAGTATATAGGCAAATAGCTCAACCCTCACTGCTGCCCAAAAATTCCCATCGGGGCAAACTACAGAAATCTACAGAGCAACTGCTCAAAAGAAGCGCCCTAACAGCATCATCAGTGTGAAAGCAACATCAGTTGCATAAATGCCTAGAGGACAAACCCCTATGCGGCGGGTGTTGAAAATACACATAACAGTAAAGTGCTGTAAGGCGTCATTACCCGGGTCTAGTGGAGGCGGTGTGGTGGATCCAGTCCCCAACGCGCGTTTCAGAGCCGTGGCTCCTTCCTCAGGGGGCGTGGTGAGTGGGCGCAACCACCCAGTTAAGTAGCGCGCCCACCGGAAGTCCCACCGGCGCGCACGCTATCCGCCAATCAGAGGACGACTCATCGCCACAGCGACGCTGAATACACGCGGGCCCACGTGATCAGACGCCGCCGGGTGGGAGGAGTCAACCACCTGGTCAGCAGACAGTACACACGCGCAATGGATGTGGCTGTAAAGCCACCATTTTGACAGAGGGCAAAACGAAGGGCAGAGGTGAACGATACGGCATAACAGGACAACAAACATATAAAATGCAGCCGCATAGTGCCTACAACTTGAAAGATAGTATAACAACTATGCAGAGCAATTAAAATTAGCATAGACATACTAAAATATACAAAATCTACATTAGAGGGACACAAAAAAAAAATTATAGAAAATTATAACCTATACATGCAATTTATAGTGGCATATATGATCATATAAAGCATGTAAAGTTATATTGACAACAATGTTAAGTACGGCATACATATGCCAAATAGACACTTATATACAGTTGAATAGACATGCAGAATATACATCAACTAATATATTACCATACCAAAGCAGAGTATATGTATGTGTAACACCTCATCTACAGAAAATATATAAAGACAACCATTCATGATATAATGACATGTATTAGTACATCATATCACATCAACAGAAAATGTAGGTCAATATAATTGTCCACAATATCTTGAAGGATGGCTCTGAACTTCATCCGCATTCTCCAAACAGATAGATGATGTAAGTAACACTACAAAAATGAACAATAAAAATGAATAAAATGACAAAACCACTGTAATCACGTAACCATATATCAGACCATAACTATAAGAATGGGACATATGAAATATTTTCGTTTAATCCATATGGTTGGATAGTACCCAGTGTCCAAATTCACCTAGTTTCAGACCTAGCTAGACGATTGGACAGTTTACCTCCTCTTATATTAATGTTAAGGGCATCAATGCCACAAACACTAAGTAACGTGGCATTACACCCATGGTGTTCTTTAAAGTGTCTGGGCAGAGTTTTTGAACTCGAGTTGTCAGTGCAGGCAGAGGCGGCCTGTATGCCCAAAACATGTTCTCTTGTACGAACCTTCAGCTGCCGTGTTGTCATACCTACATAGATTAAACCGCAGGGGCACGTGGCATAGTATATCACGTACCGAGTGGTACATGTTATACGATGCTTGATGGTAAATGTTTTAGTACCATCACAGTTAGTAAATGAAGTGCTCCGTACAATATTGGGGCAGGCCACACATCTGCCGCATGGAGTGCATCCCTGCCCGGTCGGAATATCATCCAAAAAGGTGTGCGCCCGACGGTCAACATAGTGACTGGCTACCAATTGATCCCTCAGATTTCTAGCCCTCCTAAATGTGATGGATGGATATTCCTGGAGAAATTTATGGAGAACAGAATCAACCTTAAGGATTGGCCAAGCCCTTGCCATAGCATCACGCATCAGCCCATGTTGCGAGTGAAAGGAAGTGACAAAGCGAACCATGTCATTTCCTTTAGATCTCTTATTATTCCTGTAGAGCAAGTCATTGAGAACTGCATACCTCGCACGTTGATAGGCCCTTTTGACACTCCGTCTACTATAACCGCGTGTCAGAAAACGTGTTTTCAACTCATTAGCCCTAAGCTCGAAATCCGCGTCTGTGGAACAGATGCGGCGTAGTCGCAAAAACTGCCCCACCGGAATGGCCTTAATGAGGTGATGCGGATGGCAGGAAGAGGCATGGAGAAGGGTATTGGTAGATGTTTCCTTACGGTAAATATCCGTTTGGATTATACCTCCCACATCCTTACGAATAGAAACATCCAAGAAGTTGATTTTAGTCGGGTTCCACACCAACGTGAGTTTGATATTCAGATCATTGCTGTTCAAAGTGGACACAAATTGCTGAAGGTCGATGGAGCTGCCCTGAAAGATGAAGATGTCGTCGATATAGCGTGCCCATAACTGGACACGCTCAATCAACCCCACTCCATCAGACAGGAAGAGGTCCCTCTCCCACAGCCCCAGGAAGAGGTTGGCATAGGACGGCGCGAAGGCCGCACCCATGGCAGTCCCCTGGAGCTGTAGGCAGAAGGACCCCTTGAACACAAAAAAGTTGTGTGTGAGAGTGAACTCCAAGAGCTCCAGGATGAGGTCTCTAAGTCCAGTTGAAAGTGTAGATGTAGTAAGAAAAAACTTTACTGCACGCAATCCATCTACGTGCTTAATGCTGGTATATAGAGACTCAACATCCACAGAAGCAAAAAGAGAATCACTCTCCATGCAGAGTCCATCGACCTTCCTCAATAGATCCCCTGTGTCCTTGAGGAAAGAGGGAAGACTGGATACTAGCGGCTGAAGATGATGATCTATCCATTTATTGATATTTTCAAGAAAATTCCCTCGTCCAGATATAATAGGTCTACCTGGTGGTGACTTGATGTCCTTATGGACTTTAGGTAAGAGGTACAGTGTTGCTATAGTGGGCTCTTTAACAATAAGTGCCGAAGCCAGCTGTCTGGTGACAATGCCGTTAATCACAGCCTTATTTACAATTCGATCTAGCTTATCAGCAAATGCAGAGAGGGGGTTGTATGTCAATCTTTTATAGCATTCCAAGTTGTTCAACTGACGGAATGCTTCCCTCTCATACATTGCTGTAGGCCAGACCACCACATTGCCACCCTTATCAGCTGGCTTCAATACCACATCAGGAAGATTTTGTAAGTATCTCAGCCTCACTCTCTCGTTCCCAGTCAGATTATCCACCTTGCTGAATCTGGGGATTTTCATAAATTCATCAGTCACCACACGTACAAATAGATCTATATTAGGACATGAAGTAAAAGGAGGGAACTTCACTGACCGTGGACGGATAGATGGGGGGAATCTTACCTCCCTCCTTGTCATGTTCAGCCGCCAGTTCCTCCAGAGTTCTTATAGCCTCCTGTTCCTCCTCTGTAGGAAAAAGATGTTGGAGATCATTGTTATAAAAATAACGTTTGAACAGCAATGATCTAGCAAACAAATTAAGATCCTTCACGGCAGTGAAAGTATCGAAATTGGAAGTTGGTGAGAAAGTGAAGCCTCTTCCCAATAAAGACAGGTCCACCTCAGTGAGGTTATGGCTACTTAGATTAATCACCTTATTATCTCTCTGATTCATATCAGACTGGTTAATCAAATGTCTTTTATAAGGATGGAACGAGTGATCAAGTAGCCTACGAGACCCGCCATTACCATGGGATGAGGCTGAAGTTTGAGATATATCCGACTGACCACTCATAGAGGTGATTGAGGCACTGGAGGCCGTACGTTGTAAATTGGACGTCTTTCTCCATAAATAAACCTTCTTGGTCTGGTAATCCCTAAGGTCTCTATTGAATTTGGTCAGCTGGTTATTTTGGATCTTTTTAACCACCAGATCCATAGTTTTATCTACTTCAGCTTCAAAAGATTGAATTCTGGTAGGTGAGCATCCTTTACGCACCTCATCTTTGACTAAATCAATAGACTTATCCAGTGTCTCAATATTTGTGGAATAAAAATTCACAAGGAGCTGTAGGAACGTTAGAGAGCATTGATTGGATGCTTCCTCCCATTTTGAGATGAATGTGTCATCTTCAATTGGAAATGTGGGGATGACTCTCACTCTCAATCCCCTAGGGATCATTTTATTAGATATATATTTCTCCAGGAATAGCCTGTTCCACCATATTCTGGATCTTTTGAGGAGTAATGTCTTAATGTGTTGTAACTTCACATCCCAACTAGAGTCACCCGTCTGCGGAACATCGCTCCCCCCCGAACCAAAAACCTGGTCCACTTGATCGAGCCAAACTATCTTTCGCTCGAAAGTCCATCTTGTCCAATACCAAGATACCTGTGCATAACACAGCAAAAACATAATGAAATAAACAGGGAAAAGACATAGTATATGTGGGGGCAAGAGATACCTAGCCCAAAGAAGTACAAGAAATCATCATGTTACCACATACACAGGGACTTAGATAGGAAAACTGCATAATTTAGAAATAGCACCAAAAAGAAAGCAGTCAAAAAAACCATAAAATTCACAATTTTATTGAAATCACATATGTATAAAGGACACAACAGTACGTGGAATGGGGAAGAGAAATATCCGAACGTGCACAGTGGTGCAAAGGATCACAACACACTGTGTCCACAATCCCAGGATAGTCAATATCTATCCCCAATAGAGAAGTCAAAGGCAGTTTATCATGGGTACACTGATGGATAATTAATACCTATCCCCAATAAGGGTTTACACAATTTATCATACACACATCAGTATATAGGCAAATAGCTCAACCCTCACTGCTGCCCAAAAATTCCCATCGGGGCAAACTACAGAAATCTACAGAGCAACTGCTCAAAAGAAGCACCCTAACAGCATCATCAGTGTGAAAGCAACATCAGTTGCATAAATGCCTAGAGGACAAACCCCTATGCGGCGGGTGTTGAAAATACACATAACAGTAAAGTGCTGTAAGGCGTCATTACCCGGGTCTAGTGGAGGCGGTGTGGTGGATCCAGTCCCCAACGCGCGTTTCGGAGCCGTGGCTCCTTCCTCAGGGGGCGTGGTGAGTGGGCGCAACCACCCAGTCAAGTAGCGCGCCCACCGGAAGTCCCACCGGCGTGCACGCTATCCGCCAATCAGAGGACGACTCATCGCCACAGCGACGCTGAATACACGCGGGCCCACGTGATCAGACGCCACCGGGTGGGAGGAGTCAACCACCTGGTCAGCAGACAGTACACACGCGCAATGGATGTGGCTGTAAAGCCACCATTTTGACAGAGGGCAAAACGAAGGGCAGAGGTGAACAATACGGCATAACAGGACAACAAACATATAAAATGCAGCCGCATAGTGCCTACAACTTGAAAGATAGTATAACAACTGTGCAGAGCAATTAAAATTAGCATAGACATACTAAAATATACAAAATCTACATTAGAGGGACACAAAAAAAAAAAAAATTATAGAAAATTATAACCTATACATGCAATTTGTAGTGGCATATATGATCATATAAAGCATGTAAAGTTATATTGACAACAATGTTAAGTACGGCATACATATGCCAAATAGACACTTATATACAGTTGAATAGACATGCAGAATATACATCAACTAATATATTACCATACCAAAGCAGAGTATATGTATGTGTAACACCTCATCTACAGAAAATATATAAAGACAACCATTCATGATATAATGACATGTATTAGTACATCATATCACATCAACAGAAAATGTAGGTCAATATAATTGTCCACAATATCTTGAAGGATGGCTCTGAACTGTGGTGAAATTGATGCCACTTTGGTGGTGTCTGCCAATAATTTTTGAAAATGTGAACACTCCTGGATGGGTCTCCTTTAGTGTTGAGCATTCCGATACCGCAAGTATCGGGTATCAGCAGATACTTGCTGTATCGGAATTCCGATACCGACTTCCGATATTTTTTCAATATCGGAAGTCGGCATCGGAATCGGAAGTTCAAAGTTGATTGACAGCCTGACGTCATCATGATGCGCGGTGTGTGCGCATCATGAAAAAAAAAGTCCCTAGTCTCACTTTATGCCATTGCTGTGTGAGAAATTCCCACGCAGCAATGGCATAAAGTGAGACTAGGGACTTTTTTTTTTTAAGTGGCGGAGGAATACAGTGCGGAAGGATACCTACCTTCCATCATTGGATTCCTGCAGCCCGTAGAGAACGGCAGCAACAGCTGATGCTGCAGTTCTCTACCCAAGATCGTCATGGGACACACTCGTGGACTGCTTCGGATCGTGGGTGAGTATTTTTGTGGTTTGTTATGTTAATATTTATTCCGTAAAAGACAATGGCTTCGGGGAACAATATGTACTGTATGTCTATGTATGTATTGTATGAATGTATTGTATGTAGTATGTAGTATATATGTGGTATGTATGTAGCATGTAGTATGTATGTAGTATGTATGTAGTATATATGTAGTATGTATGTAGTATGTATGTAGCATGCATGTAGCATGCAGTATGTATGTGGCATGCATGTAGTATATATGTAGTATGTATGTAGCATGTAGTATGTATGTAGTATGTATGTAGTATATATGTAGTATGTATGTAGTATGTATGTAGCATATATGTAGTATGTATGTAGCATGTAGTATATATGTAGTATATATGTAGTATGTATGTAGTATGTATGTGGTATGTATGTAGCATGTAGTATGTATGTAGCATGCAGTATGTATGTAGTATATATGTAGTATGTATGTAGCATGTAGTATATATGTAGTATGCATGTTGCATGTAGTATATATGTAGTATGTATGTTGCATGTAGTATATATGTAGTATGCATGTTGCATGCATGTAGTATATATGTAGTATGTATGTAGTATGAATGTAGCATGTATGCAGTATGTAGTATGAATGTAGCATGTATGTAGTATGCATGTTGTATGTATGTAGCATGTATGTAGCATGTAATTTTTTTTTTTTTTTTTACATTCAACACATTAGCTGGATGATGGGACTACTACTGTCCCATCATTGGCTAATGTGTCAATCACTGTCATGGTAGCAGGCATCGCCCGATGGGACTTGTAGTCCCATCGGACGATGCCTGCACAGACCCCCGAAGCCTGCACAGCCCCCCGGCAGGCCGGCACAGCCCCCCGGCAGGCCGGCACAGCCCCCCGGAGCCTGCACAGCCCCCCGGCAGGCCGGCACAGCCCCCCGTCAGGCCGGCACAGCCCACCGGAGCCTGCACAGCCCCCCGGCAGGCCGGCACAGACCACCGGAGCCTGCACAGACCCCCTGGCAGGCCGGCACAGCCCCCCGAAAGGCCCGTACAGACCCCAGAGAGGCTGTGCAAGGGAAAAACAGGATTTTTCTTATTCCGATACCGGAAGTCCCATAGACTTGAATGGGACTTCCGGTATCGGAATCGGCGATACCGATACTTTTTTTTAAGGTCTGCCGATCCATTCCGATCCGATACTTTGAAGTATCGGACGGTATCGCTCAACTCTAGTCTCCTTCATTCGTGTTGCATGTAGCAGTTGGTCTCTGAGACAGTCAGGCCTTCCTTAGAGTTAACTACCCGTGTTACTATCCTTAAATTTTTCTGACAATGGTAGACCACAAAACTGATATTTCTGCCACCTGAGTGTGGCTCAGCATGGAGCACGTAGAGGTGTTGCTCCAATGACGTTTGGCCATGTTCGGCGAAAATTCACTTAAAAACTTGGCGAAAATTGCTAAATCAACAATAGTAATCTGAACCAAACATTGAAATATGCGCTCATCTCTTTTCACATTGCACTAAAATAAAGTAATAAATTACAGAAAAAAACATTTTCTTTTGTACAAGTTTAATGAAAGTTGTAGAATACAAAAATCATAAAACAGGCAAGAAAAGCAAAGGAATCAAAATCTACTATATGAATTGCCAAAAATGTGATTACGGTATATTAGGAATAAATAACACATCGAACATAAAGATGCCACAATATATGTCTAATATTATCCAGAAACACAGGCAGGACTACATATGCAATAAACTCAAATATATGGAAAGCCACAAGTGTGAATAAATGGAAGCATAAATAAAAAGTATAGATTTGGTTCTGATCTACATAAATGAAAATTATAAATTAGGTTTATAATCTGTCCATTGTTGTCTTCTGAAATTAGAAGAATATATTAAAGCTATACAGATTTTTGAAAATTCAGTATATGCAGATTCAGCAAAATGATGACTAGCAAAAGTTAATAAAATAAATAAGAGTAACCTAACCCCAATCATGTTTGGCCTTTTCACCTTTTCTTTTGTATGTCTTGCGCCGCATTTCCCAGCCTGTTTACTGACGGCTGTGAAATTCGTCCAAAAAAAGACCTCGGAGTTCACAGGGTGCCGCACATCACTACGTCACAGAAGTGCAACGTGCATTGACCTTCGAGGCCTGTTTGCGGACATAAATTTTGGTCTAGAGTCAAAAGGTTGAAGATGCGACAACTTAAAGAAGAGTACTGTAAGGTTGCTTGCTGCCTATCAACCAGTCCTCAGGGCATTTTCTTCTTGCCATTGTAATTCCCAATGTTGGCCGGGGAATTAGAAAAATGGGCTTAATATTATATTGCATGTTATTCAATGTTTATTGCCCAAGATATTTTATTTTACATTATATGAGAAAATCAAATATCCATTACCAATCTCTATTCTTTAGTTACAAGGGCATCATTTAGTGTGTGTATAGTGTCATATGCATGTCATAGAATCATAGAATCTTAGAGTTGGAAGGGACCTCCTGGGCCATCTGGTCCAACCCCCTGCTCAAAGCAGGATTCGCTAAATCATCCCAGTCAGATGTCTGTCCAGCCTCTGTTTGAAGACTTCCATTGAAGGAGATCTCACCACTTCTCGTGGCAGCCTGTTCCACTCATTGATCACTCTAACTGTCAAAAAGATTTTTCTAATATCTAATCTGTGTCTCCTCCCATTCAGTTTCATCCCATTGCTTCTAGTCTTTCCTTGTGCAAATGAGAATAAAGTTGATCCTTCTACCATGTGACAGCCCTTGAGATATTTGTAGACAGCTATTAAGTCTCCTCTCAGTCTTTCCTGTTAAGACAGGGTTTGCAGACCGTTCACCATTCTGGTCGCTCTTTTCTAAACTTGCTCCAGTTTGTTGATGTCTTTTTTAAACCCTCTCTGCCATCAGACGTACTATCCCGTCCATGTGCCCTGGGATTTAATTCCCAAGGACGGGATAGTACGTCTAATGCGATCAGCGGCGCCCACGTGGTGAGCGCCGCTGATCGCGGCCGGGTGTCAGCTGATTATCACAGCTGACACCCGGCACAATGTGTCAGGGGCGGTCACGGACTGCCCCCAACACGTTAACCCCTTGTACAACGCGATCAAACACGATCGCGGTGTACCGGGAGTTAAAGGGAAGCTTCGGCAGGGAGGGGGCTCCCTCCGTGCTTCCCTGAGCCCCCCACGGCAGCGCAATGTGCAGCGCTGCTGCAGGGGACTCTTTCCCTACAGGCCCCCGGATCCAAGATGGCGACGGGGGTCTTCGGGGGCCTGCAGGGAGCTGACTTCCTCACTGCCTGCAAAGTGCAGGCATGAGGAAGCCTTCTGCACTGCCTGTGACAGATCGCTGATCTGTCACAGTGATCTGTGATGTGACAGATCAGCGATCTGTCACAGGACAGTGATGTCCCACCTGGGACTATGTAATAAAGTAAAAAAAAATAAAAAAAAATTGTAAAAATAATTTTAAAAAAATCGCTAAATAAATTAGTAAAAAAAAAAAAAAATATTCCCCAATAAATTAATTTTTTGAAAAAAAACAAAAAAAACAATAAAAGTACACATATTTGATATCGCCGCGTCCGCAGTGACCCGCCCTATAAAACTGTTCCATTAGTTAACCCCTTTAGCGAACCCCTTAAAAAATAAAAATAAAAAACGAAGCAAAAAATAATGATTTATTATCATACCACCGAACAAAAAGTGCAATAACGCACGATCAAAAAGACGCATATAAATATCCATGGTACCGCTGAAAACGTCATCTTGTCCAGCAAAAAACGAGCCGCACACAGCATCATCCGCAAAAAAATAAAAAAGTTATAGCTCGCAGAATAAAGCGATACAAAAATAATTATTTTTTATATAAAATTGTTTTCATTGCAAAAAACCGACAAAACATAAAAAAAAGACCTAAATGAGTAGAGTTGAGCGAAACGGGTCGAAAAAATTCAAAAGTCGCCGACTTTTGGCAAAGTCGGGTTTCATGAAACGAAACCCGACCCTAGGATGAGGTCGGCCACGAGGTCGGCGACTTACGCGCCAAAGTCGCGTTTCAAAAGTTTGTTTTGCGCTCTTTTTCAGCCAATCAGGATCCACGGACACTGTGGGCAACGTGATGACATAGGCACGGGTCACCACCATCTTTCAGAAGGACATGCAAGTGATTGGCTTGCTTTGGTGGGCGTCACAGGGGGTATAAAAGGGCGTGCACGCCGACCGCCATCTTACTTCTGCCGATCTTAGTATAGGGAGAGGTTGCTGCTGATTCTGTAGGGAGAGCGTTAGGCAGGGAAGAAGACAAAAAAACTGCTTCTGCTGCTAGCGATTTGGCCTGCACAACACACCAGTCACTGTGTGTGCAGTGCAAGGGGAGGCTATATAGTGGTGTATCAGTGGTGTTGGTTGTTGGGCTGCCTTCTAAGGCTTCCTGACATTCCTGCATTGCTGTTTACCCACTGCTCCGCAAACTGCTTTTTTAAAAGCAATCCCAATTTTTTTTTTTGTCCTGCTGAGAAGAAAAAAAACCTGCTTCTGCTGCTAGCAATTTGGCCTGCACAACACACCAGTCACTGTATGTGCAGTGCAAGGGGAGGCTATATAGTGGTGTATCAGTGGTGTTCGTTGTTGGGCTGCCTTCTAAGGCTTCCTGACATTCCTGCATTGCTGTTTACCCACTGCTCCACAAACTGCTTTTTTAAAAGCAATCCAATCTCCCTTATCCTCTAGTCACTTTTGTCACAGCTGTGCCATCGAGCCTGTCACATAGCGCTCAGATATTCATTGGGCCTCACACAATCCAAAAGTGTCCAGTGTCCAAAAGTGTGTGCAGAGATTCAAAATCTCCCTTATCCTCTAGTCACTTTGGTCACAGCTGTGCCATCGAGCCTGTCACATAGCGCTCAGATATCAGTGGGCCTCACACAATCCAAAAGTGTCCATCCAGTGTCCAAAAGTGTGTGCAGAGATTCAAAATCTCCCTTATCCTCTAGTCACTTTGGTCACAGCTGTGCCATCGAGCCTGTGACATAGCGCTCAGATATCAGTGGGCCTCACACAATCCAAAAGTGTCCAGTGTCCAAAAGTGTGTGCAGAGATTCAAAATCTCCCTTATCCTCTAGTCACTTTGGTCACAGCTGTGCCATCGAGCCTGTCACATAGCGCTCAGATATCAGTGGGCCTCACACAATCCAAAAGTGTCCAGTGTCCAAAAGTGTGTGCAGAGATTCAAAATCTCCCTTATCCTCTAGTCACTTTGGTCACAGCTGTGCCATCGAGCCTGTCACATAGCGCTCAGATATCAGTGGGCCTCACACAATCCAAAAGTGTCCATCCAGTGTCCAAAAGTGTGTGCAGAGATTCAAAATCTCCCTTATCCTCTAGTCACTTTGGTCACAGCTGTGCCATCGAGCCTGTCACATAGCGCTCAGATATCAGTGGGCCTCACACAATCCAAAAGTGTCCAGTGTCCAAAAGTGTGTGCAGAGATTCAAAATCTCCCTTATCCTCTAGTCACTTTGGTCACAGCTGTGCCATCGAGCCTGTCACATAGCGCTCAGATATCAGTGGGCCTCACACAATCCAAAAGTGTCCAGTGTCCAAAAGTGTGTGCAGAGATTCAAAATCTCCCTTATCCTCTAGTCACTTTGGTCACAGCTGTGCCATCGAGCCTGTCACATAGCGCTCAGATATCAGTGGGCCTCACACAATCCAAAAGTGTCCAGTGTCCAAAAGTGTGTGCAAAGATTCAAAATCTCCCTTATCCTCTAGTCACTTTGGTGACAGCTGTGCCATCGAGCCTGTCACATAGCGCTCAGATATCAGTGGGCCTCACACAATCCAAAATTGTCCAGTGTCCAAAAGTGTGTGCAGAGATTCAAAATCTCCCTTATCCTCTAGTCACTTTGGTCACAGCTGTGCCATCGAGCCTGTCACATAGCGCTCAGATATCAGTGGGCCTCACACAATCCAAAAGTGTCCAGTGTCCAAAAGTGTGTGCAGAGATTCAAAATCTCCCTTATCCTCTAGTCACTTTGGTCACAGCTGTGCCATCGAGCCTGTCACATAGCGCTCAGATATCAGTGGGCCTCACACAATCCAAAAGTGTCCAGTGTCCAAAAGTGTGTGCAGAAATTCAAAATCTCCCTTATCCTCTAGTCACTTTGGTCACACTGTGCCATCGAGCCTGTGACATAGCGCTCAGATATCAGTGGGCCTCACACAATCCAAAAGTGTCCAGTGTCCAAAAGTGTGTGCAGAGATTCAAAATCTCCCTTATCCTCTAGTCACTTTGGTCACAGCTGTGCCATCGAGCCTGTGACATAGCGCTCAGATATCAGTGGGCCTCACACAATCCAAAAGTGTCCAGTGTCCAAAACTGTGTGCAGAGATTCAAAATCTCCCTTATCCTCTAGTCACTTTGGTCACAGCTTTGCCATCGAGCCTGTGACATAGCGCTCAGATATCAGTGGGCCTCACACAATCCAAAAGTGTCCAGTGTCCAAAAGTGTGTGCAGAGATTCAAAATCTCCCTTATCCTCTAGTCACTTTGGTCACAGCTGTGCCATCGAGCCTGTCACATAGCGCTCAGATATCAGTGGGCCTCACACAATCCAAAAGTGTCCAGTGTCCAAAAGTGTGTGCAGAGATTCAAAATCTCCCTTATCCTCTAGTCACTTTGGTCACAGCTGTGCCATCGAGCCTGTCACATAGCGCTCAGATATCAGTGGGCCTCACACAATCCAAAAGTGTCCAGTGTCCAAAAGTGTGTGCAGAGATTCAAAATCTCCCTTATCCTCTAGTCACTTTGGTCACAGCTGTGCCATCGAGCCTGTCACATAGCACTCAGATATCAGTGGGCCTCACACAATCCAAAAGTGTCCAGTGTCCAAAAGTGTGTGCAAAGATTCAAAATTTCCCTTATCCTCTAGTCACTTTGGTGACAGCTGTGCCATCGAGCCTGTCACATAGCGCTCAGATATCAGTGGGCCTCACACAATCCAAAATTGTCCAGTGTCCAAAAGTGTGTGCAGAGATTCAAAATCTCCCTTATCCTCTAGTCACTTTGGTCACAGCTGTGCCATCGAGCCTGTCACATAGCGCTCAGATATCAGTGGGCCTCACACAATCCAAAAGTGTCCAGTGTCCAAAAGTGTGTGCAGAGATTCAAAATCTCCCTTATCCTCTAGTCACTTTGGTCACAGCTGTGCCATCGAGCCTGTCACATAGCGCTCAGATATCAGTGGGCCTCACACAATCCAAAAGTGTCCAGTGTCCAAAAGTGTGTGCAGAAATTCAAAATCTCCCTTATCCTCTAGTCACTTTGGTCACAGCTGTGCCATCGAGCCTGTGACATAGCGCTCAGATATCAGTGTTCCTCACACAATCCAAAAGTGTCCAGTGTCCAAAACTGTGTGCAGAGATTCAAAATCTCCCTTATCCTCTAGTCACTTTGGTCACAGCTTTGCCATCAAGCCTGTGACATAGCGCTCAGATATCAGTGGGCCTCACACAATCCAAAAGTGTCCAGTGTCCAAAAGTGTGTGCAGAGATTCAAAATCTCCCTTATCCTCTAGTCACTTTGGTCACAGCTGTGCCATCAAGCCTGTGACATAGCGCTCAGATATCAGTGGGCCTCACACAATCCAAAAGTGTCCAGTGTCCACAAGTGTCTGCAGAAATTCAAAATCTCCCCTGTCCTATAGACACCTTGTACCTTGTTTTACATTACTATATAGTTTGTTGGATTTTGTCTACATTTCTACCAAAAATGAGGAAGGCTGGTGGAAGAGGCCGTGGAATTGGGCGGGGGTTGGCAGCTGGTAATGATGGTGTTGGTGGTGGATCTGATGGTAGTGGCAAGAGCAAAATAGGACCGAATGCAGGAGGTGCTGACCCTGCGTCATCGTCTGGCTACATAAGGCCTCGAACGCTTAGTTTTCTAGGAGTTGGCAAACCGCTTTTAAAGCCAGAGCATCAGGAAAAAGTTTTGTCTTACATTGCTGACTCAGCCTCCAGCTCTATCGCCTCCTCTTCTTCAGTTGTAAAAAGTAAAAGCACTGAGTCGTCATTGGAGGCTCATGTTCATGAACCACACCTTTCCTTGTGTCCTCCACCCCAACCAAGATTGAAGGATGACGCAGGCCATACTACTGATTACTCCATGGAGCTGTTTTCACATACCATGCCTGGATTATCAAGTGAAATGGTGAATTACCCAGGCCAAGATGAGTCTGACATGGAGTGCACTGATGCACAGCCGCTGATGGATGATTCTGCTGGTACATTCACTCAGAGCACTACATTGTCCTCGCAGTGTACAGAGCCAGATTCTGACCATGATGAGACTCAGGTGCCCCTTCCCGCACACTATACCACCATACACGGTGACACAGAGGAAGGTGCACATGACATAGAAGAGGAGGTGATGGATGACCCAGTTGTTGACCCAGATTGGCATCCATTGGGGGAAGAGGGTGCTGCTTCCAATAGCTCAGATGAGGAGCATCCACAGCAGACATCGACGTCGCAACAGCTTTTATCTGGCAGGCCCGGAGCACTCCAAAGACAGGTTCCAAACATCAAAAGAGTTGCTGGACAGCTTGTCCAGAGGGTCAAAAGATCACAGCGTGCTAGGCCGCAAAATGTCTGCCAAAGTAGGAAGAGTGCAGTGTGGCACTTTTTTGACCAAAATCCTCATGATCAGGCCAAGGTTATCTGTAAGAAGTGCGCAAAGACCTTTAGCCGAGGGAAAAATCTGAAAAATTTGAATACCAGTTGCATGCTTAGACATTTAACCAGCATGCACTTGCAAGCGTGGACACAACACCAAACCTCAAGTGCCACATGTGCAACTGATCACAACGAAGGTAGTCAGCAACGCTACATTGTTTCCCCCACTGTAAGCCCACCGGTTAGCACAGCAGCAAATGTTGAGGTGTCGTTGCAAGACCACAGCAGTCAGGGAATCCCACTGTTATATCAACGAAAGACTGATTCTAGGCCATCAGAAAGAACACCAACTCCATCACCATCATCAACCCTCTTTCAGTCCGCCCTGTCCACCGCTACTTCCACCATATGCAGCTCTCAAGTCCAGCTCACCCTCCCAGACACTATGAGTAGGTCAAGAAAGTACTCAGTCTCTCATCCGCGTACACTGGGTTTGAACGCCCACATTGCCAAACTAATCTCGTTTGAGATGATGCCCTTTCGGTTGGTGGAAAGCACAGCTTTCCGCGAACTCATGGCCTATGCAGTACCACGCTATGACCTACCCAGTCGCCACTTCTTCTCTCGCAAAGCCATCCCAGCCCTCCACCATCATGTGAAAGACCGCATTGTCCATGCACTCAAGCAGTCAGTGAGCGGAAAGGTGCAACTCACAACTGATGCATGGTCCAGTCGGCATGGCCAGGGCCGTTACGTGTCCATCACTGCGCACTGGGTTAATGTGGTGGATGCAGGGTCCACAGGGGACAGCGGTGGTGGGACAGTGCTGCCTAGCCCACGGTATAGGAAACAGTTGGCTGTAGGCGTTCGACCCTCTTCCTCCTCCTCCTCCTCCAGAAGCGAAAGCTCGTCCACAGAGCGCAGTCGTACAAGCACTCCATCTGCAGCTGCCACTGTTGCACACGATGTGTCCCCCTATCGCGCAGCTAGTGGAAAGCGTCAGCAAGCTGTGTTGCAGATGATGTGTTTGGGCGCCAGACACACCGCCGAGGTGCTGGCCGAGTACTTGAAGCAACAAACTGAGTCATGGCTGGGCAGTGTACATCTTGAGGCAGGCAAGGTAGTTAGTGATAACGGCCGTAATTTTGTGGCAGCCATAGCCCTTTCAAAACTCAGCCACATACCTTGCTTGGCTCACACCTTGAACCTGGTGGTGCAGTGCTTCCTCAAAAATTATCCGGAGTTAACAGCCCTGCTCCAGAAGGTGCGAAGACTGTGCGCGCACATCCGCCGGTCGCCTGTACACTCCGTTCGTATGCAAAAGCTGCAGCGATTGCTCCACCTTCCCAACCACCGCCTCATTATCGACATTGCAACAAGGTGGAACTCCACCCTGCACATGGTGGAGTGGCTGTGCGAGCAGAGGCAGGCCATAATGCATTTGTGGGAGGATACACGGCCAGGCACTTTGAGAGCAGACATGGAGTTGACAGGTGTGCAGTGGTCGAAGCTGAAAGACCTTTGTAAAGTCCTTCAGTGTTTTGAGGAATGCACACGGCTGGTAAGCGCAGACGACGCCATCCTAAGCATGAGCATCCCACTTATGCGTCTGCTCATGCAAACTTTGACGCACCTTAAGGAGCAGGCGTCTGCAGCCAATGTTGATGAGGAGGAAGAGGAGGAGGGAATCCTTGATGACATTCAGCCATTGTCTGCTCAGGGACCTCTCCTGGACGAGGTGGAGGAAGAAGAGGAGGAGGAGGAGGATGATGGGGATGATTACTTAGGGGAGGAGGATGCATCTCGTGGGGCAAGTGAAAATGTTGGCGTGGCAAGGTCTGGTACAGGGTTTGTGCGTGACTGGAGGGATGTGGATTTCCAAGAAAGTGCTCCTCCACCCAGCACTCGCAGTGCATCATTGACACCGGGAACATTGGCCCACATGTCAGATTATGCCTTGCGGATCCTAAAAGGGACCCCCGCATTGCCAAAATGATGAACGATGACGACTACTGGTTGGCCAGCATCCTGGATCCACGCTATAAAGGCAAATTACAAAACATCATGCCACAGGAGAACCTTGACCTAATATTGGCTAATAAACAAGCAACTCTGGTAAATCGGTTGCTTGAGGCATTCCCAGCACACAGCAGCGGTGATGGTTCTCACACGAGGCGTACGGGCCGGGGGCAGCTTGGCAGAGGTGTTCGTGGTGCACACAGCAGAAGTGGCGTTGGAGACAGGGGTTTCATGACAATGTTGTGGACTGATTTTTCAAATACCGCTCACACAACTGGTAATACTGCATCGATGGAAAGTGACAGGAGACAGCAGTTGTCAACTATGGTTACAAACTACTTTTCCTCCCATATCGATGTTCTCCCACACAGGTCATTCCCCTTTGACTATTGGGCCGCTAAACTGGACACCTGGACTGAATTGGCCCAATATGCCTTACAGGAGCTCGCTTGCCCAGCTGCAAGTGTGCTATCGGAAAGAGTCTTCAGTGCAGCTGGATCAATCCTGACAGAAAAAAGGACCCGTCTGTCAACCCAAAATGTGGATGATCTAACCTTCATTAAAATGAACCACGCATGGGTTTCCAAGGATTTTGTCTGACCTTCCCCTCATGACACATAGGGTGACAGAAAAATGGCTTGCTTTGGTCCACCTCTTCCTGGTACTTCACCTATTTCGCCTTTTGCATCAGCTGAATGTCCAACATCAACATATGCCACTTTCTAAAACTCCCTAACTGTGCTGCCTCCCCCCCATGGCCGGGGTCACCACCTAGCGCACGACACCGTGCGAGTGACGTTGCCCTGGACAGGTGGGTAGGCCGACTCTTGGGCGCGGGCACTGGCACAGGGTCCCTCATAGTGCAATCAAGTGTCTCTGACGGTGGTGGTGCACACCCGCCGTCAGACACACCGCTGTTCTATGAGGGGCCCAGTGCCAGTACCGACGCCCACGAGTGGGCCCCCCTTGCTTGGGCAGGGCCCCAGCATTTGCAATCTTTACCTCTCCCTGCTCCTCCGCTGTGTAATCTGGGCCGTCAAATCCATACTGTGCCTGACACCGTCTGAGCCTGCCTCCTGATGTATAGACATATATTTTGAATGTGTACGCTATCCATACATGTTATCCGGGGAAAAGGGACCCTTTCTAACCTTTGTGCAATCACGTGCAATCCATACTGGGCCTAACACCGTCTGAGCCTGCCTCCTGAGACATATATTTTGAATGTGTACGCTATCCACACATGTTATCTGGGGATACGGTACCCTTTCTAACCTTTGTGCAATCACGTGCAATCAATACTGGGCCTAACACCGTCTGAGCCTGCCTCCTGAGACATATATTTTGAATGTGTGCGCTATCCATACATGTTATCCGGGGATACGGTACCCTTTCTAACCTTTGTGCAATCACGTGCAATCCATACTGGGCCTAACACCGTCTGAGCCTGCCTCCTGAGACATATATTTTGAATGTGTATGCTATCCATACATGTTATCTGGGGATACGGTACCCTTTCTAACCTTTGTGCAATCACGTGCAATCCATACTGGGCCTAACACCATCTGAGCCTGCCTCCTGAGACATATATTTTGAATGTGTACGCTATCCATACATGTTATCTGGGGATACGGTACCCTTTCTAACCTTTGTGCAATCACGTGCAATCCATACTGGGCCTAACACCGTCTGAGACTGCCTCCTGAGACATATATTTTGAATGTGTACGCTATCCATACATGTTATCTGGGGATACGGTACCCTTTCTAACCTTTGTGCAATCACGTGCAATCCATACTGGGCCTAACACCGTCTGAGCCTGCCTCCTGAGACATATATTTCGAATGTGTACGCTATCCATACATGTTATCTGGGGATACGGTACCCTTTCTAACCTTTGTGCAATCACGTGCAATCCATACTGGGCCTAACACCGTCTGAGCCTGCCTCCTGAGACATATATTTTGAATGTGTACGCTATCCATACATGTTATCTGGGGATACGGTACCCTTTCTAACCTTTGTGCAATCACGTGCAATCCATGCTGGGCCTAACACCGTCTGAGCCTGCCTCCTGATGTATAGACATATATTCTGAATGTGTACACTATCCATACATGTTATCTGGGGATACGGTACCCTTTCTCACCTTTGTGCAATCACGTGCAATCCATACTGGGCCTAACACCGTCTGAGAATGATAGATGGGGCCCACCATACACTGGAACATTCCAAAGGTGGACATCAGACACTGGAGCAGCATTTACAGGGCCCATTATACACTAGAGCATTAGAAATGGGGCCCATTATGTTTGGAGCATTATTTGGGCCCATAAGACAGTAGAGCTTCATCCATGGGGACCAACATATACTGTAGCATTATGTGGAGCTCATCATATACTGTTTCAAACATTATATGGGACCAATGATTCTGTATGGAGAAATAGATGGGCCTCGTCATGAGATGTAAAAAGTGAGGTATTTTTCATTGTACTATACCGCTATTTCTCTGCCGTATCGGAGCATGATGAGTTGTGGTATGTGTTAAAGGGGCGCTCTTTCGCCCAGGGCACATGAAAACCTGGAGCCAGCCCTCCCCCCCCACAGTCTGTAGCCAAATAACCCCCATTTTTCAGTGCGTAACTTGTATTATGAAGTTAATTAAGGTTGACAAGCTTAAGTAAGAAGAATTGATGCTTTTGGCATTCAAATGGGCACTGTAGGTGTGTTTCCTGTCCTCCTCTCACTGCCGACTTTTATTCCCCATTGACTTACATTGGGTTTCGTGTTTCGGGACGACCCCGACTTTTCCCTATAATCGGACGATCTTGCTCGACCCGACTTTTGGAAAAGTCGGGTTTCACGAAACGAAACGCGACCCTAAAAACCCAAAAGTCGCTCAACTCTATAAATGAGGTATCGCTGTAACCGTACCGACCCGAAGAATAAAAACACTTTAGCAATTTTACCACACGCGGAACGGTGTAAACGCACCCCCCCAAAAGAAATTCATGAAATGCTGGTTTTTGTTCATTCTGCGTCCCAAAAATCGGAATAAAAAGCGATCAAAAAATGTCACGTGCCCAAAAATGGTACCGATAAAAACGTCAACTCGTCCCGCAAAGAATAAGACCTCACATGACTCGGTGGGTCAAAATACGGAAAAAGTTATAGCTCTCAATATGTGGTGATACAAAAACTATTTTTACAATAAAAAGCGTCTTTTAGCGTGCGACAGCCGCCAAACATAAAAACCGCCATAAATAGTAAATCAAACCCCCCGTTATCATCCCCTTAGTTAGGGAAAAATAATAAAATAAAAAAAAGTATTTATTTCCATTTTCCCATTAGGGTTAGGGTTGGGGTTAGGGCTAGGGTTAGGGTTAGGGCTAGGGTTATGGTTAGGGTTAGGGCTCAGATTAGGGTTAGGGGTGTGTTGGGGTTAGGGTTGGAGTTATAATTGGGGGGTTTCCACTGTTTGGGCACATCAGGTGCTCTCCAAATGCAACATGGTGTCTGATCTCAATTCCAGCCAATTCTGCGTTGAAAAAGTCAAATGTGCTCCTTCCCTTCCAAGCTCTGCCATGCGCCCAAACAGTGTTTTACCCCCACATATAGGGTATCAGAATACTCAGGACAAATTGCAAAACAACTTTTGGGGTCCAATTTCTCCTGTTACCCTTAGGAAAATAAAAAATTGGGGGCAAAAATATCATTTTTGTGGAAAAAAATGATTTTTTTATTTTCACGCCCAGGCGTTATAAACTTCTGTGAAGCACTTGGGGGTTAAAAGGGCTCACCACACATCTAGATAAGTTCCGTGGGGGGTCTAGTTTCCAAAATGGGGTCACTTGTGGGGAGTTTCAATAGTTTAGGTACATTAGGGGCTCTCCAAACACACATGACACCCGCAGACCAATCCATCAAAGTCTGCATTCCAAAACGTCACTACTTCCCTTCCGAGCCCCGACGTGTGCCCATACAGTAGTTTTCTCCCACATATGAGGTATCAGCGTACTCAGGACAAATTGGACAACAACTTTTGGGGTCCAATTTCTCCTGTTACCCTTGGGAAAATAAAAAAAATGGAGACTAATTGATCATGTTTGTGGAAAAAATACGATTTTTTTATTTTCATGCCTGGGCATTATATACTTCTGTGAAGCCCTTGGGGGTTCAAAGTTCTCACCACACATCTAGATAAGTTCCATAGGGGGTCTAGTTTCCAAAATGGGGTCACTTGTGGGGGGTTTCCACTGTTTAGGTACATCAGGGGCTCTCCAAAAGCAACATGACACCCGCAGACCATTCCATCAAAGTCTGCATTCCAAAACGTCACTACTTCCCTTCCGAGCCCCGACGTGTGTCCATACAGTAGTTTTCTCCCACATATGAGGTATCAGCGTACTCAGGACAAATTGGACAACAACTTTTGGGGTCCAATTTCTCCTGGTAGCCTTGGGAAAATGAAAAAAATTGGTGACTAAAAGATCATGTTTGTGGAAAAAAATAAGATTTTTGTATTTTCACGCACGGACGTTATAAAATTCTGTGAAGCACTGGGGGGTTCAAAGTGCTCACCACACATCTAGATAAGTTCCTTGGGGGGTCTAGTTTCCAAAATGGTGTGATTTATGGGGGGTGTCTACTGTTTTGGTACATCAGGGGCTTTCCAAACGCGACATGGTGTCCGATCTCAATTCCAGCCAAAAACGTCAAATGGCGCTGCTTCCCTTCCGAGCTCTGCTATGCGCCAAAATAGTGGTTTATCCCCACATGTGGGGTATAAGCGCACTCAGGACAAATTGCACAATATCTTTTAGGGTCCTGTTACCCTTGGAAAAATAAGAATTGAGGGTGAAAAGATCATTTTTGTGGAAAAAATATGATTTTTTAATTGTACGGCTGTATGTTATAAACTTCTGTGAAGCCCTTGTGGGTTCAAAGTTCTCACCACACATCTAGATAAGTTCCTTGGGGAGTCTAGTTTCCAAAATGGTGTCATTTGTGGGGGGTTTCTACTGTTTTGGTACATCAGGGGCTTTCCAAACGCGACATGGTGTCCGATCTCAATTCCAGCCAAAAACGTCAAATGGCGCTGCTTCCCTTCCGAGCTCTGCCATGCGCCCAAATAGTCATTTAGGCTGTGGGCACACGTAGCGTTTTAAAACGCTCACTAAAAACCGCACTCCTTCCCAGAAATCGCGCGTTTTTTTCCGCGCGATTTCACCACGATTTTACCGCGATTATGATCGCGATTTTGCCGCGATTTTCGCGTGCGATATTCAAGCACTTTCCAAGCAATTTGAAGCATCGCTTGGAAAGTGATTGACAGGTTGGTCGCACTCATCAAACATAGTGTTTGACAAGTGTGACCAGGTTTTTACTATTGAGGCCGCCTATGCGGCATCAATAGTAAAAGATAGGATGTTAAAATGCTAAAAAAAATCGGGGTATATTTACCTTCCGATGTCCCGCGCTGCATTCCCGGGCCTCAGCGTTCCCAGTAATGCCTTGCGAGACCTGTGATGACGTAGTCTCGCGTTACTATAGTGATCTCGCGAGACCGCTAGAGTCACGCGAGATACATCATTACAGGGCCTTGCCGCAAGGCATTACTGGGAACGCTTAGGCCGGGAAGGCTGCGCGGGACACCGGAACCGATTTTTTATTTTTTATTCTTTTTTTTACAGGGGTATGGTACCCAGGGCCTGGAGTCTCCTCTCCTCCACACCGTGGGTACCAACCGCACATGAGATGCTTAACTTCCCGCATGGTGGGCATAGCCCCATGCAGGAAGTAGGCGATTCTCATGCATTCCTATGGGTGCGGAATCGCGGCAATTCTTTGCGATTCCGCACAAAAGAATGAGCATGCTGCGATTTTTTTCCGCGATGCGATTCCGCCGCGGAAAAAAGCGCAGCATTAGCACAGCATGTGCGGAATGCCATAGGAATGCACGGGGGGCGTTCTGTACACGATTTTTAAACGTTTTCGCGCCGAAAATCGCGGCAAAAACGCTTAAAAATCGCATCGTGTGCACATAGCCTTACCCCCACATGTGGGGTATCAGCGTACTCAGGACAAATTGCACAATAACTTTTCCGGTCCTGTTACCCTTGGAAAAATAAAAATTGGGGGTGAAAAGATCATTTTTGTGGAAAAAATATGATTTTTTAATTGTACAGCTGTACGTTATAAACTTCTGTGAAGCCCTTGTGGGTTCAAAGTTCTCACCACATATCTAGATAAGTTCCTTGGGGGGTCTAGTTTCCAAAATGGGGTCACTTGGGGGGGTTTCCACTGTTTAGGTACATCAGGGGCTCTCCAAACACGACATGGCGTCCGATCTGAATTCCAGCCAATTTTCCATTGAAAAAGTCAAATGGCTCTCTTTCCCTGCTGAGGTCTGCCATGCGCTGAAACAGTGGTTCCCCCCCACATATCAGGTATCGGCGTACTCAGGACAAATTGCACAATAACTTTTGCAGTCCAAATTCTCCTGTTACCCTTGGTAAATTAAAAAAAATTGAACCTGAAGTATTTTTTTAGTGAAAAAAAGTTAAATGTTCATTTTTTTTAAATATTCAAAAAATTCCTGTGACGCACCTAAAGGGTTAATAAACTTCTTGAATGTGGTTTTGAGCACCTTACGGGGTGCAGTATTTAGAATGGTGTCACTTTTGGGTATTTTCTATCATATAGACCCCTCAAAGTGGCTTCAAATGTGATGTGGTCCGTAAAAATAAAATGGTGTTGCAAAAATGAGAAATCGCTGGTCAAATTTTAACCCTTATAACTTCCTAACAAAAAAAATTTTGGTTTCAAAATTGTGCTGATGTAAAGTAAACATGTGGGAAATGTTACTTACTCAGTTTTTTGTGTGCTATATCTCTGTGATTTAAGGGCATAAAAATTCAAAGTTGGAAAATTGCAAAATTTTCAAAATTTTCGCCAAATTTCCGTTTTTTTCACAAATAAACGCAAGTTATTTGAATGAAATTTTACCACTAACATGAAGTACAATATGTCACAAGAAAACAATGTCAGAATCACCGGTATCCATGGAAGCGTTTCAGAGTTATTACCTCATAAAGGGACAGTGGTCAGAATTGTAAAAATTGGTCTGGTCATTAACGTGCAAACCACCCTTGGTGCTTAAGGGGTTAAAATGTGGTGCCCAAAACTGGACACAATATTTCAGATGAGGTCTGACCAAAGAGGAGTAGAGGGAAATAATGACTTCACGTGATCTAGACTGTATGCTTCTGTTAATACATTCTAGAATTGCATTTGCCTTTTTTGCTGCTGCATCACACTGTTGACTCATATTCAGTCTGTGATCTATTAGTATACCCAAGTCTTTTTCACATGTGCTGTTGCTTAGCCCTATTCCTCCCACTCTGTATATGCTTTTTTTCATTTTTATTGCCCAGATGTAGTACTTTGCATTTCTTCCTGTTAAAAACCATTCTGTTAGTTGCTGCCCACTTCTCCAGTTTATTTATATCTTTGTGAATCCTCTCTCTCTTCTCTAGTATTAGCTATCCCTCCTAGCTTTGTGTCATCAGCAAATTTAATCAGTTTACCCTCAATTCCTTCATCTGAATCGTTGATAAAGATGTTGAAAAATGTGTAGTGTTGTGTCTAGATAAATTGATAGGGAGCAGAAGGCTTCTCCTCCTGCTGGTGCACTGCTGCTTTGGTGGTGGTTGTCACATGACTTTGCACCTTTTAGGTCAGGGAACCATTGTGAAGTTCATCGTCACATGGTAGTGGTCCTCATACAGTCTGATCAGAATGTTAAAATAAGAACCTTATGTTCATTTTTTTAAGTTTCTGCTCAGCCAAAACTGGTCAATGTATGATTTTTGAATGTGCGGTCCATGTCTTTCTTCCTGAGGAAGGAAATCTCCGAAACGCGCGTTGGGGTGGGCGGTGGAATGCGTGGTGCCTCTATCTACATTCCTGGTATGTGTCTCTCTTTTGGGTGCCTGTTCATATGGTCACAAACAGTATGCTGTCTGTTAGTTGTGCAAGTCAGCCCTGATACAATTTTAGGCACTTTATATAATGTGTTTCCTTTTCGGGTGCCTGCTCATATGATTATAATCAGTAGGCTGGCTGTTATTTGTGTAAGTCAGTACTGTTATTATTTCATGCACTTTATATAATTTTGACCTATGTTATGTGCTTGCCATATGTATAGGGCCCCTTATACAATTGGGATTTAACTTATAAATTTACAGTTAGGTACCTCTCACTGTTCCACCGCCTTTTGTATGCAGAATCTGTCACTTTTTATCTCATATGCTGCCTACTTGGTTTCTCTAATAAAGTTTTTTCACTTTTGATATAATATTGCTTTTCTTGGACTTTTTCATTGCATTTTTTTCTGTGGTTTATCAATTAAAGGAGGAAGAGTAGATCCCTCCAGTGAGGTTGTAGCACATTCATTGTTCTGATCAGAGCCAGTCTTGGACCCCCATTTATCATACATAGACGGTACTTCTTGTTGATTGCCCTTATGAAATGACTACTCCTATGTTCTATTTTATCTGTGATCTTTCCTTTGGAATAAGAAGCCAATGACATTCTGCAGAACCTTGGATATCTGATCCCGGAGTTTGGCTGTTCTGTAGATCAGGTAGGAGGAATGGAGAACTGGTAGAATTTCTAGAGCAATATAAGACCTTCTAATGCGTACACAGTAAAAATAGTAATGAAAGGTAGGAAAAGAATGTCCAATAAGGTATATAGTGCTGTATGTAAAGGTGATGGATACAAATTTCATCGCTGAGTAATACGGCTCCAAATTGATGGATAAATTACTGCTCATCTTCATCTTTACTGTGTGATGATACAATGAGGTGAAGAGGAGGACGGAGGAGATGAAATAGAAAATCAGTGGCATGGAGGTTCTTGTAGTAAAACTGTATATAGAATTAACACCATTGCAATCTGTGGTTAGATTATCCATGGTTGTATTGTATGTTCCACCATCAGCCACATCAGTGTGAGCCATCAACCAGGACACCAAGGAATTAAAAGCAGAGAGAAGTCCCGAGGCTACAATGAAATGACCAGTCCTGGGTAACATCACCCTCCTCAGATACAGGAACAGTCTGGTGCGGAGGTTGGAGATCTTCAGACAGAAGACAATGGAGAGCAGAGATGTTAGCCAAATGTTAGCATATGTAAACAAAACATAAACTCGGCCTATGATCATCAAAATTACACGGGAATCGTTGATCCTCAAGGCCAATGCAGCCAAAAGAAAATACAAATTAATAACACACTGAGTGCACATCCTTGAAACTGCAAGAGAAGTTACAATGTGGTCAGTAGGAGTCACTGATCGTCCTTTCCACCAGTCGTTGACATTGATGTATATAATAAATGAATGGATCAGCAGTCCGGCTGGGAGACTAATAAGTGTTGGGACTAGGATGTGAAGGAAGAAGAAGGTTTCACGATCTTTGGAATCAGCCATCTCCACCGTACTATGAGAATCCTAAAATGCAGCGAGGCTTTATTGAAGGTTTATTAATAAACTCTGTGTAATATATTCACATGCTGAAATGTTCACATTAGAATTGCAAACTACATCCCAGCCGGGACGGACAAGAACTGCAAATGTGGAGAAGATCACATAACATATAAAGCTCATTTTACTGCAGGTACAACAGAAGAGGAAAAATCAAAATGTTATATCCACCTATTGAGCAACTTTTAATATTATTTAAATTACTTATTCTTTGCTAATCCTGAGTTACCTCCTGTAGCTCTTTTTATTATAAAAATATCAAAAAACAATACATAATACATTAGACAGACAAAAACAACATTCCAGAACTAAAAACCAAGACAAAACCATACAGAAACATACAACGCCTGTGCAAAACTTGCAATGTCCTTTGTGGTCCTCAAGCTTTCCAGCTTGGAAGGCCCCCAGCAAGAACTCTCCACCAACACTATACAATTTAAAAATAAAAATAAAAACCCAGATATAATACATTCATCCTCATGCATACCCTTTCACGCTTCCCACCCATACCTATATACAAATAACAAAAGAAATACTTCCGGCCCATACTGCCTCAAAAATAACTTAAGCCATTAACTTGGCAAGAAAAACCCCCACCGAGATTACCACCCCTATCCTTTTTTTTTTTTTTTTTTCACAAATTTTTTTTTTTTTTTCTATTATATATTTTTTATATTTTTTCCATTTTTTTTTTTTTTTCCCCCCATCTTTTTTCCTCACCACAGGTCCATATACGTCCATGGCCTATCACTCCACAAGGTCCATAACAGTTCGTGGCCTTATCACATCTACTTGAGGAGCACGAAAGTTTTATGCCCCTCAAGAGAAAAAAAACCCTCCACCATTTGCCTCCGATGTGCTCCAGCATGCCTTTTTCCTCCATGGTCCATCTCCACTTGCCACTTCCCTTTGACTTGGGGTCCTTTGATTTTTTCCACTCTCACCTCCCCCATTCACCCCCCTCCCAACCTCACTATACCCTCCCATGCCCTCTAACTAAAAGAAAATAATAACACATACACATAATAACATACAATACAATATAACACATAATACACCAATTAAATATAATGTCATAACATCCTTATTCATCATTACTAAATACACCATACCCTTCAAAACTTTTCTTACAGGCCCAAGTTCAGTGCCTGCAAGCCCAATATCCATCAATGCTCTATGTTTCCAAAACAAAAGACTAGAGTGGCATGCTTTAGCCCACCACCAGGAAAAGGAGTTCTCGAGGCCCCGTCCCTCACTAACTCATTCACCCTGTCCCTCAACAACTAAGACTGTCCCTGCTTCTGTCCCTAAAGAAACTGTCCCTATCTGTCCCTTCCTGTCCCTACTCTACCTAACTTATCATAACTAACTCTCTATCTGTCCCTCAGTGCCTGTCCCTCCCTGTCCCTATCTGCCCCTACTTCTGTCCCTAACACACCCAGTGAAACTTATGCTATCCCTACCCTCATTCACACGGAGCTAGCTCTCCCTTGAGTGCGTTTTAAAAAGGAGAGGCCTCTCCAAAGCCAAGAGGCCTTCCTCACACCCAACCTTTCGAACTCCAAAGAACGGACCTTCACGAGGTCACCCAAGATGTTTCCTACCACCTCATCCCTTGGGAGGGTTTTTTTCCGCGTCGAAACTAGGCACCGTGCATTCCAAGTGTAGAACCTAACCACTACACTGACTAGGAATAAAGTGCACGGGTCCCGGCCACCCAGGGATCTGAACGCTCCATAGGCCCACTCAGCGTAGTAGAGGGACGCCAGCCGCGGCCAGCGTATGGAAGCACCCACCCTGTTGTACACCTCTGCATTAAAGGGACACTGAAGCAGGAAGTGCTCCATGCTTTCCAGCACGTCGCCACACTCCTCACGGGGACAACCCCGATCATCGGATTTCCTGCACTTCAAGTTATCCTTTACATACAGCCTTCCGTGGAAGCAACGCCAGGTCAAGTCCCAAAACTTCATGGGGATCCGCTTAGAATTTAAAAGCCCCAGCCCGACCTCCAGATCCCGGCCTGGGCAATCCTTAAGGGCCAGGAGCTTCTGGAAATGGGTCAACAGGACCCTCCTGTCAAGGCATTGCCTCGACATGGTCCTGATTTCCCACATTCCCAGACCCCACCGGCGGATCACCTTCAGAACCGGGGTAGCGTAAGCCGGGAGATGCCCATGAGGTGTGCGTAGGTCCTTCACCTGCCCTCCTGTCTCCCATTCCTGGAAGAAAGGCCAAAGCCAACCCTTGCAGGAGACTACCCACGGAGGAGCCCTCTCTAGCCAGAGGTTGGAGATGTTAGTCTTAAGAAAGGTGTTTACTAGAAACACCACCGGGTTGACCATACCCAACCCGCCTAGTCTCCTCGTACGGTATGTAATCTCCCTCTTGATTAGGTTAAGCCTATTCCCCCATAACAATTGGAAGAACAGGCTATAGACCCGTGTCCAGAGAGGTTCCGGCAAGATGCACACACTGCCCAGGTATATTAATAAAGGTAGCAGAAAGCCATTAGCCAGGGCAACCCTTTCCCTCAGGGTTAAAGACCAACCCTTCCATTGGTCCACCTTTTGGACGGCGATCTTAAGTCTGCCCTCCCAATTTTGCTGGGGGTAATCCCCGGGGCCAAATTCGATGCCTAGAATTTTGGCGGTGGCCTGGGGCCCTGGAAGGGTGCCCGGGAGACCAAACCTGGGATCTCCCCCTCCCAGCCAGAGACTTTCACACTTATCCCGGTTGATCATGGACCCGGATGCCTCCGAGTAGCGCACTACCTCCGACATGACCCAATCCGCCTCCCTTCTCGAGGACACGAAAAGTGAAACATCATCGGCATACGCCACCACCCTGAGAGAGGACCCAGAGCCCGCCTGGTCCATCCCGACTCCCGCCAACGGTCCACGATCTACCCTCCTTAGGAAGGGATCGATCGCGAACACATGTAAAAGCGTGCTCAGCGGACAGCCCTGACGGACCCCAGAACCCACCTCAAAAGGGCGACCTGACCAACCGTTCACCAGCGAAAAAGTCTCAGCCCCTTGGTACAAGACCTCTAACCATTTTACAAACCTCCCAGGCAGACCATACCTCAAAAGGACGGACCAGAGGTACTCGTGGTTGACCCGGTCAAAGGCTTTTGCTTGATCTAATGACAGCAGGTACCCCTTCCAGTGACCTGCCCTACCCTGCTCCACTGCCTCTCGGACACCGAGCACAGCACTAAAAGTACTGCGGCCTGGAACAGAGCAATGCTGGGCCCCTGAAAGGAGCCGGGGTGCAAACTTCACCAGCCGATTAAACAGCACCTTGGCCAGAACCTTCCGGTCCGTATCGAGAAGCGCTATGGGACGCCAATTCTCGATACGGGACGGATCCTTACCCTTTGACAGAATAATGAGGGCTGACTTCCTCATTGAGTCGGGAAGAGTGCCCGAGGAGAGACACTCATTAAATACCCCTGTCAAGAGGGGGACCAAGGAGTCCCTAAAAGTCTTATAGAACTCAGATGTTAAGCCATCCGGACCTGGCGATTTCTTGGGCCGAAGCCCATCAATGGCCAGTCTCACTTCCTCTTCCCTGATTTCCTCTGCCAAAACACCAAGAGAGGGATAACCTCCTGGCTCAGGGACGGTTTCAGCCAGGAAAGCCGACATCCTTTCCCAATCCAGATCCTTCTTTTCCAAGAGGTGTGAGTAGAAGGATCTGACCACCTCCAGGATCCCTGATTTGGATCTGTTCAGGTACCCCGTACTGTCGATCAGTCCTGTCACCATCTTACAATTCACTGACATCTTACAGTTTCTGTAAGGGTCGGGCGAGCGGTACTTCCCGAAGTCCCTCACAAAAACTAAAGATGTGTGTCTATCATACTGACACCTGTTGAGCAAAGATTTCACTCTGGAGATTTCCTCACGGTCACCTCCAGTCGAGACAAGCTGCTCGAGTTTCCTCCCCAGGGCCTGGTACAAGCGGTGCCTGTTCAGACTCCTGAGGCTCGAGAGCTGACGGAAGAACCCCGCCACCCACTTTTTGAAGATCTCCCACCACTCTGACTTACTACTACAGAGATCCAACAGCGGTACCTGGCTCTGAAGAAAATCCTCGAAGGATTGTATCACCTCCGCTTCTTCCAGCAGGGACGAATTGAGCTTCCACAGCCCTCTTCCCATCCGATGAGTCTCTGCAACATTCAGAGAAAAGAAAATTAGACAGTGATCGGAGAACTCCACCTCAACGGCGGACACAGCAGAAAAGATGGCGTCCTCCTTAAAAAAAAACCTGTCTATTCTAGACCTACAGCTACCCCTATGGTAGGTGAAACCTCCGTGACCCGGGGTGTGCCGGATGTGGACATCCACCAGGCGAGCTTCGCTGGCTATGCTATTCAACGCGACGCTATCATAAGCCAGGCGATCTCCGGGACCCCCCTGAACACGGGACCTCGTAATGGTGTTGAAGTCCCCACCGAAGACCACCTGCCGGCTCGTAAAAAGAAAGGGCTTGATCCTCAGGAAGAGACATTTGCGGTCCCACTTGGACTGCGGGCCGTAGATATTGATGAGCCGGAGCTCTTGTCCCCTCATGAAGACATCTAGGATCAGGCACCTCCCCATTTCCAACTCAGTAACCCGTCGGCATTCAACAGCTGCAGTCTTAAAAAGGACTGCCACCCCGCTATACGGCTCGGCCGCAAGAGACCAGTATGAGGGCCCGCACCTCCAGTCCCTCCGTGCTTTATAGATGGCCCCCATGTCTGTTAGTCTGGTCTCTTGCAAGAATAAAATTTCTGCCTCAATCCGGGAGAAAAAATCAAAGGCCGTGAAGCGAGCCGCATCTGACTTTATGCTGGCAACATTAATAGATGCCAGCGTCAACGGGGCGAGTTCCGCCATCATGGGTGATCAAGTTGGATGGCCAACTTCTTACCACTGCTATCACCTCCACCTGGGGAGGGGTCGGACACCTTCCTTTTCAGGGAAGCTCCCGTTGTGTCCATCCCACCCCCCCGGTGTCCTCGCCCCCTGGTTCCAGGTCTGTCCCCCCCCAGGAGGAACACTGCCCCCTGAGGGACGGACCCCACCAAACCCCGAAGGACCGCCCGGTGGTACCCCCGGCCCAGCATCCTCGTCTTGCGGCCCATCATCCGAGCCTCCGAGGACGCTGAACCGGTTGGAGAGATCAATCAGAGGGGGGTCAGCGGGCCCTTCCGTGCGCACCCTGGTGTTCGGGGGCGGGGGCCAGCCTTCTTCCCCCCCGATTTGTTACGATTGGCACGTTTACTTTTGCCACCCGCTGCTGTAGGCTGCTCCTGGACCTCCTCATCAACACTTTCATACTGTGAGGACCCGTCCGAGTCAGCCGCTTTATCCTAACTCTCCATCCTCCTGATCTCCTCTCTCACCACACTCTCCCTCAGGACCTCAGAGGCTTTTGCCACGGGCCTGGAGGGAGGAGCAGGCATCGACCCGGTTGCCCGAGACTTCACCTGCCCCCAACCCCCATGGCGTTTTTCTTGCCTCCGCACATACGCGGGGCCCCTCACCTTGGCATTGCCCTTCCTCACCGGTCCCTCAGCCCCTTCCCCTCTGCCACCACCTGCCACAGCTGCAGGAGCGCCGCCAGAGGTTTCTCCCTCACGGACTCCTCCCGCCGGGTCTGCAGCGGCATTAGAAAAGGAGCGAGGGCATCGGCTGAGAGGGTGACCTAGGTCACCACACAAGTGACACCGAATGTCTTTACACGAGGCGGCCAGATGACCTACCCCACCACACAAGGCACATTTCTGTACCTTGCAGCTAGCGCTGAAGTGAGTGGGGTCGCCGCACTTGTGGCAGACCTTCGTTTGCCCCTGGTAGAAGACCATGATCCTGTCCCTTCCCTGGAATGCCGAGGAAGGGATGTGGGTGACCGTGCCGCCGGAAACCTTCAGTTTAACCATGAAGGTCCAGCCCCCCGACCAGATGCCGAATTCGTCCCTGTTCTTTTTGGGGACCTCGGTGACTTCCCCGTAACGGGAAAGCCACGTCATAATGTCCACGCCGGCAAGTGACTCGTTACAAGTGACCACGGTCACTCGCTTGACGGAATTTTGGCGAGACACCGCTTGCGCAACAAAGTCTCGCCATCCGGGCTCTTCCCGCACCAGCTCATAGTTAGACCAGAAGAGCTCAAGCCCCTCTGGCCGCACAGAGCTGACGTCGAATAAGCGGGACGCCGAAGGATGTATCAGGGCAAAGACGTCATTCGCCCCGAAGCCCATCTTAAGGAGGAGCTCCACCACCTTGCTCCTAGGTGGAAAGCCTTCACTGCCCCCCCACCTAAGACGGACCACATTCCTCCTTTGCGGCCCCTGCCCGGCTGTGGGGAGAGACCAAACAGTCCCTCCCTCCCTTTGGTTGTGGAAGGCAGCAAGGCTGTGTCTCTCTATCCAGAAAGACAAGTCCACTGTCCTCCCCTCTACCACTATCGACCTTTCTCCTTTTTTGAGGGCCTCCAGGAAACGGTGGTGCAAAGCACCGTCCCTGGAGCCCGGAGGCGAGGAGGCCCCCCCCAGGACCACCCCGAGGACCACCCCGACCCCCAGCCGCGGCCCCCGCATAACTATGTTGGGGTCTTGGGGCCAGGGGGGCAGACGGGCCAGCCCTCCCACCACTTGTGCCAGCACCCTCATTCGTCCTCCCACTCACTCTCCCATTCACTCTTTTATTATTTGCATTCACTCCAGCACACTCACCCACATTCACAGTAGCACTCACTCCCTCATCCATGTCACTCATATCACCATTCACTTCAGCAAACATCTCCTCAAATATGTCCACTCCACTTTCGTACTCACTCTCACTCACACAATTGGTGAACATAGCAACATTATTTACATTTTTTACATTTCCCGAACCAGTTTAGTTCCTCTCTTTGCCTGCTGGGGGCCCTGAGCTCTCTTGCTGGGAGCTACTCCAGCTCCTGTCCAGGAGCGCTGCTGCCCCTTTAAATGCCTCAGTGCAGATGACATCATGCACTCTGCCCTGGCTGGGCCTAGGAGCAACAGCAGCTCCTGGTTTCAGCTCCATTTTTTTTTCTTTTTCTGAGTTTTCCTTGCTCTGGGCAGGGACAGCCACTGGCACCGCTCCCTGCCCTGCACTTTTCTTCACCCCCGCCGCCGGCTTGCCAGGGAGCACCAGAGTCCCCGCACCCTCAGATGAAGGTAGGTGGGCCGGGGACCCCGACAACTCCCCGCCAGCTTTTGGGGGCAGCACAGCATTACTTGGAAGGGTGGGTGGGACAGAGGGCAGCGGGCCCGCAGTGACCACGCCCCTCCCGCCGGTCGCAGCCACCCCAGGCAGAGCCGCGGCCCCCTGTGAGGCCACGGCCCACCCAGGTGACGTGAGCACAGCTGGCGGAGTCGCGACCGCTGAGGCCACGCCCCCCCGCCAGCCGCAGCCACCACGGGCAGAGCAGCGACCCCTTGCGAGGCCACGCCCCCGGGCAACGCAGACGCAGCGGGTGGGACGACGGCCGAGGAGGACATGCCCCCCCACACGCCACAGCCTTTGCAGGCCGGGCAACACTCGGAGAGGCCACGCCCCCCTCATGGACCACCGCCGCCACCCTATGCCCACCACTTGAGACAGGCAAGGCCGGCCACTCCCCCTCATCGCCCAGCGGCGGCGGAGCCCCCTGCATGGACACCTTTTTGGGTCGACGTGCCGGAGACCCCGCTCTCACCACAGGCGCCGACATGGGAGCGACCAGCACTTTGTACCACCTCAGCTGCTGCTTGATGTTCTGTTCGCCCTTCCTTGGCTTCTGGACCCCCACTAGCGATCCAGACTTAGCGGATCCGTACGTGGGGGGTCCAGAAGACCCAGCACTCGCCGCCGGAGGTGCGGCCCTGGCTGTACCAACTTTACCTGGTGCCAGGCCAGCCCCCCCTGCCACCGAGGGCTGAGCCCGGACACCACCACCACAACCAGCACCGACCTCCATGTCGCTGCCCTGGTCTGAACTGTCACCAGATGCGACAGTCAGGTCACAACAGTCATCTCTCTCCCCGCTCCCTCGCTGCGGACCCACCACAGGGCCCGAGCCGGGGTGGGTAGCGGGTTCCACACAGCGGGACAGAGGGGCCCCGGGAAGAGGAGCAAAAACCAGTTGTTCCTCCACACCTTCAGAGGCCTTACGCCTGCACCTCCTGTTTCTCCTCTTCCCGGTTGCCTCATCCTCTGGGCAGACTTCATACCCAAACAACAGCGTGCCAAAACGTACTGGGGATTCCGTCTGCCGTACTTGTTTAAGGATGAGGCAGCCCCCCTCAGAACTACTCCCGCTCCCTCCATCCTCCCCCTCGCTCCCGCTTTCTTCCGCGTTACTGGAGTCCAGCGGGAGGGCCACCTGCTCGGGGGCTATCCCACTGCATGTTACCTGACTCACACTGGTGTCTGCCAGGTCTTCAGGTGGAGGTGGCCCGGGTGTGGTGTGGGTGCCATCTTGCTCTTCCTCCTCCTCGCTTTCCTCCACCTGGATGGGGACTCCTGACCCCCAGGAGACCCACCGGCCATGGCCCTGAACCGGTCCTCATTCTGCAGCTTCTCCTGGAAGGGGCCGCTGCCGGCCATGATGGTACTTCGCCGTTCCTCCAGGGCCCGAATCTCCCCTTTCAGCCGCTTGACTGTGGCAGTGACCTCCGCTCTCTTTGAGGCAGGGAGCCTGTTTTTACTGATGACCCGGGCTCCCTCCAACTCCCCCCGGAGTCTCCTGAACTGCTTGCCGGCCTCCTCGTACTCGGAGAGGTGGGCATGGATGCGGGACGCGTAGGTGTTAGCTGGTTCTCCCGCAACCTTGGAGCCCCAGATGTTAAGGGGGGGCCCCGCCTCACCTCTGCCGGCTGCTGCACCTCCGGGGGAAGGGCCCGCCACAGCCTTCACTTCGGGGGTCCCGGACCCTGGAGCCTTGCGGCCCCCTGGGGTCCGCTTTTTCCCCATCACTGGGACTGGCTGGCTGTGCCTTGGGCCTCCTGGTGGTGGATGAGGCCCCCCACCCCCAGCTGGCTTGCTGGAGGGTGGGAGCCAGGGGCACAGCCCCGGCGATCAGTCCCAGGGAGAGTCCTCTTTCCTGGGAAGGGGGCAGATGGAAAGTCCTTGCAGGAAAAAAAACCTCCCTTCCCAGGAGCTTAGCAAAACCCCAGCCTGCAGAGGCTCAGCTGCGACGCTCCTCCTCTTCTGGGGTGTGTCCAGAGCTGCACTCACTATTCTGCTGGTGCAGTCACTGTGTACAGACATTACATTATTGATCCTGAGTTAGATCCTGTAGCTCCTTTTATTATAAAAATATCAAAACACAATACATAATACATTAGACAGACAAAAACAACATTCCAGAACTAAAAACCAAGACAAAACCATACAGAAACATACAACGCCTGTGCAAAACTTGCAATGTCCTTTGTGGTCCTCAAGCTTTCCAGCTTGGAAGGCCCCCAGCATGAACTCTCCACCAACAATATACAATTTAAAAATAAAAATAAAAACCCAGATATAATCCATTCATCCTCATGTATACCCTTTCAGGCTTCCCACCCATACCTATATACAAATAACAAAAGAAATACTTCCGGCCCATACTGCCTCAAAAATAACTTAAGCCATTAACTTGGCAAGAAAAACCCCCACCGAGCTACCCCTATCCTTCTTTTTTTTTTTCTTTATTATATATTTTTTATATATATTTTTTTTTTTTTCTCCCCCCCACCTTTTTTCCTCACCACAGGTCCATATACGTCCATGGCCTATCACTCCACAAGGTCCATAAAAGTTCGTGGCCTTATCACATCTACTTGAGGAGCACGAAAGTTTTATGCCCTTCAAGAAAAAAAACCCTCCACCATTTGCCTCCGATGTGCTCCAGCATGCCTTTTTCCTCCATGGTCCATCTCCACTTGCCACTTCCCTTTGACTTGGGGTCCTTTGATTTTTCCATTCTCACCTCCCCCATTCACCCCCCTCCCAACCTCACTATACCCTCCCATGCCCTCTAACTAAAAGAAAATAATAACACATACACATAATAACATACAATACAATATAACACATAATACACCAATTAAATATAATGTCATAACATCCTTATTCATCATTACTAAATACACCATACCCTTCAAAACTTTTCTTACAGGCCCAAGTTCAGTGCCTGCAAGCCCAATATCCATCAATGCTCTATGTTTCCAAAAAACAAAAGACTAGAGTGGCATGCTTTAGCCCACCACCAGGAAAAGGAGTTCTCGAGGCCCCGTCCCTCACTAACTCATTCACCCTGTCCCTCAACAACTAAGACTGTCCCTGCTTCTGTCCCTAAAGAAACTGTCCCTATCTGTCCCTTCCTGTCCCTACTCTACCTAACTTATCATAACTAACTCTCTATCTGTCCCTCAGTGCCTGTCCCTCCCTGTCCCTATCTGCCCCTACTTCTGTCCCTAACACACCCAGTGAAACTTATGCTATCCCTACCCTCATTCACACGGAGATAGCTCTCCCTTGAGTGCGTTTTTAAAAGGAGAGGCCTCTCCAAAGCCAAGAGGCCTTCCTCACACCCAACCTTTCGAACTCCAAAGAACGGACCTTCACCAGGTCACCCAAGATGTTTCCTACCACCTCATCTCTTGGGAGGGTTTTTTTCCGCGTCGAAACTAGGCACCGTGCATTCCAAGTGTAGAACCTAACCACTACACTGACTAGGAATAAAGTGCACGGGTCCCGGCCACCCAGGGATCTGAACGCTCCATAGGCCCACTCAGCGTAGGAGAGGGACGCCAGCCGCGGCCAGCGTATGGAAGCACCCACCCTGTTGTACACCTCTGCATTAAAGGGACACTGAAGCAGGAAGTGCTACATGCTTTCCAGCACGTCGCCACACTCCTCACGGGGACAACCCCGATCATCGGATTTCCTGCACTTCAAGTTATCCTTTACATACAGCCTTCCGTGGAAGCAACGCCAGGTCAAGTCCCAAAACTTCATGGGGATCCGCTTAGAATTTAAAAGCCCCAGCCCGACCTCCAGATCCCGGCCTGAGCAATCCTTAAGGGCCAGAGGCTTCTGGAAATGGGTCAACAGGACCCTCCTGTCAAGGCATTGCCTCGACATGGTCCTGATTTCCCACATTTCCAGACCCCACCGGCGGATCACCTTCAGAACCGGGGTAGCGTAAGCCGGGAGATGCCCATGAGGTGTGCGTAGGTCCTTCACCTGCCCTCCTGTCTCCCATTCCTGGAAGAAAGGCCAAAGCCAACCGTTGCAGCAGACTACCCATGGAGGAGCCCTCTCTAGCCAGAGGTTGGAGATGTTAGTCTTAAGAAAGGTGTTTACTAGAAACACCACTGGGTTGACCATACCCAACCCGCCTAGTCTCCTCGTACGGTATGTAACCTCCCTCTTGATTAGGTTAAGCCTATTCCCCCATAACAATTGGAAGAACAGGCTATAGACCCGTGTCCAGAGAGGTTCCAGAGAGGTTCCCGCAAGATGCACACACTGCCCAGGTATATTAATAAAGGTAGCAGAAAGCCTTTAGCCAGGGGAACCCTTTCCCTCAGGGTTAAAGACCAACCCTTCCATTGGTCCACCTTTTGGGCGGCGATCTTAAGTCTGCCCTCCCAATTTTGCTGGGGGTAATCCCCGGGGCCAAATTCGATGCCTAGAATTTTGGCGGTGGCCTGGGGCCCTGGAAGGGTGCCCGGGAGACCAAACCTGGGATCTCCCCCTCCCAGCCAGAGACTTTCACACTTATCCCGGTTGATCATGGACCCGGATGCCTCCGAGTAGCGCACTACCTCCGACATGACCCAATCCGCCTCCCCTCTCGAGGACACGAAAAGTGAAACATCATCGGCATACGCCACCACCCTGAGAGAGGACCCAGAGCCCGCCTGGTCCATCCCGCCAACGTTCCACGATCTACCCTCCTTAGGAAGGGATCGATCGCGAACACATATAAAAGCGGGCTCAGCGGACAGCCCTGACGGACCCCAGAACCCACCTCAAAAGGGTGACCTGACCAACCGTTCACCAGCGGAAAAGTCTCAGCCCCTTGGTACAAGACCTCTAACCATTTTACAAACCTCCCAGGCAGACCATACCTCAAAAGGACGGACCAGAGGTACTCGTGGTTGACCCGGTCAAAGGCTTTCGCTTGATCTAATGACAGCAGGTACCCCTTCCAGTGACATGCCCTACCCTGCTCCACTGCCTCTCGGACACTGAGCACAGAACTAAAAGTACTGCGGCCTGGAACAGAGCAATGCTGGGCCCCTGAAAGGAGCCGGGGTGCAAACTTCACCAGCCGATTAAACAGCACCTTGGCCAGAACCTTCCGGTCCGTATCGAGAAGCGCTATGGGACGCCAATTCTCGATACGGGACGGATCCTTACCCTTTGACAGAATAATGAGGGCTGACTTCCTCATTGAGTCGGGAAGAGTGCCCGAGGAGAGACACTCATTAAATACCCCTGTCAAGAGGGGGACCAAGGAGTCCCTAAAAGTCTTATAGAACTAGGATGTTAAGCCATCCGGACCTGGCGATTTCTTGGGCCGAAGCCCATCAATGGCCAGTCTCACTTCCTCTTCCCTGATTTCCTCTGCCAAAACACCAAGAGAGGGATCACCCCCTGGCTCAGGGACGGTTTCAGCCAGGAAAGCCGACATCCTTTCCCAATCCAGATCCTTCTTTTCCAAGAGGTGTGAGTAGAAGGATCTGACCACCTCCAGGATCCCTGATTTGGATCTGTTCAGGGACCCCGTACTGTCGATCAGTCCTGTCACCATCTTACAATTCACTGACATCTTACAGTTTCTGTAAGGGTCGGGCGAGCGGTACTTCCCGAAGTCCCTCACAAAAACTAAAGATGTGTGTCTATCATACTGACACCTCTTGAGCAAAGATTTCACTCTGGAGATTTCCTCACGGTCACCTCCAGTCGAGACAAGCTGCTCGAGTTTCCTCCCCAGGGCCTGGTACAAGCGGTGCCTGTTCAGACTCCTGAGGCTCGAGAGCTGACGGAAGAACCCCGCCACCCGCTTTTTGAAGATCTCCCACCACTCTGACTTACTACTACAGAGATCCAACAGCGGTACCTGGCTCTGAAGAAAATCCTCGAAGGATTGTATCACCTCCGCTTCTTCCAGCAGGGACGAATTGAGCTTCCACAGCCCTCTTCCCATCCGATGAGTCTCTGCAACATTCAGAGAAAAGAAAATTAGACAGTGATCGGAGAACTCCACCTCAACGGCGGACACAGCAGAAAAGATGGCGTCCTCCTTAAAAAAAAACCTGTCAATTCTAGACCTACAGCTACCCCTATGGTAGGTGAAACCTCCGTGACCCGAGGTGTGCCGGATGTGGACATCCACCAGGCGAGCTTCGCTGGCTATGCTATTCAACGCGACGCTATCATAAGCCAGGCGATCTCCGGGACCCCCCCGGTCACGGGACCTCGTAATGGTGTTGAAGTCCCCACCGAAGACCACCTGCCGACTCGTAAAAAGAAAGGGCTTGATCCTCAGGAAGAGACATTTGCGGTCCCACTTGGACTGCGGGCCGTAGATGTTGATGAGCCGGAGCTCTTGTCCCCTCATGAAGACATCTAGGATCAGGCACCTCCCCATTTCCAACTCAGTAACCCGTCGGCATTCAACAGCTGCAGTCTTAAAAAGGACTGCCACCCCGCTATACGGCTCGGCCGCAAGAGACCAGTATGAGGGCCCGCACCTCCAGTCCCTCCGTGCTTTATAGATGGCCCCCATGTCTGTTAGTCTGGTCTCTTGCAAGAATAAAATTTCTGCCTCAATCCGGGAGAAAAAATCAAAGGCCGTGAAGCGAGCCGCATCTGACTTTATGGTGGCAACATTAATAGATGCCAGCGTCAACGGGGCGAGTTCCGCCATCATGGGTGATCAAGTTGGATGGCCAACTTCTTACCACTGCTATCACCTCCACCTGGGGAGGGGTCGGACACCTTCCTTTTCAGGGAAGCTCCCGTTGTGTCCATCCCACCCCCCCGGTGTCCTCGCCCCCGGGTTCCAGGTCTGCCCCCCCCAGGAGGAACACTGCCCCCTGAGGGACGGACCCCACCATCCCCCGAAGGACCCTCCGGTGGTACCCCCGGCCCAGCATCCTCGTCTTGCGGCCCATCATCCGAGCCTCCGAGGACGCTGAACCGGTTGGAGAGATCAATCAGAGGGGGGTCAGCGGGCACTTCCGTGCGCACCCTGGTGGTCGGGGGCGGGGGAGATTTTGAAGGCTTGCCAGCCTTCTTCCCCCCCGATTTGTTACGATTGGCAAGTTTACTTTTGCCACCCGCTGCTGTAGGCTGCTCCTGGACCTCCTCATCAACACTTTCATACTGTGAGGACCCGTCCGAGTCAGCCGCTTTATCCTCCCTCTCCATCCTCCTGATCTCCTCTCTCACCACACTCTCCCTCAGGACCTCAGAGGCTTTTGCCACGGGCCTGGAGGGAGGAGCAGGCATCGACCCGGTTGCCCGAGACTTCACCTGCCCCCCACACCCATGGCGTTTTTCTTGCCTCCGCACATACGTGGGGCCCCTCACCTTGGCATTGCCCTTCCTCACCGGTCCCTCAGCCCCTTCCCCTCCGCCACCACCTGCCACAGCTGCAGGAGCGTCGCCAGAGGATTCTCCCTCACGGACTCCTCCCGTCGGGCCTGCAGCGGCATTAGAAAAGGAGCGAGGGCAGCGGCTGAAAGGGTGACCTAGGTCACCACACAAGTGACACCGAATGTCTTTACACGAGGCGGCCAGATGACCTACCCCACCACACAAGGCACATTTCTGTACCTTGCAGCTAGCGCTGAAGTGAGTGGGGTCGCCGCACTTGTGGCAGACCTTCGGTTGCCCCTGGTAGAAGACCAGAATCCTGTCCCTTCCCAGGAACGCCGAGGAAAGGATGTGGGTGACCGTGCCGCCGGAAACCTTCAGTTTAACCATGAAGGTCCAGCCCCCGACCAGATGCCGAATTCGTCCCTGTTCTTTTTGGGGACCTCGGTGACTTCCCCGTAACGGGAAAGCCACGTCATAATGTCCACGCCGGCAAGTGACTCGTTACAAGTGACCACGGTCACTCGCTTGACGGAATTTTGGCGAGACACCGCTTGCGCAACAAAGTCTCGCCATCCGGGCTCTTCCCGCACCAGCTCATAGTTAGACCAGAAGAGCTCAAGCCCCTCTGGCCGCACAAAGCTGACGTCAAATAAGCGGGACGCCGAAGGATGTATCAGGGCAAAGACGTCATTCACCCCCAAGCACATCTTAAGGAGGAGCTCCACCACCTTGCTCCTAGGTGGAAAGCCTTCACTGCCCCCCCACCTAAGACGGACCACATTCCTCCTTTGCGGCCCCTGCCCGGCTGTGGGGAGAGACCAAACAGTCCCTCCCTCCCTTTAGTTTTGGAAGGCAGCAAGGCCGTGTCTCTCTATCCAGAAAGACAAGTCCACTGTCCTCCCCTCTACCACTATCGACCTTTCTCCTTTTTTGAGGGCCTATAGGAAACGGTGGTGCAAAGCGCCATCCCTGGAGCCCGGAGGCGAGGAGACCCCCCTGAGGACCACCCCGACCCCCAGTCGCGGCCGCCGCATAACTATGTTGGGGTCTTGCGGCCAGGGGGGCAGACGAGCCAGCCCTCCCACCATTACCACCACTTGTGCCAGCACCCTCATTCGTCCTCCCACTCACTCTCCCATTCACTCTTTTATTATTTGCATTCACTCCAGCACACTCACCCACATTCACAGTAGCACTCACTCCCTCATCCATGTCACTCGTATCACCATTCACTTCAGCAAACATCTCCTCAAATATGTCCACTCCACTTTCGTACTCGCTCTCACTCACACAATTGGTGAACATAGCAACATTATTTACATTTTTTACATTATTTACATTTCCTGAACCTGTGCAGTTCCTCTCTTTGCCTGCTGGGGGCCCTGAGCTCTCTTGCTGGGAGCTACTCCAGCTCCTCTCCAGGAGCGCCGCTGCCCCTTTAAATGCCTCAGTGCTGATGACATCATGCACTCTGCCCTGGCTGGGCCTAGGAGCAACAGCAGCTCCTGGTTTCAGCTCCATTTTTTTTTTCTTTTCCTGAATTTTCCTTGCTATGGGCAGGGACGGCCACTGGCACCGCTCCCTGCCCTGCACTTTTCTTCACCCCCGCCGCCGGCTTGCCAGGGAGCACCAGAGTCCCCGCACCCTCAGATGAAGGTAGGTGGGCCGGGGACCCCGACAACTCCCCGCCAGCTTTTGGGGGCAGCACAGCTTTACTTGGAAGGGTGGGTGGGACAGAGGGCAGCGGGCCCGCAGTGGCCATGCCCCCCCGCCGGTCGCAGCCACCCCAGGCAGAGCCGCGGCCCCCTGCGAGGCCACGGCCCCCCCGGGTGACGCGAGCACAGCAGGCGGAGCCGCGACCACTGAGGCCACGCCCCCCCGCCAGTCACAGCCACCACGGGCAAAGCAGCGACCCCTTGCGAGGCCACGCCCCCCGGGCGACGCAGACGCAGCGGGTGGGACGACGGCCGAGGAGGACATGCCCCCCCGCATGCCACAGCCTTTGCAGGCCGGGCAACATTCGGGGAGGCCACGCCCCCCTCACGGACCACCGCCGCCACCCTATGCCCACCACTTGAGACAGGCAAGGCTGGCCACTCCCCCTCGTCGCCCCCTGTACGGACCCCTTATTGGGTCGGCATGCCGGAGACCCCGCTCTCACCACAGGCGCCGACATGGGAGCGACCAGCACTTTGCACCGCCTCAGCTGCTGCTTGATGTTCTGTTCGCCCTTCCTAGGCCGGAGGTGCAGCCCTGGCTGTACCAACTTTACCTGGTGCAAGGCCAGCCCCCCCTGCCACCGAGGGCTGATCCCGGACACCACCACCACAACCAGCACCGACCTCCATGTCGCTGCCCTGGTCTGAACTGTCACCAGATGCGACAGTCAGGTCACAACAGTCATCTCTCTCCCCGCTCCCTCGCTGCGGACCCACCACAGGGCCCGAGCCGGGGTGGGTAGCGGGTTCCACACAGCGGGACAGAGGGGCCCCGGGAAGAGCAAAAACCAGTTGTTCCTCCACGCCTTCAGAGGCCTTACGCCTGCGCCTCCTGTTTCTCCTCCTCCCGGTTGCCTCATCCTCCTGGCAGACCTCATACCCAAACAACAGCGTGCCAAACCGTGCTGGGGATTCCGTCTGCCGTACTTGTTTAAGGATGAGGCAGCCCCCCATAGAACTATTCCCGCTCCCTCCATCCTCCCCCTCGCTCCCGCTTTCCTCCGCATTACTGGAGTCCAGCGGGAGGGCCACCTGCTCGGGGGCTATCCCGCTGCATGTTACCTGACTCACGCTGGTGTCCGCCAGGTCTTCAGGTGGAGGTGGCCCGGATGTGGTGTGGGTGCCATCTTGCTCTTCCTCCTCCTCGCTTTCCTCCACCTGGATGGGGACTCCTGACCCCCCAGGAGACCCACCGGCCATGGCCCTGAACCGTTCCTCGTTCTGCAGCTTCTCCTGGAAGGGGCCGCTTCCGGCCATGATGGTACTTCACCGGTCCTCCAGGGCCCGAATCTCCCCTTTCAGCCGCTTGACCGTGGCGGTGACCTCCGCTCTCTTTGAGGCAGGGAGCCTGTTTTTACTGATGACCCGGGCTCCCTCCAACTCCCCCCGGAGTCTCCTGAGCTGCTTGCCGGCCTCCTCGTACTCGGAGAGGTGGGCAGGAATGTGGGAGGCGTAGGTGGTAGCTGGTTCTCCCGCAACCTTGGAGCCCCAGATGTTAAGGGGGGGCCCTGCCTCACCTCTGCCGGCTGCTGCACCTCCGGGGGAAGGGCCCGCCACAGCCTTCACTTCGGGGGTCCCAGACCCTGGAGCCTTGCGGCCCCCTGGGGTCCGCTTTTTCCCCATCCCTGGGACTGTCTGGCCGTGCCTTGGGCCTCCTGGTGGTGGATGAGGCCTCCCACCCCCAGCTGGCTTGCCGGAGGGTGGGAGCCAGGGGCACAGCCCCGGCGCTCAGTCCCAGGGAGAGTCCTCTTTCCTGGGAAGGGGGCAGATGGAAAGTCCTTGCAGGAAAAAAAAACCTCCCTTCCCAGGAGCTTAGCAAAACCCCAGCCTGCAGATGCTCAGCTGCGACGCTCCTCCTCTTCCTGGGTGTGCCCAGAGCCGCACTCACTATTCTGCTGGTGCAGTCACTGTGTACAGACATTACATTACTGATCCTGAGTTAGATCCTGTATCTCTTTTATTATAAAAATATCAAAAACACAATACATAATACATAAGACAGACAAAAACAACATTCCAGAACTAAAAACCAAGACAAAACCATACAGAATCATACAAAGCCTGTGCAAAACTTGCAATGTCCTTTGTGGTCCTCAAGCTTTCCAGCTTGGAAGGCCCCCAGCAGGAACTCTCCAACAACACTATACAATTTAAAAAATAAAAATAAAAACCCCCAGATATAATCCATTCATCCTCAAGCATACCCGTTCACACCCCATTCACGCTTCCCACCCATACCTATATACAAATAACTAAAGAAATACTTCCGGCCCATACTGCCTCAAAATTAGCTCTAGCCATTAACTTGGCAAAAAGAACCGCCACCGAGCATAACACCCCTATCCTTTTTTTTTTTTTTTTAATTTTTTTTATTATATATATATATTTTTTTTTTGTTTAAATTTTTCCCCCCCACCTTTTTTCCTCACCACACGTCCCTATACGTCCATGGCCTATCACTCCACAAGGTCCATAACAGTTCGTGGCCTTATCACATCTACTTGAGGAGCACGAAAATTTTATGCCCCTCAAGAAAAAAAACCCTCCACCATTTGCCTCCGATGTGCTCCAGCATGCCTTTTTCCTCCATGGTCCATGGTATATCTCCACTTGCCACTTCCCTTGACTTGGGGTCCTTTGATTTTTCCATTCTCACCTCCCCCATTCACCCCCCTCCCAACCTCACTATACCCTCCCATGCCCTCTAACTAAAAGAAAATAATAACACATACACAACACATAATAACATACAATACAATATAACACATAATACAAGATAACCAATTAAATATAAATAATTACTAAATACATCATACCCTTCAAAACGTTTCTTACAGGCCCAAGTTCAGTGCCTGCAAGCCCAATATCCATTAATGCTCTATGTTTCCAAAACAAAAGACTAGAGTGGCATGCTTTTAGCCCACCACCAGGAAAAGGAGTTCTCGAGGCCCCGTCCCTCACTAACTCATTCACCCTGTCCCTCAACGACTAAGACTGTCCCTGCTTCTGTCCCTAAAGAAACTGTCCCTATCTGTTCCTTCCTGTCCCTACTCCACCTAACTTAACATAACTAACTCTCTATCTGTCCCTCAGTGCCTGTCCCTCCCTGTCCTTATCTGTCCCTACTTCTGTCCCTAAAACACCCAGTGAAACTTATGCTATCCCTACCCTCATTCACACGGAGCTAGCTCTCCCTTGAGTGCGTTTTTAAAAGGAGAGGCCTCTCCAAAGCCAAGAGGCCTTCCTCACACCCAACCTTTCGAACTCCAAAGAACGGACCTTCACCAGGTCACCCAAGATGTTTCCTACAACCTCATCCCTTGGGAGGGTTTTTTTCCGTGTCGAAACTAGGCACCGTGCATTCCAAGTGTAGAACCTAACCACTACACTGACTAGGAATAAAGTGCACGGGTCCCGACCACCCAGGGATCTGAACGCTCCATAGGCCCACTCAGCGTAGGAGAGGGACGCCAGCCGCGGCCAACGTATGGAAGCACCCACCCTGTTGTACACCTCTGCATTAAAGGGACACTGAAGCAGGAAGTGCTCCATGCTTTCCAGCACGTCGCCACACTCCTCACGGGGCAACCCCGATCATCGGATTTCCTGCACTTCAAGTTATCCTTTACATACAGCCTCCCGTGGAAGCAACGCCAGGTCAAGTCCCAAAACTTCATGGGGATTCGCTTAGAATTTAAAAGCCCCAGTCCGACCTCCAGATCCCGGCCTGGGCAATCCTTAAGGGCCAGGGGCTTCTGGAAATGGGTCAACAGGACCCTCCTGTCAAGGCATTGCCTCGACATGGTCCTGATTTCCCACATTCCCAGACCCCACCGGCGGATCACCTTCAGAACCGGGGTAGCGTAAGCCGGGAGATGCCCATGAGGTGTGCGTAGGTCCTTCACCTGCCCTCCTGTCTCCCATTCCTGGAAGAAAGGCCAAAGCCAACCCTTGCAGGAGACTACCCACGGAGGAGCCCTCTCTAGCCAGAGGTTTGAGATGTTAGTCTTAAGAAAGGTGTTTACTAGAAACACCACCGGGTTGACCATACCCAACCCGCCTAGTCTCCTCGTACGGTATGTAACCTCCCTCTTGATAAGGTTAAGCCTATTCCCCCATAACAATTGGAAGAACAGGCTATAGACCCGTGTCCAGAGAGGTTCCGGCAAGATGCAAACACTGCCCAGGTATATTAATAAAGGTAGCAGAAAGCCTTTAGGCAGGGCAACCCTTTCCCTCAGGGTTAAAGACCAACCCTTCCATTGGTCCACCTTTTGGGCGGCGATCTTAAGTCTGCCCTCCCAATTTTGCTGGGGGTAATCCCCAGGGCCAAATTCGATGCCTAGCATTTTGGCGGTGGCCTGGGGCCCTGGAAGGGTGTCCCGGATATCAAACATGGGATCTCCCCCTCCCAGCCAGAGACTTTCACACTTATCCCGGTTGATCATGGACCCGGATGCCTCCGAGTAGAGCACTACCTCCGACATGACCCAATCCGCCTCCCCTCTCGAGGACACGAAAAGGGAAACATCATCAGCATACGCCACCACCCTCAGAGAGGACCCAGAGCCCGCCTGGTCCATCCCGACTCTCGCCAACGGTCCACGATCTACCCTCCTTAGGAAGGGATCGATCGCAAACACGAATAAAAGCGGGCTCAGCGGACAGCCCTGACGGACCCCAGAACCCACCTCAAAAGGGCGACCTGACCAACCGTTCACCAGCGGAAAAGTCTCAGCCCCTTGGTACAAGATCTCTAACCATTTTACAAACCTCCCAGGCAGACCATACCTCAAAAGGACGGACCAGAGGTACTCGTGGTTGACCCGGTCAAAGGCTTTCGCTTGATCTAATGACAGCAAGTACCCCCCCAGTGACCTGCCCTACACTGCTCCACTGCCTCTCGGACACCGAGCACAGCACTAAAAGTACTGCGGCCTGGAACAGAGCAATGCTGGGCCCCTGAAAGGAGCCGGGGTGCAAACTTCACCAGCCGATTAAACAGCACCTTGGCCAGAACCTTCCGGTCCGTATCGAGAAGCGCTATGGGACGCCAATTCTCGATACGGGACGGATCCTTACCCTTTGACAGAATAATGAGGGCTGACTTCCTCATTGAGTCGGGAAGAGTGCCCGAGGAGAGACACTCATTAAATACCCCTGTCAAGAGGGGGACCAAGGAGTCCCTAAAAGTCTTATAGAACTCGGATGTTAAGCCATCCGGACCTGGCGATTTCTTGGGCCGAAGCCCATCAATGGCCAGTCTCACTTCCTCTTCCCTGATTTCTTCTGCCAAAACACCAAGAGAGGGATCACCCCCTGGCTCATGGACGGTTTCAGCCAGGAAAACCGACATCCTGTCCCGATCCAGATCCTTCTTTTCCAAGAGGCGTGAGTAGAAGGATCTGACCACCTCCAGGATCCCTGATTTGGATCTGTTCAGGGACCCCGTACTGTCGATCAGTCCTGTCACCATCTTACAATTCACTGACATCTTACAGTTTCTGTAAGGGTCGGGCGCGCGGTACTTCCCGAAGTCCCTCTCAAAAACTAAAGATGTGTGTCTATCATACTGACACCTCTTGAGTAATGTTGAGCGATACCGTCCGATACTTAAAATTATCGTATCGGATGGTATCGGCCGATCTAAAAAAAATATTGGGTATCGCCGATTCCGATACCGGAAGTCCCATTCAAGTCTATGGGACTTCGGTATCGGAATAAGAAAAACCCTATTTTTGCCTTGCACAGCCTCTCTGGGGTCTGTACGGGCCTTTCGGGGGGCTGTGCCGACCTGCCGGGGGGTCTGTGCAGGCTCCGGTGGTCTGTGCAGGGCTGCCGGTGGTCTGTGCAGGCCTGCCGGGGGGGCTGTGCCGGCCTGCCGGTGGTCTGTGCAGGCTCCGGGGGTCTGTGCTGGCCTGCCGGGGGGGCTGTGCCGGCCTGCCGGTGGTCTGTGCAGGCTCCGGTGGTCTGTGCCGGCCTGCCGGGGGGCTGTGCCGGCCTGCCGGTGGGCTGTGCAGGCTCCGGTGGTCTGTGCCGGCCTGCCGGGGGGCTGTGCCGACCTACCGGGCGGCTGTGCAGGCTCCGGGGGTCTGTGCAGGCATCGTCCGATGGGGCTACAAGTCCCATCGGGCGATGCCTGCTACCATGACAGTGATTGACACATTAGCCAATGATGGGACAGTAGTAGTCCCATCATCCGGCTAATGTGTTGAATGTAAAAAAAAAAAAAAAAAATTACATGCTACATACATGCTACATACATACTACATACATACATACATACATGTAACATACATACTACATGCAACATGCATACTACATACATGCTACACACTACATGCATGCTACATACATACTACATACATAATACATATATACTACATGCATGCAACATACATACAACATATATACTACATGCATACTACATATATACTATATATACTACATGTAACATACATACTACATATATACTACATGCTACATACATGCAACATACATACTACATACATGCTACATACTACATACATAATACATATATACTACATGCATGCAACATACATACAACATATATACTACATGCATACTACATATATACTATATATACTACATGTAGTATACATACTACATATATACTACATGCTACATACATGCTACATACTACATACATGCTACATACATAATACATATATACTACATGCATGCAACATATATACTACATGCATGCAACATGCATACTACATATATACTATATATACTACATGTAACATACATACTACATATATACTACATGCTACATACATGGTACATACATAATACATGCTACATACATAATACATAATACATATATACTACATGCATGCAACATACATACAACATATATATTACATGCATACTACATATATACTATATATAATACATGTAGCATACATACTACATATATACTACATGCTACATACATACTACATACATGCTACATACCACATGCATGCAACATGCATACTACATATATACTGCATATATACTACATGCATGCAACATACATATATACTACATACAATACATACATATAGACATACAGTACATATAACATAGAGTACATACTCACCGTCACTTGTCACTTTGATCCCTGAAGCCATTGTCCCCTTGAGGAATAAATATCAAAATAAAAAACACCAATATACTTACCCCGATCCGCAGAAGTCCACGAGGGTCCCACGTCGATCTTGCGTGGAGAACAGCAGCATCAGCTGATGCTACCGTTCTCTACCAGCTCCAGGAATACAATGACAGAATGTAGGTATCCTTCCGCACTGTATTCCTCCACCAATGTAAAAAAAAAGTCCCTAGTCTCACTTTATGCCTTTGCTGCGTGGGAATTTCCCACGCAGCAATGGCATAAAGTGAGACTAGTGACTTTTTTTTTTACAGTGGTGGAGGAATACAGTGCGGAAGGATACCTACATTCCGTCATTGTATTCCTGGAGCTGGTAGAGAACGGTAGCATCAGCTGATGCTGCTGTTCTCCACGCAAGATGGACGTGGGACCCTCGTGGACTTCTGCGGATCGGGGTAAGTATATTGGTGCTTTTTTATTTTGATATTTATTCCTCAAGGGGACAATGGCTTCGGGGATCAAAGTGACAAGTGACGGTGAGTATGTACTCTATGTTATATGTACTGTATGTCTATATGTATGTATTGTATGTAGTATATATGTATGTTGCATGCATGTAGTATATATGCAGTATATATGTAGCATGCATGTTGCATGCATGTGGTATGTAGCATGTATGTAGTATGTAGCATGTATGTATGTTGCATGTATGTAGCATGTAGTGTGTATGTATGTAGCATGTATGTAGTGTGTATGTTGCATGCATGTAGCATGTAGTGTGTATGTTGCATGTATGTAGCATGTAGTATGTATGTTACATGTAGTATATATAGTATATATGTAGTATGCATGTTGCATGCATGTAGTATATATGTTGTATGTATGTTGCATGCATGTAGTATATATGTATTATGTATGTAGTATGTATGTATGTTGCATGTATGTAGCATGTAGTATATATGTAGTATGTATGTTACATGTAATATATATAGTATATATGTAGTATGCATGTAGTATATATGTTGTATGTATGTTGCATGCAGGTAGTATATATGTATTATGTATGTAGTATGTAGCATGTATGTAGCATGTATGTAGCATGTAGTATATATGTAGTATGTATGTTACATGTAGTATATATAGTATATATGTAGTATGCATGTTGCATGCATGTAGTATATATGTTGTATGTATGTTGCATGCATGTAGTATATATGTTGTATGTATGTTGCATGCATGTAGTATATATGTAGTATGTATGTAGCATGTATGTAGTATGTAGCATGTATGTAGCATGCATGTAGTATGTAGCATGTATGTAGTATGCATGTATGTTACATGTAGTATATATGTAGTATGTATGTAGTATGTATGTAGCATGTATGTAGCATGTAGCATGTATGTTGCATGCATGTAGTATGTAGCATGTATGTAGTATACATGTTGCATGTAGTATGTATGTTACATGTAGTATGTATGTAGTATGTATGTAGCATGTATGTAGCATGTAATTTTTTTTTTTTTTTTTAAATTCAACACATTAGCCGGATGATGGGACTACTACTGTCCCATCATTGGCTAATGTGTCAATCACTGTCATGGTAGCAGGCATTGCCCGATGGGACTTGTAGTCCCATCGGACGATGCCTGCACAGACCCCCGGAGCCTGCAAAGCCCACCGGCAGGCCGGCACAGCTCCCCGGCAGGCCGGCACAGACCACCGGAGCCTGCACAGCTCCCCAGCAGGCCGGCACAGACCACCGGAGCCAGCACAGACCACCGGCAGGCCGGCACAGCTCCCCGGCAGGCTGGCACAGACCCCCGGAGCCTGCACAGCCCACCGGCAGGCCGGCACAGACCCCCGGAGCCTGCACAGACCACCGGCAGGCCGGCACAGCTCCCCCGGCAGGCCGGCACAGACCCCCGGAGCTTGCACAGACCACCGGCAGGCCTGCACAGACCACCGGCAGGCCGGCACAGACCCCCGGACAGTCGGCACAGCCCCCCCGAAGGCCCGAACTGACGGCGCATCATGATGCGCACAGACAGCGCATCATGATGACGTCATTTCGGCAGCCAATCAGAGCCACAAAAGTGGCTCATTGCATTTTGGACTTCCGATTCCGGTATCCGATACGAAAAAAGTATTGGTACTCGGTATCGGAATTCCGATACGGCAAATATCGGCCGATACCCGATACTTGCGGTATCGGAAAGCTCAACACTACACTTGAGTAAAGATTTCACTCTGGAGATTTCCTCACGGTCACCTCCAGTCGAGACAAGCTGCTCGAGTTTCCTCCCCAGAGCCCGATACAAGCGGTGCCTGTTCAGACTTCTGAGGTTCGAGAGCTGACGGAAGAACCCCGCCACCCGCTTTTTGAAGATCTCCCACCACTCTGACTTACTACTACAGAGATCCAACAGCGGTACCTGGCTCTGAAGAAAATCCTCGAAGGATTGTCTAACCTCCGCTTCTTCCAGGAGGGACGAATTGAGCTTCCACAGCCCTCTTCCCATCCGAGGAGTCTCTGCAACATTCAGAGAAAAGAAAATTAGACAGTGGTCGGAGAACTCCACCTCAACGGCGGACACAGCAGAAAAGATGGCGTCCTCCTTTAAAAAAAACCTGTCTATTCTAGACCTACAGCTACCCCTATGATAGGTGAAACCCCCGTGACCTGGGGTGTGCCGGATGTGGACATCCACCAGGCGAGCTTCACTGGCTATGCTATTTAACGCGACGCTGTCATAAGCCAGGCGATCTCCGGGACCCCCCCGGTCACGGGACCTCGTAATGGTGTTGATGTCCCCAACGAAGACCACCTGTCGGCTCGTAAAAAGAAAGGGCTTGATCCTCAGGAAGAGACACTTACGGTCCCACTTTGACTGTGGGCCATAGATGTTTATGAGCTGAAGCTCTTGTCCCCTCATGAAGACATCCAGGATCAGGCACCTCCCCATTTCCAACTCGGTAACCCGTCTGCATTCCACATCTGCGGTTTTAAAAAGGACCGCCACCCCACTATACGGCTCGGCCGCAAGAGACCAGTATGAGGGCCCGCACCTCCACTCCCTTCGTGCTTTATGGATGGCCCCCATGTCCGTTTGTCTGGTCTCCTGCAAAAATAAAATTTCTGCCTCAATTCGGGAGAAAAAATCAAAGGCCGTGAAGCGAGCCGCATCTGACTTTATGCTGGCAACATTAATAGATGCCAGCGTCAACGGGGCGAGTTCCGCCATCATGGGTGATCAAGTTGGATGGCCAACTTCTTACCACTGCTATCACCTCCACCTGGGGAGGGGTCGGACACCTTCCTTTTCAGGGAAGCTCCCGTTGTGTCCGTCCCACCCCCCCCAGTGTCCTCGCCCCCGGGTTCCAGGTCTGTCCCCCCCCCAGGAGGAACACTGCCCCCTGAGGGACGGACCCCACCATCCCCCGAAGGACCCTCCGGTGGTACCCCCGGCCCAGCATCCTCATCTTGTGGCCCATCATCCGAGCCTCCGAGGACGCTGAACCGGTTGGAGAAATCAATCAGAGGGGGGTCAGCGGGCCCTTCCGTGCGCACCATGGTGGTCGGGGGCGGGGGAGATTTTGAAGGCTTGCCAGCCTTCTTCCCCCCCGATTTGCTACGATTGGCACATTTGCTTTTGCCACCCGCTGCTGTAGGCTGCTCCTGGACCTCCTCATCAACACTTTCATACTGTGAGGACTCGTCCGAGTCAGCCGCTTTATCCTCCCTCTCCATCCTCCTGATCTCCTCTCTCACCACACTCTCCCTCAGGACCTCAGAGGCTTTTGCCACGGGCCTGGAGGGAGGAGCAGGCATCGACCCGGTTGCCCGAGACTTCACCTGCCCCCCACCCGCATGGCGTTTTTCTTGCCTCCGCACGTGCGCGGGGCCCCTCACCTTGGCATTGCCCTTCCTCACCGGTCCCTCAGCCCCTTCCCCTCCGCCACCACCTGCCACAGCTGCAGTAGCGCCGCCAGAGGTTTCTCCCTCACGGACTCCTCCCGCCGGGCCTGCAGCGGCATTAGAAAAGTAGCGAGGGCAGCGGCTGAGAGGGTGACCTAGGTCACCACACAGGTGACACCGAATGTCTTTACACGAGGCGGCCAGATGACCTAACCCACCACACAAGGCACATTTCTGTACCTTGCAGCTAGCGCTGAAGTGAGTGGGGTCGCCGCACTTGTGGCAGACCTTCGGCTGCCCCTGGTAGAAGACCAGGATCCTGTCCCTTCCCAGGAAAGCCGAGGAAGGGATGTGGGTGACCGTGCCGCTGGAAACCTTCAATTTAACCATGAAGGTCCAGCCCCCCGACCAGATGCCGAATTCGTCCCTGTTCTTTTTGGGGACCTCGGTGACTTCCCCGTAATGGGAAAGCCACGTCATAATGTCCACGCCGGCAAGTGACTCGTTACAAGTGACCACGGTCACTCGCTTGACGGAATTTTGGCGAGACACCGCTTGCGCAACGAAGTCTCGCCATCCGGGCTCTTCCCGCACCAGCTCATAGTTAGACCAGAAGAGCTCAAGCCCCTCTGGCCGCACAAAGCTGACGTCGAAGAAGCGGGACGCCGAAGGATGTATCAGGACAAAGATGTCATTCGCCCCAAAGCCCATCTTAAGGAGGAGCTCCACCACCTTGCTCCTAGGTGGACAGCCTTCACTGCCCCCCCACCTAAGACGGACCACATTCCTTCTTGGCGGCCCCTGCCCGGCTGTGGGGAGAGACCAAACAGTCCCTCCCTCCCTTTGATTTTGGAAGGCAACAAGGCCATGTCTCTCTATCCAGAAAGACAAGTCCACTGTCCACTACCACTATTGATCTATCTCCCCTTTTGAGAGCCTCCAGGAAATGGCGGTGCGAAATGCCGTCCCTGGAGCCCGGAGGCGAGCAGACCCCCCCAGGACCACCCCGACCCCCAGCCGCAGCCCCCGCATAACTGCGTTGGGGTCTCGCGGCCGGAGGCGCAGATGGGCCAGCCCTCCCACCACTACCACCACTTGTGCCAGCACCCTCATTCGTCCTCCCAGTCACTCTCCCATTCACTCTTTTATTATTTACATTCACTCCAGCACACTCACCCACATTTACAGTAGCACTCACTCCCTCATCCATGTCACTCATATCACCATTCACTTCAGCAAACATCTCCTCAAAGATGTCCACTCCACTTTCGTACTCACTCTCACTCGCACAATTGGTGTACATAGCAACATTATTTACATTATTTACATTTCCTGAACCAGTGCAGTTCCTCTCTTTGCCTGCTGGGGGCCCTGAGCTCTCTTGCTGGGAGCTACTCCAGCTCCTGTCCAGGAGCGCCGCTGCCCCTTTAAATGCCTCAGTGCTGATGACATCATGCACTCTGCCCTGGCTGGCCCTAGGAGCAACAGCAGCTCCTGGTTTCAGCTCCATTTTTTTTTCTTTTCCTGAGTTTTCATTACTCTGGGCAGGGACGGCACCGCTCCCTGCCCTGCACTTTTCTTCATGCCCGCCGCTGGCTTGACAGGGAGCACCAGAGTCCCCGCACCCTCAGATGAAGGTAGGTGGGCCGGGGACCCCGACAACTCCCCGCCAGCTTTTGGGGGCAGCACATCATTACTTGGAAGGGTGGGTGGGACAGAGGGCAGCTGGCCCGCCATGGCCACGCCCCCCCCGCCGGCCGCAGCCACCTCAGGCAGAGCTGCGGCCCCCTGCGAGGCCACGGCCCCCCGGGTGACGTGAGCACAGCGGGCGGAGCCGCGACAGCTGAGGCCATGCCCCCCCGCCAGTCACAGCCACCACGGGCAGAGCAGCGACCCCTTGCGAGGCCACACCCCCCCGGGCGACGCAGAGGACATGCCCCCCCTGCATGCCGCAGCCTTTGCAGGCCGGGCAACACTCGGGGAGGCCACGCCACCCCTCACGGACCACCGCCGCCACCCTATGCCCACCAATTGAGACAGGCAAGGCCGACCACTCCCCCTCATCGCCCAGCGGTGGCGGAGCCCCCTGCACGGACCCCTTTTTGGGTCGACGTGCCGGAGACCCCGCTCTCACCACAGGCGCCGACATTGGAGCGACCAGCACTTTGCACCGCCTCAGCTGCTGCTTGATGCTCTGTTCGCCCTTCCTAGGCTTCTGGACCCCCACTAACGATCCAGACTTAGCGGATCCGTACGTGGGGGGTCCAGAAGCCCCAGCACTCGCCGCCGGAGGTGCGGCCCTGGCTGTACCAACTTTACCTGGTGCCAGGCCAGCCCCCCCTGCCACCGAGGGCTGAGCCCGGACACCACCACCACAACCAGCACCGACCTCCATGTCGCTGCCCTGGTCTGAACTGTCACCAGATGCGACAGTCAGGTCACAACAGTCATCTCTCTCCCCGCTCCCTTGCTGCGGACCCACCACAGGGCCCGAGCCGGGGTGGGTAGCAGGTTCCACACAGCGGGACAGAGGGGCCCCGGGAAGAGGAGCAAAAACCAGTTGTTCCTCCACGCCTTCAGAGGCCTTACGCCTGCGCCTCCTGTTTCTCCTCTTCCCAGTTGCCTCATCCTCTGGGCAGACTTCATACCCAAACAGCGTGCCAAACCGTGCTGGGGATTCCGTATGCCTTATTTGTTTAATGATGAGGCAGCCCCCCTCAGAACTACTCCCGCTCCCTCCATCCTCCCCCTTGCTCCTGCTTTCCTCTGCATTACTGGAGTCCAGCGGGAGGGCCACCTGCTTGGGGGCTATCCCACTGCATGTTAACTGGCTCACGCTGGTGTCCGCCAGGTCTTCAGGTGGAGGCGGCCCGGGTGTGGTGTGGGCGCCATCTTGCTCTTCCTCCTCCTCGCTTTCCTCCACCTGGATGGGGACTCCTGACCCCCCAGGAGACCCACCGGCCATGGCCCTGAACCGTTCCTCGTTTTGAAGCTTTTCCTGGAAGGGACCGCTGCTGGCCATGATGGTACTTCGCCGGTCCTCCGGGGCCCGAATCTCCCCTTTCAGCCGCTTGACCGTGGCGGTGACCTCCGCTCTCTTTGAGGCAGGGAGCCTGTTTTTACTGATGACCCGGGCTCCCTCCAACTCCCCCCGGAGTCTCCTGAGCTGCTTGCCGGCCTCCTCGTACTCGGAGAGGTGGGCATGAATGCAGGAGGCGTAGGTGGTAGCTGGCTCTCCTGCAACCTTGGAGCCCCAGATGTTAAGGGGGGGCCCCGCCTCACCTCTGCCGGCTGCTGCACCTCCGGGGGAAGGGCCCGCCACAGCCTTCACTTTGGGGGTCCCGGACCCTGGAGCCTTGTGGCCCCCTGGGGTCCGCTTTTTCCCCATCCCTGGGACTGGCTGGCTGTGCCTTGGGCCTCCTGGTGGTGGATGAGGCCCCCCACCCCCAGCTGGCTTGCCGGAGGGTGGGAGCCAGGGGCACAGCCCCGGCGCTCAGTCCCAGGTAGAGTCCTCTTTCCTGGGAAAGGGGCAGAAGGAAAGTCCTTGCAGGAAAAAAAACTCCCTTCCCAGGAGCTTAGCAAAATCCCAGCCTGCAAATGCTCAGCTGCGACACTCCTCCTCTTCCTGGGTGTGTACAGAGCTGCACTCACTATTCTGCTGGTGCAGTCACTGTGTACATACATTACATTACTGATCCTGAGTTACATCCTGTATCTCTTTTATTATAAAAATATCAAAACACAATACATAATACATAAGACAGACAAAAACAACATTCCAGAAATCAAAAAACATGATACATGAACTAAAATAAACCACACCGACATACAAAAACTTGTGCAAATATGCTAGCTTACGACAGTCCGTCTCTGAAGAACATAGTGCAGAGTCTCCAGGCTTTGCAGCCTGAGGGACCCCCAGCAGGAACCTCCTTAAAAAAAGAAAACAAACAAAAATCCATTCCTTCACATTCAACCCCATTCACACCTTCACTCATGCTCCCATTCATTCCTATATACAGGATTTAAAGCAGGAAAGTAAACACATTTTTTTCCTGGCCCACTGCCTTAAACAAAAAAACAGCCATCTTGGCAGACCCTCAACTACTTCCCTCAACACAGCAAGAAACCCCCCCTTTTTTTTTCTTTATCTTTTTATATATATATATTTTTTTTTCTTTTCTCCTCCCTTTCCACCACCCACACCACAGGTCCACAAGTTCGTAGCCTTTCCCACACCTAGGTCCATGAAAGTTTATGGCCTCAGAAAAAAAAAAATACAGCACTTCAGGGTCCAAGAAAGTTTATGGCCCGTCTCTACGTTTCATATTTCACATGGTCCTAGGTGTAGTTCCCAGGCCATCTTCCTTCTCATCTTCGGCCCTTGATTTCTCAGGGTCCATTCCAAGGTCCAAACTTCCCCCCCCCCCGCAAGAAACCCCCACCCAACCTGACTGTACCCCTTCCCCCTTTCCTAACTATAATATATACATTTTAAAAGCACCATCCTAACAACATACATACAATACTACATATGCACATACACAAAAGGAACATACTGCACTTGTAATGCACCTAAGATACGACCTGCTTATATAACCAGTGATAATATTACCCAAACAATCAGTATTAACCACATTTCCAAAAACCTTGCCACAGGCCCAAGTTTGGTGCCTGCAAGCCCAATATCCATTAAATTTCATGCTTCCAAAACAAAAAGCTAAAGTGACATGCACCAGCCCAACACCAGGAAAGGAGTTCTGGAGGCCCCATCCCTCACTAACACATTCACCCTGTCCCTCAACAACTAAGACTGTCCCTAAAGAAACTGTCCCTATCTGTCCCTACCTGCCCCTACTCTACCTAACTTATCATAGCTAACTCTCTATCTGTCCCTCAGTGCCTGTCCCTCCCTGTCCCTATCTGCCCCAACTTCTGTCCCTAACACACCCAGTGAAACTTATGCTATCCCTACCCTCATTCACATGGAGCTAGCTCTCCCTTGAGTGCGTTTTTAAAAGGAGAGGCCTCTCCAAAGCCAAGAGGCCTTCCTCACACCCAACCTTTCGAACTCCAAAGAACGGACCTTCACCAGGTCACCCAAGATGTTTCCTACCACCTCATCCCTTGGGAGGGTTTTTTTCCGCGTCGAAACTAGGCACCGTGCATTCCAAGTGTAGAACCTAACCACTACACTGACTAGGAATAAAGTGCACGGGTCCCGGCCACCCAGGGATCTGAACGCTCCATAGGCCCACTCAGCGTAGGAGAGGGACGCCAGCCGCAGCCAACGTATGGAAGCACCCACCCTGTTGTAAACCTCTGCATTAAAGGGACAATGAAGCAGGAAGTGCTCCATGCTTTCCAGCACGTCGCCACATTCCTCATGGGGACAAACCCGATCATCGGATTTCCTGCACTTCAAGTTATCCTTTACATACAGCCTCCCGTGGAAGCAACACCAGGTCAAGTCCCAAAACTTCATGGGGATCCGCTTAGAATTTAAAAGCCCCAGCCCGACCTCCAGATCCCGGCCTGGGCAATCCTTAAGGGCCAGGGGCTTCTGGAAATGGGTCAACAGGACCCTCCTGTCAAGGCATTGCCTCGACATGGTCCTGATTTCCCACATTCCCAGACCCCACCGGCGGATCACCTTCAGAACCGGGGTAGCGTAAGCCGGGAGATGCCCATGAGGTGTGCGTAGGTCCTTCACCTGCCCTCCTGTTTCCCATTCCTGGAAGAAAGGCCAAAGCCAACCCTTGCAGGAGACTACCCACGGAGGAGCCCTCTCTAGCCAGAGGTTGGAGATGTTAGTCTTAAGAAAGGTGTTTACTAGAAACACCACCGGGTTGACCATACCCAACCCGCCTAGTCTCCTCGTACGGTATGTAACCTCCCTCTTGATTAGGTTAAGCCTATTCCCCCATAACAATTGGAAGAACAGGCTATAGACCCGTGTCCAGAGAGGTTCCGGCAAGATGCACACACTGCCCAGGTATATCAATAAAGGTAGCAGAAAGACTTTAGCCAGGGCAACCCTTTCCCTCAAGGTTAAAAACCAACCCTTCCATTGGTCCACCTTTTGGGCGGCGATCTTAAGTCTGCCCTCCCAATTTTGCTGGGGGTAATCCCCGGGGCCAAATTCGATGCCTAGAATTTTGGCGGTGGCCTGGGGCCCTGGAAGGGTGTCCGGGAGATCAAACCTGGGATCTCCCCCTCCCAGCCAGAGACTTTCATACTTATCCCGGTTGATCATGGACCCGGATGCCTCCGAGTAGCGCACTACCTCCGACATGACCCAATCCGCCTCTCCTCTCGAGGACACGAAAAGGGAAACATCATCAGCATACGCCACCACCCTCAGAGAGGACCCAGAGCCCGACTGGTCCATCCCGACTTCCGCCAACGGTCCACGATCTACCCTCCTTAGGAAGGGATCAATCGCGAACGCGTATAAAAGCGGGCTCAGCAGACAGCCCTGACGGACCCCAGAACCCACCTCAAAAGGGCGACCTGACCAACCGTTCACCAGCGGAAAAGTCTCAGCCCCTTGGTACAAGATCTCTAACCATTTTACAAACCTCCCAGGCAGACCATACCTCAAAAGGACAGACCAGAGGTACTCGTGGTTGACCCGGTCAAAGGCCTTCGCTTGATCTAATGACAGCACTTACCCCTTCCAGTGACCTGCCCTACCCTGCTCCACTGCCTCTCGGACACCGAGCACAGCACTAAAAGTACTGCGGCCTGGAACAGAGCAATGCTGGGCCCCTGAAAGGAGCCGGGGTGCAAACTTCACCAGCCGATTAAACAGCACCTTGGCCAGAACCTTCCGGTCCGTATCGAGAAGCGCTATGGGACGCCAATTCATAATACGGACGGATCCTTACCCTTTGACAGAATAATGAGGGCTGACTTCCTCATTGAGTCGGGAAGAGTGCCCGAGGAGAGACACTCATTAAATACCCCTGTCAAGAGGGGGACCAAGGAGTCCCTAAAAGTCTTATAGAACTCGGATGTTAAGCCATCCGGACCTGGCGATTTCTTGGGCCGAAGCCCATCAATGGCCAGTCTCACTTCCTCTTCCCTGATTTCCTCTGCCAAAACACCAAGAGAGGGATCACCCCCTGGCTCAGGGAAGGTTTCAGCCAGGAAAGCCGACATCCTGTCCCGATCCAGATCCTTCTTTTCCAAGAGGTGTGAGTAGAAGGATCTGACCACCTCCAGGATCCCTGATTTGGATCTGTTCAGGGACCCCGTACTGTCGATCAGTCCTGTCACCATCTTACAATTCACTGACATCTTACAGTTTCTGTAAGGGTCGGGTGAGCGGTACTTCCCGGAGTCCCTCTCAAAAACTAAAGATGTGTGTCTATCATACTGACACCTCTTGAGCAAAGATTTCACTCTGGAGATTTCCTCACGGTCACCTCCAGTCGAGACAAGCTGCTCGAGTTTCCTCCCCAGGGCATGGTACAAGCGGTGCCTGTTCAGACTCCTGAGGCTCGAGAGCTGATGGAAGAACCCCGCCACCCACTTTTTGAAGATCTCCCACCACTCTGACTTACTACTACAGAGATCCAACAGCGGTACCTGGCTCTGAAGAAAATCCTCGAAGGATTGTCTCACCTCCGCTTCTTCCAGCAGGGACGAATTGAGCTTCCACAGCCCTCTTCCCATCCGATGAGTCTCTGCAACATTCATAGAAAAGAAAATTAGACAGTGATCGGAGAACTCCACCTCAACGGCAGACACAGCAGAAAAGATGGCGTCCTCCTTCAAAAAAACCCTGTCTATTCTAGACCTACAGCTACCCCTATGGTAGGTGAAACCTCCGTGACCTGGGGTGTGCCGGATGTGGACATCCACCAGGCGAGCTTCGCTGGCTATGCTATTCAACGCGACGCTATCATAAGCCAGGCGATCTCCGGGACCCCCCCGGTCACGGGACCTCGTAATGGTGTTGAAGTCCCCACCGAAGACCACCTACCGGCTCGTAAAATGAAAGGGCTTGATCATCAGGAAGAGACATTTGCAGTCCCACTTGGACTGCGGGCCGTAGATGTTGATGAGCCGGAGCTCTTGTCCCCTCATGAAGACATCTAGGATCAGGCACCTCCCCATTTCCAACTCAGTAACCCGTCGGCATTCAACAGCTGCAGTCTTAAAAAGGACTGCTACCCCGCTATACGGCTTGGCCGCAAGAGACCAGTATGAGGGCCCGCACCTCCAGTCCCTCCGTGCTTTATAGATGGCCCCCATGTCTGTTAGTCTGGTCTCTTGCAAGAATAAAATTTCTGCCTCAATCCGGGAGAAAAAATCAAAGGCCGTGAAGCGAGCCGCATCTGACTTTATGCTGGCAACATTAATAGATGCCAGCGTCAACGGGGCGAGTTCCGCCATCATGGGTGATCAAGTTGGATGGCCAACTTCTTACCACTGCTATCACCTCCACCTGGGGAGAGGTCGGACACCTTCCTTTTCAGGGAAGCTCCCGTTGTGTCCATCCCACCCCCCACGGTGTCCTCGCCCCCGGGTTCCAGGTCTGTCCCCCCCCAGGAGGAACAATGCCCCCTGAGGGACGGACCCCACCATCCCCTGAAGGACCCTCCAGTGGTACCCCCGGCCCAGCATCCTCGTCTTGCGGCCCATCATCCGAGCCTCCGAGGACGCTGAACCGGTTGGAGAGATCAATCAGAGGGGGGTCAGCGGGCCCTTCCGTGTGCACCCTGGAGGTCGGGGGCGGGGGAGATTTTGAAGGCTTGCCAGCCTTCTTCCCCCCCGATTTGTTACGATTGGCATGTTTACTTTTGCCACCCGTTGCTGTAGGCTGCTCCTGGACCTCCTCATCAACACTTTCATACTGTGAGGACCCGTCCGAGTCAGCCGCTTTATCCTCCCTCTCCATCCTCCTGATCTCCTCTCTCACCACACTCTCCCTCAGGACCTCAGAGGCTTTTGCCACGGGCCTGGAGGGAGGAGCAGGCATCGACCCGGTTGCCCGAGACTTCACCTGCCCCCCACCCCCGTGGCGTTTTTCTTGCCTCCGCACATACGCGGGGCCCCTCACCTTGGCATTGCCCTTCCTCACCGGTCCCTGAGCCCCTTCCCCTCCGCCACCACCTGCCACAGCTGCAGTAGCGCCGCCAGAGGATTCTCCCTCACGGACTCCTCCCGCCGGGCCTGCAGCGGCATTAGAAAAGGAGCGAGGCAGCGGCTGAGAGGGTGACCTAGGTCACCACTCAAGTGACACCGAATGTCTTTACACGAGGCGGCCAGATGACCTACCCCACCACACAAGGCACATTTCTGTACCTTGCAGCTAGCGCTGAAGTGAGTGGGGTCGCCGCACTTGTGGCAGACCTTCGGTTGCCCCTGGTAGAAGACCAGGATCCTGTCCCTTCCCAGGAACGCCGAGGAAGGGATGTGGGTGACCGTGCCACCGGAAACCTTCAGTTTAACCATGAAGGTCCAGCCCCCGACCAGATGCCTAATTCGTCCCTGTTCTTTTTGGGGACCTCGGTGACTTCCCCGTAACGGGAAAGCCACGTCATAATGTCCACGCCGGCAAGCGACTCGTTACAAGTGACCACGGTCACTCGCTTGACGGAATTTTGGCGAGACACTGCTTGCGCAAAGAAGTCTCGCCATCCGGGCTCTTCCCGCACCAGCTCATAGTTAGACCAGAAGAGCTCAAGCCCCTCTGGCCACACAAAGCTGACGTCGAAGAAGCGGGACGCCGAAGGATGTATCAGGGCAAAGACGTCAATCGACCCGAAGCCCATCTTAAGGAGGAGCTCCACCACCTTGCTCCTAGGTGGACAGCCTTCACTGCCCCCCCACCTAAGACGGACCACATTCCTCCTTTGTGGCCCCTGCCCGGCTGTGGGGAGAGACCAAACAGTCCCTCCCTCCCTTTGGTTTTGGAAGGCAGCAAGGCTGTGTCTCTCTATCCAGAAAGACAAGTCCACTGTCCTCCCCTCTACCACTATCGACCTTTCTCCTTTTTTGAGGGCCTCCAGGAAACGGTGGTGCAAAGCGCCGTCCCTGGAGCCTGGAGGTGAGGAGACCCCCCCAGGACCACCCCGAGGACCACCCCGACCCCCAGCCGCGGCCCCCGCATAACTATGTTGCGGTCTTGCGGCCACGGGGGCAGATGGGCCAGCCCTCCCATCACTACCACCACTTGTGCCAGCACCCTCATTCGTCCTCCCACTCACTCTCCCATTCACTGTTTTATTATTTGCATTCACTCCAGCACACTCACCCACATTCACAGTAGCACTCACTCCCTCATCCATGTCACTCATATCACCATTCACTTCAGCAAACATCTCCTCAAATATGTCCACTCCACTTTCGTACTCACTCTCACTCGCACAATTGGTGAACATAGCAACATTATTTACATTTTTTACATTTCCCGAACCAGTGTAGTTCCTCTCTTTGCCTGCTGGGGGCCCTGAGCTCTCTTGCTGGGAGCTACTCCAGCTCCTGTCCAGGAGCGCTGCTGCCCCTTTAAATGCCTCAGTGCAGATGACATCATGCACTCTGCCCTGGCTGGGCCTAGGAGCAACAGCAGCTCCGGGTTTCAGCTCCATTTCTTTTCCTTTTTCTGGGTTTTCATTACTCTGGGCAGGGATGGCCACTGGCACCGCTCCCTGCCCTGCACTTTTCGTCACCCCCGCCGCCGGCTTGCCAGGGAGCGCCAGAGTCCCCGCACCCTCAGATGAAGGTAGATGGGCTGGGGACCCCGACAACTCCCCGCCAGCTTTTGGGGGCAGCACAGCATTACTCGGAAGGGTGGGTGGGACAGAGGGCAGCGGGCCCGCAGTGGCCATGCCCCCCCGCCGGTCGCAGCCACCCCAGGCAGAGCCGCGGCCCCCTGCGAGGCCACGGCCCCCCGGGTGACGCGAGCACAGCGGGTGGAGCAGCGACCGCTGAGGCCACGCCCCCCCGCCAGTCACAGCCACCTCGCGCAGAGCAGCGACCCCTTGCGAGGCCACGCCCCCCCAGGCGATGCAGATGCAGCGGGTGGGACGACGGCCGAGGAGTACATGCCCCCCGCACGCCACAGCCTTTGCAGGCCGGGCAACACTCGGGGAGGCCACGTCCCCCTCACGGACCACCACCGCCACCCTATGCCCACCACTTGAGACAGGCAAGGCCGGCCACTCCCCCTCGTCGCCCAGCGGCGGTGGAGCCCCCTGCACGGACCCCTTTTTTGGGTCGACGTGCCGGAGACCCCGCTCTCACCACAGGCGCCGACATGGGAGCGACCAGCACTTTGCACCGCCTCAGCTGCTGCTTGATGTTCTGTTCGCCCTTCCTAGGCTTCTGGACCCCCACTAGTGATCCAGACTTAGCGGATCCGTACGTGGGGGGTCCAGAAGCCCCAGCACTCGCCGCCGGAGGTGCGGCCCTGGCTGTACCAACTTTACCTGGTGCCAGGCCAGCCCCCCCTGCCACCGAGGGCTGAGCCTGGACACCACCACCAACACCACAACCAGCACCGACCTCCATGTCGGTGCCCTGGTCTGAACTGTCACCAGATGCAACAGTCAGGTCACAACAGTCATCTCTCTCCCCGCTCCCTCGCTGCAGACCCACCACAGGGCCCAAGCCGGGGTGGGTAGCGGGTTCCACACAGCGGGACAGAGGGGCCCCGGGAAGAGGAGCAAAAACCAGTTGTTCCTCCACGCCTTCAGAGGCCTTACGCCTGCGCCTCCTGTTTCTCCTCCTCCCGGTTGCCTCATCCTCCTGGCAGACCTCATACCCAAACAACAGCGTGCCAAACCGTGCTGGGGATTCCGTCTGCCGTACTTGTTTAAGGATGAGGCAGCCCCCCTCAGAACTACTCCCACTCCCTCCATCCTCCCGCTCGCTCCCGCTTTCATCCGCATTACTGGAGTCCAGCGGGAGGGCCACCTGCTCGGGGGCTATCCCGCTGCATGTTACCTGGCTCACGCTGGTGTCCGCCAGGTCTTCAGGTGGAGGTGGCCCGGGTGTGGTGTGGGCGCCATCTTGCTCTTCCTCCTCCTCGCTTTCCTCCACCTGGATGGGGACTCCTGACCCCCCAGGAGACCCACCGGCCATGGCCCTGAACCGGTCCTCGTTCTGCAGCTTCTCCTGGAAGGGGCCGCTGCCGGCCATGATGGTACTTCGCCGGTCCTCCAGGGCCCGAATCTCCCCTTTCAGCCGCTTGACTGTGGCGGTGACCTCCGCTCTCTTTGAGGCAGGGAGCCTGTTTTTACTGATGACCCGGGCTCCCTCCAACTCCCCCCAGAGTCTCCTGAGCTGCTTGGGCATGAATGCGGGAGGCGTAGGTGGTAGCTGGCTCTCCCGCAACCTTGGAGCCCCAGATGTTAAGGGGGGGCCCCGCCTCACCTCTGCCGGCTGCTGCACCTCCGGGGGAAGGGCCCGCCACAGCCTTCACTTCAGGGGTCCCGGACCCTGGAGCCTTGCGGCCCCCTGGGGTCCGCTTTTTCCCCATCCCTGGGACTGTCTGGCTGTGCCTTGGGCCTCCTGGTGGTGGATGAGGCCCCCCACCCCCAGCTGGCTTGCCGGAGGGTGGGAGCCAGGGGCACAGCCCCGGTGCTCAGTCCCAGGGAGAGTCCTCTTTCCTGGGAAGGGGGCAGATGGAAAGTCCTTGCAGGAAAAACCTCCCTTCCCAGGAGCTTAGCAAAACCCCAGCCTGCAGAGGCTCAGCTGCGACGCTCCTCCTCTTCTGGGGTGTGTCCAGAGCTGCACTCACTATTCTGCTGGTGCAGTCACTGTGTACATACATTACATTACTGATCCTGAGTTACATCCTGTATTATACTCCAGAGCTGCACTCACTATTCTGCTGGTGCAGTCGCTGTGTACATACATTACATTACTGATCCTGAGTTACATCCTGTATTATACCACAGAGCTGCACTCACTATTCTGCTGGTGCATTCACTGTGTAGATTCATTACATAACTGATCCTGAGTTACATCATGTATTATACTCCAGAGCTGCACTCACTATTCTGCTGGTGCAGTCACTGTGTACATACATTACATTACTGATCCTGAGTTACATCCTGCATTATACTCCAGAGCTGCACTCACTATTCTGCTGGTGCAGTCACTGTGTACATACATTACATTACTGATCCTGAGTTACATCCTGCATTATACTCCAGAGCTGCACTCACTATTCTGCTGGTGCAGTCACTGTGTACATACATTACATTACTGATCCTGAGATACATCCTGTAGATCTTTTATTATAAAAATGAAAAATAACAATAATAAAAACAGAAACAAAACAAAAATATCAGCCAGAAAAATAATCAGTATACTGAACACTGGTCCAGCCGCTCCTTCACTCGTCACACGCATATCATATATACAGAATAATAACTAATAATAATTCCTTACATCTTGTGGTCCGGTCACCAAACATAATAATAACAAGCAAAATAAACAATAGCAAACTAAAACTACATACATAAACTTTTTATTTTTTCTAATCAAATAACCACAAACTATTCAAATATATACAATACTAAGCTAATCATCACCCCACACACAAGCCCACCATTCCCAACCCCAGCACTGACCAGAGAGCTGGACCTGCATCTCATGCCTCAGTTCATGTCCAACGTCCATAGGCCAGATCAGGCAGTGCCAGTTTTTCCCCCAAACACCCCAGTGTCCCATAGTCCCACAAGATGACCCCCACCTCCCCCTTTTCCCACCACTCAACCTAACACCTACACCCAAATCTAGAACCCCATACACAATATATACAGAAACAAAAATTACAATAATTGGAGATCACAAAGCCCAAGTTTGGCGCCTGCAGCCCTACATCACTGTATAGGTATCAAACAAAGAAAAAATCTACAGTGTCAGCATCAGCCCACCACCAGAAAAGGAGATGACCAGACTAGGGCACACTAAAAAAAAAGCCCCTCCAGAGAAGAGCAGCTCTATGTGTGCCCAGTCTCTCATACTCCAGAGAGCGCACCTTCACCAGGTCACCGAGTATGGACCTAAACACATCATCCACTGGATTTTCCGTTACATCGATACCAAGCACCGTGCGTTCCACGTGTGATACCTAACCACTGCGCTAACTAGAAATAATGTGCAGCGGTCCTGACCATGAAGGTCTCTGAATGCTCCATAGGCCCATTCCGCATAAGAGAGACTGGTCTGCCGAGACCAGCCAATGGAGGCGCCCACCCTGTTGAACACCTCTGTGTTAAAAGAACAATGAAGCAGGAAGTGGTCCATGCTTTCCAGCATGGTACCACAATGCTCCCGAGTTCAGTTCCTGTCCTTAGAGTTCCTACATTTCAGATTGTCCCTCACACACAGTTTCCCATGGAAGCAGTGCCAAATCAAGTCACAAAACTTCGAGGGGATCCTGATTGAATTCAGAAGAAGAAAACCCACCCCAACATCCTGACTTGGGCAATCTCTGAGCATCAGAGGCCTCCAGAAATTGGTTAACAGAACTCAATTGTCAAGTAGTTTCCTTGACTTAGAGTCCTGATCTCTCACATTTCCAGACCTCACCTTAGAATTACCTTCAGAAGGAAGGTATCGTAAGCTGGAAGATGTCCGTGCGGTGTGCGAAGATCGTTCTCTTGCCCTCTTCTCTCCCATTCCTGGAGGAAAGGCTGAAACCATCCCCTACAGGAGAATACCCACGGAGGAGCCCACTCTTTCTAGAGGTTTGCAATGTTGATCTTAATTAACCCGAGAACGCATATCTGGGGCCTCGCCGGCCCGCCCTGTTAATTGTTTTCTACAAGATTAATTTAGTTAGAATTTTGAAACTCTAGGTATTCCTCAGGTATATAGTTGTTTGTCATTTCCAGTTGTGCATTTATTTTTATGTTACAGGCATTTCGGTATAACAACTCTTTTTTGTGAATACCCCATATTCACATACCTGGGGCCTTTTAGGCCTGTACTAGGTTTACATGTGATCCTTAGTCTTTTTGTCTTCACTGTTGCTGGGGAAGACTTTGACTCAGTCTTTATGACTTTGCTGTTGCTATGAAGAGTGTGAATTCTGCCTGACTACATGGTCATGTGATCTTGGGAAGGAGGCTCCCTCACAACGTCATGTGTCTCTGACATCATCATAGGTCCTGAACACTGTTCATTGTGTGCTACTTGCTGAAGAGACTTTGGAGGAAGGAGTCAGCTTTCTTGTTTCTTGAAAAAGAAACTTTCTGAGTTCCAAAAATCCAAAACTTCTACTGCACTTAAAAGAAAGTGGTGACCTGCTGAAGGTGAGAGGAGGGGTCTGCACTTTACCCATAGCACACACACTAACAAAGAGTGTACAACCCTGATTGTAATCTTTTTTTTTTTTTCATTTTAGTTTACTGACTTCTAAGGTTACAATGGCACAGTCTACATCCAGGGGTTAGACTGACCAAGAAATCGAAGCAATCATTTTTGATAGTGATGAAGACAGTGAACTTTCTTTGTCTGATGAAGAGTACATGCCACCAGATAATGTCTCTACTTCATCGTCCAGTGATTCTTCAGATGATGAAGAAGTAATGGATCCAGCAGAATGTACAAATAGAACATCCAAAACTAATGTTTTTTGGAACAGTACTGCTGAGGTTCTTGGACGAACCCCATCACATAATATTGTAAGAGTTGCTCAAGGAACTGTAGGAATTCCACAATTCTTGTCCAAATGAGATATGTTCTGTAAATTTTTTTCAGATGATATTGTAGATGAGGTAGTTTTGTGTACTAACTTAGAAGGAAAACGTATCGCTTCAGGAAGAAAAAAAACATGGAAAAATATAACAAAAGAGGAACTGTATGCTTATATTGGCCTTACTCTTCTGGCAGGGAGTACAAAATCATACGATGGTCCTATCAGAGAACTCTTTATGAACCCTTTTTCAGATCCACATTACAAAGCTACAATGTCAGTCAATAGATTTGAGGATATTCGGAGAAGCCTTCGTTTTGATGACAAGAGAACTCGTCCTGTCAGGTTGGAAACAGATAAATTAGCCCCCATTAGCAACATCTGGAATCTTTTTATCAAGAACTGTACTAAGCATTACCATTCTAGTGACAGTGGATGAGCAACTTCTTGCATTTAGGGGACGTTGCAATTTCATTCAGTATATGCCCAGCAAACCTGCTAAATATGGTATTAAAATTTTCTGGATGTCTGATTCTACAAGCTATTATGGAATGAATGGTCTGATTTACTGTGGCAAAGATGTTGACGCTCCAGTCCAAAAAGACCTATGTTCTGACGTAGTAAAAACACTTGCGAAACCAATTTTATATTCTGGAAAAAATATAACTATGGACAACTACTTCACCAATCTTGAACTTGGCAATTTTTTGCTTCAGAAACAACTTACACTTGTTGGTACAATGAAGCAAAACCGCAGAGTAATTCCTCCAATCAACATCGACAACTTTATGATTGTGTATTTGGTTTCTGCAAGCAAGCGACAATGGTGTCTTATAAAGCTAAGAAAGAAAAATCTGTGATATTACTGAGTCTAATGCACCGTGATGGAAGTATAGACACCAATAACAGGAAACAGAAACCCGAAATCATCTTGCATTACAATAAAACCAAAGGAGGAGTGGACAAGATGGACATAATGATTGGAGAGTATACGTGCAAGAGGCAGACAAAACGTTGGCCTGTAGTTCTTTTTTATAATATGCTAGATGTGTCAGCCCTCAATACATATTGTGTATAGTGAGACTCATCTAGAATTCCATGTCAACAGAAAGGACAAGAGACGTCTATACTTGACAGAACTTAGCTATGAACTTTTAATGCCTAACATGATGGAGAGAAGCAGAACTAAATGCTTACAAAAGGCAAACAACAGAAGCTATGATCCAATGTGGTATACGTTTTCAGGAACATCCAGAGCCAAGAGATAAAAAAAGAAAGCAATGTTATATTTGTCCAGCAAAGAAGGACAGGAAATCCGAGCGTTTCTGTACTACTTGTGGACAAAATGTCTGCAAGGAGCATTCTTCCGAACAGATAACGTGTGAAAGTTGTTGCGGTCATTAGTAAAGTAGAACAGGAACCTTTGAAAAGAGATATTCCTGCAGCATGTTTACTGCAACTTTTATATAAAAAACTTTTAGACAAAAAAACATTATTATAAAGAGTTATATCTAATGCGTATATTGGGCGTTTTAAGCCCGTTCAGTTACTCTTTTGGGTTTTTTTACACATAGTAATGTTTTGAATTATTCACATCTTAGGCTGTGTTCCCACTGGCGCTGGGTTCTGCAAGGAGGTGATCCGTAATGGATCTGATCTCTTGGTAACTCCAGTTAAGGCTGCTGGAATGCCGGGATTCCGCCTGCCTTAGCTGGGGTCACCAGGAGGTCAGATCCATTACAGATCTCCTCCTGGCAGACACCAGCGCTAGTGAGAATGCATCCTTACTTTGCAATTTTCAAATAAACTTTGAAAATTATTTTTGTTTGAGTTATTCCATGTTATTTGCACATGGGCCTAAAAGGCCCCAGGTATGTGAAAGTGTAGATTTTTATGCTCATGCGTTCTAGGGTTAAGGTATCCACAAGGAATACCACATGGTTACCCATACGCAACCCTCCTAGTCTCCTCGTGTGGTACGTAACCTCCCTCTTGAAAAGGTTATTATTATTATTATTATTTATTGCTATAGCGCCATTTATTCCATGGTTCTTTACATGTGAGGAGGGGTGTACATAATAAAAAACAAGTACAGTAATCTCAAACAACCCAGGTCACGACTGGTACAGGAGGAAAGAGGACCCTGACCATGAAGGCTCACAATCTACAAGGGCTGGAAGAGGATACAATAGGTGAGGGCAGAGCTGGTCGTGCAGTGGTTTGGTGGTTCAGTGGTTACTGCAAGCAGGTCTGCCACTAGGAATTTCGGGGCCCTATACTGGCAAAATTTTTTGTCCCACTTGAGACTCTGCCCAGGCTCCACCTCAGCTTTGCCTCCACCCTTCGAACCTTCCACAGTCCCACCTCCCACTCTTGGAAAAACTCAACTTCTCCACCCCGTCCTCATCAATCAGATAGTAACAGTTCCCATCAAACACCAGATCACATACTGTACATAGCCAGCAGCTTTTGTTCTGGCCAGAAGAATTTTTAAGCCATCTCCACGACCCATAGACTCTTTTGGCCAGACCCTACTCTACCCTATTAAATATAAATATATTTTTATGTATTTTTCTGTAAGGGAATGAGTCACGTACTTTTTTTTAAATTACCATTAATAAAACATACAAGGGACAAAAATTGTCACACCATGACCAGACCACATATTACCACCACAGAGACTGAATACTGCAATACTGATCATTAATAAAAAAACAAACACAATACTAAGTGATAATATACACAGGAACTCTGTATAAACAAATGGGCCATGCACACAGTGAACAAGTCTGTAGGACAGTGTTCACACCACCAAATGACTGAAACACAGAAAAAAACACAGCATAACAAGCGTATAAAAATACTCTGCTGTAAAAAAGTAACAGTAAACAGCAAGTGCTAGTAAAAAGATGATAACAAAACAGGGTATTTGGTTGATACGTTTTTTACAAAATATGTATACTAAACCGCTCTACCAAACCTCAAGGTAAACCCATCAGAGCAGTCCCTGATGCATTTAAAAGCCTGACCATGTGAATAGTAACAATAAGAGCAGGATTCTGTCAGGTAATGTCCGATGCGGACACGCTATGGAAGACGGCTTTTTGTGTGCATGGCCCATAAGGGAGGGGTGGAACCTCCCCAGTCTGGCAGAAACAAGAAACCAATTAGACACAAACACATGAGCCATGCACACAGCGAACAAGTCTGTATGACAGTTTTCACACCACCAAAAGACTGAAACACAGGAAAACACAGTATAACAAATGTATAAAAATACTCTGTTGTAAAACAGTAACAGTAAACAGCAAGTGCTAGTAAAAAGATAATAACAAAACAGGGTATTTGGTTGATACATTTTTTGCCAAAAATGTATATGTGGCACCCCCAGGAGTACGGTCGCCACACTGGCTTTGCCTTCCTCCAGAGGAGGGTAATGCCAGGCTTGGAGGCAATGATGGGTCTCTCTCACAGTCAATCCTTACATGCAACACAGTTTCACTCCTGCGGAGTGAAGTGTGCAGACGGAGAGTACGAAGCTGGAGGTGGAAGCTGCATTAGGCGAGCTCCCTCAGCTTGAGAGCGCACAGAACTGGAGTCGGGTCTCCATGGTGGTACGAATACTAACAGTCCTGCCACAGATACCCGAGGAGTAGGAGGCTGTAAATGCCCTGCTCCCAGCTAAGACTTGAGGCACAACAGCGAAACAGATAGAGAGCCGGGGATTCAGAGAGTGAGAGGAGTCCCAGAGAGAGAGGCTACAGCTGTCTGCCGGGCAAGGAGAGTTCTAGGAACGTTTGACAGGAGGGACTTCAGAGTAACTAAGGACTTGAGTTCTTCACACCACACAGCGCTAGGAAGGAGACTGCACAGCCTGTCTGTGAGAGAGAAACACCCTGTCGGCACTGCTACATCTACACTGCCCTGGGACTACAGCTCTACCTGTGGAGAGCTTTACCATCTAAGCTGCATATACCATCAGTCCCAGCGGATCTGTATGCAGCATTGGCCTAACATCATATTTGCCAAACACCACGGGTGGCGTCACGAACTATTCATATAAACTATTCTACCATTAACTACATCCCCCATTGCTTGGGCGCCCAGGACCACGGACCGGGTCACCGCTGCTGTGACACATCCCCCTGTCACCGGCCCGGTACCGAGTACCCCAGAGCCCTGGGAGGGCGACCCATATACTCATATCAGAGCAGTCCCTAACCGATATATTTAAAAACCTGACCATGTATATGGTAACTATATGAGCAGGATTCAGAAATGTAAAGTCCGATGTGGACACGCTTTGGAAGACGGCTTATATGTGCACGGCCCACAAGGGAGGGGTGGAGACCTCCCTAATCTTGCAGAAAGAAGAAACCAATTGAATATAAACACATGGGCCATGCACACAGTGAACAAGTCTGTAGGACAGTGTTCACACCACCAAAAGACTAAAACACAGAAAAACACAGTATAACAAACGTATAAAAATACTCTGTTGTAAAAAGCAACAATAAACAGCAAGTGCTAGTAAAAAGTGTTTTTCTGTGTTATATATTAGATATTCTGAGTCTCTTTCGATTTTTTAGTATACCATTGGTATTTCTTTCCTATATAGGTATCAGACCTGCACATGTGCCTTCTTGAGCAGGGGGGTCTTGCGGGCACTGCAGGATTTTAAACCTTCATGGCTTAATGTGCTACCAAAGGTTCTCTTGGTGACTGTGGTCCCAGCTGCCTTGAGATCATTGACAATTTCCCCTGTGTAGTTTTAGGCTGATCTCTCATCTTCCTCATGATCAAGGATACCCCACCAGTTGAGATTTTGCATGGTGCCCCAGATCGATGTTGATTGACAGTCATTTTGTATTTCTACCATTTTCATACTATTGCACCAACAGTTGTCTCCTTCTCACACCGCGTCTTACTTATGGTTTTGTAGCCCATTCCAGCTTTGTGCAAGTCTATGATCTTGTCCCTGACATTTTTATAAAGCGCTTTGGTCTTACCCGTGTTGTAGAGGTTAGAGTCTGACTGATTAATTGAATCTGTGTACAGGGGTTTTATATAAAGGTGACTATGTAAGACAGCTGTCTCTAATGCAGGTAAAGATTTGATTAGGAACATCTAAGTGGTCTGTAGGAGCAAGAACTCTTAATGGTTGGTAGGGGATCAAATACTTATTTCTCACTGCAAAATGCAAATAAGTTTATATAATTTATACAATGTGATTTTCTGGATTTTATTTTTGATATTCTATCTCTCAATGTTAAAATTAACATTCTCCTAAAATTATAGACTGTTCATGTCTTTGTCAGTGGGCAAACTTACAAAATCAGCAAGGGAGCAAATAATTATTTCCCCACTGTATTGATATTGAGTAAAATTAATTTCGGCCTATTGGTTTGGCCCTCCACCTACAGTCATGGTCTCTCATGTGGCCCCTTGGGAAAAATAATTGCCCACCCCTGGTGTAAGCTCTCATTTGTTTAAAAGTTAACACTTATGGTTGGGTGTCCATCTGCTGGATTGGGTGTAGTGGAACACCTGTCGGTCCCTATTACACTATTTCTATTGTTTTGAAATTGAAGCCACTTATGTGGTGTCTGCCAGTAATATTTGGAAATATGAACCCTCCTTGTTGGGTGTACGTCTGCTGGATTGGTGATTCTTGGTTGTGTGGCGCCCCGAGGCTAAGTTGCCACAGAGGTACTGCACCTCCTCCTGAGGTGTAGTACCCCAACATCCAGGTAAGGTGGAAACTCCTGACCACGCTCCAACACCTGCACCCCACACCACAAAGTACTGTAGCAAAGCACCTTCGGCGGCTCCCTGCTTGGGAGAGAGGGATAGATGGATGGAAGTGCTGCAGCAGATCCCAGTGACCTGGGTCTGCTGGCACGGGAAAGGGAGAGAGAGCAAGAGACTGAAAGCCTGACTCTCCATAGAAAGAAAGGATTAGTACGGAATGTGAGGAGTAAAAGAGAGCAGAGGATGTGGGTGAGAAGAGAACCCTTCCTAGAAGTTCTCAGCGCAAGGCCGGGGCCCTGTCCCCGAGGCTGTATGGATACTAATGGTCCTGCAGCAGACACCGGAGGAATAGAAGTAGTGACCACTTTAGACTTGGGGGCACAACAGCAACTGGATAGAGACCCGGGACTTAGAAGCAAGGAGTCCCCGAAGCAGGCTACAGCTGTCTGCCGTACAAGTAAATTTCAGAGGAACATCAGACAGGAGAAACTCCAGTGTAACTCAGTACAAGGAGTACTTCACCTAAAGGTGCTATAAGAGGAGACGTTCAGAAAAGACACAAGTTGGTGGAGTGTTGGAAAGGAGTATTCCATCTGGCCTGGGGGTTGACTGAGTCCCAGACCCGGAGGACAAGGCACGGAAGCAGGCACCTGTTTGTACAACAGACTGTGAGTAAAGCTTTGGAACTACATGCCCTGGTGTCCTCCACTTATTCTTGCGCCAACCTGTCCAGCACTGCTACATCCCCCTGTGCCTGACACTACACCATCCAAGTGTCACCACATCCACTCTGCCCTGGGACAACAGCCCTGCCTGTGGAGGGCTATACCATCACTGCTGCACCACACCATGTGTCCCAGAGGATCTGCCTGCAGCGTCGGCCTAACATCTACATTGCTGAACACCACAAGTGGTGTCACGACATATTCATTGACACTGAACATTTACAATGGGTGCCCAGGGCCACGGGCCAGGTCACAGCTACCGTGACAACTCCTATTGAGATCCACTGGGCCCGCTACAGAGTACCCCACAGCCCTGGGTGTGAGGGCATCCCACTTGGATATCTATTTGCTGGATCGGGTGTAGTGGAATACCTGTCAGTCCCCATTATAATATTTCTACTGTAGTGAAATTGATGCCCCTTCTGTGGTGTAAGGCCCTCATTTGTTTAAATGTGAATACTCCTGGTTTGGTGTCCATCTGCTTGATTGGGTGTAGTGTAAAACCTGTCGGTCCCTATTATACTATCTATACTGTGGTGAAATTGATGCCTCTTTGGTGGTGTCTGCCAATAATTTTTGGAAAATGTGAACACTCCTGGTTGAGTATCCATTTGCTGGATTTGGTGCAATGGAAGACAGGTTGGTCTGTACTATACTATTTCTACTGTGGTGAAATTGATGACACTTCAGTTGTGTAAGGCCCTCATGTGAACACTCCTGGATGGGTGTCTTTCAGCTGGTTTGGGTATAGTGGAAGATCTGTCGGTCCCTATTATACTATTTCTACTGTGGTGAATTTGATGTCACTCTGGTGGTGTCTGCCAATAATTTTTGTGAACACTCCCGGTTGAATCTCCTTTTTGTGTTGCCTGTAGCAGTAGGCCTCCAAGACCGTCAGGCCTCCACTTTCTTGAAATCAACTACCTGTGTTACTATGCTTAAATTTTTCTGACAATGGTAGTCTACAAAACTGATATTTGTGCTGAGTTTGGCTCAGCCCTAAAGCAGGTATAGGTTTAGCTCCAATGACGTTTGGCCGTGTTCGGCGAATATTCGATTAATAAATAGGGAAATATTGCTAAATCAGCGATCACAATCCGAACCAAACAATGAAACATTCGCTCATCTCTTCTCACATTGCATTAAAATAAAGTAAGAAATTACAGGAAAAAATTTCTTTTGTACAAGTTTAATGAAAGTTGTAGAATATAAAAATCAAAAAAGAGGCAAGAAAAGCAAAAGAATCAAAATCTACTGTATGAATTGCCAAAAATGTGAATATATTAGGAATAAATAACACATCGTACATAAAGATGCCACAATATATGTCTAATATTATCCAGAAAAACAGGCAGGACTACATGTGCAATAAACTCTAATATATGGAAAGCTGCAAATGTGAATAAATGGAAGCATAAATCAAAAGTATAGATTATGTTCTGATCTACATAAATGAAAATTATAAATTAGGTTCATAATCTGTCCATTGGTGTCTTCTGAAAATAAAAGAATATATTAAAGATATAACCATGTTTGAAAATTCAGTATATCCAGATTCAGCAAAATGATGACTAGCAAAAGTAAAATAAATAAATAAATAAGAGTAACCTAACCCCAATCATGTTTGGCCCCTTCACCTTTTCTTTTGTTTGTCTTGCGCCACATTTCCCAGCCTGTTTACTGACGGCTGTGAACTTCGTCCAAGAGAAGACCTCGGAGTTCACAGGGTGCTGCTCATCGCTATGTCACAGAAGTGCAACGTGCATTAACCTTGGAGGCCTGGTTGTGGATGTAAGTTCTGGCCTAGAGTCAAAAGGTCGAAGATGCAACAACTTAAAGAAGAGGACTGTAAGGTTGGCAGAATTGCTTGCTACCCCCCATCCAGTCCTCAGGGCCTTTCCATCCTGCCATTGTAATTCCCAATGTTGGCCGAGGAATTAGAAAAAAGGGCTTAATATTATATTGCATGTTATTCAATGTTTACTGCCCAAGATATTTTTTTTACCATTTTACACTATATGAGAAAATCAAACATCCATTACAAATCTCTATTCTTTAGTTACAAGGGCATCATTTAGTGTGTGTATAGTGTCATATGCATGTTTAGTGTTGTGTCTAGATAAAATGATAGGGAACATAAGGTTTCTCCTCCTGCTGGTGCACTGCTGCTAGGGCGGTGGTCATCACATGACTTTGCACCTTTTAGATCAGGGAACCACTTTGAAGTTCACCGTCACATACCAGTGGTCCTCGTCAGGGCCGGACTGGGACTAAAATTCAGCCCTGGCATTTGAAGTTACACAGGCCCACTAGTCACATGGTGACTATATAATATCTTTGTACACTTGTAGGTTACAAGAAGTGAGAGGAGATTAACACGACTATATAACATGTAGTCAGAGCTGTGCCCAGGATTTCAGCTCAGTCCCATTTATTGCTTTTAGTTGCAGTACTCCTCCCAAAGCTCTGTCCCCTTTTGTCCGCACGGTGACAGAATTCCTGGCAGAACTGCTATCCATTGGACAGTCAGACCCCCTGGTCACAGCCGCCCCTATCATATCTCCCAACTTTTGAAGAAGGGAAAGAGGGAGAAAGACTGAGGCGCACGCATTTCGCAACTGGTCACACCCATGTCCACGCCCAACCGCACCCATTTAGCACTGCTGATCACACTGACTGGTACTGAGGGCACAGTGGCTGGCATTATGGGCATACTGACTGGCACTAAGGAAAAGAGAAAACAGAGAGAGCGAGAAAAAAGAAAACAGAGAGAAAGAAAGGAGAGCGAGAGAGAAAGAAAGAACAGAGAGAGAAAGAAAGAGGGGAAAGAAAGAACAGAGAGACAGAGAAAGAACAGAGAAAGAAAGAAAAAAGTAAAGAAAAGAAAGAACAGAGAGAAAGAAAGAGAGGAAAGAAAAAGAAAGAAAGAGGGAAAAGAAAGAACAGAGAGAGAGAGAAAGAAAAAGGAAAGATTAGAGAGAGAAAGAAAGAACAGAGAGAGAGAAAGAAAATGAGGGAAAGACAGAACAGAGAATGAGAAAGAAAAAAAGATTCTATATAGATACTATAGCAGCCCGGCTCCCATTGTAGTGCCCACCTGAACCTCCTGGTGCAGGACATATCATGATCCGCTCACATGGCCGGCATCCCCGATTCCAAGGCGATCCTGCTGTCTGCGCTGTCGGAGGAGGACATAGTGATGGAACTGAAGCATTCCTAGTTCCATCTCAATCTCCTCATGAAATTATCTCATTTCCGGTCAGCTTCCAGCATATCACTTCTGGTAGAACGTCATATGTGAGTTTTAAAATGCTCCTCGGGGCCCTGCCGTGTACTCCTGTGTCCGTGGGAAAAGCCCGCTTTGTATGCTTCATACACAATTGGCTCCGCTCCGTACATCCCGTACACATATGGCTCCACTCCATACATACGCGGCTCCTCTCCGTACACCTCGTACACACACGGTTCCTCTCCGTACATCTCGTACACATACGGCTCCTCTCCGTACATCTCGTACACACACGGATCCTCTCCGTACACCTCGTACACGCGGCTCCGTTCTGTACACCTCATACACACATGGCTCCACTCCGTACACCTCGTACACACGCGGCTCCACTCCGTACACCTCGTACACACGCGGCTCCGCTCCATACACCTCATGCACACAGCTCTGCTACATCTATCCTGTAAACCCCTCCTGACCCCACACATATCAGGCACATTGCAGCCCCCCAGCCAGCCTCAGCTCAGGGCCTCAGGCAGATTGCGGCCCCCCAGCCAGCCTCAGCTCAGGGCCTCAGGCAGATTGCGGCCTCCCAGCCAGCCTCAGCTCAGGGCCTCAGGCAGATTGCGGCCCCCCAGTCAGCCTCAGTTCAGGGCCTCAGGCAGATTGCGGCCCCCCCAGCCAGCCTCAGCTTAGCCTCAGGGCCTCAGGCAGATGGCGCCCGCCGCCCGACCTCCCCACCCCCAGGCCCTCTTTATAACTAAACTCACCCCCGCCCCGGCCAGCTTACTGGAGTCTGGACCTGTCCTGAAGCCTGCCCTGAACCAGCGCGCGGGGGTAGGAGACTCGTAGCAGCAGCCGCTCCTAGATTCCTGCTGCCGCCCTGGACGCCATCGCCGATGATAGGACCCTACACAGTGAGATGTGAATAGGCGCTGCCTGCCCTGCAGGCAACCATTGACGGCACAGCGCAGTTTCACGTCGCCGCGAGTTCTTAACCCCTAGGGTGCCAGTGCCACCCCAAAATCTGCAGCGCGAGCCGCGCACCCTTGAAACCGCCGCCTGCGGCCACAATGGGCTAATAGCGGCCCACCGGGAAATTGCCCGGTTGGGCAGATTACCAATCCGGGCCTGGTCCTCATACAGTCTGATCAAAATGTTAAAATAAGAACCTTATGTTCATTTTTGAAAATTTTTGCTCAGCCGAAACTGGTCAATATATGATTTTTGAATGTGCGGTCCATGTCTTTCTTTCTACAGTTAAAGGAGGAAGAGTGGAGCCCTCCATTGAGGTTTTAGCACATTCATTCTTCTGATCAGAGCCAGTCCTGGACACCCATTTATCAAACACTAGCTGAAGAGCCCGGCGCTGCCCGGGCATAGTAACTAACTACGGCTAGTTATAGCAAATTATAATGATTATATATATATATATATATATATATATATATATAAAGCTGAGTGTATAGCCCCGCCCACTCCGCATAGCCACATTCACTATATTATCCCACACAATCCCTTCAGCCAGAGCTACCGGACTACTACCCCTAATATCCCACATCATCCCATCAGCCAGAGCCACCGGACTACTACCCCTAATATCCCACATCATTCCATCAACTTGTGGTCAGAAGCAGAGCGCTGAGTGGAACAGGCCTAACTTCCATAGTGAGGATCCCTTTAAGAGAGCCTGGGATCAGAACCAGAGTGCAGAGTGGATTTGCCCTGACTTGCATACCAATGATTCCTTTAATAGAACCCTGGGGTCAGAATCAGAGCACTGAGGGATTTGCCCTAACTTCCATACAGGAGATCCTTTTAAGAGAGCCTGGGGTCAGTACCAGAGCATTTGAAGGCAATTGCCCTGACTTCCATAGCGGAGATCCCTTTAAGAGAGGCCTGGGGTCAGTATCAAAGCGCTGGATGGATTTGCCCTGACTTCCATACCGGAGATCCCTTTAAGAAAGGCCTGGGGACAGTACCAAAGCGCAGAGTGGATTTTCCCTAACTTCCATACCAATGATCCGTTTAAGAGACCCTGGGGTCTCAACCACAGAGCTGATTGGAACGGTCCTAACTTCCATACCGGGATGACTTTAAGAGAGGCCTGGGGTCAAAACCAAAGCACTGGATGGATTTGCTCTGACTTCCTTACTGGAGGTCCCTTTAAGAAGGAAGATGTGCCTCTGGGATGGAGGATGTGTGATGGGTATATAGGCACGGGAGGGGGATTCATTTCTGTCATGTCTCTCTGCTCCTTTCTGGGGGCAGACAATGGCTGGGAGCTTATGTTCCCGGGGATGCTAGATTTCTCCCACCATGTCAGTGTCTGCTGAGGTGTTGTCAAGTGGGAAAACTTGCTCATAGCAAACAATCACAGCTCAGCTTCTTTTAACCAGCTCTGGTGAAATGAGAGATGCTTAGTGATTGGTTACAAGGAAACTGTTGCTCATAGCAACCAATCACATCTCAGCTTCTTTTGAACAGCTCTGGTGAAATGAAAGATGCTTCGTGATTGGTTGGTGATACACACACACACACACACATTCAGTTTTATATATAGAGATAGATGGTACATCTTGATGATTGGCCTTATCAAATGACTACTCCTATGTTCTATTTTATCTGTGATCTTTCCTTTGGAATAAGAAGCCAATGACATTCTGCAGAACCTTGGACATCTGATCCCGGAGTTTGGCTGTTCTGTAGATCAGGTAGGAGGAATGGAGAACTGGTAGAATATCTAGAACAATATAAGACCTTCTAATGCCTACACAGTAAAAATAGTAATGAAAGGTAGGAAAAGAATGTCCAATAAGGTATATAGTGCTGTATGTAAAGGTGATGGATACAAATTTCATCGCTGAGTAATACGGCTCCAAATTGATGGATAAGTTGCTGTTCATCTTCATCTTTACTGTGTGATGATACAATGAGGTGAAGAGGAGGACGGAGGAGATGAAATAGAAAATCAGTGGCATGGAGGTTCCTGTAACAAAACTGTATATAGAATTAACACCATTGCAATCTGTGGTTAGATTATCCATGGTTGTATTGTATGTTCCACCATCAGCCACATCAGTGTGAGCAATCAACCAGGAAAACAAGGTATTAAAAGCAGAGAGAAGTCCTGAGGCTGCAATGAAATGACCAGTCCTGGGTAACATCACCCTCCTCAGATACAGGAACAGTCTGGTGCGGAGGTTGGAGATCTTCAGACAGAAGACAATGGAGAGCAGAGATGTTAGCCAAATGTTAGCATACGTAAACAAAACATAAACTCGGCCTATGATCATCAAAATTACACGGGAATCGTTGATCCTCAAGGCCAATGCAGCCAAAAGAAAATACAAATTCATAACACACTGAGCGCACATCCTTGAAACTGCAAGAGAAGTTACAATGTGGTCAGTAGGAGTCACTGATCGTCCTTTCCACCAGTCGTTGACATTGATGTATATAATAAATGAATGGATCAGCAGTCCGGCTGGGAGACTAATAAGTGTTGGGACTAGGATGTGAAGGAAGAAGAAGGTTTCACGATCTTTGGAATCAGCCATCTCCACCGTACTATGAGAATCCTAAAATGCAGCGAGGCTTTATTGAAGGTTTATTAATAAACTCTGTGTAATATATTCACATGCTGAAATGTTCACATTAGAATTGCAAACTACATCCCAGCCGGGACGGACAAGAACTGCAAATGTGGAGAAGATCACATAACATATAAAGCTCATTTTACTGCAGGTACAACAGAAGAGGAAAAATCAAAATGTTATATCCACCTATTGAGCAACTGTTAATATTAATTAAATTACCTATTCTGTGCTAATCCTGAGTTACCGGTATATCCTTTATTAAACTGGAGAGCTGCACTCACTATTCTGCTGGTGCAGTCACTGTGTACATACATTACATTACTGATCCTGAGTTACCTCCTGTATTATACTCCAGAGCTGCACTCACTATTCTGCTGGTACAGTCACTGTGTACATACATTACATTACTGATCCTGAGTTACATCCTGTATTATACTCCAGAGCTGCACTCACTATTCTGCTGGTGCAGTCACTGTTTACATACATTACATTACTGATCCTGAGTTACATCCTGTATTATACTCCAGAGCTGCACTCACTATTCTGCTGGTGCAGTCACTGTGTACATACATTACATTACTGATCCTGAGTTACATCCTGTATTATACCCCAGAGCTGCACTCACTATTCTGCTGGTGCAGTCACTGTGTACATACATTACAGTACTGATCCTGAGTTACATCCTGTACTATACTCCAGAGCTGCACTCACTATTCTGCTGGTGCAGTCACTGTGTACGTACATTACATTACTGATCCTCAGTTACATCCTGTATTATACCCCAGAGCTGCACTCACTATTCTGCTGGTGCAGTCACTGTGTACATACATTACAGTACTGATCCTGAGTTACATCCTGTACTATACTCCAGAGCTGCACTCACTATTCTGCTGGTGCAGTCACTGTGTACATACATTACATTACTGATCCTCAGTTACATCCTGTATTATACTCCAGAGCTGCACTCACTATTCTGCTGGTGCAGTCACTGTGTACATACATTACATTGCTGATCCTGAGTTACATCCTTTATTATACTCCAGAGCTGCACTCACTATTCTGCTGGTGCAGTCACTGTGTACATACATTACAGTACTGATCCTGAGTTACATCCTGTACTATACTCCAGAGCTGCACTCACTATTCTGCTGGTGCAGTCACTGTGTACATACATTAAATTACTGATCCTGAGTTACATCCTGTATTATACTCCAGAGCTGCACTCAATATTCTGCTGCAGTCACTGTGTACATACATTACATTACTGATCCTGAGTTACATCCTGTATTATACTCCAGAGCTGCACTCACTATTCTGATGGTGCAGTCACTGTGTACATACATTACATTACTGATCCTGAGTTATCCCCTGTATAATACTCCAGAGCTGCACTCACTATTCTGCTGGTGCAATCACTGTGTACATACATTACATTACTGATCCTGACTTACATCCTGTATTATACTCCAGAGCTGCACTCACTATTCTGCTGGTGCAGTCACTGTGTACATACATTACAGTACTGATCCTGAGTTACCTCCTGTATTATACCCCAGAGCTGCACTCACTATTCTGCTGGTGCAGTCACTGTGTACATACATTACATTACTGATCCTCAGTTACATCCTGTATTATACTCCAGAGCTGCACTCACTATTCTGCTGGTGCAGTCACTGTGTACATACATTACATTGCTGATCCTGAGTTACATCCTGTATTATACTCCAGAGCTGCACTCACTATTCTGCTGGTGCAGTCACTGTGTACATACATTACAGTACTGATCCTGAGTTACATCCTGTACTATACTCCAGAGCTGCACTCACTATTCTGCTGGTGCAGTCACTGTGTACATACATTAAATTACTGACCCTGAGTTACATCCTGTATTATACTCCAGAGCTGCACTCACTATTCTGCTGCAGTCACTGTGTACATACATTACATTACTGATCCTGAGTTACATCCTGTATTATACTCCAGAGCTGCACTCACTATTCTGCTGGTGCAGTCACTGTGTACATACATTACAGTACTGATCCTGAGTTACCTCTTGTATTATACCCCAGAGCTGCACTCACTATTCTGCTGGTGTAGTCACTGTGTACATACATTACATTACTGATCCTGAGTTACATCCTGTATTATACTCCAGAGCTGCACTCACTATTCTGCTGGTGCAGTCATTGTGTACATACATTACATTACTGATCCTGAGTTACATCCTGTATTATACTCCAGAGCTGCACTCACTATTCTGCTGGTACAGTCACTGTGTACATACATTACATTACTGATCCTGAGTTACATCCTGTATTATACTCCAGAGCTGCACTCACTATTCTGCTGGTGCAGTCACTGTTTACATACATTACATTACTGATCCTGAGTTACATCCTGTATTATACTCCAGAGCTGCACTCACTATTCTGCTGGTGCAGTCACTGTGTACATACATTACATTACTGATCCTGAGTTACATCCTGTATTATACCCCAGAGCTGCACTCACTATTCTGCTGGTGCAGTCACTGTGTACATACATTACAGTACTGATCCTGAGTTACATCCTGTACTATACTCCAGAGCTGCACTCACTATTCTGCTGGTGCAGTCACTGTGTACGTACATTACATTACTGATCCTCAGTTACATCCTGTATTATACCCCAGAGCTGCACTCACTATTCTGCTGGTGCAGTCACTGTGTACATACATTACAGTACTGATCCTGAGTTACATCCTGTACTATACTCCAGAGCTGCACTCACTATTCTGCTGGTGCAGTCACTGTGTACATACATTACATTACTGATCCTCAGTTACATCCTGTATTATACTCCAGAGCTGCACTCACTATTCTGCTGGTGCAGTCACTGTGTACATACATTACATTGCTGATCCTGAGTTACATCCTTTATTATACTCCAGAGCTGCACTCACTATTCTGCTGGTGCAGTCACTGTGTACATACATTACAGTACTGATCCTGAGTTACATCCTGTACTATACTCCAGAGCTGCACTCACTATTCTGCTGGTGCAGTCACTGTGTACATACATTAAATTACTGATCCTGAGTTACATCCTGTATTATACTCCAGAGCTGCACTCAATATTCTGCTGCAGTCACTGTGTACATACATTACATTACTGATCCTGAGTTACATCCTGTATTATACTCCAGAGCTGCACTCACTATTCTGATGGTGCAGTCACTGTGTACATACATTACATTACTGATCCTGAGTTATCCCCTGTATAATACTCCAGAGCTGCACTCACTATTCTGCTGGTGCAATCACTGTGTACATACATTACATTACTGATCCTGACTTACATCCTGTATTATACTCCAGAGCTGCACTCACTATTCTGCTGGTGCAGTCACTGTGTACATACATTACAGTACTGATCCTGAGTTACCTCCTGTATTATACCCCAGAGCTGCACTCACTATTCTGCTGGTGCAGTCACTGTGTACATACATTACATTACTGATCCTCAGTTACATCCTGTATTATACTCCAGAGCTGCACTCACTATTCTGCTGGTGCAGTCACTGTGTACATACATTACATTGCTGATCCTGAGTTACATCCTGTATTATACTCCAGAGCTGCACTCACTATTCTGCTGGTGCAGTCACTGTGTACATACATTACAGTACTGATCCTGAGTTACATCCTGTACTATACTCCAGAGCTGCACTCACTATTCTGCTGGTGCAGTCACTGTGTACATACATTAAATTACTGACCCTGAGTTACATCCTGTATTATACTCCAGAGCTGCACTCACTATTCTGCTGCAGTCACTGTGTACATACATTACATTACTGATCCTGAGTTACATCCTGTATTATACTCCAGAGCTGCACTCACTATTCTGCTGGTGCAGTCACTGTGTACATACATTACAGTACTGATCCTGAGTTACCTCTTGTATTATACCCCAGAGCTGCACTCACTATTCTGCTGGTGTAGTCACTGTGTACATACATTACATTACTGATCCTGAGTTACCTCCTGTATTATACCCCAGAGCTGCACTCACTATTCTGGTGGTGCAGTCACTGTGTACATATATTACATTACTGATCCTGAGTTACATCCTGTACTATACTCCAGAGCTGCACTCACTATTCTGCTGGTGCAGTCACCGTGTACATACATTACATTACTGATCCTGAGTTACGTCCTGTATTATACTCCAGAGCTGCACTCACTATTCTGCTGGTGCAGTCACTGTGTACATACATTACATTACTGATCCTGAGTTACATCCTGTATTATACTCCAGAGATGCACTCACTATTCTGCTGGTGCAGTCACTGTGTACATACATTACAGTACTGATCCTGAGTTACATCCTGTACTATACTCCAGAGCTGCACTCACTATTCTGCTGGTGCAGTAACTGTGTACATACATTACATTACTGATCCTTAGTTACATCCCGTATTATACTCCAGAGCTGCACTCACTATTCTGCTGGTGCAGTCACTGTGTACATACATTACAGTACTGATCCTGAGTTACATCCTGTACTATACTCCAGAGCTGCACTCACTATTCTGCTGGTGCAGTCACTGTGTACATACATTAAATTACTGATCCTGAGTTACATCCTGTATTATACTCCAGAGCTGCACTCACTATTCTGCTGGTGCAGTCACTGTGTACATACATTACATTACTGATCCTGAGTTATCCTCTGTATTATACTCCAGAGCTGCACTCACTATTCTGCTGGTGCAATCACTGTGTACATACATTACATTACTGATCCTGACTTATATCCTGTATTATACTCCAGAGCTGCACTCACTATTCTGCTGGTGCAGTCACTGTGTACATACATTACAGTACTGATCCTGAGTTACCTCCTGTATTATACCCCAGAGCTGCACTCACTATTCTGCTGGTGCAGTCACTGTATACATACATTACATTACTGATCCTGAGTTACCTCCTCTATTATACCCCAGAGCTGCACTCACTATTCTGGTGGTGCAGTCACTGTGTACATATATTACGTTGCTGATCCTGAGTTACATCCTGTACTATACTCCAGAGCTGCACTCACTATTCTGCTGGTGCAGTCACTGTGTACATACATTACTTTACTGATCCTGAGTTACATCCTGTATTATAATCCAGAGCTGCACTCACTATTCTGCTGGTAGAGTCACTGTGTACATACATTACATTACTAATCCTGAGTTACCTTCTGTATTATACTCCAGAGCTGCACTCACTATTCTGCTGGTGCAGTCACTGTGTACATACATTACATTGCTGATCCTGAGTTACATCCTGTACTATACACCAGAGCTGCACTCACTATTCTGCTGGTGCAGTCACTGTGTACATACATTACATTACTGATCCTGAGTTACATCCTGTATTATACTCCAGAGCTGCACTCACTATTCTGCTGGTGCAGTCACTGTGTACATACATTACATTACTGATCCTGAGTTACATCCTGTATTATACTCCAGAGCTGCACTCACTATTCTGCTGGTGCAGTCACTGTGTACATACATTTCATTACTGATCCTTAGTTACATCCTGTATTATACTCCAGAGCTGCACTCACTATTCTGCTGGTGCAGTCACTGTGTACATACATTACAGTACTGATCCTGAGTTACATCCTGTACTATACTTCAGAGCTGCACTCACTATTCTGCTGGTGCAGTCACTGTGTACATACATTAAATTACTGATCCTGAGTTACGTCCTGTATTATACTCCAGAGCTGCACTCACTATTCTGCTGGTGCAGTCACTGTGTACATACATTACATTACTGATCCTGAGTTACATCCTGTATTATACTCCAGAGCTGCACTCACTATTCTGCTGGTGCAGTCACTGTGTACATACATTACATTACTGATCCTGAGTTATCCTCTGTATTATACTCCAGAGCTGCACTCACTATTCTGCTGGTGCAATCACTGTGTACATACATTACATTACTGATCCTGACTTATATCCTGTATTATACTCCAGAGCTGCACTTACTATTCTTCTGGTGCAGTCACTGTGTACATACATTACAGTACTGATCCTGAGTTACCTCCTGTATTATACCCCAGAGCTGCACTCAGTATTCTGCTGGTGCAGTCACTGTGTACATACATTTCATTACTGATCCTTAGTTACATCCTGTATTATACTCCAGAGCTGCACTCACTATTCTGCTGGTGCAGTCACTGTGTACATACATTACAGTACTGATCCTGAGTTACATCCTGTACTATACTTCAGAGCTGCACTCACTATTCTGCTGGTGCAGTCACTGTGTACATACATTAAATTACTGATCCTGAGTTACGTCCTGTATTATACTCCAGAGCTGCACTCACTATTCTGCTGGTGCAGTCACTGTGTACATACATTACATTACTGATCCTGAGTTACATCCTGTATTATACTCCAGAGCTGCACTCACTATTCTGCTGGTGCAGTCACTGTGTACATACATTACATTACTGATCCTGAGTTATCCTCTGTATTATACTCCAGAGCTGCACTCACTATTCTGCTGGTGCAATCACTGTGTACATACATTACATTACTGATCCTGACTTATATCCTGTATTATACTCCAGAGCTGCACTTACTATTCTTCTGGTGCAGTCACTGTGTACATACATTACAGTACTGATCCTGAGTTACCTCCTGTATTATACCCCAGAGCTGCACTCAGTATTCTGCTGGTGCAGTCACTGTGTACATACATTACATTACTGATCCTGAGTTACATCCTGTATTATACTCCAGAGCTGCACTCACTATTCTGCTGGTAGAGTCACTGTGTACATACATTACATTACTAATCCTGAGTTACCTTCTGTATTATACTCCAGAGCTGCACTCACTATTCTCCTGGTGCAGTCGCTGTGTACATACATTACATTACTGATCCTGAGTTACATCCTGTATTATGCCCCAGAGCTGCACTCACTATTCTACTGGTAGAGTCACTGTGTACATACATTACATTACTGATCCCCAGTGGCGTAACTACTAGAGTTGAGCGAAACGGGTCGGTCATATTCAAAAGTCACCGACTTTCGCTGAAGTCGGGTTTCATGAGGCGAAACCCGACCATAACGTGAGGTCGGCCACGAGGTCGGCGACCAAAGCGCCAAAGTCGAGTTTCAAATGATGCTTCCAGCGCCCTTTTTCAGCCAATGATGGAGGACGCACACTGTGGGCAACGTGATGACATAGGCATCGGTCACCACCATCTTTGAGAAGGGCATGCAAATGATTGGCTGGCTTTGTGTGGCATCACAGGGGGTATAAAAGGGCATGAACGCCGACCACCATCTTACTTCTGCCGATATTAGCATTAGGTAGAGGTTGCAGCTGCTGATTCTGAATAAGGGAGAGTGTTAGGCAGGGAAGAAGACAAAAAAACTGCTTCTGCTGTTAGTGATTTCCACTTACAACACAACACTTTTTGTGCAGTGACAGGGGAGGATATATTTTTGTGCATCAGCTCTGTTGGCTATTAGGCTGCCTTATAAGGCCCCCTGAAAGCTGCTGTGCAAACTGCTTTTTTAAAAGCAAAAATACTTTTCATCCTCTTTTCTGCACCGTTACCAAGCGTTCATTTTTCCACCCTTTTTTGTGTGCAGCAGTCCTGCTTATTAGGCTGCCAGCGTCCATACTTGGACTCAGAGCATCATTGTCAGCGTCCTCAAATCTCTAGTGAGATCCAAAATCTCACCAATCCTATAGACACCCTCCACCTTGTCATACACCATCAAATTTCAGCCTGTTACTTTGAGGTGTAATCTCTCCTGGACCTGAGACAATAGTTCAGCGTCCTCAAGTCTATAGTGAGATACAAATTCTCACCAATCCTATAGACACCCTTCACCTTGTCATACACAATCCAATTTCAGCCTGTTACTTTGAGGTGTAATCTCTCCTGGACCTGAGACAATAGTTCAGTGTCCTCAAGTCTATAGTGAGATACAAATTCTCACCAATCCTATAGACACCCTCCACCTTGTCATACACCATCCAATTTCAGCATGTTACTTTGAGGTGTAATCTCTCCTGGACCTGAGACAAAAGTTCAGCGTCCTCAAGTCTATAGTGAGATACAAATTCTCACCGATCCTATAGACACCCTTCACCTTGTCTTACACAATCCATTTTCAGCCTGTTACTTTGAGGTGTAATCTCTCCTGGACCTGAGACAATAGTTCAGCATCCTGAAATCTATAGTGAGATTCAAATTCTCACCAATCCTATAGACACTCTTCACCTTGTCACACACCATCCAATTTCGGCCTGTTACTTTGAGGTGTAATCTCTACTGGGCCTGAGACAATAGTTCAACGTCCTGAAATCTATAGTGAGATTCAAATTCTCACCAATCCAGTAGACACCCTCCAACTTGTCATACACCATCCAATTTCAGGCTGTTACTTTGAGGTGTAATCTCTCCCGGGCCTGAGACAATAGTTCAGCGTCCTCAAATCTATAGTGAGATTCAAATTCTCACCAATCCTATAGACACTCTTCACCTTGTCACACACCATCCAATTTCGGCCTGTTACTTTGAGGTGTAATCTCTACTGGGCCTGAGACAATAGTTCTGCGTCCTCAAATCTATAGTGAGATTCAAATTCTCACCAATCCTATAGACACCCTCCACCTTGTCATGCACCATCCAATTTCAGCCTGTTACATTGAGGTGTAATCTCTCCTGGGCCTGAGACTATAGTTCAGCATCCTGAAATCTATAGTGAGATTCAAATTCTCACCAATCCTATAGACACCCTCGACCTTGTCATACACCATCCAATTTCAGCCTGTTACATTGAGGTGTAATCTCTCCTAGGCCTGAGACATTAGTTCAACGTCTTCAAATCTATAGTGAGATTCAAAATCTCACCGATCCTATAGACACCCTTCACCTTGTCATACACCATCCAATTTCAGCCTGTTACATTGAGGTGTAATCTCTCCTTGTCCTGAGACAATAGTTCAGTGACCTCAAATCTATAGTGAGATTCAAATTCTCACCAATCCTATAGACACCCTTCACCTTGTCATACACCATCCAATTTCAGCCTGTTACTTTGAGGTGTAATCTCTCCTTGGCCCGAGAGAATAGTTCAGCCTCCTCAATCTCTAGTGAGATTCAAATTCTCATCAATCTTATAGACACCATTCACCTTGTCATACACCATCCAATTTCAGCCTGTTACATTGAGGTGTAATCTCTCCAGGGCCTGACAATAGTTCAGTGACCTCAAATCTATAGTGAGATTCAAATTCTCACCAATCCTATAGACACCCTTCACCTTGTCATACACCATCCAATTTCAGCCTGTTACTTTGAGGTGTAATCTCTCCTGGGCCTGAGACAATAGTTCAGCGTCCTCAAGTCCATAGTGAGATACAAATTCTCACCAATCCTATAGACACCCTTCACCTTGTCTTACACAATCCAATTTCAGCCTGTTACTTTGAGGTGTAATCTCTCCTGGGCCTGAGACAATAGTTCAGCGTCCTCAAATCTATAGTGAGATACAAATTCTCACCAATCCTATAGACACCCTCCACCTTGTCATACACCATCCAATTTCAGCCTGAAACTTTGAGGTGTAATTAGGGATGGGCGAATCTACTCGTTAGGACTCGTTACTCTGCGAGTAGTAGGGGACTCGCAGGAGTCTGTACTCTGCGAGTTTCCAAGCGATTACTCGCACAGTAACGAGTCCAATACAAATCAATGGCAATCCTAGTTTTTTCAGAGTTTAATTCAAGCAATCCTAGTTTATTAGCGATTTTGTGTCCCCCTGATGACACAAAATCGCTAAGAAACTAGATTGCTTGTATTAAACTCTGAAAAAAAAAAAAATAGGAGTCTTAGCGATTTTGTGTCCCCCTGCTGACTAGTGTTGAGCTTTCCGATTGGCTGCCGAAATGACGTCATCATGATGCGCTGTCTGTGCGCATCATGATGCGCCGTCAGTTCGGGCCTTCGGGGGGGCTGTGCTGACTGTCCGGGGGTCTGTACCGGCCTGCCGGTGGTCTGTGCCGGCCTGCCGGTGGTCTGTGCAGGCTCCGGTGGTCTGTGCCGGCCTGCCGGGGGGTTGTGCCGGCCTGCCGGTGGTCTATGCAGGCTCCGGTGGTCTGTGCCGGCCTGCCGGGGGGCTGTGCCGGCCTGCCGGTGGTCTGTGCCGGCCTGCCGGGGGGCTGTGCCGGCCTGCCGGTGGTCTATGCAGGCTCCGGTGGTCTGTGCCGGCCTGCCAGTGGTCTGTGCCGGCCTGCCGGTGGTCTGTGCCGGCCTGCCGAGGGGCTGTGCCGGCCTGCCGGGGGGCTGTGCCGGCCTGCCGGGGGGCTGTGCAGGCTCCGGGGGGCTGTGCAGGCTCCGGTGGTCTGTGCAGGCATCGTCTGATGGGACTACAAGTCCCATCGGGCGATGCCTGCTACCATGACAGTGATTGACACATTAGCCAATGATGGGACAGTAGTAGTCCCATCATCCGGCTAATGTGTTGAATGTAAAAAAAAAAAAATAATTAAATGCTACATACATGCTACATACATACAACATGCATACTACATATATACTACATGCAACATACATACTACATGCATACTACATACATACTACATATACTACATGTAACATATATACTACATGCTACATACATGCAACATACATGCTACATACTACATGCATACTACATACATACTACATACATACAACATATATACTACATATATACTATATATACTACATGTAACATACATACTACATATATACTACATGCAACATACATACTACATATATACTACATGCAACATACATACTACATACATGCTACATGCATACTACATACATACACTACATGCATGCAACATGCATACGATATATATATACTGCATATATACTACATGCATGCAACATACATATATACTACATACAATACATACATATAGACATACAGTACATATAACATAGAGTACATACTTACCGTCACTTGTCACTTTGATCCCCGAAGCCATTGTCACCTGAGGGTTAAATATCAAAATAAAAAAACACCAATATACTTACCCCGATCCGCAGAAGTCCACGAGGGTCCCACGTCGATCTTGCTTGGAGAACAGCAGCATCAGCTGATGCTACCATTCTCTACCAGCTCCAGGAATACAATGACGGAAGGTAGGTATCCTTCCGCACTGTATTCCTCCACCACTGTAAAAAAAAAGTCCCTAGTCTCACTTTATGCCATTGCTGCATGGGAATTTCCCACGCAGCAATGGGATAAAGTAAGACTAGGGACTTTTTTTTTTTTTTTTAAAGTTGTGGAGGAATACAGTGCGGAAGGATACCTACCTTCCGTCATTGTATTCCTGGAGCTGGTAGAGAATGGTAGCATCAGCTGATGCTGCTGTTCTCCACGCAAGATCGACATGGGACCCTCGTGGACTTCTGCGGATCGGGGTAAGTATATTGGTGTTTTTTTATTTTGATATTTAACCCTCAGGTGACAATGGCTTTGGGGATCAAAGTGACAAGTGACGGTAAGTATGTACTCTATGTTATATGTACTGTATGTCTATATGTATGTATTGTATGTAGTATATATGTATGTTGTATGCATGTAGTATATATGCAGTATATATGTAGTATGCATCTTGCATGCATGTGGTATGTATGTAGCATGTATGTAGTATGTATGTAGCATGTAGTATATATGTAGTTTGTATGTTACATGTAGTATATATAGTATATATGTTGTATTTATGTAGTATGTATGTAGTATGCATATAGTATGTAGTATGTATGTAGTATGTATGTAGTATGTATGTTGCATGTATGTAGCATGTAATGTGTATGTATGTAGCATGTAGTATATATAGTATATATGTAGTATATATGTTGTATGTATGTAGCATGTATGTGGTATGTATGTTGCATGTATGTAGCATGTATGTAGTATGTTGCATGTATGTAGCATGTAGAGTGTATGTATGTTACATGTAGTATATGTAGTATATATGTTGTATGTAGTATGTATGTAGTATGCATGTAGTATGCAGCATGTATGTAGTATGTATGTTGCATGTATGTAGCATGTAGTATATATGTAGTATGTATGTTACATGTAGTATATATAGTATATATGTAGTATGCATGTTGCATGCATGTAGTATATATGTTGTATGTTGCATGCATGTAGTATGTATGTAGTATGTAGCATGTATGTAGTATGTATGTTGCATGTAGAATATATGTAGTATGTATGTTACATGTAGTATATATGTAGTATGCATGTTGCATGTAGTATATATGTAGTATGCATGTTGTATGTATGTATCATGTATGTAGCATGTCATTTTTTTATTTTTTTTTTTACATTCAACACATTAGCCGGATGATGGGACTACTACTGTCCCATCATTGGCTAATGTGTCAATCACTGTCATGGTAGCAGGCATCGCCCGATGGGACTTGTAGTCCCATCGGACGATGCCTGCACAGACCACCGGAGCCTGCACAGACCACCGGAGCCTGCACAGCCCCCCGGCAGGCCGGCACAGCCCCCCGGCAGGCCGGCACAGACCACCGGAGCCTGCACAGACCACCGGAGCCTGCACAGCCCCCCGGCAGGCCGGCACAGCCCCCCGGCAGGCCGGCACAGACCACCGGAGCCTGCACAGCCCCCCGGCAGGCCGGCACAGACCACCGGAGCCTGCATAGACCACCGGCAGGCCAGCACAGACCCCCAGCAGGCCGGCACAGCCCACCGGCAGGCCGGCACAGACCACCGGAGCCTGCACAGCCCCCCGGCAGGCCGGCACAGACCACCGGCAGGCCGGCACAGCCCCCCGGCAGGCCAGCACAGACCACCGGAGCCTGCACAGACCACCGGAGCCTGCACAGCCCCCCGGCAGGCCGGCACAGCCCCCCGGCAGGCCGGCACAGACCACCGGAGCCTGCACAGCCCCCCGGCAGGCCGGCACAGACCACCGGAGCCTGCATAGACCACCGGCAGGCCAGCACAGACCCCCGGACAGTCGGCACAGCCCCCTCGAAGGCCCGAACTGACGGCGCATCATGATGACGTCATTTCGGCAGCCAATCGGAAAGCTCAACACTAGTCAGCAGGGGGACACAAAATCGCTAAGACTCCTATTTTTTTTTTTCAGAGTTTAATACAAGCAATTCTAGTTTCTTAGCGATTTTGTGTCAGCAGGGGGACACAAAATCGCTAAGAAACTAGAATTGCTTGTAGTAATATCTCTCTCTCCCCAGCACAGGAATCGCTGCAATACTCGCATCCCCATTCATTAACATTGGACTCGCTAGACTCGCAACGAGTAGCGAGTTTCCGACTCGGACTCGTTACAGTCTAGCGATTCCGAGTATTTCAGGATTCGCCCATCCCTAGGTGTAATCTCTTCTGGGCCTGAGACAATAGTTCAGCGTCATGAAATCTATAGTGAGATTCAAATTCTCACCAATCCTATAGACACCCTCCGCCTTGTCAAACACCATCCAATTTCAGTCTGTTACTTTGAGGTGTAATCTCTCCCGGGCCTGAGACAATAGTTAAGCATCCTGAAATCTATAGTGAGATTCAAATTCTCACCAATCCTATAGACACCCTCAACTTTGTCAAACACCATCCTATTTCAACCTGTTACATTGAGGTGTAATCTCTCCTGGGCCTGAGACAATAGTTCAGAGACGTCAAATCTATAGTGAGATACGAATTCTCACGAATCCTATAGACACCCTCCACCTTGTTGCACACCATCAAATTTCAGCCTGTTACATTGCGGTTCAAACTCTCCTGGGCCTGAGACAATAGTTCAGCATCCTCAAATCTATAGTGAGATCCAAATTCTCACCAATCCTATAGACACCCTTCACCTTGTCATACACAATCCAATTTCAGCTTGTTACTTTGAGGTGTAATCACTCCTGGGCCTGAGACAATAGTTCAGCGTCCTGAAGTCCATAGTGAGATACAAATTCTCACCAATCCTATAGACACCCTCCACCTTGTCATACACCATCCAATTTCAGCTTGTTACTTTGAGGTGTAATCTCTCCTTGGCCTGAGACAATAGTTCAGTGTCCTCAAATCTATAGTGAGATACAAATTCTCACCAATCCTATAGACACCCTCCACCTTGTCATACACCATCCAATTTCAGCCTGAAACTTTGAGGTGTAATCTCTTCTGGGCCAGAGACAATAGTTCAGCGTCATGAAATCTATAGTGAGATTCAAATTCTCACCAATCCTATAGACACCCTCCGCCTTGTCAAACACCATCCAATTTCAGTCTGTTACTTTGAGGTGTAATCTCTCCCGGGCCTGAGGCAATAGTTAAGCATTCTGAAATCTATAGTGAGATTCAAATTCTCACCAATCCTATAGACACCCTCCACCTTGTCAAACTCCATCCAATTTCAGCCTGTTACTCTGAGGAGTAATCTCTCCTGGGCCTGAGACAATAGTTCAGTGACCTCAAATCTATAGTGAGATACGAATTCTCGCGAATCCTATAGACACCCTCCACCTTGTTGCACACCATAAAATTTCAGCCTGTTACATTGCGGTGCAATCTCTCCTGGGCCTGAGACAACAGTTCAGCATCCTCAGATCTATAGTGAGATCCAAATTCTCACCAATCCTATAGACACCCTCCACTTTGTCATACACCATCCAATTTCAGCCAGTTACATTGAAGTGTAATCTCTCCTGGGCCTGAAACAATAGTTCAGCGTCCTCAAATCTATAGTGAGATACAAATTCTACCAGTCCTTTAGACACTCTTCAACTTGTCATACACCATCCAATTTCAGCCTGTTGCTTTGAGGTGTATTTTCTCCTGGGCCTGAGACAATAGTTCAGCGTCCTGAAATCTATAGTGAGATACAAATTCTCACCAATCCTATAGACACCCTTCACCTTGTCTTACACAATCCAACTTCAGCCTGTTACTTTGAGGTGTAATCTCTCCTGGGCCTGAGACAATAGTTCAGCGTCCTCAAATCTATAGTGAGATACAAATTCTCACCAATCCTATAGACACCCTCCACCTTGTCATACACCATCCAATTTCAGCCTGTTACTTTGAGGTATAATCTCTCCTGGGCCTGAGACAATAGTTCAGTGTCCTCAAATCTATAGTGAGATACAAATTCTCACCAATCCTATAGACGCCCTCCACCTTGTCATACACCATCCAATTTCAGCCTGAAACTTTGAGGTGTAATCTCTTCTGGGCCTGAGACAATAGTTCAGCGTCCTCAAGTCTATAGTGAGATACAAATTCTCACCAATCCTATAGACACCCTCAACTTTGTCATACACCATCCAATTTCAGCCGGTTACATTGAAGTGTAATCTCTCCTGGGCCTGAGACATTAGTTCAGCGTCCTCAAATCTATAGTGAGATACAAATTCTACCAGTCCTTTAGACACTCTTCAACTTGTCATACACCATCCAATTTCAGCCTGTTGCTTTGAGGTGTATTTTCTCCTGGGCCTGAGACAATAGTTCAGTGACCTCAAATCTATAGTGAGATACAAATTCTCGCGAATCCTATAGACACCCTCCACCTTGTTATACACCATCCAATTTCAGCCTGATACATTGCGGTGTAATCTCTCCTGGGCCTGAGACAATAGTTCAGCATCCTCAAATCTATAGTGAGATTCAAATTCTCACCAATCCTATAGACACCCTCCACCTTGTCATACACCATCCAATTTCAGCCTGTTACATTGAGGTGTAATCTCTCCTGGGCCTGGGACAATAGTTCAGTGTCCTTAATCTCTAGTGAGATTCAAATTCTCACCAATCCTATAGACACCCTCCACCTTGTCATACACCATCCAAATTTAGCCTGTTACATTGAGGTGTAATCTCTCCTGGGCCTGAAACAATAGTTCAGTGACCTCAAATCTATAGTGAAATTCAAATGCTCACCAATCCTATACACACCTTTCACCTTGTCATACACCATCCACTTTCAACCTGTTACTTTGAGGTGTAATCTCTCCTGGGCCTGAGACAATAGTTCAGAGTCCTCAATCTCTAGTGAGATTCAAATTCTCACAAATCCTATAGACACCATTCACCTTGTCATACACCATCCAATTTCAGCCTGTTACATTGAGGTGTAATCTCTCCTGGGCCAGACACAATAGTTCAGCATCCTGAAATCTATAGTGAGATTCAAATTCTCACCAATCCTATAGACAACCTCCACCTTGTCATAAACCATCCAATTTCAGCCTGTTACATTGAGGTGTAATCTCTCCTAGGCCTGAGACATTAGTTCAACGTCCTCAAATCTATAGTGAGATTCAAAATCTCACCAATCCTATAGACACCCTTCACCTTGTCATACACCATCCAATTTCAGCCTGTTACATTGAGGTGTAATCTCTCCTGGGCCTGAGACAATAGTTCAGTGTCCTTAATCTCTAGTGAGATTCAAATTCTCACCAATCCTATAGACACCCTCCACCTTGTCATACACCATCCAAATTTAGCCTGTTACATTGAGGTGTAATCTCTCCTGGGCCAGACACAATAGTTCAGCATCCTGAAATCTATAGTGAGATTCAAATTCTCACCAATCCTGTAGACACCCTTCTCCTTGTCATAAACCTTCCAATTTCAGCCTGTTACATTGAAGTGTGATCTCTCCTGGGCCTGAGACAATATTTCAGTGTCTTCAAATCTATAGTGAGATTCAAATTCTCACGAATCCTATAGACACACTACACCATGTCATACACCATCCAATTTCAGCCTGTTACATTGAGGTGTAATCTCTCCTGGGCCAGACACAATAGTTCAGCATCCTGAAATCTATAGTGAGATTCAAATTCTCACCAATCCTATAGACAACCTCCACCTTGTCATAAACCATCCAATTTCAGCCTGTTACATTGAGGTGTAATCTCTCCTGGGCCTGAAACAATAGTTCAGTGACCTCAAATCTAAAGTGAAATTCAAATGCTCACCAATCCTATAGACACCTTTCACCTTGTCATACACCATCCACTTTCAACCTGTTACTTTGAGGTGTAATCTCTCCTGGGCCTGAGACAATAGTTCAGAGTCCTCAATCTCTAGTGAGATTCAAATTCTCACAAATCCTATAGACACCATTCACCTTGTCATACACCATCCAATTTCAGCCTGTTACATTGAAGTGTGATCTCTCCTGGACCTGAAACAATAGTTCAGTGACCTCAAATCTATAGTGAAATTCAAAAGCTCACCAATCCTATAGACACCCTTCACCTTTCATAAACCATCCACTTTCAACCTGTTACTTTGAGGTGTAATCTCTCCTGGGTCTGAGACAATAGTTCAGCGTCCTCAAAACTATAGTGAGATTCAAATTCTCACCAATCCTGTAGACACCCTACTCCTTGTCATAAACCTTCCAATTTCAGCCTGTTACATTGAAGTGTGATCTCTCCTGGGCCTGAGACAATATTTCAGTGTCTTCAAATCTATAGTGAGATTCAAATTCTCACGAATCCTATAGACACACTACACCATGTCATACACCATCCAATTTCAGCCTGTTACATTGAGGTGTAATCTCTCCTGGGCCAGACACAATAGTTCAGCATCCTGAAATCTATAGTGAGATTCAAATTCTCACCAATCCTATAGACAACCTCCACCTTGTCATAAACCATCCAATTTCAGCCTGTTACATTGAGGTGTAATCTCTCCTGGGCCTGAGACAATAGTTCAGTGTCCTTAATCTCTAGTGAGATTCAAATTCTCACCAATCCTATAGACACCCTCCACCTTGTCATACACCATCCAAATTTAGCCTGTTACATTGAGGTGTAATCTCTCCTGGGCCTGAAACAATAGTTCAGTGACCTCAAATCTATAGTGAAATTCAAAAGCTCAACAATCCTATAGACACCCTTCACCTTGTCATACACCATCCACTTTCAACCTGTTACATTGAAGTGTGATCTCTCCTGGGCCTGAGACAATATTTCAGCATCCTCAAATCTATAGTGAGATTCAAATTCTCACGAATCCTATAGACACACTACACCATGTCATACACCATCCAATTTCAGCCTGTTACATTGAGGTGTAATTTCTCCTGGGCCTGAGACAATAGTTCAGCGTCCTGAAATCTATATTGTGATTCAAATTCTCACCAATCCTATAGACAACCTCCACCTTGTCATAAACCATCCAATTTCAGCCTGTTACATTGAGGTGTAATCTCTCCTGGGCCTGAGACATTAGTTCAACGTCCTCAAATCTATAGTGAGATTCAAAATCTCACCAATCCTATAGACACCCTTCACCTTGTCATACACCATCCAATTTCAGCCTGTTACATTGAGGTGTAATCTCTCCTGGGCCTGAGACAAGAGTTCAGTGTCCTCAAATCTATAGTGAAATTCAAATGCTCACCAATCCTATAGACACCTTTCACCTTGTCATACACCATCCTCTTTCAACCTGTTACTTTGAGGTGTAATCTCTCCTGGGCCTGAGACATTAGTTCAGAATCCTCAATCTCTAGTGAGATTCAAATTCTCACAAATCCTATAGACACCATTCACCTTGTCATACACCATCCAACTTCAGCCTGTTACATTGAGGTGTAATCTCTCCTGGGCCTGAGACAATAGTTCAGTGACCTCAAATCTATACTGAGATTCAAATTCTCACGAACCCTATAGACACACTACACCATGTCATACACCATCCAAATTCAGCCTGTTACATTGAGGTGTAATTTCTCCTGGGCCTGAGACAATAGTTCAGCGTCCTGAAATCTATAGTGAGATTCAAATTCTCACCAATCCTATAGACACTCTTCACCTTTTCATACACCATCCGATTTCAGTCTGTTACTTTGAGGTGTAATCTCTCCTGGGCCTGAGACATTAGTTCAGCGTCCTCAAATCTATAGTGAGATTCAAATTCTCACTAATCCTATAGACACCCTCCATCTTGTCATACACCATCCAATTTCAGCCTGTTACCTTGAGGTGTAATCTCTCCTGGGCCTGAGACAATAGTTCAGTGTCCTGAAATCTATAGTGAGATTCAAATTCTCACCAATCCTATAGACACCCTCCATCTTGTCATACACCATCCAATTTCAGCTTGTTACATTGAGGTGAAATCTCTACTGGGTCAGAGACAATAGTTCAGAGTCATGAAATCTATAGTGAGATTCAGATTCACACCAATCCTATAGACACCCTCCACCTTGTTATACACCATCCAATTTCTGTCTGTTACTTTGAGGTGCAATTTCTACTGGGCCAGAGACTATAGTTCAGCGTCCTGAAATCTATAGTGAGATTCAAATTCTCAACAATCCTATAGACACTCTTCACCTTGTCATACACCATCCAATTTCCACCTGTTACATTGAGGTGTAATCTCTCCTGGGCCTGAGACATTAGTTCAGTGTCCTCAAATCTCTAGTGAGATTCAAATTCTCCCTAATTCTATAGACATCCTACTCCTTGTCATACATCATCCAAATTCAGCCTGTTACATTGAGGTGTAATATCTCCTGGGCCTGAGAGAATAGTTCAGCATCCTCAAATCTATAGTGAGATTCAAATTCTCACCAATCCTATAGACACCCTCCACCTTGTCATACACCATCCAATTTCAGTCTGCTACATTGAGGTGAAATCTCTACTGGGCCAGACACAATAGTTCAGCGTCTTGAAATCTATAGTGAGATTCAAATTCTCACCAATCCTATAGACACCCTCCACCTTGTCATACACCATCCAATTTCAGTCTGTTACATTGAGGTGAAATCTCTACTGGGCCAGACACAATAGTTCAGCGTACTGAAATCTATAGTGAGATTCAAATTCTCACCAATCCTATAGACCCCCTTCACCTTGTCAAACACCATCCAATTTCAGCCTGTTACATTGCGGTGTAATCTCTCCTGGGCCTGAGAAAATAGTTCAGTGTCCTCAAATCTATAGTGAGATTCAAATTCTCACCAATCCTATAGACACCCTTCACCTTGTCATACACCATCCAATTTCAGCCTGTTACATTGAGTTGTAATCTCTCCTGGGCCTGAGACAATAGTTCAGCGTCCTCAAATCTATAGTGAGATTCAAATTCTCACCAATCCTATAGACACCCTTCACCTTGTCATACACCATCCAATTTCCGCCTGTTACATTGAGGTGTAATCTCTCCTTTGCCTGAGACAATAGTTCAGCGTCCTCAAATCTATAGTGAGATTCAAATTCTCACCAATCCTATAGACACCCTCCACCTCCTCATACACCATCCAATTTCAGCCTGTTACATCGAGGTGTAATCTCTCCTGGGCCTGAGACTATTGTTCAGCGTCCTGAAATCTATAGTGAGATTCAAATTCTCACCAATCCTATAGACACCTTGCTCCTTGTCATACACCATCCAATTTCAGCCTGTTACATAGGGGTTTAATCTCTCCTGGGCCTGAGACAATAGTTCAGCGTCCTCAAATCTATAGTGAGATTCAAATTCTCACCAATCCTATAGACACCCTACTCCTTGTCATACACCATCCAATTTCAGCCTGTTACATTGAGGTGTAATCTCTCCTGGTCCTGAGACAGTAGTTCAGCATCCTTAAATCTATAGTGAGATTCAAATTCTCACCAATCCTATAGACACCCTTCACCTTGTCATACACCATCCAATTTCTGCCTGTTACATTGAGGTGTAATCTCTCCAGGGCCTGAGACAATAGTTCAGCGACCTGAAATCTATAGTGAGATTCAAATTCTCACCAATCCTATAGACACCATTCACCTTGTCATACACCATCCAATTTCAGCCTGTTACATTGCAGTGTATTCTCTCCTGGGCCTTAGACAATAGTTCAGCGTCCTCAAATCTATATTGAGATTCAAATTCGCACCAATCCTACATACACCCTACTCCTTGTCATACACCATCTAATTTCAGCGTGTTACATTGAGGTGTAATCTCTACTGGGCCTGAGACAATAGTTCAGCGTCCTCAAATCTATTGTGAGATTCATATTCTCACCAATAGTAGATACACCTTCTACCTTGTTTTACAGTAGCATATAGCTGGTGGTATTTTGGGTACATTTTCACAAAAATGAGCAAGTATGGTGGAAGACGCCATGGAAGTGGGCGGGGGTTGCCAACTGGTCCTCATGGTGGTGGTGCATCTGTTGGTTGTGGCAAAAGCACAATAGCACCTAAGGCAGGAGGTGTTGAGCCTGCGTCATCGTCTGGCTCCACAATGCCTCGAAGGCTCTCTTTTCTGGGAGTAGGTAAACCACTTTTAAAGCCGGAACTTCAGGAACAAGTTTTGACTTACATTGCTGACACATCCTCCAGCTGTGTTGCCTCCTCTTCTGAAGTTTCAAAGAATAAAAGCACTGAGTCGTCAGTGGAGGCTCCTGGTCATTATCAAAACCTTTCCTTGTGTCCTTCACCCCTACCAAAAGTGAAGGATGTGGCAGGCCACATACCATGCCTGGGTTAGCAAGTCAATTCGTGAATTCCCCAGTCCAAGATGAATCTGACATGGAGTGCTGTTGTGAGTTCATTTTCCCCTTCACTACTGAGGCCCGAGGAACTCCCTCTTCTGGTGAAGAAAGGTAGTGAGCCTGATTGTCAAACACCTGGGGCTGATGATGATGACTGGCTGAGTGGAGTTAATGACTGGATATAAGGCTGCCGACGCCCTTCTGGCCTGCGGGTGATTTCTCTGTGGACTTCTAGGAAACCAATCTGATTCCTGCTCATCTAAAGCTAAGATTTCTGCTTTGCCTTTTTGCATTAGTGTTTTGTTTTCCTTGCTTTTCTGGACTCTGCCATTCCCTGCTGGGGTGAGCTGAATCTCCTTTTGCCTGTTGCTCTGTCTTCAGAATATTCCTGAGTACTGACATAGCCTTTTTTGAAGCCTAGCGTCTTCAGGGCCTTTTTTACTGTCAGTTTGTTGGCTCTTATTTCATAGGGTTTTTCACGGATTGCAGACAGCAGCCTTCCTGTCCTTTCCTATCTAAGCTAGCTTTGGCCCCATCTTTGCTCTGTCTATCTTTCTGTCTGTGTTTTGTTCTTTCTTCTTGCTTCACCGTCATTATATGTGGGGGGCTGCCTTTTGCTTTGGGGTCTGCTCTGGGGCAGTTTAGATTTCCCTTTCTGTATTTAGGCTATGTAGTCCTCCGGCTGTGATCGAGGGGCCTAGGGCATCGTAGGAGCCCCCCACGGCTACTGCTAGTTGTGTTGATAGGTTCAGGGGTCTGCAATCCGATAGCTGCCAACTTCTCTTGTTTTCTGGACTTAGCTAGCATTTCTATTTTTGCCTCCTACGGTGACTCAATCATAACAGAGTGCACTGATGCACAGCCACTGCTAGATTTTTCAGCTGGTACATTCACTCAGAGCACTACATTGTCCTGGCAGTGTACTGAGGCAGAAGCAGACCCTGATGAAACTCGGGTGCCCCTTCCTTCATACTATACCCCCCTTACATGGTGACACAGAGGAAGGTGCACATGAAATTGAAGAGGAGGTGATGGATGACCCAGTTGTTGTCCCAGATTGGCATCCATTGGGGGAAGAGGGTGCCGCTGCCAATAGCTCAGAAGAGGAGGTGGAAGATCCGCAGCAGGCAATGACATCGCAACAGCTGTTATCTGGCAGGACCGTAGCAGTCCAAAAATGGGTTACAAAAACCAAAAGAGTTGCAGGACAGCTTGGCCAGACGGTCAAATTAGCACAGCATGCAAGGTCTCAAAATGTCTTCCATAGTAGGAAGAGTGCAGTGTGGCAATTTTTTGAACAAAATCCTAATGCTCAGGCAAAAGTTATCTGTAAGAAGTGCGCAAAGACCTTTAGCTGAGGGAAAAATCTGAGAAATACCAGTCGCATGCTTAAACATTTAACCACCATGCACTTGCAAGCGTGGACGGACCACCAAACCTCACATACCACATGTGCACCTGCTCCGAATGAAGGTAGTCAGCAACGCTACATCGCTTCCCCCAATGTAAGCCCACCAGTTGGCACACCACCACCAGGAAATCAGGTGGCAAATCAGTCGAGGTGTCATCACAAGGGCAAATCAGTCATGGAATCACAATGTTATTGCTACGAAAGACTGAATCTAGGCCATCAGCAACACCACCAACAACACCATCACCATCACCAACCCTCTCTCAGTCCGCCATGTCCACCGCTAGTTCCACCATATGCAGCTCTCAAGTCCAGCTCACCCTACCAGAGACTCTGAGTAGAACAAGAAAGTACTCATCCTCTCATCTGCGTACACTGGCTTTGAACGCCCACATTGCCAAACTAATCTCATTAGAGATGATGCCCTACAAGTTGGTGGAAAGCAAAGCTTTTCACGAGCTCATGGCCTACGCAGTACCACGCTATGACCTACCCAGTCGGCACTTCTTTTCACGAAAAGTCATCCCAGCCCTCCACGTGCATGTGAAAGACCGCATTGTCCATGCACTCAAGCAATCAGTGAGTGGAAAGGTGCACCTCACAACAGAGGCATGGTCGAGTAGGCATGGCCAGGGCCGTTACGTGTCCATCACTGCGCACTGGGTTAATGTGGTGGATGCAGGGTCCACATGGGACAGCGGCGGTGGGACAGTGCTGCCTAGCCCACGGTATAGGAAACAGTTGGCTGTAGGCGTTCGACCCTCCTCCTCCTCCAGAAGCGAAAGCTCGTCCACAGAGCGCAGTCGCACGAGCACTCCATCCGCAGCTGCCAGTGTTGCACACGAGTTGTCCCACTATCGTACAGCTAGTGGTAAGCGTCAGCAGGCAGTGTTGAAGATGATGTGTTTGGGCGACAACAGACACACCGCGGAGGTACTGGCCGACTACTTGCAGCGACAAACTGAGTCATGGCTGGGCAGTCTACATCTTGAGGCAGGCAACGTAGTTTGTGATAACGGCAGGAATTTTGTGACAGCCATAGCCCTTTCAAAACTCAGACACATACCTTGCCTGGCTCACACCTTGAACCTGGTGGTGCAGTGCTTCCTCAATAATTATCCGGAGTTAACACCCCTGCTCCATAAGGTGCGAAGACTGTGCTCGCACATCCGCCAGTCGCCTGTACACTCCTGTCGTATGCAGAAGCTGCAGCGATTGCTCCACCTTCCCAAGCACCGCCTAATTATCGACGTTGCAACAAGGTGTAATTCCACCCTGCACATGGTTGTGCGGCTGTGCGAACAGAGGCAGGCCATAATGCATTTGTGGGAGGATACACGGACAGGCACTTTGAGGGCAGACATGGTGTTGACAGGTGTGCAGTGGTCGAAGCTGAAAGACCTGTGTAAACTCCTTCAGTGTTTTGAGGAATGCACATGGCTGGTAAACGCAGACGACGCCATCATAAGCATGAGCATCCCACTTATGCGTCTGCTCATGCAAACTTTGACGCACATTAAGGAGCAGGCATCTGCAGCCAAGTAAGTAGAGGAGGAGGAAAGCCATGATGACAGTCAGCCATTGTCTGCTCAGGGAAGTCTCGTGGACGAGATGGGGGAAGAAGAGGAAGAGGAGAAGGAGGATGATGGGGAAGATTATTTTGGGGAGGAGGATGCTTCTCAGGGGGGAAGAAAAAATGTTGGCATGGCAAGGTCAGGTACAGGGTTTGTGCGTGACTGGAGGGATGTTGATTTGCCAGAAAGTGCTCCTCCACCCAGCACTCGCAGTGCATCATTGACACCTGGAACATTGGCCCACATGTCTGATTATGCCTTGCAGATCCTAAAAATGGACCCCCGCATTGCCAAAATGATGAACGATGACGACTACTGGTTGGCCAGCATCCTGGATCCATGCTATAAAGGCAAATTCCAAAACATCATGCCACAGGAGAACCTAGAGCTAATATTGGCTAACAAACAAGCAACTCTGGTAATCCGTTTGTTTGAGGCATTCCCAGCACACAGCAGCAGTGATGTTTCTCCCACGAGCCGTAGGGGGCTACATGGAAGAGGTGTTCATGGTGCACACAGCCAAAGTGGCATTGGACACAGGGGTTTCATGACCATGTTGTGGACTGATCTGATTTTTCAAGTACCACTCACATGACTGGTAATGCTGCATGGATTGAAAGTGACAGGAGACAGCAGTTGTCAACTATGGTAACAAACTACTTCTCCTCCCATATCGATGTTCTCCCTCACCGGTCATTCCTCTTTGACTATTGGGCCAGTAAACTTGACACCTGGCCTGAATTGGCACAATATGCCTTACAGGAGCTCTCTTGCCCTGCTGCTAGTGTGTTATCTGAACGAGTCTTCAGTGCTGCTGGATCAATCCTGACAGAAAAAAGAACCCATCTGTCGACCCAAAATGTTGATGATCTAACCTTTATTAAAATGGACCATGCATGGGTTTCAAAGGATTTTGTCCCACCCTCCCCTGCTGACACGTAGGTTGCCAGAAAAATGGCTTGCTTTTGTCCTCCTCTTCCGCGGACTTCTCCAATTACTTCATTTGCAGCTGCTGAATGTCCAACATCAACATATGCCATTTTTTCCACCTCCCTAACTGGGCTGCCTCCCCCCACAGGGCTGGGGTCACCACCTGGTGCACGCACCCATGCGAGTGCTGTTGCCCTGGACAGGTGGGTGGGCACACTCTTTGGCAACGGCACTGGCACAAGGTCCCTCATAGTAGAATGAAGTGTGTCTGATGGTGGGGGTGCACACCCGCCATCAGACACACAGGCACTCAGTACTATGAGGGGCCCTGTGCCAGTACCACCGCCCACGAGTGGGCCCCCCTGCTTGCTCAGGTCACCAGCACTTGCAATACTTACCTCTTCCTACTCCACCACTGTGTAGTCTGGCCTGTTAAATTCTTCACTGGGACTGCCAATACAAATTTGGTGAAATGATGGATGATGGTTAAGACGTAGCTATGTCCTGTCCTGCTGTGCTCTATCTTCAGATGATCAATGGCTTCCATTTGTTATGGACGTCGACTCACAATGAGATGCAGTGGTGGTTTATCATCAGCTTTCACGGTTTTCCGACTCACAGACGTATGACATTCCTGCTCACATTTTTAAATGTGTCCTCTCATGCCAATCCAATAGAATCGCCTACGGCCTGTGGCTTGTGTCTTTTGCACTCCAAAGTTACCTGACAGATCATGATAGGCAGTGAGGACCATGTCTACATCTCTCCTTGTGATCACAGTTTGATGGAGATGAGTAACGGTGATGGGTTCCATGGTACTGCGATACAGCAAACCTTTCCTCACAAGAACTGTTTTTGCTGTCTCCACAGACAAAGTAATTGAGGGTCAGCATGGCCTATGAGAATTCTCCCGGGAGTTTTTACCGTGATTAGTAATTCTAAAATTTCTGCAATCAGTCGACTTTACCTCTGTACTTGTATCCATCTCGTTTCCTCTTGCAGAGAGTCTGGACTGTCTTACTGAGACTGAAATATATATGAAGATTGAAAAATACCCCAACAGTGTATACTGGTGTACGCTTCGAATGCATGACCCTTTTTCTACTTTTTAGATTCTTGTCTAATCCATACTGAGGCTGTGAGTGTCTTTGTCGGACTCTGGAAATATACACGCAGATGTTTGATGTTTAAACTATGCTATATATGCTTGCTATCCAGTCATAGTGTACCCTTTCTCAACTTTCTACAATCACGTCGACTCCATACTGGGCCTGAGACCGTCTGAGTCTGCCTCCTGATAAATAGACAGGTTTTTAAATTTTAAACTATGCTATATATACCTGTTATCTGGTGATACTGTACCCTTTCTCAACTTTGTACAATCACGTCAAATCCATACTGGGCCTGAGACCCTCTGAGTCTGCCTCCTGATATATAGACATAGGTTTTTAATGTTTAAACTATGCTATATATACCTGTTATCTGGTGATACTATACCCTTTCTCAACTTTGTACAATCTTGTCGAATCCATACTGGGCCTGAGAACGTCTGAGTCTGCCTCCTGATTAGAGATGAGCGGTGTTTGAGTCGACCTGTTCGCCAAGTTAAAATTCCAGCTGTTTTGGGCGGTGTTTGAGTCGTTCGTCGAACTCGAACACTTTGCTTAAAATTCGGCTGTTCTAGGTTCGGTTCGAGAACGGTTCGTACACCAAAAGCATAACTTCATTTTCACATTAATAATGGTTTTCAATGTTAATAGACTGTTTCATATCATAGTAGCGGTGTGTGGTAGTGTGGCGCCCCCAGGAGTATGGCCGCCACAGTGGCTTTGCCTTCCTCCAGGGAGGGTAATGCCAGGCTTGGGAGCAGTGAAGGGTCTCTCTCGCAGTTAACCTATACATGCAACACAGTTCCACTCCAGGTCAGCAGTGGGGACTCTGAACCGGAATTGAAGGGAGGAGTGCTCTCTAAGGGCCAAGAGGAAGGAGTGGTCAGTTAGTGTGAGGAGGTCCACGTGTGCAGGCGTGTGGAGAGAAGCTGGAGGTTGAGCTGAGGAAAGAGAGCTCCCTCCCAGTGAGAGTGCATGAACTGGAGCCTGGTCTCCACGGATGTATGGATACTGACGGTCCTGCACCAGAAACCAGAGGAGTAGGAGGCTGTAAATGCCCTACTCTCATCTAAGACTCGGAGGCACAACAGCACGGAGTGAGCCAAGAGCGGAATACGGATACAGCTGTCTGCCATACGAGGAGTGCTAGTAGAAGAGAATTAAGAGGAACTTCAGTGTAACTCAGTACTAGGAGTACTTCACTCAAATAAGCGCTAGGAAGGAGACTGCACAGCCCTTCTCCTGAGAGAGAATCCTGAGCTGCTTCCAGGCTAGCCTGCTCCGGTACCATCTGTAATCAGGACCCTGGACTGCATTTATCAAGTAAAGATACAGAAACTGCACCCCACTGTGTCTTTCTCTGCTTCCTACCCTTCCGGCACTGCTACATCCACGTGCAAACCACATCTACACTGCCCTGGGACTACAGCTTCACCTGTGGCGACCTTTTACACCTTTGCTGCACCATACCATCAGTCCCAGTGGATCTGCATGCAGCGTCGGCTTAACATCTCACTTGCCGAACACCACAGGTGGCGTCACGAACTATTCCATTAACTATATTCCACCATTTCCATTCCCCCATTACTTGGGCGCCCAGGGCCACGGACCGGGTCACTGCTGCTGTGACACATCCCGCCGACACCGGCCCGGTACCGAGTACCCCACAGCCCTGGGAGGGCGACCCAGTAGCAAGCGGTGTAGTACACCTGTCAAGGAGCTACAACATGTGTGTTTATAATTATTTTTTACCGCATTTTGTCGAGAAAATCCTTTTGGGCCTTGTAGCACTGTCTGCTACTCAGCAGAGGAGCCCACCAGTGAACCAAGCTATGCCACCTGTTTATTTAAGAACTGCTTGCTACTCAGCATAGGAGCCCAGCTGTTAAGCAAGCTACAGCACCTGTGGTTTGGACACTTAATGTTTTCATTTTTTCTGGAATGCCGGTTAGGCCTAATTCCGGAATTCCGGTTGACCTGCACTTACTGGGAAATCCTCTTTCGCGGGGAAGAATTGTAATCCCAGATCCCCATCACTAACGGGGTTCAGCGGGTTATCCGCACGTGTAAGCGACACACGCTGGACCTTTCAGTGTAGCGCGCATGCAACCCCGGACATGTAAGGGCATGACAGACCTGTTATTGATCGATCTCGCGTGCCAGATCCTCGCGTGTCCCTTTAGTAAGCTTATAGAAAGAACACCGTGAGCACAACTCGAGATGGTGCTAAGGTTAGGTTCCCAAACCGTTAAAGCAACAAATATAAACCTAGCACTCAACTTAAAGGTATTCGCAAGACGGTTTATTGTAGTACACGAAAAAAGACGTTTCGGTCAATGTGACCTTCTTCAGTTACGTGTGGTATATAGATTGTGTAGAGCTTATAGGCATCTATCAGAAAGGACGATGGTGCTTTAAGCATTGAGGAGAATAATCTCTCTAAGGTAATGAGCTTGTCAGTATATAGGAGAGGGGCAAACGTGCCTCCAGATGCGGTGTCCACCGGCGGTGTCCACCGTCTTTTTTCGTGTACTACAATAAACCGCCTTGCGAATACCTTTAAGTTGAGTGCTAGGTTTATATTTGTTCCTCTAGTAAGCTTGACGCGTACCGCGGGGGCATGCCGAAGTCTCGTTCGTTAACGGCATTAAGCTGACAAATCGCTAGCACAACTAAAAATGGACATTCACCACCACCCACAGAATCAAAAAAGCTTGCAATCTGTCCATCTTTTCTGTAGCTGGCATGGTTGAGGTTTCCCGGGTGGAGTCAAATTAAGCCGCAGGTTCCACTCCTGGTGGTGCCCTTCTGAACATAATAATAATTTTTATATTTTTTATATATATATATATATTTTTATATATATTTATATATTTTTTATATAGCGCTAACATATTCTGCAGCGCTTTACATTTTGCACACATCATCATCACTGTCCCCGATGGAGCTCACAATCTAAATTCCCTATTAGTATGTCTTTAGAATGTGGGAGGAAACCGGAGTGCCCAGAGGAAACCCACGCAAACACGGGGAGAACATACAAACTCCTTGCAGATGTTGTCCTTGGTGGGATTCGAACCCAGGACCCCAGCGCTGCAAGGCTGCAGCGCTAACCACTGAGCCACCGTGCCGCCCTTCCTTTAAGGTTCGACATTCCTTTAAGGTTCAGCTTTGCAACCATACTGCCCCCGGAAACCAAACACTATATACTACACTCATACAACATGCATACATACTACATACATACTACATTCATACAACATACATACATACTATATACATACTACATACATACCTCATATATACTACATTCATACAACATACATACATACTACATACATACAACATATATACTACATTCATACAACATGCATACATACTACATACTACACACATACTACATTCATACAACATACATACATACTACATACATACTACATATATACTACATTCATACAACATACATACAACATGCTACATACATACAACATACATACTACATACAATACATTCATACATTCATACAATACATACATATAGACATACAGTACATATAACATAGAGTACATACTCACCATCACTTGTCACTTTGTTCCCCAAAGCCAGTGTCATCTTTAAAAAAATATTAAAATAACAAACAAGTGATATACTCCCTGATCCGCAGAAATCCACAAGTGTCCCACGACGATCTCCCATGGAGAACAGCAGCATCAGCTGATGCCACCGCTCTCTACGGGCCCCAGGAATACAATGACGGGAGGTAGGTATCCTTCCGCACTGTATTCCTCCGCCACTGTAAAAAAAGTCCCTAGTCTCACTTTATGGCAAAAACTGCGTGGGAACTTTCTCACACAGCAATGCCAAAAGTGAGACTAGGGACTTTTTTACAGTGGCGGAGGAATACAGTGCGGAAGGATACCTACCTCCCGTCATTGTATTTCTGGGACCCGTAGAGAGCGGTGGCATCAGCTGATGCTGCTGTTCTCCACGGGAGATCATCGTGGGACACTCGTGGATTTCTGCGGATCAGGGAGTATATCGCTTGTTTGTTATTTTAATATTTTTTTTAAGATGACACTGGCTTTGGGGAACAAAGTGACAAGTGATGGTATGTACTCTATGTTATATGTACTGTATGTCTATATGTATGTATTGTATGAATGTATTGTATGTAGTATGTATGTAGTATGTATGCAGTATGTATGTTGTATGAATGTAGTATATATGTAGTATGTGTGTAGTGTGTTGTATGAATGTAGTATACAGTATATGTAGTATGTATGTAGTATGTATGTATGTATGTTGTATGAAAGTAGCATATACAGTGGGGCAAAAAAGTATTTAGTCAGTCAGCAATAGTGCAAGTTCCACCACTTAAAAAGATGAGAGGCGTCTGTAATTTACATCATAGGTAGACCTCAACTATGGGAGACAAACTGAGAAAAAAAAATCCAGAAATTCACATTGTCTGTTTTTTTTTCATTTTATTTGCATATTATGGTGGAAAATAAGTATTTGGTCAGAAACAAGCAATCAAGATTTCTGGCTCTCACAGACCTGTAACTTCTTCTTTAAGAGTCTCCTCTTTCCTCCACTCATTACCTGTAGTAATGGCACCTGTTTAAACTTGTTATCAGTATAAAAAGACACCTGTGCACACCCTCAAACAGTCTGACTCCAAACTCCACTATGGTGAAGACCAAAGAGCTGTCAAAGGACACCAGAAACAAAATTGTAGCCCTGCACCAGGCTGGGAAGACTGAATCTGCAATAGCCAACCAGCTTGGAGTGAAGAAATCAACTGTGGGAGCAATAATTAGAAAATGGAAGACATACAAGACCACTGATAATCTCCCTCGATCTGGTGCTCCACGCAAAATCCCACCCCGTGGGGTCAGAATGATCACAAGAACGGTGAGCAAAAATCCCAGAACCACGCGGGGGGACCTAGTGAATGAACTGCAGAGAGCTGGGACCAATGTAACAAGGCCTACCATAAGTAACACACTACGCCACCATGGACTCAGATCCTGCAGTGCCAGACGTGTCCCACTGCTTAAGCCTGTACATGTCCGGGCCCGTCTGAAGTTTGCTAGAGAGCATTTGGATGATCCAGAGGAGTTTTGGGAGAATGTCCTATGGTCTGATGAAACCAAACTGGAACTGTTTGGTAGAAACACAACTTGTCGTGTTTGGAGGAAAAAGAATACGGAGTTGCATCCATCAAACACCATACCTACTGTAAAGCATGGTGGTGGAAACATCATGCTTTGGGGCTGTTTCTCTGCAAAGGGGCCAGGACGACTGATCCGGGTACATGAAAGAATGAATGGGGCCATGTATCGTGAGATTTTGAGTGCAAACCTCCTTCCATCAGCAAGGGCATTGAATATGAAACGTGGCTGGGTCTTTCAACATGACAATGATCCAAAGCACACTGCCAGGGCAACGAAGGAGTGTCTTCGTAAGAAGCATTTCAAGGTCCTGGAGTGGCCTAGCCAGTCTCCAGATCTCAACCCTATAGAAAACCTTTGGAGGGAGTTGAAAGTCCGTGTTGCCAAGCGAAAAGCCAAAAACATCGCTGCTCTAGAGGAGATCTGCATGGAGGAATGGGCCAACATACCAACAACAGTGTGTGGCAACCTTGTGAAGACTTACAGAAAACGTTTGACCTCTGTCATTGCCAACAAAGGATATATCACAAAGTATTGAGATGAAATTTTGTTTCTGACAAAATACTTATTTTCCACCATAATATGCAAATAAAATGAAAAAAAAACAGACAATGTGATTTTCTGGATTTTTTTTTCTCAGTTTGTCTCCCATAGTTGAGGTCTACCTATGATGTAAATTACAGACGCCTCTCATCTTTTTAAGTGGTGGAACTTGCACTATTGCTGACTGACTAAATACTTTTTTGCCCCACTGTATGTAGTATGTACTGTATGTAGTATGTATGTATGTTGTATGAATGTAGTATATATGTAGTATGTATGTATGTATGTTGTATGAATGTAGTATATATTAAGTATGTATGTAGTATGTAGTATGTATGTATGTTGTATGAATGTAGTATATATGTAGTATATATGTAGTATGTATGTATGTATTGTGAAGTGCCAAGGGGAGAGGTACTAGAAAACAGGTATATTTCTCCCCGGTTCATTTCATATGTCTCCCTGTACTGATGATGAAGCCAGTTTATTTCACTGTAATCCAGTCCTGGTTTCCTTAGTGATCAGCATGGAAAGGACTGGTAGTTCCCCCTCCACTTATTCAATCCAGGTTTTGTTTCCTGACTGGTCCAGCTGATATAATCAGGAGGAGCTGGGATCTCTCAGTCTATCTCGTCTGCTGAGCTGGGAGCTGACACAGTAAGATTACATGGACTTCTTTGCTGTTATATAGGTTTATTTTGTAGTTAGCCTGCTATTGTTAGTTAGTGGCCAGACGGCCTTAGATGTTTTATTTCATGTTTGGCATGTGTAACATTGAATAACAAGTGTGCACAATAAATATGCCGTGTCCATATTGCTAGTCTGCTGAAGTGATTTCATAGCCACACGCTTGTGCCAAAGCAAAGATCCCAGCTGAGCTATCTATTCCCCACAAATGAAAAATATTCAGGACAAATATTCCCCACAAATGGTGTTTCGAATGCGGGCACTTGTGGCTGCTAGACTGTGACTGCAGAGAAAACGCTGTGTATGTCCTGGCTGAAAGCTTCTGCGCTTTTGAAGAGCCAAGAGTCCAGTAATATGGAGGAACTAGTGAAGCAGTTATTGCAAGCAAATGTGCAACAACAGCAGACTAATCCTTGCTTCCAGAAGGCTCTGGAGCAGCAACACCAGATGCAGCAAGAGCAGTTGGAGGCAATAAAACAGGCCTTGGTTCGGCAACCCCGAGATGAGGGAGACTGTGCACAAAGCGCTGCTAGTGCGCAGAAAGCCGTACAGAAGACTTTGCTTAAAATGACCGCAGACGATGATGTGGAAGCATACCTCACCGTGTTTGAAGTATTGCAGAACGTGAGCACTTACCACTGGACAGATGGGCTGAGGTAGTTGCTCCATTTCTGACCGGAGATCCACAAAAGGCCTATTACGATCTGAGTGGAGCGGATGCTATGGACTATATCAAACTCAAAGGTGAAATCCTGGCAAGGCTGGGAGTAAACACGTATGTACGCGCACAGAGGGTGCATTTATGGAATTTTGTGGAGCATCAGCCAGCCCGCTCACAAATGCATGATCTCATCCATCTAGTAAAAAAATGGCTGCAACCAGAGGCTTTGACGTCCGCAAAGATGGTGGAGCGTGTTGTTCTAGACAAGTACCTGCGGTCCTTACCCACTAAGATCCAGAGGTGGGTTGGACAGGGTGACCCAACTACCGCTGACCAGTTGGTGAATATGGTCGAATGCTACAATGCTTCTGAAAGCCTACTCCAAGGGACGTTAGCACCCCACTGGCTCCCCAAGAAATCGCTGGAGAGTCTTGCGAAACCTACTTCATCTTCAAAAGAAGAGAACGTCACAATGAAGGGTAGCAGACCTACAAAGGACTATGGAGGTGGTACGGGCTCACATCAAGCCAGCACACCTCGTCTGGGATCTCCATCGAGGAGACAAGGGTCTATACAATGTTGGCGATGTCGCGGGCTTGGCCATGTAGCAGCTAACTGCCCAATGACTACAGAGCCAATGGACTGTAATGCTATGAGGCGTCTTTCGTTATATGTGCAGTCAGTCTGTGTGGCGGAGACCCTCACGGGAAATGAACAACACGTGTGCCACATCGAGGTTGACGGTTATACTGTGAATGCCGTCTTGGATTCCGGCAGTCAAGTAACTTTGGTACATGCCAGTTTGGTGGACTCTAGCGCCCTAACGAACTTAACCGTGGGCATTAGTTGCATCCATGGGGATACTAAGAACTACCCCACTGCCTGGGTTACTCTTGCCACGCCAGTAGGGACCAAAAGACATCAGGCGGCAGTCATAAAGTCTATGGGACACAGTGTAATCCTAGGGAGAGACTTTCCCTTATTTTGGGACTTGTGGAACTTCAAAAGTGGCATGAACCCTCTAGTTGAAGACGGTACTCCGGAGCTAGCCCCTGAACCATTGCAGCAAGATGACGGAGAATCCAGTACTGTGAAGGGTTAATACTAAAATCAGAGCTTAAGTTTCACTTCTCCATTTCTCTGTAAGGTTTCGTTCCTTAATTTTTGTTGTTGTAAGATAAATTTTTGTAATTGGCATGGGCTGTCATGAAACCAGACTGTTCCCATCTGTATAAGATAAGGGAGGCGGGGGTGTAAAACTCTGAAGAATATGTCATTATACTACTTTCTACGCTATCTAGGTATGGACATATATGTAGTTTCCGGTTTTCTTGCAATATTATTGGCTTACAAAGTGAAATGATGCTATTGGTACTTGAGAACCTTGCATAATTAAGAAAAAGATTATAAAAGATGTGACTAAACTAAAGGGGCTTAGTGATCTCCCTCGATCCTCCCGTACAGAGACATCAGTCTCCTTGTGGTCATTTGAGTTGCTAGCAACACTGGAATAATTTGGAAATCACTTGATAAACCGTGAAGGGTTAATTTAGCCCTCCCGAAATAGCTACCTCGACAGTGGGGCCCCCTGAACAGGGACGCCTCTGCCCCCGGAGGACAACAAGACAAAGGACCCTCGGAGCGGACACGGGTGCTGGAAAATTGGGACTGATCACCTCCCACGACCACGGTAGGTTGACAGTTATACTGTTCAGACTGACCGTTGGTGTGGTTTTCCTGTGCTTGTTGCTGCAAAGAGGATCTGAGGTTTGTCCTTGTGGTGGGGTGATTCATGGGTGGAATCATATAGGGATGTAGTCCCGTTGGGGGCCCAGTGCTCAAACCGTACCTCATAAGGGACGGACACCCCGGATTGACCAGTGATTGTGACTCTCTTTATAGTCAAAATATCCTGAATTCCTGGTCATTGTTAGTTATCAGGTGTGGTCATGTGATCGAAGATGGGTAGGATACGTAACTCAGGTATATATAGATAGATATATATAACCAGAGGTGTCCGGAGGGATAGTCTGAGACGCCCTCCTCCTTTCACTGAGTACCGCGAATTTTGGGCTTCCCAGAGGGGGTTGACCCTGTGGAACAAACGGAGATGGCTGCTCCCAGTATTGTGCACAATTTGTCAGGATATTTAGCTCTAAAGGAGAGAATCCGTGGAAGGAAAAGAAAAGTTTGGAATTGTGTGAAGGATCAGATACTGTTAGTCTTATGATTCAAAGACGAGGAAAGAAAAATGTCAGGAATGCAGGAAAAATATTTTCGATTCTGGGATTTCCTAAGGGCGGGAGGTTGCAGCCTACGCTATGGGATGAAGGAGTTAAAAGGTTAACTGATGATGGATTACTTAAAGGCACTGAGGAATTCCGTGGCTTGGCACATGAATTGTATAATGAAGGTTATGTGGAAATTGCACAGCAAGTGAATTCTGATTGTTTTTACTGCTATGTTGAAGAAGGAAAAAATGTCTATTACGACAGGGACGGGATGTATTCTGGTTCAAGAAAGTGACTGTGGTTTGACAATGTGATTGATTAAAGAAGGAATTAAGATTAATACCAATGTGTCAGGCAGTCGAATAGTTAAAAGTGATGATTTGAAACAAGAAGTTTCCCTGCTAGATGATAAGGTCCCTCCCTAGGAAATCAAGCCTCTCCTCCCGACTGTAAGCTCTGTGCCCTTTAACCCTAAGGCACCGATGTATCCTGGACTACCGAAACTCAGTATGCCCCCACCCTATGATCCTGCTGGGTGGATCTGTGCTGTATGTGGAGTTACTAATCCTCAGTGGAGAGAGGTCTGTTATAATGGTGCACAAGGAGACCGGGAGAAGCAGCCCCCACCCCCTCCTTTCCTTTGTTAAACTCTGACGTTACTTATTATCATCCGCCGCTAGCCTCAGTCCCCGCTATGTCTAATATTGCTAGTGGTTATGAGTATAATCCCTTCACTCCATCACAAATAGACACTGTTCGCAATCAATTACCCGATCCAGAGACTTCCCCCATGGCTTTCTACAGGCAAATGGCATCAAATCGAGACATTTATTCCACTCCGCGAAGAGATCTATTACACATACTTCGAGTAAAAGTTGGGGAGCGGTATTTTCCAATTATTGAGGGTGGCATAATATATAATATGAATCTGGATGGGGAAACCTATGAGAGTGGTGTTGATTTCTGCAATGCTTTGAAGGTTTGGGCACAAGATAAATTAGCGGACCAAGCTACCTCTCTCACAGATGTCACACAGGCCAAGGGGAAGAACGCCGAGAAGTTCTATGGGCGTCTCATGGTAGTATTTAGAGATCTGGGATTCTCACTGTATAATGAAGCCCATACACATCTTTTTGTGGCAGCTTTCATGTCCGGCCTCAGACCCGAATTGCAAGAGGCAATAATTTCAGTTAGACTTGACGTTGAGAATTCCACCCCGGATGATGCACTGAAAGTAAAAAAAGTTTTCAGACTTTAACCTGCTCTGTTCAGGAGAGAGAGAGAAAAAAAAGCAAGCTAGCAGATGCAGCTGCTCCAGTACCCCTCCCATCTTATCCCACACCATATCCCCCTTCAACCCCACTGCAGCTGCGAGCACTCAGCCAGTCTCTTATCAGTATCATTGAGTATCATTGGAGCACACAGCAAACTCTGGCCCCCCTCAGACTTCAGCTAGTGGTAACCCTGCTCCTCAGCCCCTCCCTGCTAATTCTCGTTACTGCTCAGTTTGTAATTTCTCCCACATGTCCTGTAAATTTACTAGAGGCAGATTTATTATCACAGTTCCGCTCCGGAATACAGTTCAGATGGTTTTTATGTTATATAATCCCTATGTAGATGAAGACAGTGAGGAAATCTGTATTTTGCATGCCCTTCTTATGGTTATGATGGCCCTGATAGGCCCAGATCCACCCTCAATATTGCCTGAGGTTCAATGACTCACCCCATACCTCTCAGAGATACTATCTAAAATCTGGTCAAAAGGGCCAAATGATATAGGGAAAATGCCTGTAGAACCAGTAAAAGTGTTTCTCAAACCTGGTGCCCCTTTTCCCAAAGTCCATAAATATCCTTTAAAACATGATCAGGAGCGGGGCCTCCAGGAATAAATACAAACGTTACTTGATAACGGTGCTCTGGTACCCTGTGTTTCTCCATGTAATACGCCCTTGTTTCCCGTTAAGAAAAAGACCCCACCTGGCCAACCCTCTGTGTACCGGCTGGTACAAGATCTACGGGCAGTTAATGCCGCTACTATTCTGGAAACTCCAGTGGTGCCTAATCCACATACTCTTTTGTCCCAAATACCCCAGGATGCTGCTTGGTTTACAGTTATTGATCTTACCAATGCCTTCTTTAGCATTCCGTTACACCCAGACTGCCAGTTTCTATTTGCATTCATTTAGCAGGGCGACAGTTAATATGGACAGTTATGCCACAAGGGGCCCAAAACAGTCCCAACCAGTTTGAAAAAATATGAGCAGGTGTCTTTTGCCATTGTTGTCATTGTTAGCCTCCTTAAAGCATCTGGCAGCACTGAACTGTCGGGTTTCGGCCTCGAGACTTCAGTTCTGCCTTGGTCAAGTGATATTCTTGGGTCACTGTCTCCTTCAGGGTGCCAGACACCTCGCAGAAGAAAGAAGAATAGCTGTCTGCTCCCTTCCTTTCCCAAAAGATGAAACTGAACTCCAGCGTTTTCTTATGCACTTATTGTCAGTGGATACCGGATAAATCCTGCATAATGCAACCCCTTTACATCGCCTTGAAAGACGGTATAATGAACTATAAGGGAAGATGGCAGTGATGAGGATTACCTCCAACATGATTGTTCCCAACTTCTGACAGAAGAAACAGCTACTCCACCAAATGTCAGTGAGAATCCACTCCCAAATCCTGATCTGGTGTTATACACGGATGGTTCTAGATATGCTGATGAGTTTGGTAGACTCCACACGGGATACGCTGTTACCACAGATGACACTGTAGTGCACGCAGCTGCACTCCCACCCTCACAGTCAGCACAAGAAGCAGAACTCCAGGCTCTGTCTACTGCATGTACTTTGGCCAAGAACAGATGGGCTAATATATACACGGACTCACGGTATGCATTTGGTATTGTTCACGACTTTGGGGCTCTATGGGCCAATCGAGGGTTTATTACTACTGCCGGAACCCCAGTGAAAAATGCTGAAGCTGTTGAAACCCTCATGGATTCGATCAAATTACCTACTCAGGTGGCTATTATCAAAATTAAGGCGCACGGTCTTAGGAACAGTCCACAGACTGTTGGCAACACATTTGCGGATATGCAAGCAAAAGCCGCCGCTCTCTTACCCGTTGAACCAACCATACCAACTATGATGACCACACGCTCTCAGCGTAAACAATTACAAGAAGCACTGTCCCTACAAGAACCTGATGATCTACAACAGACTGAAGTTTTCTGGTCTGACCCCGCGAGACCGCTTAATGACGATGCAGAGAATGTCTCCAAAGCAAGAGGTGAAGCAATGGAAGACTGATGGGGCACGTATGGATAATGGTCTCTGGAAAAAGGACCAACTTGTGTGTCTCCCTAAGGGGATGTACCCTGCTATTGCCACATGAGCACATGGACCTACAGTGGGGAAAAAAGTATTTAGTAAGTCAGCAATAGTGCAAGTTCCACCACTTAAAAAGATGAGAGGCGTCTGTAATTTACATCATAGGTAGACCTCAACTATGGGAGACAAACTGAGATAAAAAAATCCAGAAAATCACATTGTTTGTTTTTTTTCATTTTATTTGCATATTATGGTGGAAAATAAGTATTTGGTCAGAAACAAGCAATCAAGATTTCTGGCTCTCACAGACCAGTAACTTCTTCTTTAAGAGTCTCCTCTTTCCTCCACTCATTACCTGTAGTAATGGCACCTGTTTAAACTTGTTATCAGTATAAAAAGACACCTGTGCACACCCTCAAACAGTCTGACTCCAAACTCCACTATGGTGAAGACCAAAGAGCTGTCAAAGGACACCAGAAACAAAATTGTAGCCCTGCACCAGGCTGGGAAGACTGAATCTGCAATAGCCAACCAGCTTGGAGTGAAGAAATCAACTGTGGGAGCAATAATTAGAAAATGGAAGACATACAAGACCACTGATAATCTCCCTCGATCTGGTGCTCCACGCAAAATCCCACCCCGTGGGGTCAGAATGATCACAATAACGGTGAGCAAAAATCCCAGAACCACGCGGGGGGACCTAGTGAATGAACTGCAGAGAGCTGGGACCAATGTAACAAGGCCTGCCATAAGTAACACACTACGCCACCATGGACTCAGATCCTGCAGTGCCAGACGTGTCCCACTGCTTAAGCCTGTACATGTCCGGGCCCGTCTGAAGTTTGCTAGATAGCATTTGGATGATCCAGAGGAGTTTTGGGAGAATATCCTATGGTCTGATGAAACCAAACTGGAACTGTTTGGTAGAAACACAACTTGTCGTGTTTGGAGGAAAAAGAATACTGAGTTGCATCCATCAAACACCATACCTACTGTAAAGCATGGTGGTGGAAACATCATGCTTTGGGGCTGTTTCTCTGCAAAGGGGCCAGGACGACTGATCCGGATACATGAAAGAATGAATGGGGCCATGTATCGTGAGATTTTGAGTGCAAACCTCCTTCCATCAGCAAGGGCATTGAAGATGAAACGTGGCTGGGTCTTTCATCATGACAATGATCCAAAGCACACCGCCAGGGCAACGAAGGAGTGGCTTCGTAAGAAGCATTTCAAGGTCCTGGAGTGGCCTAGCCAGTCTCCAGATCTCAACCCTATAGAAAACCTTTGGAGGGAGTTGAAAGTCCGTGTTGCCAAGCGAAAAGCCAAAAACATCACTGCTCTAGAGGAGATCTGCATGGAGGAATGGGCCAACATACCAACAACAGTGTGTGGCAACCTTGTGAAGACTTACAGAAAACGTTTGACCTCTGTCATTGCCAACAAAGGATATATCACAAAGTATTGAGATGAAATTTTGTTTCTGACCAAATACTTATTTTCCACCATAATATGCAAATAAAATGAAAAAAAACCAGACAATGTGATTTTCTGGATTTTTTTTTCTCAGTTTGTCTCCCATAGTTGAGGTCTACCTATGATGTTAATTACAGACGCCTCTCATCTTTTTAAGGGGTGGAACTTGCACTATTGCTGACTGACTAAATACTTTTTTCCCCACTGTATATATCGAGGAAAAAAATCAGGCCCTCGCACCGGTGCAAAAATTCTACTGGGCCCTGGTTCTCCAGTTGGAAGCAATCCCTGTTACCAACATGACTGCAAAAACTACAGCGAAGAAACTGGTGATGGAAGTTATATGCAGATATGGGGTTTCAAAAGTTGTTGAAAGTGATCAAGGTCCGGCCTTTTCTTCTCATGTGTACCAAGAAGTTCTGACAATGCTCGGATCCACTGTAGCCCTCCATACTCCATACCACTCACAATCCAGTGGGGAAGTTGAGAGGCTGAGTGGCACACTGAAGGGACAATTGACCAAAATGATGCAGGAGACTACGGCTCCATGGCCAGAGCTCCTACCCATTGTACTATACCCTATCCGTACTACCCCTATTGCAAAACATGGCCTGTCCCCATATGAGATATTGTTTGGTGCTAGGCCCCCAGTTGCAAATTTCCAGACTCAGCAGTTATCAGAAGAAACTGACAGTGCTGTTCAATATGTTATTCTGCTTAGTAAAAATATTGCTAACACCTATGTTCTAGTTTTCTTTTCTTTTCCAGATTCAGCAGAAACCGACCCCTTTCATAACCTGAAGCCTGGTGATTTGGTAGTCGTGAAGAGGCATGTCAAGAAGCAAGGACTAGAACCCTTGTATGACGGTCCCGATCAAGTTCTCCCCATCACCCAACAAGTCAATAGCAAATAAAGGGGACATAATGTTTTGGTTTTTCGCATATTCCATATTATTATTGGTAGAAGTTAAAAGTTAAAGTTAGAAGATATTCAAAGACTCAAAGATCAATATGATAAAGACAATGATTGTAATAGGGACAGTTGGTGGCCAGACACTTTCTCCTTTCTCAATCCAGCCAATTGATTTAAGGGAATTGGGGGCTGGATAGCTGGGATCTTACAAAGCTTGTTACACATTGCTGCCTGTATCCTTGTTGTATATGTGATACTAAACCTTGTTCTTTGGTGTATTTCTGTATGTATTAGGAAATTCTGCACTAAGACAGCTAATGATGATACCAAAGGTGTCGTTGCCTCTGCTTTTCTCTACACCGATCTCAAAAGGCTACTTGATGAAGATGTTGAAGCCAAGCACATGGCTACCTACAAAAGATCCCCACCACCATCATCAAAAATTGTTATTCGTGAACTGCAGTATACAGGGGGACGGGTGTGCCGCGACAGCCATGACTGGTAACACGGCATCAGTCATGTGGAGACCAGTACCCCTCAAGCAGTTAGCTTGGGATAGCACCTCTGATGCTGCATATGTGTTAAAAAATTTATCTAGGGGGAATGTGAAGGGTTAATACTAAAATCAGAGCTGAAGTTTCACTTCTCCATTTCTCTGTAAGGTTTCGTTCCTTAATTTTTGTTGTTGTAAGATAAATTTTTGTAATTGGCATGGGCTGTCATGAAACCAGACTGTTCCCATCTGTATAAGATAAGGGAGGCGGGGGTGTAAAACTCTGAAGAATATGCCATTATACTACTTTCTACGCTATCTAGGTACAGACATATATGTAGTTTCCGGTTTTCTTGCAATATTATTGGCTTACAAAGTGAAATGATGCTATTGGTACTTGAGAACATTGCATAATTAAGCAAAAGATTATAAAAGATGTGACTAAAATAAAGGGGCTTAGTGATCTGCCTCGATCATCCCGTACAGAGACCCCAGTCTCCGTATGGTCATTTGAGTTGCTAGCAACACTGGAATAATTTGGAAATCACTGGATCAACCGTGAAGGGTTAATTTAGCCGTCCCAAAATAGCTACCTCGACAGTACTAGAATCTGCGGACTCTCCTCTGGCTGTGTATGCAGGCGAGGCAGACCAGCTAGAGGATGTTTTAGAAATGCCTGATCTTGAGGTGGCCCGTGGTAAGTTCAGGACCGCTCAGCACCAGGATCCTACTCTAGCAAGGGCGTGGGAAAACATAAAGGTCTCCGAGGGAAGACCATTGTGCCCAGGGGCTCAAAACGAGTTCCCACACATGGCGGTGCAGCAGGATATGTTGTATCACATAGACAAGGTGCGAGGGGTGGTGGTAGAACAACTAGTGGTACCTAAGTCCTTTTGCCAGGTAGTTTTCGAGTTGGCACATAAACATCCCTTGGGAGGACACCTGGCGGTAGAAAAGACAAAACGCCGTATTCTGCAACGTTTTTTTTTGCCGGGTCTAGTGGGAGACGTGACCCAGTACTGTCGGTCATGTCCTACGTGTCAATTGACCGCACCTATGTCACATTTTAGAAGCCCCTTAGTGCCCTTACCAATAATAGAGGTGCCCTTCGAGAGGATAGCAATGGATATAGTCGGTCCATTAGTTAAATCTGCTAGGGGTCATCAGCACATTTTGGTAGTATTGGATTACGCCATGCGTTATCCCGAAGCATAACCCTTGCAGAATGCCAATGCAAAATCAATTTCAAAGGAGCTGGTTAATATGTTTTCCCGCACCGGCATTCCGAAAGAGATACTTACGGATCAAGGGACCCCCTTTATGTCTCGTATACTTAAGGATTTATGTAAACTACTAAAAATCTCCCATTTGCGTACCTCAGTATATCACCCTCAGACTGACGGTTTGGTGGAGCACTTTAACAAAACCTTAAAGGGAATGTTGAAAAGGGTGGTGGATAAGGACGGGAGAGATTGGGATGCCCTACTACCATACCTCCTGTTCGCTATACGTGAGGTACCCCAATCCTCCACAGGCTTTTCACCTTTTGAGTTGGTTTATTGGTGGTGTCCTAGAGGCCTGTTAGATATTGCCAAGGAGACTTGGGAACAAGAGGTGACTCCTTATCGCAGTGTAATTGAACACATAACACTTATGCAGGACCGAATTGCAGCAGTTATGCCAATAGTTAAAGAGTGTTTAGAGCGCGCACAACATGCCCAAAACACGGTATACAACCGAGCGGCAAAAACACGAGTCTTTCAACCCGGAGACAGGGTGTTGGTATTGGTGCCTACCATAGAGAATAAATTTCTTGCGAAATGGCAGGGACCATACGAAGTGCTGGAACGAATAGGTGAAGTAATTATGAGATACACCAACCAGACAAGAGAAAGCCCGAACAAATATACCACATAAACTTGCTTAAGGCCTGGCGGGACAGGGAGAGTCTGGTGGCAGGAGCTGCCCTTGAGGATGGGCCTCGAGGGGCACCACCTTCTAAGGTAAAGGACCCCCAGGTAGCTCCACCAGAAGTGGGTATTGCAGACACGCTATCCGAAAACCAAAAACGAGAGACTAGGGAGTTCATACAGAGGAACGCAGATATTTTCTCGGAACTTCCTGGCCGGACTCACCTAATTAAACATGACATTGTTACTGATCCACAGGCGCGGGTACGGCTAAAACCATATCGAATTCCGGAGGCTCGGAGACAAGCCATTGCCCAGGAAGTGAAGAAGATGTTAGAGCTCGGGGTCATTGAGGAGTCCCGGAGTGATTGGGCTAGCCCTATCGTACTGGTGCCCAAACCCCATGGGACTATCCGATTTTGTAACGATTTTCGGAAAGTAAATGAAGTATCGAAATTCGATGCCTACCCGATGCCAAGAGTTGATGAACTGATAGAGAGACTGGGTTCGGCCAGGTACATATCCACTATTGACTTAACAAAAGGTTATAGGCAGATTCCCCTCACGGAATCAGCCAAAGACAAAACTGCCTTCGTTATGCCCCAGGGATTATTCCAGTACCGAGATATGCCATTTGGGTTGCCTGGTGCCGCAGCCACCTTCCAACGTCTAATGGATATTGTCCTAAAACCCCATGGCCAGTATGCATCCGCGTACTTGGACGACATCATTATCTTTAGCGATGACTGGGACACGCATTTGTCAAAAGTACAAGCCGTCTTAGACTCCCTAAAAACAGCTGGGTTGACTGCCAATCCCAAGAAATGTACGTTGGGATTGGAAGAGGCTCGCTATCTGGGATATAGCATAGGGAGAGGCATCGTGAAGCCTCAAGCCAATAAAGTGGACGCTATTCAAAATTGGCCACGACCGGTAACCAAAAAACAGGTTGGAGCTTTTTTAGGGATCGTTGGTTATTATAGGCAGTTCATCAAACATTTTGCGACCATCGCAGCTCCTCTCACAGATCTTACTAAGGGGTCAAAATCTGTCACAATAAAGTGGAATGCAGAAGCAGAGGAGGCCTTTCAGCGATTGAAAACAGTCCTCTGTGACCAACCAGTGTTGGTTGCACCAGACTTTAAACGGGAGTTTATTGTCCAAATGGACGCCTCTGGGGTGGGCCTCGGCGCGGTTTTGTCTCAAGAAGCAAATGGCGAGGAACACCCAGTGGCCAATCTAAGCAGAAAGCTTACGAGAGCAGAAAAGAACTACAGTGTAGTTGAGCGGGAAGCCCTGGCTGTGAAATGGGCCCTGTGCACCTTGCGCTATTATTTACTAGGTCGCCAGTTTAGACTAGTGACGGACCATTCGCCCCTAACGTGGATGTCCTGGGCAAAAGAAGGCAATGCGCGGGTGACATGCTGGTTCTTAGCATTACAAGGGTTTAAATTTTCCGTTGAGCACAGGGCGGGCACAGCGCAGAGAAATGCAGATGCGTTGTCTAGAATGCACTGCTTGGTGACTCGTCGTGTCCGACCCCAAGGGCTCGAACAGAGGAGGGGGGTGTGTGAGGTGCCAAGGGGAGAGGTACTAGAAAACAGGTATATTTCTCCCCGTTTCATTTCATATGTCTCCCTGTACTGATGATGAAGCCAGTTTATTTCACTGTAATCCAGTCCTGGTTTCCTTAGTGATCAGCATGGAAAGAACTGGTAGTTCCCCCTCCACTTATTCAATCCAGGTTTTGGTTTCCTGACTGGTCCAGCTGATATAATCAGGAGGAGCTGGGATCTCTCAGTCTATCTCGTCTGCTGAGCTGGGAGCTGACACAGTAAGATTACATGGACTTGTTTGCTGTTATATAGGTTTATTTTGTAGTTAGCCTGCTATTGTTAGTTAGTGGCCAGACGGCCTTAGATGTTTTATTTCATGTTTGGCATGTGTAACATTGAATAACAAGTGTGCACAATAAATATGCCGTGTCCATATTCATGTGGAACTTGCTAGTCTGCTGAAGTGACTTCATAGCCACACGCTTGTGCCAAAGCAAAGATCCCAGCTGAGCTATCTATTCCCCACAGTATGTTGTATGAATGTAGTATATATGTAGTATGTATGTATGTTGTATGAATGTAGTATATATGTAGTATGTATGTAGTATGTATGTTGTATGAATGTAGTATATATGTAGTATGTATGCAGTATGCATGTATGTTGTATGAATGTAGTATATATGTAGTATGTATGTAGTATGTATGTATGTTGTATGAATGTAGTATATATATGTAGTACGTATGTATGTATGTTGTATGAATGTAGTATATATGAAGTACGTATGTATGTATATTGTATGAATGTAGTATATATGAAGTATGTATGTAGTATGTATGTATGTTGTATAAAAGTAGTATATATGTAGTATATATTTAGTATGTATGTATGTATGTTGTATGAATGTAGTATATATGTAGTATGTATGTATGTAGTATGTATGTTGTATGAATGTAGTATGTATGTAGTATGTAGTATGTATGTATGTTGTATGAATGTAGTATGTATGTAGTATGGAGTATGTATGTAGTATGTATGTATGTTGTATGAATGTAGCATATATGTAGTATGTATATAGTATGTAGTATGTATGTTGTATGAATGTAGTATGTAGTATGTATGTATGTATGTTGTATGAATGTAGTATATATGTATGTTGTATGAATGTAGTATATATGTAGTATGTATGTAGTATGTATGTAGTATGTATGTTTTTGTTTTGTTTTGTTCTTTACATTCAACACATTAGCCGGATGATGTCCCATCATTGGCTAATGTGTCAATCACTGTCATTGTAGCAGGCATCGCCCGATGGCAGGCCCGCACACACCCCCGGCAGGCCCGCATAGACCCCCAAGAGGCCCGTACAGGCCCCGGCGGGTCCGTACAGACCACCGGCAGGCCCGCATAGACCCCCGAGAGGCCCGTACAGGCCCCCAAGAGGCACGTACAGGCCCCGGCAGACCCGCACAGTCCCACAAGAGGTCCGCATAGACCCCCGAGAGGCCCGTACAGACCCCGCCCGCACACACAGACACGCACAGTGTCCACCCACGCACCGCCCACACTCTTCCCCCCTCCCGAACTGGATGTGCAAGGAAAGAAAGGGGTTTTTTACTTCCGATATTTCTGTCCCACAGACTTGCATGGGACTTCCGGTATCGCAATCGGCGATACCTGATACTTTTTGGGTATCTGTCTGATCCAATCCGATCTGATATTTCTCAGTATCGGATGGTATCGCTCAACACTACTTGCGGATCTTCTTGTTATATTGTGGTGTGATCATCCTGAGCGTGTGACAGTCTGTGGGTTACTCCTGCAATTTAGATGTACATTTAAAAATTACCCCAACACTAGTGTATACAGCTCTACGCTTGTTATACTTTACCCATTTCCTGCTTTTTTTTATTCTGGTCTAATCCAAACTGATCAAGTGAGAGTTATTTTCTGACTGTGGAAATAAATACTGAGATTGACAACAATGACCCCTACATTGTGTACAGCTGTACTCATCAGATCCATTACCGTTTTACAGCTTTTTATATTGTGTTGTAATCCATACTGAGTCTGAGAGCGTCTGTGTCTGCCTCCTGAAATATCTACAGAGATTTAGAATGTTTAAACTATACTATATATATACCTGCTATCTGATGATACTGTACATTTTTTCTACTTTTTATATTCTTGTCTAACCCATACTGAGCCTGTGAGCGTCTCTGTGTGACTGATGGTATATATAGGGAGATTGACAATCATCCTTTGACTGTATAGAACTGTACGCATCGGATAAAGTACCATATATCTGATGTTATTTTGGGTTCATGTTCTGCAACATTTTGAAGTTTGGTGGAAGAGGCCACGGACATGGGCGTGGGGAGGCCAGCTGGTGCTGATGGTGGTGGTGCATCTGCTGGTAGTGGCAAAAGCACAGTAGCAACTAAGGCAGGAGGTGTTGAGCCTGCATCATGGTCTGGCTCCGGAAGGCCTGGAAGGCTACCTTTTCTGAGAGTAGGTTAACCGCTTTTAAAGCCGGAGCATCAGGAACTGGTTTTGGCTTACATTGCCAAAACAGACTCCAGCAAATATGCCCTCCTCTCCTGAAGTTTCAAAAAATGCAAGCACTGAGTCGTCAAGTGCTGGGTCCTGGTCAGGAAGAACCCCTTTCCTTTTGTCATTCACCCCCACCAAAAGTGAATGATGTAGCAGGCCACACTTCACATTAGTCCATGTAGCTCTTTCTATCATACCATGCCTGGGTTATCAAGTCAAATCGTGAATTCCCCAGTCCAAGATGAATCTGACATGGAGTGTGGGTGGCCAGCCAGGGCAGTGGGGTTAATCGGTACCGGGCCGGTGTCTCAGAGAGACGTGTCACGTTGGTGGTGATGACCTGATCCATGGCCCTGGGCATCCATGCAATGGGGTGAATAATGTTTATAGGTGAATGATACGTAACGCCACCTGTGGTTTCTGATCAGATTGACCCGCGCTGCAGTGTCGCTTCTCTGGGACAGATGTTGTGGTGCAGCTAAGATGTAGAAGCTCTGCATAGGTAGGGCCGTAATCGCAGGGCAGATGAAAGAGTTGGTGGATGGTGTGCAGTGCAGGATGTAGCAGAGCCGTGCCCCAGGCACAGGAGAAAGATGACAGACACAGTCGTGCAGTTTCTTTACCTGTACTTGGTAAGTGCTGTCCAGGACCCAGAGTACAGATGGAGAAGGAGTTGGTCAGCCTGGAAGCAAATTTGGAATTCTCTCTCTGCAGATAGGTAGTGTGGCCTCCGTTCTAGCGCTTATCTGAGGTACTCGCAGTACTGAGTTCACTCAAGTTCCCCCTGTTGACTCTCTTTTGGAACTTTCTCGTATGGCAGGCAGCCATAGCCTTTTCCTTCTGGCTCACACACGTCGCTGCTGTGGCCTCCGAGCCTTAGTTGGGAACAGATGATTTACAGCTGCTACTTCCTCCGGTTTCTGCTGCAGGATCCTCAGTGTCCCTACAAACTCGGAGACAGGAATCCCGACCATACGCTCCAGCTAGGAGTGAGCCTTAACTCTGCTCATCCTCCAGCTCCCCTTCTCACGTCCACACACTTCCCCTTCCCTTCATACTGCCCTAACTTTCCTCCAACCGACCACAGAGAGCAGCTCCTCAGCAGTCAGGTTCAGGTTCTCCCTGCTGGCCTGGAGTGGGAACTGTGCTGTGTTTGGTTTAACTGCTAGAGAGATACTTCGTTGCTCCCAACCATGACATCACACTCCCTAGGAGGAAGGTAATGCCACTGTGGCGACCGTACTCCTGGGGGCGCCACAAGTGCACTGATGCCCAGCCACTTCTAGATGATTCTGCTGGTACATTGACCCAGTCCCAGACCACTACATTCCCCTCGCACTCTACGCAGCCAGAATCTGACCCTGATGAAACTCAGGTTCCCCTTCCCGCACACTATACCACCTTACACGGTGACAAAGAGGAAGGTGCAGATGAAAGTGCAGGTTCCTTGAGCAGGTGGTGGGGCATACTCACGGGCGACGGCACTGGCACAGGGCCCCTCGTAGTATGCAAAAGTGTCTCTGCCGGTGGCAAAAGTGTCTCTGCCGGTGGGAGGGCCCACCCCGGAGGGCCCACCCCACCCACCCCACCCGCCGTCAGACACCACCCGCCATCAGACACACCGCCGTACTATGAGGGGCCCTGTGCCAGTACCGCCGGCCACGAGTGGGCCCCCCCTGCTTGCTCAGGATCACAGCACTTGCAAAGTTGAAATACTTACCTCTCCCTGCTCCACCGCTGTGACGTCTTCCGTGTTTCCTGACAGTGACATTCTGGTCAGAGAGCGCGATGACATCACGTCTGTCCGCCCTCTGCCTAAACAGTCCAAGTGCAGTGAGATGGAAGATGGGGACGACAAGGAGTCCAGACTAGTACAGGGATTCCCTAGCGAGGAGACTTATTTCATTGTTTTCAATGTTGGGACAGCTATTTTTGGGGAGCACTATACTCTGGAGAATGATATATGAAGCCCACCATACACTGGAGCATTCCAAAGGTGGACATCAGACACTGGAGCAGCATTTACAGGGCCCATTATGCACTGGAGCATTAGAAATGGGGACCATTATATATGGAGCATTATTTGGGCCCATAACACAGTGGAGCTTCATCCATGGGGACCAACATATACTGTAGCATTATGTGGAGCTCATCATATACTGTATGGAACATTATATGGGACCAATGATTCTGTATGGAGAAATCTATGGGCCTCATTACTCTGTATAGTGTACTATGCGGTGGCCATAATACTGTATGGAGTAATATACTGTCCGTTTTTGGAGATATTGGAGAATTTAAAATGGATATCAGTCATGAGATGTAAGAAGTGAAGTATTTTTCATTGTACTATACCGCTATTTCTCTGCCGTATCAGAGGATCATGAATTGTGGCATGTGTTAAAGGAGCCCATTGACACTCTTTGGCCCAGGGCCCACGAAAATCTGGAGCCAGCCCTACCCCCCACTACTTTAGCCAAATAACCCCCAGTTTTCTATGCCTAACTATTATTATAAAGTAAATTAAGGTTGACAAGCTTTAGTAATAAGAATTGATGTTTTTTGCATTAAAATGGGCACTGTTGGTGTGTTTCCTGCCCTCCACTCACTGCCGACCTTGGTTCCCCATTGACTTGCATTGGGTTTCGTGTTTCAGTCGGCCTTTGACTTCTCACGATAATCGGCCGATTGCGTTCGACCCTACTTTTGAGAAAGTCGGGTTTCATGAAACCCGACTCGACCCGAAAAAAGGCAAAGTCGCTCATCCCTAGCTGTGAACCAGACACTGTGCGGTACCTTTGTGTGAACAACGCCCTATGCGAGCCTTTATTATGCAATTGTATACAGGGCAGTCACCTCCTCCAGGTATGGGTAGGTGGGAGTGGCTGTTGATCTGGTATTTTGCACCTGTGTTGCTGACATCTTGCTTTATGGGCTGGCTGCACCCTGTAGTGCATTTGTTTTAAGATCTGGGCAGGTAAGTGTTGCTGCCTTTTTGTCTACTGCAGCCTGGTCTCTTGCAAAAGGAAAATGTCAGCTTCAACACAGCTGAGAAATTCAAAGGCCGAAAATCTGGCTGTATTTGACTTTATGCTGGTGACATTGATGGACGCCAATGTCAACTGAGTGGGTACCGCCATCATTGGTGATTGAGTTAGATGGCTTTCTTCTTCCCACTCCCCTTATCCTCTGCCTCAGAGGAGGAATCCTTCCCCCTCTTTAACGACACAGAGATGTCCATTCCCACGTGTTTTTTCTTTTTGTCATCCTCGTCTCCGGACTCTGGGCCAGTCCCTCCCTCCAAGGACCTTACATTCCCTGAAGAAGGAGACTCAGCACCCCCTGCAAGCTCCGCCGAAGCCGGAACTTCACCCTCAGCTTCCTCCTCAGAGGATGAGATATTCTCAAGAACTTGGAACCGGTTAGAAAGACCAACCAGAGGGGAGTCAGTTTTTCCTTCCTTAGGTACCTTGGTCAGAGTGGGAGAAGATGTTTTATCTCTCTTCTTTCTCTTCTTTTTGGTGCCGAGCTTACGCTTGTCCTCTAGCCACTGCCTATTATCCTCATCCATACTTTCATAATGGGAGGATTCGGAAGCAGTTGCAGCTTCCTCCCTGTGGATCCTCCTGACCTCCTCATCCAACTCATCATCCCTCGGGGCCTCAGCAGCAAGACTGGCATCCACGACAGGGGTCATCTCAGTAGCCTGGGGTCCGCCCAACTCCCTCTCCTGTCTGCGCTTGTCTAGACACCTCAGCTGGGCAGGCGTCTTTTTATTGCTTTTCCTCCTTGGCCCCTCAGCTCTCTCACCCCTGCTAGTTCTTTCCCCAGCAGAATCAGCCTCATGGCTTTCTCCCACCGGGGTCACGACTGCATTAGTGGAGGAGCGAGGAAAACGGCTGAATAGGTGACCGAACTCACCACACAGGTGGCACCTAATCGCCACACAAGATGCAGCAAGATGGCCGATATCCACAAACAATGCACATTTCTGTACTGTGCAGTTTGCACTGAAGTGTGTGGGGTCACTGCATCGGTGACAGAGCTTTGGTTGCCCCTGGTAGAAGACCAGGATAGGATCCCTGCCCAGGAGGGCAGATGATTTAATGTGGGCAACCGTACCACCTGAGTGCTTATGTTTAACCATAAATGTCTAGGCCCGAGACCAGATACCAAACTTGTCACGGTTTTTCTTTGGCATCTCCGCCACCTCTCCATACCGGCCAAGCCACGTCATGATGTCATAACAAGAAAGCGACTCATTACAATTCATCATAGTCACTTTCTTGATTTGATTTTGGCGAGTCACCACCTGAATGGCAAAGTCTCACCAACCAGGCTCATTTTTTGCCAACTCATAATTTGACCAGAAGAGCTCAAGCTCCTATGGCTGAACAAATTTGACATCAACCTGAGGTGTGGAATAGGGATGTATCCAGGAATAGATGTAAATTGCATTTTAGTCCATCTTCAGCAGGAGCTCCACGACCTTAGACCTTGGAGGACATGCATCACTGCCTCTCCATCTAAGACAGACCATATTCCTACGCACACTACCCAGCCCAGCTGTTGGGAGGGACCACACTGCAACCCCCAATTTTGCTCTCGGAAGGCCCCGCGGCCATGCCTCTCTATCCAGAAAGATAGTTTAACCTCTCGACCCTCTACTATTAGTGATCTCTCCCCCTTCTTTAGAGCCTCCTTGAGACACCGCTGCAACATGCTGTCTCCAGAGTCCAGAGATGAGGAGGATGCCCTATTTCCCCAGGAGGTGATAGTGGCATAACTACTGATGGGTTCCAGACCAGTGGCCACATCAACACCAACAGTATTACTATTACCCACTTCCATAACCCCCTTACCATCTACCAAACCAGCAAACACACTACTAGAGAAAGAATTTTCCTCATTCTTAGCCAGCACATTTACTCCTACTGGATCAGTGACAACAGGGGATGACAGTTTGACCTCCAAATCATCAGGCACAAGGAGCTCAATCTCCGCCACAGAACTGGAGGCAAGCTCACCCCTGGTCTTACATATGCTCTCCCCATCATCTGTTAGTAATTTCCGCTGTTTCACTCTTGATATCAGACGCTGCTGATCTTTTGCTGCTGTGAAGCGCTGTTGATCCTTTATATCAGTATCTTTCTGACCAGCATCAACAACACCGAATAGGACTTTGGGAGGACTGGAAATACCAGCCCCGACAGCCCCCTCACACTGCCGCTGCTTCTCAACTAAGTGATCAGCGGCAACAGCATTCAGGGGCGCGAGGGCTTCTGGAGCTGCCCCGACACTGTGCCTCTTCTCCCTCCTACTGAGGAGCGCAGCACAGTATTGCAGAATGACCTTTCACCCACTGCTGGGCCACTCTCACTGTCCAGCCTCTCGGCTGATGCACTTCCTGCTATGACCCCGCTACTACAATCAGAGACGGAGCTCTGCACCTCACTGCCATGCTCTGTACTCTCCCCATGCCTTTGCACCGGATCCACAGAAGAACCCGGGCTGGGCTGGGCAATGGGGCTTATACAGTGAGCTGACCCTGCAGCCGACTTAGGGGGTACAGGGAGGGGGCATACACATAGCTTACTGCTTCCTGCAGCATTGGCTTGGTGGTCTTCTTTGCTTTTTTCTTCTGGCCCCCAGGTGCCTTCTCCGGTAAATCATCACCAAGATGGAAGTTCTGAAGACACACAGGGGACTCCAGAAGCTTGATCACTGCAATTAGCACTGCTCCCTGGCCACTGTTGTCACTGTCCTCCACAGAGCCAGCAGAACTGCACCCAGATGTCAATGTCGCCTGTCCTGCAGGGAGCTCGCTGCACGTTGCCTGCGGGTGACTTTGCAGGCTGACAGGTTTGGCTTTCTGCTGGTCATCTGTGGTGCCCCTTAGGCTCAGTCGCCACAGAGGTACTGCACCTTCTCCTAAGGTGTAGTGCCCCACCATCCTGGTAAGTTGGGAACTCCTTTCCACGCTCCAACACCCGCACCCCACACACACTCAGGGTAGTTATGCACAACCACAGTGCGCTTCCTCCTATATATTAGGAGCACCTTTGGTGGTTCCCTGCATGGAACACTGGATGTGCTGGGAGGTTGGTGGAGTTTAGATCCATATTAAAGATTGGGAAGGTTTAGAATTACAGGGGAGTTCAGTTCAGTCCCTGAGAGGGTGCAGTCCCTTAGGGGTCAGTCTGGGGTGAGTCCCAGAGGAGGAGAAGGACAGTCAGTCAGGAGAGTCTGAGGACGAGTCCGAGGAGAAGGAGAGACGTAGAACTGTAACCTAAGCATCCATACGAAGGAGAGACCAGTACGGAACGAAGGAGTAGAGAACAGAGGAGGAGTGGGTTGGATAGGAACCTGTTATGATTGAGTCACCGTAGGAGGCAAAAACAGAAATGCTAGCTAAGTCCAGAAAACCAGAGAAGTTGGCAACTATCAGATGGCAGACCCCTGAACCTATAAACACAACTAGCAGTAGCCGTGGGGGGTTCCTACGATGACCTAGACCCCTCGATAACAGCCGGAGAGATACATAGGCCTAAAGAAGGAAAGGGGAAATCTAACTGCCCCAGAGCAGACCCCAAAGCAATAGGCAGCCCCCCACATATAATGACGGTGAAGCAAGATGAAAACACTTACACAGACAGAAAGACAGGCTGAGCAAAGACGGGGCCCAAAAACTACCTAGATAGGAACAGATAGGAAGGCTGCTGTCTGCAATCTGCCAAAACCCTATCAGAGACAAAAGCCAACAAGCTGATATAAAAATGGCCCTGAAGCAACTAAGCTTCAAAAACTAAATCCGCACTCAGGTACTTTCAGAAGACAGAGCTAACGGAACACTGCACACTCCAGCAGGGAGTGGCAGAATCCAAAAAGCAAGAAAAACAAAAGCAAATCTTAAATGCAAAAAGGCAAAACAGAAAACTTAGCTTTAGGAGAGCAGGAATCAGACTGGTGTCCAAGAGTCCACAGAGAAATCACCCGCAGGGCAGAAAGGGCGTAGGCTGCCTTAAATCCAGTCAGTGACTCCACTCAGCCAATCGTCTTCATTAGTCCCAGGTGCCTGATAATCAGGCTCACTACCTTCCTTCACTAGAACAGGGAGTTCACCAGGCCTCAGTGACGGAGGGGAAAATGAACTCACAACAGGAACCCTGCCTATAGGTTCTCAGCGTGAGGCCGGGGCCCGGTCCCCGAGGTTGTATGGACATTTATGGTTCTGTAGCAGACACCGGTGGAGTAGTTGGCTGTAAATGCACTACTCCCATCCAAGACTTGGGACACAACAGCAACACGGATAGAGAGCCGGGATCCAGGAGAATCCCCGAGCAGGCTACAGCTGTCTGTCATACAAGTAGAGTTCTAGGAATATCTAGAAAGGAGGTATTCCAGGTTAACTAAGTACTGGAGTGCTTCACACCACAAGGCGAATTGGAGGAGTCGTTCAGGAAAGGTACATGTTGGCGGAGTGTTGGAGAGGAGAGCCCTGACTTGCCCGGGAGGTTGATTGAGTCTCTACCCCGGAGGACACGGCACGGAGGTGGGCACCAGTGTGTACCATGAACTGTGAGTAAAGCTTTGAAACTGCAAGCTCTGGTGTCCTCCATTCATCCGTCGCTAACACCTTCAGTACCACTACATCTGGGTACCAGCATCCACACCATCCTGCACCTATCCTCATCCATAGCGCCTAAACTGCCCTGGGACTACAGCTCCACCTGTGAGGAGCTACACCATCTTTGCTGCATCATACCATCAGTCCCAGTGGATCTGCAAGCAGCATTGGCTTAACATCTTACTTGCCAAACACCACGGGTGGCGTCACAAACTATTCCATTAACCACCAAAACCACCACCATTGATATTGGGCGCCCAGGGTCACGGACCGGGTCACCGCCACCGCTGTGACACATTCTCCCCCTGACACCGGCCCGGTACCGAGTACCCCACAGCCCTGGGAGGGCGACCCACATCCACCTCCTCATCATCATCATTATCCACCTGGCTCTCAAGCTGCAGCCCCATTTGCATTTGCTTTCTGGAGTCAGCCATTTCTCTGAATCTGTTTTTATTCAGCAGTTTTTCTTTAAATGGTCCACTTTTTTCTCTGATAAATGCTTTTCTCACGTCCAGCTCATTAATTTCAAGCTTATGTCTCTTTACCTCCTCCTGGAGTTGCATCGTCCTTGGTGTTAGGGTTGCGGAACGCACTAAATATAAAATATAAAAAGTGCGATCAGAACCCGGGGTCCACCGTGCAGAGATGGTAAACTGCTGCTCGGTAATGGTGGAGTACTAACTGCACTGTTAACCACTGACCTGATGTGCACAGGGGCGAACTCTGTTACCTCACAGAGCAGCTGGAACAAATGCCGGAGCCTGTTAACTTCACAGGACCGCTATAACGTAGGAAAAAGCACAAGTGAAGTGGTCACAGGACTCAGCCCCAATGACACAGGGATGGAGTCCCTCTAGACCCACAGGCGCACGGAACCGCTACTGCAGTGCCAGGGGTAGACACTTAAGGAATATTGTGCCCTGTTAACAATCACAGGGTGCAGCAAACAGTTGCTTACCGTACTGAATGAGAACAGCGCCGCACGGGCATACGTCTCTAACCAGCCTAAGCTTAGAGCTGGAAAGCGCACTATCTGCGCACGGTGCTGCTCTGACGGATGCTGCGGTACATGCGATACAGTGATGCTCTGTGTTGAATGGTGCCCTCAGGCGCTAACATGTGAGAGGAGCTGGGAGCACTACGGCGCTAGGCAGTGCCACTACTCGGCTCTGACTCTAACTCTATAAACCCTAACTCATACACAACCAAGGGAGGGAGTCATAATGAGTCAGTCACCTGTACACATGCATCTATCATCACACACATAGCTAATAACATGAGTGCATACTAGAAAATGGCCGAGCGACCATGCAAATCTTTTATAGCAGCGTCCTTCCAGGACCTTCCTGATGGTCCAATCCGAGCTACTTGAGAACCTGAGCATGTGACCTCCGACCTCCAATGAGAGGTCGTCCCACGGGCATGCTCAGTAGGCTGCAAAAAGGACTTAACCTCTGGAGCTGCTCGCTGCTGGCTAGTGCGGATTGCCAAAGCTGAACCAGAGGTGGCAGCAGCAACTAACCTGACAGCACTAGCTTGAGCAAGATGCTGGGACTGACACCTTTGCTGAGCAGCCTCCTCTACGGTTGGCTCTGAATGGGAGACCACTGAAGGCAAGGCTCAGGATTACTCCTGTGCAGAGGCAGGAACCCAATGCCTAACACTTGGTTTGGAGGAACTTGCAGCTTTGGCGCTTGTGCAGTGCAGCCCCTCCCGGAGCCTCCTAAGGGTCTTGCTTGCATCTTCACAGAGGTAGCGCATGACTCGGGAGCCATACAGGTGTAGTAATTGCAAGTACGTGGGATGCAGAGATGGGTTGAACTCAAGATGTAACTTTTATATATATATTTTTTTTATTATTTTTTTTCAAATACACTATTTTTTCATGTCTGTCATCCCCTGAGGAAGAAGTTATTATTACTTCGAAATGCATTGGGAGTAAAACGATAATCTTTTATTTCAAACTGGAATTGTGTCCATTGTTTGGCAGCGCACGAAGTCCATAGAAAAAGTTCCATAAGGTTTTTCTCCTCAGTGCAAGACATATGAAAGCCTGCATAGAGTTTGCTTAAAAACACATGAAGGACTCCCAGAGAATGAGAAATAAGATTCTCTGGTCTGATGTGATGAAGATAGACCTTTTTGGTGATAATTCTAAGTGGTATATGTGGAGAATGCCAGGCACTGCTCATCACCTGCCCAATACAATCCCAACAGTGAAACATGGTGGTGGCAGCATCATGCTATGGGAGTGTTTTTCAGATGCAGGGACAGGACGACTGTTTGCCATTGAAGGAAACATGAATGCAGCCAAGCACAGAGATATCCTAGATGAAAACCTCTTCAAGAGAGCTCTGGACATCAGACTTGGCCGAAGGTTCACCTTCCAACAAGACAATGACCCTATGCACACAGCTAAAATAACAAAGGAGTGGCTTTGGAACAACTCTGTGACAATTTTTGACTGGCTCAGAAAGAGCCCTGAGTTAAACCGAATTGAGCATCTCTGGAGAGACCTGAACATGGCTGTCAACCAACATTCACCATTTAACCTGACGGACCTGGAGAGAATCTGCAAGGAAGAATGGCAGAGGTTACCCAAATCCAGGTGTGAAAAACTTGTTGTATCATTCCCAAGAAGATTCCTGGCTGTACTAGCTAAGGGTGCTTCTACTCAATACTGAACAAAGAGTCTGAATACTTATGACCATGTGATATGGGAGGCAAAAACAAACGCATAAACAACACTTTCAGATGGGCCCAAAAGCTGCCAAAACTCATCAAATTAAGGGCAGACACTAGGAAAGTGGCCTCAATTGACACATAGTACGCATTTTAGAATTCCACGGCAGCAATCAGCCATGCATGAAGCATCAGGGTCTGGGCCAGCATTAACTTCCACAAAAACCAACCCAGGAGATGGAGACACTCAGTCAGAAGTCTCTACATTTCCTTTACCCCAATTTCTCTGCCACCCTCCGCTACTCTTCCTTCGTTCGAGGTGCACTCCGTCTGCATCTATTCCCCCTCCAACCTCCAACTGTCTGTCATCTACCGCCCCCCAGAACTAGCCATCTCCACCTTTCTCGACCACTTCACCACCTGGCTACTCCATTTCCTTTCAGCTGACATCCCCACCATCATCATGGGCGACTTCAACATCCCTATTGACACTTCCACCCCAGCTGCCTCTAAACTTCTATCGCTCACAGCTTCCTTTGGCCTCACTCAATGGTCCTCTGCGGCCACTCACAAAGATGGTCACACGCTGGACCTTATCTTCACCTGTCTCTGTTCCCTCACTAATCTCAATAACTCACCCCTCCCCCTGCCTGACCACAACCTACTGACATTCTCTTCCCTCTCCTCTTCTATTGCGCAACCCCCACTCCATAAACTCGCTCACCCTCGCAGGGATCTCAAACACATCAATTTACAATCACTCTCTGAGTCCCATAGCTTCCCTTCATGACACAGATGCTGCTGCCACTTTTTATAACACCACAATAACAGCAACACTTGATTCGGCTGCTCCCCTCACGCAGAGCAAAACTCGCACAATCAACATGCAGCCCTGGCTGACCAGCCTGACCAAAGAACTGAGACAAGTTTCCAGGGCCGCTGAGTGGAGATGGAAGAGAACCCATTCTACTGAGCACTTCAGCGCATATAAGCAGTCCCTTGCCAGCTTTAAGTCCACGCTCTCTGCCGCTAAACAAACTTGCTTCGCATCTCTCATATCCTGCCTTTCTCACAACCCTAAACAACTCTTCAACACTTTCAATTCTCTACTCCGTCCCACTGCACCTCCTCCCCCTCCTCTCATTTCTGCTGAAGACTTTGCCTCCTTCTTTAAGCAGAAGATCGACACGATCAGACAAAACTTTGGCCCGCAGCCCCCAATGCCCCTCTTAGCCACTCAGCCCTGTTCTGCAAAAGCCAGCTTCTCCACCATGACAGAAGATCAGCTCTCCACCCTTCTGTCAAGATCACACCTCACCACTTGTGCCCTCGACCCACTCCCGTCTCACCTCATCCCTAACTAGGCCACAGTCTTTATCCAATCTCTAACACACCTCTTCAACCTTTCACTTACAAATGGTGTCTTTTCCTCATCCTTCAAACATGCCTCAATCACACCCATCCTCAAAAAGCCCTCCCTTGATCCATCCTCTGTGTCTAACTATCGCCCGATATCTCTTCTCCCTTACGCCTCAAAACTACTGGAACAGCATGTATATCTTGAACTGTCCTCCCACCTCTCCTCCTGTTCCCTATTTGACCAGTTACAATCTGGCTTCGACCTCATCACTCAACTGAAACTGCCCTAACTAAAGTCACTAACGACCTACTAACCACCAAGAGCAAGCGACACTACTCTGTCCTCCTTCTCCTGGACCTGTCCTCTGCCTTCGACACCGTAGACCTTTCCCTCCTGCTACAGACTCTCTCATCTCTTGGTATCACAGACTTGGCCCTATCCTGGATCTCATCATACCTAACAGACCAAACATTTAGTGTCTCCCTCTCACACACCACCTCCTCACCTTGCCCCCTGTCTGTTGGTGTTCCTCAAGGCTCTGTCCTAGGACCCCTACTATTCTCCATCTACACCTTTGGCTTGGGACAGCTCATAGAATCCTACGGTTTGTAGTGTCACCTCTATGCCGATGACACGCAGATCTACCTATCTGGACCCAACCTCGCCTCCTTACTGACTGAAATCCCACAATCTCTGTCTGCTATCTCAGCCTTCTCTGCTCGCTTTCTCAAACTGAACATGGACAAAACAGAATTCATTCATCTTTCCCCCATTTCACTCTACCCCTCCACCAGACCTATCCATCAATGTCAATGGCTGCTTTCTTTCCCCAGTCCCGCACGCTCGGTGCCTTGGGGTGATCCTCGACTCTGTGCTCTCTTTCAAACCATATATCCAAGCCCTAGCCTCCTCCTACCGCCTCAAACTCAAAAATATTTCCCGAATCCGCTCATTCCTCAACCACGAAACCACAAAAACACTAGTGCGCGCTCTTATCATCTCCTGCCTCGACTACTGCAACCTCCTACTCTCTGGCCTCCCCTCTAGCACTCTGGCTCCGCTCCAGTCCATCCTACACTCTGCTGCCTGACTAATCCACCTGTCTCCCCGCTATTCCCCAGCCTCCCCCCTATGCCAGGCCCTTCACTCGCTTCCTATTGCCCAGAGGCTCCAATTCAAAGCCCTAACCATGACATACAAAGCCATCCACAACCTGTCTCCTCCATACATCTATGACATGGTCTCTAGGTACCTACCCGCACGCAACCTTCGATTATCTCAAGATCTCCTTCTCTACTCCCCCCTTATCTCATCTTCTCACAACCGCATACAAGACTTCTCCTGTGCTTCCCCCATACTCTGGAACTCTCTGCCGCAACACATCAGACTCTCATCATCAACGGAAACCTTCAAGAAGAACCTGAAGACCCACCTGTTCCGAGAAGCCTACAGCCTGCAATGATCCCCGGTCTACTGAACCACCGCACGACCTGCTCTACCCTCTCCTATTGTATCCTCACCCATCCCTGTAGACTGTGAGCCCTTGAGGGCAGGGTCCCCTCTCCTTATGTACTTGTGTGTCCCTTGTCTTACACATGTTTATTATACTTGTCTACATTTCCCCTTTTCACATGTAAAGCACCATGGAATAAATGGCGCTATATAAATGCATAATAATAATAATAAATTAGTGTCAGACACCACCAAAGTGGCAGGAATTTCACTTGAGTAGAAAAAGTATAATACAGACTGACACCTCTTCCACCACAGCAAATTCAGCAGATCGAGACCCAATCAGGAGTGTTTAAAATTCCAAAAATTAGTGGCAGACACCAACAAAGTGGAATCAATTTTACCAGAGTAGAAATAGTATAATAGAGACCAACACCTCTTTCACTGCAGCCAAACCAACAGATGGAGATCCAACCAGGAGTGTACACATTTCCAAAAATTAGTGTCATACACCATCAAATTGGTATCAATTTCACCAGAGTAGAAATAGTGTAATAGGGACATATCTTCTACTACAGCCAACCCAGTAGATGGAGACCCAATCAGGAGTTTTCAACTCTAAAATAATTAGGGGCAGACAAGACCAAAGAGGCATTCATTTTACCATAGTAGAAATAGTATAATAGGGACTGACACCTCTTCCAATACTGCCAACCCAGCAGATAGAGACTCAACTAGTAGTGTTTAAATTTCCAAAAATTAGAAGCAGACACCACCAAAGTAGTATCAATTTCATCAAAGTAGAAATAGTATAATGAGGAGTGACATCTATTCCACTACAGCCAACCCAGGAGATGGAGAAACCCAATCTGGAGTCTCCACATTTGCAAAAATGAGTGGCAGATACTACCAAAGCAACATCAATTTCAGTTAAGTAGAAATAGTATAAAGGGACTGACACCTCTTCCACTCGAGGAAAAAAGTGCAATAATTTTACTACTACATGTACGAACCTTCACATGCGCAATCAACATGCTTTATTGTGGGAATCCAATGGCTCAAAAATGCAGACCAGCAGACCTCAACAAACATCAGCCGCCCCATCAATCACATCTGCTGCTTCTCCAGGGGTGGATTAAGGGTAGCCCGGGCCCGGGGCAGTTCAGACTCTGTGGGCCCCCCTCATCACGTGACGGGGGTCACGAATCGTAGAGCCACACTCTACATAGAGAATAATGGAGCCTCCAGCACCGACCTCCACCCACAGAGCCACACTCTACATAGAGAATAATGGGGCCTCCAGCACCGACCTCCACCCGCAGAGCCGCACTCCACATAGAGAATAATGGAGCCTCCAGCACCGACCTCCACCTGCAGAGCCCCACTCCACATAGAGAATAATGGAGCCTCCAGCACCGACCTCCACCCGCAGAGCCACACTCCACATAGAGAATAATGGAGCCTCCAGCACCGACCTCCACCCGCAGAGCCACACTCCACATAGAGAATAATGGGGCCTCCGGCACCGACCTCCACCCGCAGAGCCACACTCCACATAGAGAATAATGGGGCCTCCGGCACCGACCTCCACCCGCAGAGCCACACTCCACATAGAGAATAATGGAGCCTCCAGCACCGACCTCCACCCACAGAGCCAGACTCCACATGGAGAATAATGGAGCCTCCAGCACCGACCTCCACCTGCAGAGCCCCACTCCACATAGAGAATAATGGGGCCTCCAGCACCGACCTCCACCCGCAGAGCCGCACTCCACATAGAGAATAATGGAGCCTCCAGCACCGACCTCCACCTGCAGAGCCCCACTCCACATAGAGAATAATGGGGCCTCCAGCACCGACCTCCACCCGCAGAGCCGCACTCCACATAGAGAATAATGGAGCCTCCAGCACCGACCTCCACCTGCAGAGCCCCACTCCACATAGAGAATAATGGAGCCTCCAGCACCGACCTCCACCCGCAGAGCCACACTCCACATAGAGAATAATGGAGCCTCCAGCACCGACCTCCACCCGCAGAGCCACACTCCACATAGAGAATAATGGGGCCTCCGGCACCGACCTCCACCCGCAGAGCCACACTCCACATAGAGAATAATGGGGCCTCCGGCACCGACCTCCACCCGCAGAGCCACACTCCACATAGAGAATAATGGAGCCTCCAGCACCGACCTCCACCCACAGAGCCAGACTCCACATGGAGAATAATGGAGCCTCCAGCACCGACCTCCACCCACAGAGCCGCACTCCACATAGAGAATAATGGAGCCTCCAGCACCGACCTCCACCCGCACTCCACATAGAGAATAATGGAGCCTCCGGCACCGACCTCTACCCGCAGAGCCACACTCCACATAGAGAATAATGGAGCCTCCGGCACTGACCTCCACCCGCAGAGCCGCACTCCACATAGAGAATAATGGAGCCTCCGGCACCGACCTCCACCCGCAGAGCCGCACTCCACATAGAGAATAATGGAGCCTCCGGCACCGACCTCCACCCGCAGAGTCGCACTCCACATAGAGAATAATGGAGCCTCCGGCACCGACCTCCACCCGCAGAGCCGCACTCCACATAGAGAATAATGGAGCCTCCAGCACCGACCTCCACCCGCAGAGCCGCACTCCACATAGAGAATAATGGAGCCTCCAGCACCGACCTCCACCCGCAGAGCCGCACTCCACATAGAGAATAATGGGGCCTCCAGCACCGACCTCCACCCGCAGAGCCGCACTCCACATACATGGCTGCTCTCAGTGCTGTGCGCACAGGACCTGTGATGAGGTCACAGGAGGGGAGGAGTCAGGGGTCACATGATCGGGGGCCCTGACACCTTCCCTCCTGTGAGCTCATCACAAGCCTTTGCACGCTACCAGCAGCATCAGCGTTCAGGCTACTTGTAGATGCTGCTGGTAGCAGAGCACATAATGCCGCCCCCACGGTCACTCACTTTTAGGTGGGGAGAAGATGGAGTGCCATTGCAGCAGCCAGCAGGAATGTGGTGGGGGCCCCCTTAGAAGCTCTTGTGGTGGGGGCCCCGGGGCTGAAGCCCCGCCTGCCCTGCCTATAATCCGGCCCTGCGCGGTGGCAGATTATAATGGGGCAATTTACTGGCCTGGGCTGTGGGCCCCTTAACCCCACTGGGCCCGGGGCAACTGCCCAAATTGACCTCATTATAATCCGCCACTGTGCTTCTCCCTCCTCCCCTGTTAACGTGCAAACTATTGAGACACAGCTCTTCGCCCGCAGAACCTCGAATTCTTTACCAGCACCAGAGCCCGCCATCAGCTGTAACGGAAGCGGACATGACTGCTGTTTTTGACCAATCTCAGGGAACGAGCACAGCACAAGTTTCTAGATTCACCATAACATCCCCGCCTGCACCTCTCTCATGGTCCATCAGTTTGTATGGTTCACCGTACTCCACCCTCTCTCTGCACTACAGCCAGCCCACGGTTCTGCAGTTGTGGTTATGTAAAAAATTGTTTCCTCCTACAAATGACAGAATTAAGATTGTGAACTAAACCATCTCCAATCTTTTGGCCACAGAAATGCTGCCTTTCTGCCTGGTAGACACATACAGTTTTCAAAAGCTGATGGCTGTCGCAGTCCCCCAGTACCAATAACTCAGTTGCCATTACTTTTCTAAGAAAGTTGTGACTGCGCTACACCAGCATGTTGCAGACAACATTACCTGTTCCTTCACAAAATCTCTGTCTGCCAGGGTGCATTTCACCAAAGACACTTGGACGAGTAAGCATGGCCAAGGACGTTACATCTCGCTGACTGGGCACTGGGTGACTCTGGTGGCTGTGGGGACAGCGGCTGCTCCACAAGTCTTGGAACCCCCAAGGCATGCAGGCCAAACCTCTACATTTAATACTTCGCCCACTGCTTCTGTCTCCTCTATCTCCTTTAGGACCTCCACCTGCGCCCTCAACCTCGGCCTTCACGAGACACACATTCCTACAGTGCAGAGTGAATCCCCATCACCTTCATTCTGCACAGCCAGGGCTCACAGCAATCAGGTGTGGGGAGGAGGACCCCCGTATAGTGATTGGGCTGGAACCAAGGGGACCGCCATCAGAGTTATTGAAGGAATCACATCAGGAGGATTACAAAGGGAGACATGCGACTGAGGTTGTCAGGGCAACAGGGGGCGGGGCTAGGGTAAAAGGAGCAGGGGACGCGCTGAAGTGGCAGTTGGGGAAGAGAGAGAGTGAAGGCAGGATGCAGGGTGACTTGCAGGGGCACCGAGAGGAGCCTGCGAGGAAAAAGCTGGACATTTACCGACAAGAGAAACATGAGAGACTGTTCCCAGAGACTGCTCCCCGCTCCCGTTCTGAGAGAAGCATCCCCGCTACCCCCCGCCTGGGCAAGAGAGGAACTTTACCTCAGGTTGTGGCCGTGAGTACCCGTAACCAGGCCACAGAGGCCTGGGCACTTCCCCCCAGCCTTCCCCCATCACGCCGACCCGGCCGTCACCGGCCTGAAGATACGCCACCTCGTCACAGGCGAGATAAAAGGCTCGCTACCCTGGCTTTGGGAGAGACTCCTTCATAAAGGACGGCTACAGGTCATCTGGGGAACTGCGTCATCACCGCGCGCCACCTCCATCATTTTCTTCAGGGCCTGTTGCGCCCCAACGGCATCGCTTTCTTCAGGGCCTGTTGCACCCCAGCGGCAGCGTTTCCTTCAGGGCCTGTTGCGCCCCAGCGGCAGCGCTTTCTTCAGGCCTGTTGCGCCCCAGCGGCAGCGTTTCCTTCAGGGCCTCTTGCGCTCCAGCAGCAGCGCTTTCTTCAGGGCCTTTTGCGCTCCAACGGCCTCGCTTTCTTCAGGGCCCGTTGCGCCCCAACGGCATCGCTTTCTTCAGGGCCTGTTCCACCCCAATGTTATTGCTTTCTTCAGGGCCTGTTGCGCCCCACCGTCATCACTTTCTTCAGGGCCTGTTGAGCCCCATTCCTTCCTGGGAAGCGAGACTTCAGGACAGCTGCCTCAGCGACCTCAACGCAGCCACGCTCACGAAACCAGCAGTCCCTGGAAGGCTAAGTGGCTTTAGAATTTGAATAAGATTGTTGAGTCCCTGCGTGGACTGTTTGTTTGGTTCGCAATTGTATGTTTGTTCATACAAGCCCAGTGGCTAAAGTTAGATAAAAGTTATTTTGCAAACCATCAGTCGTCTAGTGTCTCGTCACTGCATCCTGCGAACCTGCTCAACCTCTACACAGGTAGCATTAAAATTGATATGCCTTGGAGATCGCAGTCATATAGCTGAGCATTTATGGACAGCTCTCCAGGCTGAGTTTGATCAATGACTATCTCCACTGAACTTGCATCCAGGGAACGCCATGTCTGATAACGGTGCGAACCTGGTGGTGGCCCTATGGCGAGGCAAGCTCACACACGTGCCCTGCATGGCTCATGTCCTCAACCAGGTGGTACAGCATTTACTCAGCCACTGTCCTGGCCTGGGTGAGCTGCTCCAGAAAGAATGTAAGCTGTGTGTTCATTTCCGCCATTCATACCCCACTGTTCTTCAACTTGCATCGATAAAGAGGTCTTTCTCTGTAAAATAATGTGTATTCTTGTAAAATACTCAGGACTAGTTACCAGATAAAAATGTAGTGGTTTATTTGGATTCTTCCATCAAAGAAAAGATTATTACAGAAAAACATAAAAATAGGTGCATGATTATAAAGAGATTGTCCATTTGTTCATAGCAAAACATATCTTTCTTTCTCTGGGATCCCACATGACAAATGACGTTTGTCTCTGTTCGGCTTCTCAAGTAGCAAAGTTACATACCAGCTGTTCAGCTATGTCCGTGCAGAGATGACATCCTTGCGTCTGTGTCTCATGATGGTGAGGGAAGGAGAGAGCGACCTCTACAGTGAGCCATGAATTATATACGTCTCTTAAAGCACGTGATCTCTGTATATATGGAGTCGAACTTTTACCATGAGCTAATCTTACATATGTAGAGGAGTTGACATTTACCACTTGCTAAAATAGCATATGCAGTGTCAGTGGAAGGCAATGTCCAGTACAGAAATCAGTGTAATAAGAATACAACTCCATAACTAATATACAGTATATAAATCCATAACTAATAATATTTAACATTCTCCATGCCAGTTAACAGGTTGATATGTGATGTGCCGACATGGTGCAATTCCACTCTGCACATGTTGCAGTGACTGTGGCAGCAGCAACGAGCCCTGACGTAATATGTCATGTTGTATAGCCTGGGCCAACGCAGTATGGACATGGCGCATATCACGTTTAAAGAGTAGGCACAGATTAAGGACCTCTGCACCCTTCTACATAGTTTCGAAATGCCTACTAAGATGGATAGCGTTGACGATGCCATCATCAGCATCACTGTTCCGGACATCTATATACTGGAGCAGACTTTGAATAGTCTGCGGGAGGAGACAATGTTCCCAGAAGAAGAGCAGGAAGCAGAGGAGGATGTGGAAGGGATAATATTGTCTCTAAGTTCAAGATTGTCGTTACACATGCGGGTGCCAAGGGAAGGTGGATTACTTTGATTGGAGGGAGCTGGTGATAACAGACAAACTGTTATCAAAGGTGCAAGATTCGAGGAACAAATGGAGGAGTAAAAGGTGATGGGTGAGCAACTGTCAGATGAAGAGGATAATCCTCCCCTCTCTGTTCTTTGTGGTTGGCGGGAGGGGATGGAGGAAACGAGCCTCATTGTTACACAGCCACCAACACAGCATGGGCTTGGACCTCATGGTAGAGCCCGACATATGAGTGCCTTCTTGCTGCACTATCTGCAACATGATCCCCTTATAGTTATGATTAATAATAATTCTTACTACTGGATTGCCACTCTGTTAGATCCATGTTATAAAACCAAATTTTGCCAGATGATTCCCGCCCTAGAAAGGGACCCGTGAATGATGGATTATTGAAACACGCTTTTACACAACTTGAAGAGAGCTTTTCCCTAAGAAAGCAGTGATGCACACAGTTCTCATCGCAACTCTACACTTCCAACCTTTGGCATGTCAATTCGCCAACTCAAAAAAAAATGCAGCAGCAGTGGTGGAAGTGGAAGAAGCAATTTCTGTGAGTCCTTTGATACTTTTTTAGACCAACTCGTGCACCAGCACAACAGAGCCCAAGTCTAACACGTGATGAACATATGGAGAGGATAATGCAGGAGTATCCAGAACTGAATATAAATACCATCAGGGAAGGTTTGGACCCCTTTACATTTTGGTCTTTCAAAATGGATGAGTGGCCTGAGCATGCCTCACACGCCTTGGAGGTTTTATCGTGCACGACAGCCAGCATTCTCTCAGAACGTGTCTTCAGCACTGCTGGTGGTGTCCTGATGGATAAGCGCAGCCGACTGTCCCCTGAAAGTATAGACCACCTAACATTCATCAAGATGAACAAGTCATGGATCTCCAAGGACTGTTGCACTTTTATCTCTTACTTTACAGACTAGGTGATATTGCATTTCTTAGTGTGATGCATTAATGCCACGTAACTGTGCTCTGTGATATCTTTAGTGGGACTACTGTGGCTGCTGCTGCTGATGTTACCACAAATTTGTGGAATTGTGAACAGTTATGGTTGGTCTACATCTGATGGATTAACTGTAGTGGAAGACGTCTCAGTCCCAATTATACTATTTCTATTCTTGTCACAGTTATTCCACTTTGATGATGTCAGACCCTCATTTTTTAAAATTTGAACACTCATTGTTGGGTGTCCATCTGCTGAATTGGGTGTAATGGAAGACCTGTCAGTCCCTATTACACTATCTATACTGTGGTGAAATTGATGCCACTTTTGTAGTGTCTGCCAATGATTTTTGGAAATATGAACCGGGTCGCCCTCCCAGGACTGTGGGGTACTCGGTACTGGGCCAGTGTCAGCAGGATGTGTCACAGCAGCGGTCACCCGGTCCATGGCCCTGGATGCCCAAGTAATGGGGGAGTTTGTATTGTAGTTAGTTTGAATGAATAGTTTGTGACGCCACCTGTGGTGTTCGGCAAGTGAGGTGTTAAGCCGACGCTGCTTGCAGATCCTCTGGGGCTGGTGGTGTGTGGCAGCCAAGATGGTGAAGCTCCCCACAGGTGGAGTTGTAGCCCCAGGGCAGTGTAGGTGTAATCGATGAGGAGAGGCGCAGGCAGTGCAGGAGCTGGTACCCAGATGTAGTGGTGCTGAGGGTGTAGGCGCGATAATGAATGGAGGACACCGGGGCTTGCAGTTCCAAAGCTTTACTCACAGTCTGTAGTGCACACAGGTGCCTGCCTCCGGGCCGTGTCCTCCGGGTCAGAGACTCAGCCAACCTCCAGGCAAGATGGTAGGCTCCCCTCCAACACTCCGCCAACATGTACCTTCCTGAACGTCTCCTCTATAGCGTCTTAAAGTGTGAAGATCTCCTAGTACTGAGTTACACTGGAGTTCCTCCTTTCAGATGTTCCCAAGAACTCTACTTGTACGGCAGACAGCTGTAGCCTGCTTCGGGGACTCCCTTCTCCTGAGTCCCGGCTCTCTATCCAAATGCTGTTGTGCCCCAAGTCTTAGATGGGAGTAGTGCATTTACAGCCAACTACTCCACCGGTGTCTGCTGCAGAACCATAAGTGTCCATACAACCTCAGAGACCGGGCCCAGGCCTTGCGCTTAGAACCTATAGGCAGGGTGCTTTCTTCCAACCCACGTCCTCTCTGTTCTATCCGCCTCCGTTCCGTACTATTCTCGCTTTCTTATGGATGCTTAGGTTACAGATCAGTGTCATTCTTCCTTCTATCCTTTCCCGTGCCAGCAGGCTACGGTCACTGAGGCAGCTGCAGCACTCCTTCCTCCATCCCTTCTTCCAGGGATCCCCACTCCTCTCCAAGTGGCTTCCTTCTCCGACTTCCCTAATGGACTCCCCCTGAGGGACTGACCTCTAATTCTAAACCTCCCCGGTCTTTTATATGTTCTCACTCAACCACCTCCCAGCACGTCCAGTGTTCCAAGCAGGGAACCACCAAAGGTACTCTGCTACTCTCTAAGCACTGAGCCACAATGTGGTTGTGCAGAACCACCCTGGTGTGTGGGGTGCGAATGTTGGAGCGTGGAAAGGAGTTCCCACCTTACCTGGATGGTGGGGCACTACACCTTAGGAGAAGGTGCAGTACCTCTGTGGCGACTGAGCCTCAGGGGCACCACAGAACACTCCTGGTTGGATCTCCATCTGCTGAATTGGGTTTAGTGGAAGACCTGTCTGTCACTATTATACTGTTTCTACTCTCTTGAAATTGATGTCACTTCTGTGGTGTAAGACCCTCATTTGTTTAAATGTGAACACTCCTGGTTGGGTGTCCATCTGTTGGATTGGGAGTAGTGGAAGACCCGTCAGTCCCTTTTTACTATCTATACTGTAGTGAAATTGATGCCACTTTTGTGGTGTCTGTCAGTAATTTTGGAAATGTGAATACTCCTGGTTGGGTGTCCATCTGCTGAATTGGGTACAGTGGAAGATCTATTAGTCCCTATTATACTGTTTCTACTCTTATGAAATTGGTGAAACTTCTGTCGTGTAAGACCCTCATTTGTTTAAATGTGAACATTCCTGGTTGGGATTCCATCTGTTGGATTTGGTGTAGTGGAAGACCTGTCAGTCCCTATTCTACTATTTCTACTGTGGTGAAATTGATGCCACTTCTGTGGTTTAAGGCCCTTATTTGTTTTAATGTGAACACTCCTGGTTGGATGTGTTACACATCGAGATTCTCTCCCTGCACGGGATAGATCCCAAGCATTATCTGGTACTGTGGTCTCCCATTCAGGTCCGGCCGCTGCGATTATGGCTCAGCACAGACGTCAGTCCCAGTGTCTTGCTCAGGCTCGTGGTATACGTTTGGCTACTGCTCGCTCTCCAGCAAAGTCTATGGTAAACAGTGATATGTAGGTGCAGCCTTGCGCTCTGGAGTCTAAGTCCAGAGATCACCTTACTGAGCATGTCCGTGATGTGGCGTCTTCGTTTTGGTGGTCTGATGTTAGCTGCTCTGGTGATGTGGCAGTTCCGGACTGGCCTGCGGGCGATGTATCGGCCAACTGGGCATGAGTGTTTGGGGTGGAGCCTAGCATATAAAAAGCTCTCAGCGGCACGTACGGGCGCGCTAGTGTCATTTGCATTAGGTGTGTGGGTGTTTACCCGTCCGTCTGCACATTTGTGTGTGTCTGACTATGCTCTGAGACTATACACGTTGGCAGGCAGGTTGCACATTTATGTGTATTTGTACCCATGGCTCAATGCCTGAGTCTCTAGCCTGCTACATGTTTAGGGTACAGGTTCAGTAGTTTCAGGACTGGGAAACTTGCCGCTTGGCTTAGCATCTGGTTCGTTCAAGTGTGCAGATAGCACAGTTCAGATACAGAGCAAGCTCAACCCTTATGCCTTACTTGTCTTTGAAGGTGACAGGGTATCGTACCAATCGTCATAAGAGTTCTTTCTCCTAGCTCAGCATCTGCTTTATTTGTGTGCGCGGTTAGCGCAGTTTAGTTGCAGAGCCAGCTCAATCCACGTTCTAACTTCCCTGTGATGTTAACAGGATGTAGTACTTCGCGTACTTGGAGCAGTACGTCTCTGTGAAGTAACTGAGCTTGGTACTCAGTATTCCGATCATACTGTATGGTGTTACCACTGTGTGTCTAAGGTGAACGCTCGCTGTTTTGTTCCGTCATTGCTCACACTAGCAGCAGCTTACATCTCTGCACTGTGGACCCCGGGTTCCAATTGCACTTTATTTTTATATTTTATTTAGTGCGATCAGCCAGCCCAGGGTGTCCATCTGCTGAATTGGGTGTAGTGGAAGACATGTGGGTTTATACTATTTATACACAAAAAGGAAATTTTCTGCTCACCCCTCTTCACTCCTTATCACACCTCCGACGCACGGAAACACCCTGAACCGGGTGTATAGTGCATTCACAACATAGAAAAAGATTTCCCAGCGTCTCCAGGAGATAAAATAACAATTGCTTTATTGAAAATATAAAATCTTCTTACCATCAAGTAAAAACAACATAAAGAGGCATATGGAGGGGAGCACTTTCCTACGCGTTTCACCCTGAAAGGGCTTAATCATGGAATGCGTAAAGAAGGTCTCCAAACAGATATTTAAGTGCAAAACATGTCAAGGAAACAGGTGATTCAATTAGGTGAAAAACACACCCATTACATTTAACATAGACAAAACCAAATTTGAAAAAAGTGTACAATGCATGGAAACCAACACATACGAAGGGTATAATAATAAACAGATCAAGGAAAAAAAAAAAATATATATATTTTATAAAGAAATTTTTCTTACTTGATATCACATATAAAGCAGTTAAAAAACCATATAGGTATTTAAAGGAAGCCATAATGTACTCTGATAGCGTTATAACAAGGATCTTATAATTTGCGGACAATTTGTACGTAGCATGTTATCAAATGGTGGGAATTGATTGCATTACAACAAACGGAAAAAAAAAGAGAAAAATACTGCAGAAAAAAAAAAAACAAAAAACAAAACACCATTGTTTCATTCATTTACAATTTTCTTTCAAAGATATATATGTACAAATATGTACCCTGTGTTAAGTACCTCTCGTATATACAACTGTGAAGATGTCTAAGTTATTTACTGGAGAGGGAAAAAAAAAAAAAAAAAAGGACCACACATTTGAATGGCATGAACAAGAGAAAGAGATACCTAAGAATACTGCATGATTAGATCTCTCCTCTTGTTCATACCATGCGGTATTCTAGTGCCCAATTTATAAATCCAGAAAGACTCGATTGAGAATCTTTCTACGATGGTTCCCTCCCCTGACTGGTTTGTAGACCTTTTCAATGCCAGTGAATGTGAGAGAATCCAGACACCTATTATGAATAGTAATAAAGTGCCTCGAGACTGCAGAAACATTCACTGCAGAAGGATGTAAAGTATCAGACATGTGTCTGCGTATTCGCTGTTTGAGAGGACAAGTTGTACAACCTACATATTGAATTGAACAAGAAGTACATTCAATGAGATATACAACATTGGGGGTATCACAATTAATGAAATCCCTGATGTTGTAAGTCAAACCAGTGTACATGGAGGTAAATGATTTGCATCTCTTGGCATGTTTGCACGATATGCAAAAATTGTGCCCACAGCCAAAAAAGCCAGTGCATGATAACCAATTTTTGGAATTGCTCTTTTTATTATTACTGACTACTAGACTAGGTGACAAGATGTGGGCTAAATTGGGCGCTTTTTTCGCCACAAAATTGATTTTATTTTTTTCTAAAATATGACTAAGTTGATTGTCCTGTAATAAAATGTTTTTGTATTATTTTTACAATATCCTGAAATTGCGGAGAAAAATTGGTAGAAAAAGTCAATTGGTGATTAATATTATGTTTATTTTTGTGATGATTTAGAAAAAGGTCCGATCTGTCAATTTGGTTCACTATTTTTTGAGCTCTATTCAAACACCAGTTGGGATATCCCCTGTGTTTTAATCTAGCAACAGCTTTGCTAGTTTCATGTTGGAGAAGATCAGACCTGGAGCAATTACGCTTTAGTCTGATTAATTCTCCAATGGGGATGTTTTTCACCGTATGGGGAGGGTGGCATGAGCTAGCTAGTAAAATGGAATTAGAGTCAGTTTCTTTATGATAGGGAAGAATATCAATCTTATTGCGGTCGCCAATCAAAGTCACATCTGAATAGTTGGTAGTAGACGGATGGACTTGAAAAGTAAAATTGAGGTTGGAGGAATTTTGATTGAGATGATTTATGAAGGAATGTGCTGTAGCAACATCTCCTTCCCAAATGAATAATAAATCGTCGATATAACGTGTATAAAAGATTATATGCTCTGAAAAACTATTATTATCATCAAAAATGTAAAGTTCTTCAAAAATGGCGACCACAATGTTAGCAAGGGAGGGGGAAAATTTACCTCCCATGTTAACGCCACACTTCTGAAGAAAAAATTCCTCATCAAAAGAAAAATAATTATGTGTCAGCAAAAAATTAATAGCTGTAATAATGAAGTTTTGAGTCTGTAAGGGATAAGAACTATGCCTTCTGAGAAACACCTGGAGACAATCAATGGCTACATAATGTGGTATAGACGAATATAGACTGACAATATCACAGGTCAGCCACATATAATCATCATGCCAAGAAATGGGATTTAAGTTGTTTATTAAAGACTTGGTGTCTCTCAGAAAGCCCGGCACATCCCTGACTAAAGGTTGCAAAAAATGATCTATCCAAGCACCCAGCTTTTCTCCAAGGGAACCAATGCCTGATATAATAGGCCTAAAGGGTGGTGGAAAAATACCCTTGTGAAGTTTAGGGAGGGCATGATAAATGGGGATAATAGGAAAATCCACTTTTAAATAATCGTATATTTTTTGAGAAAAAATGCCCCCTCCAAACCATCTTGAAGTAATTTATCGATTTTACTCTTGTAAAAATTAGTAGGGTCTCCCTGGAGATGTAGGTAGGTGTTATTATCAGATAGAATAGCATGATTCATTTTAAAATAAAGTGAAGAGTCCAGAACCACGACCCCTCCCCCCTTGTCTGCTTCCCTGATAATTAACCCTGTGTTGGATTGCAGATCTTGTAGTGCCAGAATTTCTTGAGGATTAAGATTGTTTTTATCAATACTAGTAATTCTGTCTAAATCAACAAGATCTGCCTCCACCTTTTCCTGAAAAATATCTAGGATAGATGGCCTAGATTGAACAGGGTAAAAAAAGGGGTTAGAAGTTACAAAACTATCAGGAGAGGAGTCGTAAGTTCTACATTCTGACTCCAATTGTCGCAAATCAGAAAGTTTTTTCAGTTCATGAAACATTGGTATTATGTTAGAATCATGTTCAGCAGAATTTGGAAATGAAGATATGTTTTCCTGTAAATCATTATCATTATAAAAATGACATTTTAACGTTAGGTTTCTAGCTAGCTTGTTCACATCCAATAAAGTCCTGAAAACATTGAATTTATTTGTAGGGCAAAAACTCAATCCCTTAGACTATATGGTTTTTTAACTGCTTTATATGTGATATCAAGTAAGAAAAATTTCTTTATAAAATATATATATTTTTTTTTTTTCCCTTGATAGGTTTATTATTAAACCCTTCGTATGTGTTGGTTTCCATGCATTGTACACTTTTTTCAAATTTGGTTTTGTCTATGTTAAATGTAATGGGTGTGTTTTTCACCTAATTGAATCACCTGTTTCCTTGACATGTTTTGCACTTAAATATCTGTTTGGAGACCTTCTTTACGCATTCCATGATTAAGCCCTTACAGGGTGAAACGCGTAGGAAAGTGCTCCCCTCCATATGCCTCTTTATGTTGTTTTTACTTGATGGTAAGAAGATTTTATATTTTCAATAAAGCAATTGTTATTTTATCTCCTGGAGACGCTGGAAAATCTTTTTCTATGTTGTGCATGTACTATACACCCGGGTCAGGGTGTTTCCGTGCGTCGGAGGTGTGATAAGGAGTGAAGAGGGGTGAGCAGAAAATTTCCTTTTGTGCATTTCATTTTGACCTTTTTCGTGCTCCCTCTACAATTTGGACTTTCCAATTTTGCGGCGATTATAACCCACGTTACTTCCACTCCACATGGATCCACCTCTGCACAGGAGAACTAAGTTGAACTCCATCTTCAACATTCATGGTGATGTTACCACGATAGAGGCTGCCGCCAAGGATAATGAGGAGCTCCTGCTGTTACACAGATCATTGGAAAAAAGTAAATCTAAAGAAGCCAGACTTTGGTGGGATTCTACTTCATTGCGCTCTTACATCAACAGAAATATGATACCTCGTGGATTAAGGATCATTAAATCTCCTACCTTTTCCTCTTTTCCTGAGACTCTTTTGAATGACTGGAACACCATTCTTTCCAAATGTTCACTGCAGCTTATGGAGCTTATTGTAAAATATGAGGAACAAGAGCTGGAGATTTGCAAAAACAGCATTATTACAACAGAGACTGCTTTGGATAAATTTAAGGACTTTCCTGAACTAACTAAGTTAAAAGAAAATTTGGATAAACATCTTACCACCTTAGATGATAAAATTGCGGAACGAAAAAAACGCAAACTAGACAGAGACATTAATGATTATCAAACAAAAAAAGTTTATACTTGGAGAAATTCATCTCACCAAAATTCCATCTTGAGAAAACAAGATAATAAAAAATTTTTCCAAAAAAAATTCCAAACGCCATGTCAGCTTTGGCGATACTAGCATCTCTTCAGCTACCACCAGTTATTCAATAGAAAATTCTTCAGATTCCTCAATTGATGAAATTAATCCTTCTGCTCCTATCAATAGAGTTGAGCGATACCGTCCGATACTTCAAAGTATCGTATCGGATGGTATCGGCCGATCTTTAAAAAAAGTATCGGTATCGCCGATTCCGATACCGGAAGTCCCATTCAAGTCTATGGGACTTCCGGTATCGGAATAAGAAAAACCCTTTCCTGCCCTTGTACAGCCTCTCTGGGGTCTGTACGGGCCTTTCGGGGGGCTGTGCCGGCCTGCCAGGGGGTCTGTGCAGGCTCCGGTGGTCTGTGCCGGCCTGCCGGGGGGTCTGTGCAGGCTCCGGTGGTCTGTGCCGGCCTGCCGGTGGTCTGTGCAGGCTCCGGGGGGCTGTGCCGGCCTGCCGGGGGGCTGTGCCAGCCTGCCGGGGGGCTGTGCAGGCTCCGGGGGGCTGTGCCGGCCTGCCGGGGGGCTGTGCCGGCCTGCCGGGGGGCTGTGCAGGCTCCGGGGGTCTGTGCAGGCATCGTCCGATGGGACTACAAGTCCCATCGGGCGATGCCTGCTACCATGACAGTGATTGACACATTAGCCAATGATGGGACAGTAGTAGTCCCATCATCCGGCTAATGTGTTAAATGTAAAAAAAAAAAAAAAAATTACATGCTACATACATACAACATGCATACTACATACATGCTACATTCATACTACATACTACATACATGCTACATTCATACTACATAAATACTACATGCAACATACATACTACATATATACTACATGCATGCTACATACATACTGCATGCTACATACATACCACATATATACTACATACATACTACATGCATGCTACATGCATGCTACATGCTACATACATAACACATATATACTGCATGCATGCTACATACATACTACATGCTGCATACTACATATATACTACATGCATGCTACATACATGCTACATACATACTACATATATACTACATGCATGCTACATACATACTACATGCTACATACATACTACATATATACTACATGCATGCTACATACATACTACATGCTACATACATACTACATATATACTACATACATACTACATACATACTACATGCATGCTACATGCATGCTACATACATACCACATACATAACACATATATACTACATGCATGCTACATACATACTACATGCTACATACATACCATATACATACTACATGCATGCTACATACATACTACATGCATGCTACATACATACTACATGCTACATACATGCTACATACATACTACATGCATGCTACATACATACTACATGCTACATACATACCACATACATACTACATATATACTACATGCATGCTACATACATACTGCATGCTACATGCATGCTACATACATACTACATACATACTACATGCTACATACATACCACATATATACTACATACATACAATACATTCATACAATACATACATAGACATACAGTACATATAACATAGAGTAACATACTTACCAATACTTGTCACATTGTTCCCCGAAGCCATTGTCTTTTCCGGAATAAATATTAACATAACAAACCACAAAAATACTCACCCACGATCCGAAGCAGTCCACGAGTGTGTCCCACGACGATCTTGGGTAGAGAACTGCAGCATCAGCTGTTGCTGCCGTTCTCTACGGGCTGCAGGAATCCAATGACGGAAGGTAGGTATCCTTCCGCACTGTATTCCTTCGCCACTTAAAAAAAAAAAAAGTCCCTAGTCTCACTTTATGCCATTGCTGTGTGGGAATTTCCCATTCTGGCACTACAAGATCTGCAATCCAACACAGGGTTAATTATCAGGGAAGCAGACAAGGGGGGAGGGGTCGTGGTTCTGGACTCTTCACTTTATTTTAAAATGAATCATGCTATTCTATCTGATAATAACACCTACCTACATCTCCAGGGAGACCCTACTAATTTTTACAAGAGTAAAATCGATAAATTACTTCAAGATGGTTTGGAGGGGGCATTTTTTCTCAAAAAATATACGATTATTTAAAAGTGGATTTTCCTATTATCCCCATTTATCATGCCCTCCCTAAACTTCACAAGGGTATTTTTACACCACCCTTTAGGCCTATTATATCAGGCATTGGTTCCCTTGGAGAAAAGCTGGGTGCTTGGATAGATCATTTTTTGCAACCTTTAGTCAGGGATGTGCCGGGCTTTCTGAGAGACACCAAGTCTTTAATAAACAACTTAAATCCCATTTCTTGGCATGATGATTATATGTGGCTGACCTGTGATATTGTCAGTCTATATTTGTCTGTACCACATTATGTAGCCATTGATTGTCTCCAGGTGTTTCTCAGAAGGCATAGTTCTTATCCCTTACAGACTCAAAACTTCATTATTACAGCTATTAATTTTTTGTTGACACATAATTATTTTTCTTTTGATGAGGAATTTTTTCTTCAGAAGTGTGGCGTTAACATGGGAGGTAAATTTTCCCCCTCCCTTGCTAACATTGTGGTCGCCATTTTTGAAGAACTTTACATTTTTGATGATAATAATAGTTTTTCAGAGCATATAATCTTTTATACACGTTATATCGACGATTTATTATTCATTTGGGAAGGAGATGTTGCTACAGCACATTCCTTCATAAATCATCTCAATCAAAATTCCTTCAACCTCAATTTTACTTTTCAAGTCCATCCGTCTACTACCAACTATTCAGATGTGACTTTGATTGGCGACCGCAATAAGATTGATATTCTTCCCTATCATAAAGAAACTGACTCTAATTCCATTTTACTAGCTAGCTCATGCCACCCTCCCCATACGGTGAAAAACATCCCCATTGGAGAATTAATCAGACTAAAGCGTAATTGCTCCAGGTCTGATCTTCTCCAACATGAAACTAGCAAAGCTGTTGCTAGATTAAAACACAGGGGATATCCCAACTGGTGTTTGAATAGAGCTCAAAAAATAGTGAACCAAATTGACAGATCGGACCTTTTTCTAAATCATCACAAAAATAAACATAATATTAATCACCAATTGACTTTTTCTACCAATTTTTCTCCGCAATTTCAGGATATTGTAAAAATAATACAAAAACATTTTATTACAGGACAATCAACTTAGTCATATTTTAGAAAAAAATAAAATCAATTTTGTGGCGAAAAAAGCGCCCAATTTAGCCCACATCTTGTCACCTAGTCTAGTAGTCAGTAATAATAAAAAGAGCAATTCCAAAAATTGGTTATCATGCACTGGCTTTTTTGGCTGTGGGCACAATTTTTGCATATCGTGCAAACATGCCAAGAGATGCAAATCATTTACCTCCATGTACACTGGTTTGACTTACAACATCAGGGATTTCATTAATTGTGATACCCCCAATGTTGTATATCTCATTGAATGTACTTCTTGTTCAATTCAATATGTAGGTTGTACAACTTGTCCTCTCAAACAGCGAATACGCAGACACATGTCTGATACTTTACATCCTTCCGCAGTGAATGTTTCTGCAGTCTCGAGGCACTTTATTACCATTCATAATAGGTGTCTGGATTCTCTCACATTCACTGGCATTGAAAAGGTCTACAAACCAGTCAGGGGAGGGGACCATCGTAGAAAGATTCTCAATCCAGAGTCTTCCGGATTTATAAATTGGGCACTAGAATACCGCATGGTATGAACAAGAGGAGAGATCTAATCATGCAGTATTCTTAGGTATCTCTTTCTCTTGTTCATGCCATTCAAATGTGTGGTCCTTTTTTTTTTTTTTTTTCCCTCTCCAGTAAATAACTTAGACATCTTCACAGTTGTATATACGAGAGGTACTTAACACAGGGTATATCTTTGTACATATATATCTTTGAAAGAAAATTGTAAATGAATGAAACAATGGTGTTTTTTTTTTTTTTTTTTTTTTTCTGCAGTATTTTTCTCTTTCTTTCCGTTTGTTGTAATGCAATCAATTCCCACCATTTGATAACATGCTACGTACAAATTGTCCACAAATTATAAGATCCTTGTTATAACGCTATCAGAGTACATTATGGCTTCCTTTAAATACCTATATGGTTTTTTAACTGCTTTATATGTGATATCATGTAAGAAAAATTTCTTTATAAAATATATATATTTTTTTTTTTTCCTTGATCTGTTTATTATTATACCCTTCGTATGTGTTGGTTTCCATGCATTGTACACTTTTTTCAAATTTGGTTTTGACTATGTTAAATGTAATGGGTGTGTTTTTCACCTAATTGAATCACCTGTTTCCTTGACATGTTTTGCACTTAAATATCTGTTTGGAGACCTTCTTTACGCATTCCATGATTAAGCCCTTTCAGGGTGAAACGCGTAGGAAAGTGCTCCCCTCCATATGCCTCTTTATGTTGTTTTTACTTGATGGTAAGAAGATTTTATATTTTCAATAAAGCAATTGTTATTTTATCTCCTGGAGACGCTGGGAAATCTTTTTCTATGTTGTGCTTATACTATTTATACTGTGGTGAAATTGATGACACTTCTGTGGTGTAAGGCCCGCATTTGTTCAAAAGTGAACACTCCTGGTTGGGTGTCCATCTGTTTGAATGTTTGTATTGGAAGACCTGTCGATCACTATTATATTATTTGTACTGTAGTGAAATTGATGCCACTTTGGTGGTGTCTGCTAATAATTTTTGGAAATGTGAACACTCCTGGTTGGGTCTCCTTCATGCGAGTTGCCTGTAGCTGTAGGCCACCGACACCATCAGGCCTCCACTTCCTTGGACTCAGCTACCCGTATTACTATCCTTAAATTTTTCTGACAATGGTAGTCTAAAAAACTGATATTTGTGCCACCTGAGTATTGTTCAGCATGAAAGCAGGTAGAGGTGTTGCATGTGGCAAAGGGGGCCTACACTAATCCCTCACCCACCTCGTCTTACTGTGACTTTCCTTTGAAAGCTGTAAATGCTGTCCCAGACCCCGATACCTCATGCCTGGCTGATTGCTGCAGTTTCATGATAAAATTTGCACTGTGGGTAAATTGAGGCCACTTTCCTGGTGTCTGCCCCTCATTTGATGTGTTGCATTTGGGGCCATTAGAAGGTGTTGTGCATGCATTTGTTTTTGCCTCCCATTGAGCTGAATGGCGTGCGGTTATTTTCGGTGAATATTCGACTAATTAATAGATGAATATTGCAAATTCGGAGATCGTAATCCGAACTGAACACTGAAATATTCACTCATCTCTAATATCTACTTTGCCATTGAGACAGCTGTAAATTGAGCTTTACTTGTTATGTGATCTGCTGTGCTGTGTTAGAACTTGTCCTGCTTGGAGTCTCTGTGATGTTGTTTGCATTTGCTTAGCAAATATTCTATCATTTGAATGAATGGAAAACATTTCCTTTGCACCTAATAAAGGTTTGCTGTTTCATTGGGATCCCGTTGAACAAGAGAGATGGCCGATTCCACAGAGGGCAAATCTAAATTCCAGAATCTGAGTCTCTTGGTTCCAATAGTGATTTTTCTCTTTTTCGGATTAGTAATTCATTTATTTATCATAGTCAACAATGTCAATGACTGGTGGAAAGGACGATCAGTGACTTCTGTTGACCACATTGTAACTTCTCTTGCAGTTACAAGGTTGTGCGCCCAATGTGCTAACACTATATATGTCTTTGTGGACACATTTATCCAGCACTCGAATGTATCTTTGGTTATTTCATTGTGGGTTTATGATTTTTTTTTTTATTCCAATATTTGGTTAACAACTTTACTCTTCATTGTTTTCTGTCTGAAGATCTCCAACTTCCACAACAGACTGTTCCTGTATCTGAGGAGAATTATTATACTCAGGACTGGTAACCTAATTGTAGCCTCCATACTTCTCGCTGCTGCCACTTGTTTGAGGTCCTTGGCGCCTTCTAATGTTATCAGTGCTGGAACATACAATACAACCATGAATAATGTCACATTGCAATATTATTAATTCTGTAATAACTTTTATTGTAGGAACTTCCATTCCACTGATTTTCTATATCATCTCCTCCGTCCTCCTCTTCACCTCATTGTATCATCACACAGTAAAGATGAAGAGGAGCAGTAATTTATCCATCAATTTGGAGATGTATTACTCGGCGATGAAATTAGTATCCGTCACTATATTTTTTGCTGGTTATCTGTTTTGTGGTCTTTATTACAATTTTTATTGTGTACACTTTTCATGGCTTTATATTGTCTTGGATTTTCTACCAGTTCTGCATTCCTCCTGTCTGATCTTCAGCACATCCAAACTCCGTAGTCAGATGTCCAAGGTTCTGCAAAATGTCATTGATTTCTTATATCAAAGGAAAGGAGTAGAAGCTCAAGGAGGTGACTGCGTATGGACCCACAATAATCAACTCAATAATTGGGAATTTTCTACATTGGAGAATTGCAAATCATTTGTTGTTTATCCAGGAACATCTTAATACGCAATGATGTGGCTGTGACTGAGTTACAGTCATTGCCGAAAGTCTCGGCACCATTGAAATTGTTCCAGAAAATTAAGTATTTATCCCAGAAAATTGTTACAATTACACAAGTTTTGTTATACACATGTTTATTTCATTTATCTTTATTGGAACAACACACAAAAAAGAGAGAGGCAAATTCGACATAATTTCACAAAAATACCCAAAAATGGGCCTGTCAAATTTGTTGGCACCCTCAACTTAACATTTGGTTGCACACCCTTTGTAATAAACACTCAATATAACACTAAACAAGCTTCATAAACCTCTCAACTGGAAATTTTTGACCACTATTCTTTTGCAAACTGCTCCAGGTCCCTCATATTTGAAGGACACCTTCTCCCAGCAATAATTTTAGGATTTCTCCACAGGGGTTTAATGGAATTTACATCTGGACTCATTTCTGGCCCCTTCAGAACTATCCAGTATCTTTTCCCCATCTGTTTTTAGGTGCTTCTTGAATGATGTTTGGGGTCATTAACCTGCTTGAAGACCCATGACTTAGAATGCAAACCCAGCTCTGACACTGGGAACTTAGCTGCAGCTCAAAACCATTTGCTAATCTTCAGATTTCATGCTGCCAGAGGTAGTGAAGCAACCCCAAAACATCTTTGAACCTCCACTTTATTTGACTGTATGTCCTGTGTTCTTTTCTTTGTAGGCCTTATTACAATTTTGGTAAACAGTAGAATGATGTGCTTTGCCAAAAAAGCTCTATTTTGGTCTCATCTGTCCACAAGATGCTATATGTACAATTTTGGCAAAATGCGGTTTATCTATTTTTTTGCCTCTGTGTCATCAGTGGAGTCTTCCAGGGTCTCCTGCCATTACATTTCATTTCATTCAAATGTGGATGGATAGTTTACGCTGTCACTGATGCATCTGCAAGGAGTTTGTATGTTCTCCCCGTGTTTGCGTGGGTTTCCTCCGGGTACTCCGGTTTCCTCCCACATTCCAAAGACATACTGATAGGGAATTTAGATTGTGAGCCCCATCAGGGACAGTGATGATAATGTGTGCAAACTGTAAAGCGCTGCGGAATATGTTAGCGCTATATAAAAATAAAGATTATTATTATACTGAGCCTGAAGGACAGCTGGAATTTCTTTGGAACTTGATTGGGGCTGCTTATCCCCCGTCCGCACTATCCTGCATTGCAACCTTTCATAATTTTTTTCTCTGCCATCCAAATCCAGGGAGATTACCTACAGAGCCATGGGTTGCAAACTTCTTGATTATGTTGTGCACTGTGGAAAATGGAACATTAATATCTTTGGAGATGGACTTGTAACCTAGAGATTGTTGATATTTTTTTTAACAATTCTTGTTCTCATGTCCTCAGACAATTTCTTCTCCTTTTTCTGTTCACCATACTTAATGTGACACACAGACACATAATACAAAGATCTGACCCTAAAAAAAGCATCTGAACAATTAATGCAAGCCATATCTCTAACTAGAACATCCTTGTCGGGGAAAATAGAGGAGGTGCATTCGCAAGTGGGGCATCTTTGAATGGATATGCAAGCCATGAGGGGGCGCATCACGCAAGTCGAAAACAGAGTATCCAGCCTGGAAGATAATCTTGCACCTATGGAAACTAAGTTGTCAAAGGTAGCTGACTTCATAAATGCCTGGAGGCAAAAGGCGGACTACCTAGAGAACAGAATGCGTCAGAGCAACATCCGAATTATTGGATTACCAGAGCATTCGGAAGGTCAGCGACCAGAGCAATTCTTGGAAGGATGGCTTAGAGACACATTGGGAGGTGAGTTCTCTCCAACTTTTTCTGTGGAGAGGGCTCATAGGGTACCTACAAAAACTCTTCCCCTGGGTAGTCCACCACGATCCTTTTTGGTGTGCCTCCTCAATTGCAGAGACACTATCCTCCATATGGCAAGGCAAAAAAGTCCCATTAAATTCAACAATGCCACAATTTCAATTTTTCCAGATTTTTCTATTAAGCTGCAGAAGCAGAGGGCTCAATTTATGGAGATCAAGAAACAACTCAGAGAAAGGAATATTCTACATTCAATGACTTATCCAGCTCGACTTCGAATTGTTTATGAAGGCTCCTCCCTATTTTGTTCAACCTCAGTGGAGGCTGTGGAGTGGCTGCGGTCCCACACAGGAGCGAATGGAAAGTTACCCTGATTTATCTACTGTCGTCCCTACACGGATGTATGGAGAAATGGAACTTCTTGATATCTGTAAAGATAGGAGCTTTTTCCACCAACTTCCAATACAACATCAATACCGGATGAGGGTATCCTCTTTTTGGGACTGCAACAGGAGCATGAGATTGTGCTCCTTTTTGAATCTTACTTTGTTTTTTCTTGTTTTAGTATTGTTGGTTAAGGTTTATATAGATGCTGCAGCCAGAACATCAATTATGCTATCTCTAAGGTTTATTATGTGTGACAATGTATATCATATCTGGATAAGGGAACATGGAATCTGAAGTAATATGTATGACCTGGAATGTGAGAGGCCTCAAATCCCTCCCCGAAAGAGAGTTAAAGTTTTTTCCCAGATTAAACGTCACCGCCCTCACATTGTGGCCCTGGTTGAGACACATCTGACCAGGGATTCGGCCCGTTGTGTGCAGAAACCATGGGCAGAATGGTCTATACATGCATTTCATACTAGTTACTCTAGAGGGGTGTCCTTATTTAATCCATAGGGACGTTATATGGGAGGTTAAGGAAGCTCAGAAAGACCGTGAGGGACGTTTTGCTTTTGTGCATGCATCGGTAAATATGAAAAACTACGTAATAATGTGTGTTTATAACCCACCCCCGGCCAATATGTCAGTTATTAAAAAGGCAGTGAGCTTTGTCCTAAATTATCTGGATGCATTAGTAATGTTCAAGGGAGATTTTAATCTTGTTATGGATAATTGTCTCGATAGACTTAGACTGGATCATGGGGTCTCCGGGGCCACTCCCTCTCCATCCCCGTTATCATTACTCATGAGGGGTAGTGGTTGGGTGGATCTGTGGAGGATGCGTCATCCTGAGGTTAGAGAATATACCTGTCACTCATCCATTAGATGCACTTTATCCCATTTAGACTATATATTTGGCTCCAGTAACCTAGCGATGTGGGTGGGGGATGTGGAGCATGGGAACAAGGGTATTTCAGACTATAGTCAAATAATAGATTCAGATTTGGCCAGGCAAGTCACGGTATATTTTGGAAGCTAAACTCATTTTGGCTGAAATTGGTAGGCCCCAATGAGAGGACTCTGGACCAGTTGGACTGCTTCATGTCGTCTCACCCTGAACCCCAAAATGTTAATTTGTTCTGGGATGCTCTTAAGGCATATCTAATGGGATGTTTGTCCTCTACAATTTCTTATATTAAGCGGATGACATCAAGGGAGGATGATGAAATGGAGAGGCGCCTGAGGGATTCGGAGGCAACTTATATAGCGCACTAGACAAATGAAAATAGAATTGAGTGGTTGAACTCCTATAGATTATATACTCAATATATGGAGACCAAATTTAAACGTAAACTATTCTTTACACGTCAGTCATATTTTGAACTGGGGAAGTAATCCAGCAAACTACTGGCATTTATAGTGCGCCAGCACAACACATGTAGTACAATACTTCAAATTTGAAAGCCTGATAATTCAATAGTAATCACAACTGATGACATACTCCAATGTTTCCATAATTACTATAAAACATTATATAGCTCCAAAAGTAGTTTCAGCACTTTGGAATGTCTTGAATAGTTATCAGATGTGGAGTTTCTCATGTTAGGCCCTACTCAACAAGCCTTTCTGGATGCAGATCTTACCATAGAGGAAATAAATGGAGCTATTGTGGATCGAGCCTCTGGGAAAGCACCTGGGCCGGATGGGTTTGCCATAGAAATGTATAGGAAGTATCGGGATATTTTGGCACCACTCCTCCTAAAGGTGTTTCGGGAAACTTGGCAGAGAGGCTCTCTACCAGGCTCCTTTTATGAGGCAAATATAATAATTCTTAAGAAAGAGGGGAAAGACCCCCTTGATTGTGGATCATATTGCCCCACATCACTAGTATATGTGGACTATAAGATCTTCACTAAGATCCTGGCCATTAGTCTGAATTCGATGATACTTGAAAAAATACATCAAGACCAGACCAGATTTATGCCCGGGAAGAATACATCTATTAATATTAGGAGAGTTCAGTCGGTGGTTCAGTACAGCTCCCTGGTGCCAGATAATAAGTGGGCCTTGGCCTCGTTAGACGCAGCTAAGGCCTTTGACTCCCTTGAGTTGTCCTTCTCCGCATGTTTCCAAAAACATGGTTTTGGTTCTAAATATCGCAAGTGGATTGGCGCAATGTATATGAAACCAAAATCCCGATTAATAATAAATAACTCTATATCCGAATCATTCTCTTTGGCAAGGGGAACACGTCAGGGGTGTCCCCTCTCCCCAGCCCTCTTTGCGCTCACAATCGAAGCACTGGCGATACGTATAAGATCCACTCTGGTCATTAAGGGTATAGATATAGCGGGCCGTTTGAACACCATTGGCTTATATGCTGACAACATGGTGATATTCATTTATAACACAGAAGAAACTTTACCACATGTTATTGCCGCAATAGACAAATTTAGTAATTATTCGGGATTATATATAAACTGGGATAAATCCACTTTAATGCCTCTCTTCCACGGTCCAATAGATCTCCAGATCACTTTGAAATGTTATCTCAACTGCCTGTTGTAAATAATTTTAAATACCTGGGAATAAATATCCTAAAAAACTGTAAACTTGATTAACAACTCAATATTCTCCCGCTGTTGGAACTTGTCAAGCTCAAATTTGCTATTTGGAGCAAATTACCATTATCTGTCTCTGAACATATTAACTTAATTAAAATGATACTACGTCCAAAGCTTAATTATTCCATCCAACATAGTGCCGTATTGATCCTTAAATCCTTTTTCTCAGGTCTAAATTCATTGACCTCATCCTTTATATGGGGAAAGACCAGACCCAAACTCAAACTGTCCACCTTACATACAGAGGCGTATCTAGGCTTTCTGGCACCCGGGGCAAGAATTTGGTTCGGCGCCCCCCCCCCCCAAGTACATATGTGACTTGCACACTTATCCATGTACCCACGAGCTGCTCTCCCTAATGCTCTCAATGTTCAGTAAAAAACTGAGAGAAGCTCGTTGTCACAGGACCATAACTATGAAAATCGCATATGAGTGAAGTGTCCGTGTGATGACTACTGGAACCTGCAGAGCTGAATCCTGACATTGCAGCTTCTGAATTCTCACAACGAATGCTCTGCACACATTTAGGATTCTCCCTTGCCGATATACAATCATGTCAGCACAAGTATGTGATTTATATACTTCTGGCCACACTCCGACTAGACGTGCCCGGCCTCGCTCCGTTCATTTTCACTGAGTGAGGCCACGCACATCTAGTCAGCATGTGACCGTATGTATGTAAATCACCGGCACGAGAGAATCCTGACAGCGTTCAGTGAGCACTGTGAGAATTCAGAAGTCTGCAGTCACATAGAATGACAGCAGACTCAGCACAAACCTGGAGAACCCCTGTAATGTTCCTAACAAATAAAAACATGAGAATAAATCAGTATCACACATAATATTTACATCCGGGTACATTATAGATGACGTCGTCTCTGAAGTCGTTCTCCTTTTCTTCTTCTTGTCCAGACCCCATGATGCGTTTTCTCATCCACAGCCGTCTCTGCAGACTTCCATCTTCTCCGGTCTTCTGCAGCAAATCTCCACACGATCCCCTTAAAGATAGAAGTGTCATTATAATGCTCCTAAATACAAATATCTGCAATATACTGTCTCCTCACACTATTCCCCTCCCTCCTCATACTGTCTCCTCATATATTTACCCCCTCACTCTCTATACTGTCTGCTCACACATATCCCCGACTCCCCATACTGTGTCCACATACATTCACCCGTTAACCACTCATTAACCCCCACACTCATTAACCCCCATCCCCACACATTAACCCCCATCTCCACTCATTAACCCCCATCTCCAAAAATGAACCCCCCACTCATTAACCCCCATCCCCACATTATTCCCATCTCCACTCATTAACCCCAATCCCCACATTAACCCCCACACATTAACCCCCATCTCCACTCATTAACCCCCATACATTAACCCCCATCCCCATATTAACCCCCATCTCCACTCATTAACCCCCATCCCCACATTAACCCCCATCTCCACTCATTAACCCCCATCCCCACATTAACACCCATCTCCACTCATGAACACCCCCCCATCTCCCATCTTCGGTGGTTCTTCAGCTCCACAGAGGAGCACACTTACCACCAGCGTTCGCTCTGGGCGCCGGGAGTGACGTCAGCAGCGTGATCACATGACCTGATCACGCTGCTGACGTCGCTCTGACCCGGCGGTCAGAGCTTCAATTGTACTAGCATCTGTATAGACGCCAGTACAATTGCTGCCTGGGAGCCGGCGCGGCCTCCTCCTCTGCGCCGGCTGTCAGCTTGACAGCTGACACAGAGAACCGCCGACTCCCAGGACTGGTAGCGGCAGAACGCACCCGCCGGGGGGGAAGACACAGCGGACCACTGCATTAGGTGGCCGGGCGGCCAGACTGCGCCCCCCTGCTGCCTGCGCCCGGGGCAACTGCCCCGGCTGCCCCCCACTGGATACGCCTCTGCTTACATAGGTCTAGACAGAGGGGGGAGAGGCGCTGCCAGATTTCTTTCTATATTATTTGGCTGGGCAGATCAGAGCCTTGAGTAAATGGATGCGCAATAATTATCTACCTTACTCGGAGAGCCATTTGGCCCATGCTGCAGGTACCAGCAGCAGCAGCAGTGGTAGAAGTGGAGGAAGCAATTTTTGTAAGTCCTTTGACACTTTTTTAGACAATGGAGTCCAAGTCTTACACGTGGTGAACGAATGGAGAGGATGGTACAGGAGTCTCTACAGTAGAACAAAATATCGATACCATCAGGGAGGGTTTGGACCCTTTCACATTTTGGCCATCCAAAATGGAGGAGTGACCTGAGCTTGCCTCACATGCCTTGGAGGTTTTAATGTGCCCAGCAGCCAGCGTTCCCTCAAAACATGTCTTCAGCACTGCTAGTGGTGTCCTGACAGATAAGCATGTAGGGTTAAGCAGGTTCTCAGGATGCAGTGATGAGACATGAGACCAGGTATGACTTGTGAAATCAACTTTTATAAATTGAAGCCGCTGGGGCTATGCTGAACAAGTAACAGGGGTTAACAACAAACTGTCCTCGCAAGGACTCAACAAAATTACAGTAACAATACTTTTCTTATATTCAATGTGACTAACCCGGCTAGTCCGGGCGTCGAAGGCCACGAATGGCACAAACTATGGGTCCTTATTTCCTATAATTCACTTATCCTTCCAGACGTCGCTCGAGTCCACAGGTGCGGCCGCTTAGGCCTCTTTCACACATCAGGTTTTCGCCGTCAGGCGCGATCCGGCGCTTTTGACAGAAACCGGATCCGGCGAAATGCAATGCCGGATCCGGTTTCCCCCCCATTGACTTGCATTTGCGCCGGATCGGGCCGGATGGCCATGCGTTTCATCCGGTTTTCGCCGGATCCGGCAATGTGTCTCAATCCGGCGTCTGGAAAAAACGGCTACTGTAACGTTTTTTGTCTCCGGCGAAAAAGCCGGACACGTCGGATCCGGCACGTCCGGCTTTTTCACACAATGAAAGCCTATGAGCGCCGCAATGCGCCTGATCCGGCGAAAGCCGGATCCGGTGGCCGGATCCGGTTTTTTGGTCTGAGCATGCTCAGTAGCTCTGCCCACAAGACATATATAAAAGCAAGACAGTGGGACCCACAGCCACACCCAACATGCCACCCAAGAAAGCAACCAAGCACAGCAGGAGAAGGCAGGAGACCACTGCAGCACCATCAGCACCACCACCACCCCAAATGGAGCAGCAAATGGAACATGCTGAGGAGGGGAGGCCAGCAGCAGATGAGAGACGGTAATTATCAAATCCCCCATTCCTCCAAACTAGGGCTATTGAATATCAAGATATTCATTGGCCCTTTGTTTCTCTTTATTCAACAGCCGCCCAATAGATGCAGCAGCAGCAATGGCAGCAGCTGGAACACCACCCACAGCCATGGAGTCTGGCCATCAGGAAGACAGCACATCTTCTTCTGGGAGCCCTCCCTCGCATCGTTAGCGTTTGACGGTAAGTTTTTATTTCCAAAATCCATCATCTCGGTAATATATGTCTATTCATTGCCTTTTATTTCAAAACAGGATTCACAAGATGAAGAGGAGCTCCCAGAAGAAGAAGGAAGGGGTGGACAGACACTTGGAGTGGGCTCACAATTGGTAAGTTTTTTGCATCAAACGCAGAAACACAACATCACACTACACACACATAGAAAACAATGTTCTGCAGACCACACACAGCAAACAAATGCCTACATCCAAAGACATAACATTTTTTGTTTTCTTCTCTAGTCTTCCCAATCTGGTGCTCGGCCAAGAGGTCCTCGCAGTGCCTCCCAGAGTCGTCGGCGACAGCAACGCGGCGGTCACCAGCGTGTAAGTATAAATATTTTTGCTTTGTTTTTTTGCACTTTTTATTTCATTTCTTTTGTGGAGGCTAATTATGTTATTTTTGTCTTTTTCTTTAACAGCCTTCACAGCGTGCTCCCGACTCTGACGGTGAGGATGGAGGACTCGATGTGGACCACCTCATCAATCTCGTCAGAGAAAGGGAGCCACTCTGGAATATGGCTGACTGCCGCCATGCTGACCTTATCGTTACCCGACGACTCTGGGAGGAAATCTGTTCGCTCCTTGTGGGCCGCTGGGAGGACCTCGATGTTCGGGCCCAGATTAAAGAGCGTAAGTATATACAGTACCGGTTGCTTGATGTAAACCAGTGTTTCCCGAACTCCAGTCCTCGTGGTCCCCACGGATCACGTGTTCAGGATTTCTATTTACTATGGAAATCCTGAAAACATGACCCCTGGGGACCATGAGGACTGGAGTTTGTGAAACACTGATGTTGTATACTAACCACTCCTTTCTCGTTTCAGGGAACAGAATTGTGAATCGGTGGCGGTCTGTGAGGGATTGTTTCAAGAAGGAGTTCAATAAAGAGATGCGGGCCCCGAGTGGATCTGGAGGACGCAGGAGCAAGTACAAGTACGCACAAGCCCTGTCGTTCCTCCGGGAAACAATGGTCACTAGAAGGTAAATATTACACACCACATGTGAAAAAAATGTAACTTTTTTTTTTCAGACAGGGCCATACCATGTCAGTATTTTAATTGTTTTTTTTTCTCTTTATTCCACAGCACGGTGAGCAGCACTCGGGAGCCTGCACGATTGGACCCTTCTGAGGCGATCCCTGAGGAGACCGGCACCGAGGGACACTTCGACCGCCCCGGTACATCTGCACCTTCCCAGCCTTCCCACACATTCGACCCATCTGTCCCATCCACCAGCACAGGAGCATCGTGGCCGCCTACATTACATGAAGCTGCTGGTGAGGAGATCGCTTTCCCTTTACCCCACCCTTCTGCCCCTGCCACCTCTAGTACACCTGCGGGTACTGGGCGGCAGCGGCAGAGGGGTCAGGAAAAGAGTTATGCGCCAGAGTTCTTGCATCTGAATGCATCTTTCCAGAACTGTCTAAAAGTCTTGTCAGAGCAAATCTCCGCAGGCTTTCAGCAGATCAACTCCAGCATTCTGGAGGTGAAGACACTTCTGCAAACCATGCATTCAGAAGCAAGATCTTCGCCAAACCACACCTTTTTCAGGTCTGTTGTGGAGCGCATGGCAACACTATCTCCTACCCAGCAGATGCATGTAATGCATTCGTGCCATGGTGCTCTACAGCAGGTTACCTCCCAACCTCCACCTCCCACCACTGTAGTTCCTCCACCTGCACCCCCTCCAGCCACTTTCCATCCTCCCCCTCCTATTACATCTGCACCCCCTCCAGCCACTTTCCATCCTCCCCCTCCTTTTACATCTGCACCCCCTCCAGCCACTTTCCATCCTCCCCCTCCTATTACATACCAGCAACCTCACCAGTACCAGCAACCTTCCCAGTACCAGCAACCTCCCCAGTACCAGACATCTCCCCACTTCCAGCAACCTGCCCTGTACCAAACTCCTTCCCCGTACCAAACTCCTTCCCCATACAACTTTCCATCAACATCATCTGCTCCTACAGTCCCTGCCCAACCCTCCACTCCACCGCCCACCACCTCTTCTGCCTCCCACATGTCCACCCATTCTGTAGCTTTTTCCACACCATCACCTCTAACTGTTCCTTCCCCACCACGATCCCAGTCCTCTCTCCACACTCCCATTGTCGAAGTGTCCCGCAGCCCCTCCAGCAGTATTTCCACCCCACACTACACAGATTTATGATGTGTTTTGTAATAAAAATGCCCTGTTGGTTTCAAACCTTTATTAAAAAAGTTTTTTTAACTTTAAAAACAGTTTACAAAAAAAAATATTTTAAATAAAAGTTAAATTATTGTTTAAACTGGTTGTCTATCATTTCTTTCTGCGGCGAAATATGTTTTAAAAAAAAGGTTAAATACAGGGTATTTAAAAGGTAAAAAGGTATTCAAAACCAGGTATATAACTGTGGGTAAATTTTAGCTTTTTGCCACAGTTGTGTTCCTGGTTGTGTTTGAAGCAAAGTATTTCACCTAAAAAGTTGTGTTCATTGTTGGTGATTTCCTAACAATGAACACAACTTTTGTTAAAAGGTGAAATACTTTGCATAAAACACAACCAGGTACACACCTGTGGCCTAAAGCTAAAAATAGTAAGACCATGACAAGATAGCCAACTTTGGTTGGCAAAGGTATATACTGTTGGTCCAGAAGGTACACAAGTTTTAGGGCACAAATCTTTCACACTCTGTCATCCTGCCAGTGTACTCTGCCTTGAGGTGACATAAAGTATAGTGCAAAATTGTCCCTCATTACTGAAACCGTCACAGAACTTCTAGTGGTAATATTTCCAATGACAACATCCATCTTCGCCAGTAACTTGCTCTTCTCTCCAACCTGCACTTTCTCCTCTACAACCTGTCAAAGAAGGGCTGTAGGAACATGCTATATATAGTTTTCCAGTAGCCAATCCTGTTCGGAAGGCCACAAGGGTCAATTTTAAAAACCAGATCCGGCGTAATCCGTCGAAAAACGGATAGAAAAACGGATGAACCGGATGAGACGGATCCGGTTTTGTCTGTCAAGAACAAGACGGATCCGGCAGAAAACCGGATCCGGCACATCAGGTTTTACTAAACATTTGCCGGATCCGGCATTCCGGCACGACGCCGGATCGCGCCTGACGACGAAAACCTGATGTGTGAAAGTAGCCTTAGAGGTCGCTGAATGCGGCTGCCTTGACGCCTCATTGTCCCGGGATGATTTGAGCTGGACAGGCCCTGAAGAAACTGTGCTGATGGGGCACAACAGGCCCTGGAGACTCTGTGCTGGTGGGGCGCAACAGGCCCTGAAGAATCTGTGCTGGTGGGGCACAACAGGCCCTGAAGAATCTGTGCTGGTGGGGCGCAACAGGCCCTGAAGAATCTGCACTGGTGTGGGCTTTCAGGAAGTCTTTTACCGGCTCTCGTCTCACAGCGCAGCGATGACGCAGTTCCCCAAATGGTGTTCGGCCGGCCTCTGCTCAGGGTCCCCCTTGTAGACGGGACATAGGCCTCTATTGCTGCCTATGGCGAGGTGGCGTCCACTGAGGCCGGTGATGGCAGGGCCGCAGCTGTGGAAGAAGACAGGGAGGCAGTGTCCAGGCCGCTGCAACCGTTTTGGGTGTCATTGCAGCGGCGACCTGAGGTAATGGACCTGTCTCAAAAGGGCGGGGGACTGCGGGCGTGGCTGTATGCGACCGTGGGCGGGGAGCAGCCTCCGGTAAAAGTCTCTCACGTTTCTCTTGTCGGTGAGTGCGTAGCTTTCTCCTCACAGACTCCTGACGGTGTCCCTTACACACACCACTCGTCACCCCGTCTCTCTCCAAGTCTCTCGACTCCTCTCTCCCTGTCACACTCTCTGCCAACTGCCACCTGAGCGCGCCCCCTCCTCCTTTTTTCTTTGCCCCGCTGTATTGCCAACTGTTCAGCAATAAGGTTCGGATACGGCTTTAAAGAAGGCTACTACTTGGATATAACACAATTTTATTATACAATGATTATAAAACACCAAATTAATGGAATGGCAGATATAATATTACCCTGTCTTGTTAATTAATTTCATGTGAATCATACAATTATTATGAATTATAGTACATAGAGAAATAAGTATCCATACTATACATTACCAAGCATTGTAGCATCACTTCTCTACTGGAGGGACCGCAGTGTCAGTGAGAAGGAAAAAACTCTGGTCTTGTCATCACAGAAATCGTGCACCCACGATAGCTTTTGGAAATGTCTCTTCCTGGAAATGTCCCGTCTCCTCACTGACATAGGGTCCACCTTTTTATACACAACACTCTCACATTACAACTGTGCAGTATGTTTAGTCTGCATCAGAATCTTGAATCTGCACAGTACGTTGTTGTCTTGACAACAGCACAAGACTTCAAGGTCTGTTTGTTATAGACTACTACAATCTTAGTTTGTTTGCACCAACCAGAGATTCGTTTGCCATTAGCATGCCTCTTAACAATAGCACAATGCATCAGGGTTGTTTTTCTACTGATTATAACCCAGGCTCTGTTTGCCTCTGGTCAACTTGTCAAAGTTGTCTATCACTGTTCAAAGTTCAACATATGTTGCTTGTTACAAAGTTAACTCTTCATGCTCATAGCATAATGCTCTAAGATGGGCAGCATGACTTCCATAATCACCTATTCTGAAAACTGGATACCTATCGTAACTCAGACACACACTCATACATGTCAAGATATGTATCACAATCGGTCCTCGATTATTGATGTCATGCATGACCCAATATTGCTACATGAGACCATAAAACATTTTGGTCTCTCTTGTCAATCGAGAATCATACTATTATTGAGCACAGGACTTCCTTGTTGAAGCAGCATAAATATTTATTATCTATACAGTTGTTATTCCTATTGTCCTAGCTTATATGTAAGAATGCACCACACAACTCTTATATTAGAATACCACACAGAATTAGTTGGAAAGCTCCTTGTAGAATTCCCATCAACCACCCCCCAAGTGAAATATTCAGTGTTTGTCGACAGGGGTCACTTGTGTGCAAATCAGGATAATGAATCTTTGAAACACAGAGCTTCAAAGACCACAGAACAATTCCTTGTCTTACGGTATTGATATAGAGCAAACGCTTTGTGTCTCAGTATCAAAGTTCAGCATTAATGATATTACACCATAGTATATTGCAATATAGTGTTTGGATTCAAACAACCATATTTCATATTTGCAATACTTTCCACTCTTGGTCTAATGACCACACTATATCAAAGCATATAAACAATATATTACAATATATAGGCTATAAGATATCCATATTTTTATTAGCACCACACCCGCCACCTGTTGCCCTGACACCTTCAGTCGTGTCTCACCCTTTATTGTCACCCCAGTGTCATCCCATCAGGAACCCTGATGGCGGTCCCCTGGGTTCCGGCCCAGTCACTGTCTGGGAGTCCTCCTCCCCACAAGCGCATACGGCTGCCCTTGAAAGTTTTGACCAGCTAACTTTCATTAATATAAAAAAGTCATGGATTTCCAAGGACTTGTGCACCCCAAAACTGTATGGAGACTTTACAGACTAGGCGATGTTTTAGTTTTTAGTGTGCTGCATTGATCTCGCTTAATTGCAGTCTGTGATAACTTTATTGGGGCTTCTGTGCCTGCTGTTGCTCCTGCTACTGCAGATGTTAACACTAATTTATGGAAATGTTATCACTCCTGGACTTTTGCACCCCAATCGCAGACTGTACAAACTAGATGATATTGCATTTTTTAGTGTGATGCAATAATAACTGCACTCTGGGATATCTTTAGTGTCACTTCTGTGGCTCCTGCAGCTGCTGATGTTAACATTAAATTATGGAAATGTGAACAGTCATGGTCGGTCTATATCTGCTGTTTTAGCTCTAGTGTAAGACATTTCGGTCCCAAATATATTATTTCTATTCTCGTGAAAGTTATTCAATTTTGGCGGGGTCAGGCCCTCATTTCTAAAAATGTGAAAACTCCAAGTTGAGTGTCCATCTGCTGGTTTGGGCATAGTGGAAGACCTCTCGTCCTTATTATAACATATATACTGTGGTGAAATTGATGCTACTTTTGTATTGTCTGCCAGTAATTTTTGGAAATGTGAACACTCCTGGTTGGGTGTCCATCTGCTGGATTGGGTGTAGTGGAAGACCTGTCAGTCCCTATTCAACTGTTGAGAATAACCTGTTGGTCCCTATTCTACTATTTCTACTATGGTGAAATTGATGCCACTTTGGTTGTGTCTGCTCAAAATTTTTGGAAATATGGACACTCCTTGTTGAGTGTCCATCTGCTTGTTTGGGTGTAGTGAAAGACCTGTCCGTCCCTATTCTACTATTTCTAGTGTGGTGACATTGATTTCACTTCTGTGGGGTAAGGTCTTCAATTCTTAAAATGTGAACATTCCATATTGAGTGTCCATCTGCTGGTTTGGGTGTGTGAAAGACCTGTTGGTCCTTATGCTACTACAGTACTTCTACTGTGGTGAAATTGATGCCACTTTGGTGGTGTTTGCCAATAATTTTTGGAAATGTAAATGCTCCTGGTTGGGTGTCCATCTGCTGTATTGGGTATCATGAAAGACCTATCAGTCCCTATTATACTAATTCTACTGTGGTGAAATTGATGACACATTTGTGATGTCTGCCAATAAATTTTGGAAATGTGAATTCCTCTGGTTATTGTCTACTTCACGCGTGTTGCTTTCACTTAATTGCACTCAACTACCCGTGTTATTATCCTCAAGTTTTTCTGACAATGGTAATCTAGAAAACCGATATTTGTGCCACTTGAGTGTGGCTCAGCATGAAAGCCGGTAGAGGTGCTGCATGCTGTATCAGGGTTCCCAGCAAAGGGCAAACAGACCCTACACCGATCTCTCACCCACCTCGTCTTACTGTGATGTTCAATGGAAAGCTGTAAATGATGTCCCAGACCCCGATACATCATGCCTGGCTGATTGTGCAGTTCCATACTCCAATTTGTACTGTGGGTGAATTGAGGCCACTTTCCTGGTGTCTGCCCCTCATTTGATGTGTTTTGGCAGCATATGGGGCCATTCTAAGGTGTTGTGCATGCATTTGTTTTTGCCTCTCATTGACTATAATAGCATTGGGTAATGTTCGACGAATATTCGCCAAATTAATTGGCCAATACTTGCAAATTCGGCAAACATAACCTGAACCGAATAGTGAAATATTCACTCATCTCTAGTGGTGATACTGTATCTACTTTTCCATTTTGACAGCTGTAAAATGAGCTTTATATGTTATGTGATCTTCTACGCTCTTTTAGAACTTGTCCTGCTTGGAGTCTCTATGATGTTGTTTGCATTTACTAAGCAAAGATTCCATCATTTGAATGAATGGAAAAAGTTTGCCATTGCACCTTTGATAAAGGCTTGCTGTTTCATCAGGATCCTCATTGTATAGGAATGATGGCTGATTCCACAGAGGGCAACTCTAGTTCCCTGAATCTGAGTCTCTTGGTCCCAACACTGATTTTTCTCTTTTTCGTATTAATAATACATTTATTTATCATAGTCAACAATGTCAATGACTGGTGGAAAGGACGATCAGTGACTTCTGTTGACCACATTGTAACTTCTCTTTCAGTTACAAGGTTGTGCGCAGTGCACAATGTGCTAACACTATATATGTCTTTGTGGACACATTTTTCCAGCACTCAAATGTATCTACAGCTATTATAATGTGGGTTTTTGATTTCTTTTTTTATTCCAGTATTTGGTTAACATCTCTGCTCTCCGTTGTCTTCTGCCTGAAGATCTCCAACCTCCACAACAGACTGTTCCTGTATCTGAGGAGAATTATTACACTCAGGACTAGTGTTGAGCTTTCCGATACCTCAAGTATCGGGTATCGGCCGATATTAGCTGTATCGGAATTCCGATACTGACTTCCGATACTTTTTTCGTATCGGATACCGGAATCGGAAGTTCCCATAAAGCTATCAGCCTGCTCGATTTGATTCAGCCAATGGGAATCCTCAGAAGTGTGGGCACATCCTGTTAGGCATGTTAACTATTGGCATGGCTGTGATTGGCTGCTGAAATGACATCATCATGATGCGCGGTCTGTGCGAATCATGATGCGCGGTCTGTGCCGACTGCGGGGGGTCTGTGCCGACTGCCGGGTGCCAGTGCTGGCTGCCAGTGCTCTGTATGGGCCTGCTGGGGGTCTTGTGTGTGTGCAGGCATCATCCGATGGGACTACAAGTCCCATCGGGCGATGCCTGCTACACTGACAGTGATTGACACATTAGCCAATAATGGGACAGTAGTAGTCCCATCATCCGGCTAATGTGTTGAATGTAAAAAAAAAACATACATACTACATACATACATACATACATACTACATACTGTACATACTACATATATACTACATTCATACAGCATACATACATACTACATACTACATATATACTACATTCATACAACATACATACATACTACATACATGCTTCATATATACTACATTCATACAACATACATACTGCATACAACATACATACATACTACATACATGCTACATATATACTACATTCATGCAACATACATAGATACTACATACATGCTACATACATACTTCATACATACAACATGCTACAGACATACAACATACATACTGTACATACTACATACTGCATACATACAACATACCTACATTCATACAATACATACATACTACATACAATACATTCATACATTCATACAATACATACATAGACATACAGTACATATACTCACCATTACTTGTCACTTTGATCCCCGAAGCCAGTGTCATCTAAGGAAAAATATGAAAATAACAAACAAGCCATATACTCCCTGATCCGCAGAAATCCACGTGTGTCCCACGCCGATCTCCCATGGAGAGCAGCAGCATCAGCTGATGCCACTGCTCTCTAGGGGCTCAAGGAATCCAGTGTCGGGAGGTAGGTATCCTTCTGCACTGTATTCCTCTGCCACTGTAAAAAAATAGTCCCTAGTCTCACTTTTGGCATTGCTGTGTAAAAAAGTTCCCACACAGCATTTGCCAAAAAGTGAGACCATGGACTATTTTTTTACAGTGGTGGAGGAATACAGTGCGGAAGGATACCTACCTCCCGACACTGGATTCCTGAGCCCCATAGAGACCTGATGCTGCTGCTCTCCACGGAAGATCGGCGTGGGACACGCACTCGTGGATTTCTGCGGATCAGGGAGTATTTGGTGGTTTGTTATTTTCATATTTTTCCTTAGATGACACTGGCTTCGCGATCAAGGAGTATTTGGTGGTTTGTTATTTTCATATTTTTCCTTAGATGACACTGGCTTTGGGGATCAAAGTGACAAGTAATGGTGAGTATGTACTCTATGTTGTATGTACTGTATGTCTATATGTATGTATTGTATGAATGTATTGTATGTACTATGTATGTAGTATATGTGTAGTATGTATGTAGTATGTATGTAGTATGTATATATGTAGTATGTATGTAGTATGTATGTAGTATGTACGTAGTATGTATATATGTAGTATGTATGTAGTATGTATGTAGCATATGTATATGTAGTATGTATGTAGTATGTATATAGTATGTATATATGTAGTATGTATATATGTAGTATGTATGTAGTATATGTATATGTATTATGCATGTAGTATGTATATATGTAGCATGTATGTAGTATGTATGTAGTATGTATGTAGTATATATATATATATATGTAGTATGTATGTAGTATATATATATATATATATATATATATATATATATATATATATATAGAAATATAAGAGAATTGGGATCCAGCAAAAAGATGAAAGTTCACCAGAATTATAAAATCTTCTTCTTTATTAATCCATTAAATCATATAAAAAATATATGAGGAACTCCAATCAATTAGTAGCATTCCAGCAAGGGACTACATGTTTCAGCACTATGTGCCTTCTTCATGGTCCTATTTGAACTGAGCTCCAACACTGACAATATATCCTCCTTTGTGGAACATATTCAAATGACCCTTAATTAAAAGCAGTGAAACAAACCAGTTAAAAACACCTGAGTAGATGGTTAAAACTCAGTTCAAAAATATTGCTAGAAAAATACATATATTGAACATGTTTTATACATAGACCAATGATATAAACATTTGGTAATAAATCAACAGTGATATGGAATAACAGCCACAAAAAAAAAAAAATATATATATAAACATATATGAAAAAATACATCATGTAGTAGGCGCGATCTAAATATCAGAGACAATCACAAATATGACTCTCAAAAGGTATAATATATTAGAGTAGGTTTAAGATAGAGATATAATCTTTTAAAAACTAATATATGCACTCTATCTTTTAAAAAAAAAAAAAAAAATTCCTTCTCTTAGGCCTCTTTCAGACATCCGGTGTCAGGGGTCCGGCGGCCTGCGGCGAATAGCCGGGCCGCCGGATCCGGCCTGCAGCGGTGACACCGGATGTACATGCGGCCCCTGATGCGGCTTGAAGGACATTTAAAGGAGCCGCAGCACCGGGGGTCGAGAGAGCCAGCCGGAGAGAGATCGGGAGGCGAGAGAGCAGCCAGAGAGACAGCGGGGGACGAGAGAGCAGCCAGAGAGACAGCGGGGGACGAGAGAGCAGACAGAGAGACAGCGGGGGACGAGAGAGCAGCCAGAGAGACAGAGGGGGACGAGAGAGCCAGCCAAAGAAAGGTATGGAGCGTATGGAGAGAGAGAGAGAGAGAGAGAGAGGGAGGGAGAGAGAGAAGGGGAGGGGGAGAGAGAGAGAGATGCGCGCCGGGCACTTGTGGGGTTAAAACTCATAGTGCCCGGGCATTCGCAGTTGAAAAAGCCGGTCCGGCGCTGCAAAAAAACGTTGCAGCCAACGTTTTTTGCAGACGCCGGACGGCGCATGTTTGCCGTATCCGGCAAAACCCGGAGGCGCCGCATGTCCATCCGGCATGATGCGGCGATCATTACATTCTATGTGAAAAAACCGGATCCAATTCCGGATCCGGTTTACACAAATTTCGCCGCATCATGCCGGATTTAAAAAAACGGATGTGTGAAAGTAGCCTTACTTAATATTGTGTAATAAGATCCATCCTACTGTTCAATCCGTCAGGAACTCTAGTCTCTAATAAAAAGATCCACCTACTTTCTCTAGAGAGGATTTTACTTTTATAATCACCACCCCTACGTGGTTTTGTAACCACCTCTATTCCCCTAAAGGAAAAGCTTTTTAAATCTCCTTTATGCACATTGGCAAAGTGTTTGGAAACCGCAGAGGCTCCTGCAATAGGCAAATTAACTGCATCCGACAAATGTTTTCGCATACGCTGTTTCAATGAATTAGTGGTGCAACCCACATATTGAAGTCCGCAAATATTGCAATCAATAAGATATATTACGTTTTCTGTATTACAATTAATAAAAGAAAAAATCTCAAAGTTTTTTCCATTTTTTATAGAAGAAAATGTTTTTGTTTTAGCAATATATTTGCAACACTTACAAATTTTTGCACCACAACCATAACAGCCTACAGTTTTCATCCAATTTTGTTTCAATTTTTTGTCTGGATCAGTAAATAAACTTGCCGTCAACATAGATCCTATAGTAGGAGCTCTCCTCGCAACAAATTTAATTGAATATTTTTTTTGTATTTCTTTCAATTCACCACTTTGTTCTAAAATGGGTAAATGTTTTTTAATAATGGAGACTATTTCTTGATACTGTGGACTAAATTTAGTGCTGAAAACTATACCCAAATCATTGTTATGTTCTTTGATATTTTTATATTCCAACAATTCCTGTCTATTTAAATTATCTACTATGCCTCTCGCTCTTTTTAGAGACCAGTTTGGGTAACCCCTGGATTTTAATCTTTTTGCCAAAAATTCAGATTCTTTCATATAGGTATCTTTTTCTGTACTATTTCTTTTTGTTCGAATCAGTTCACCTGTGGGTATATTCCTAATTACATGGTTGGCGTGACATGAATTTGCCATCAATATACTATTCACAGCTGTAGATTTGCGATAAGGTTCCACCAACACTTTTTTTGATTTGAATCTATTTTCAAGGTCAAATCAAGAAAATTAATTGACAGCTCATTCATGTGGCATGTGAATTTGAGATTGAAACTATTGTTATTTAAATATGAAAAAAGGAAGATGCTAAATCCTTGTTCCCCCTCCACACAAAAACCAAATCATCAATGAAGCGTCCCAACCAAAAAATGTTATGTCTAAATGGATTGTTAAAATGAAAAATATACCTCTCCTCCCATACTGACATAGTTAAATTTGCTAAAGACGGTGAGAATTTGGCCCCCATGCTCACTCCCTGTATCTGCAAATAATATTTCTCATCAAAAACAAAATAATTATGAGTGAGCAAAAAATTAGTTGCAAGCAATAAAAAATGTTGAATTTCAAATGTATACTCACTATATTTAGATAGGTAATATCTGAGGCTCTCCAATGCAACAGAAGAGTGCATATATTAGTTTTTAAAAGATTATATCTCTATCTTAAACCTACTCTAATATATTATACCTTTTGAGAGTTATATTTGTGATTGTCTCTGATATTTAGATCGCGCCTACTACATGATGTATTTTTTCATATATGTTTATATATATATTTTTTTTTTTTTTTTTGTGTGTGGCAGTTATTCCATATCACTGTTGATTTATTACCAAATGCTTATATCATTGGTCTATGTATAAAACATGTTCAATATATGTATTTTTCTAGCAATATTTTACCTTCTAATGTTATCAATGGCGGAACATACAATACAACCATGAATAATGTCACAAATTGCATTATTATTAATTCTGTAATAACTTTTATTGTAGGAACTTCCATCCCACTGATTTTCTATTTTATCTCCTCCGTCCTCCTCTTCACCTCTTTGTATCATCACACAGTAAAGATGACGAGGAGCAGTAATTTATCTATCAATTTGGAGATGTATTACTCGGCGATTAAATTAGTGCCCATCACTATATTTTTTGCTGGTTATCTGTTTTGTGGTATTTATTACAATTTTTATTGTGTACACTTTTCATGGCTTTATATTACCTTGGATTTTCTACCAGTTCTGCATTCCTCCTGTCTGATCTTCAGCACATCCAAACTCCGTAGTCAGATATCCAAGGTTCTGCAAAATGTCATTGATTTCTTATATCAAAGGAAAGGAGTAGAAGCTCAAGGAGTTGAATGCGTAGGGACCCACAATAATCAACTCAATAATTGGGAATTGACTAGTTACAGTCATGGTTGAATGTGTTGGCACCCTTGAAATAATTCCAGAAAATTAAGTATTTCTCCAAGAAAATGATCACAATTACACAAGTTTTGTTATACTCATGTTTATTTTATTTATCTGTATTGGAACAACACACACAAAAACCGAGATAGGCAAATTTGACACAATACCTCCAAAATGGGTCTGTCAAAATTGTTGGCACCCTCAACTTAATATTTAGTTTCACACCTTTTGGAATAAATATCTGCAATCAATCACTTCCTATATCAATCAAAAAGCTTCCTAACCCTCTCAACTGGAATTTTTGACCACTCTTCTTTTGCAAACTACTTCAGGTCCCTCATATTTGAAGAGCACCTTCTCCCAACAATGATTTTAGGATCACTTCACAAGCGTTCAATGAGCTTTACATCTTGACTCATTTCTGGCCCCTTCAGAACTATCCAGTGTCTTGTTTCCATCCATTTCTGGGTGCTTCTTGAATGATGTTTAAGATCATTAGCCTGAGGAAAGACCCATTACTTAGAATGCAAACCCAGATCTCTTACACTGTGCATTTTATTGCTACTCAAAACCCTTTGGAAAACCTCTGATTTCATGCTGCCTGAAGCAGTGGAACAACCCAAAAACATACTTGAACCTCCACCTTATTTGACTGTAGGTCCTGTGTTTTTTCCTTTGTAGGACTCATTACAAAGTCAGTAAACAGTAGAATAATGTGCTTTGCCAAAAAGCTGTATCTTTGTCTCATCTGTCCACAAAATGCTATGTGTACAATTTTGGTAAACTGCAGTGTACCTTTTTTATGTCTCTGTGTCAACAGAGGAGTCCTCTGGGGCCTTCTGCCATAGCATTTCAATTCATTCAAATGTGGACAGATAGTTTGCATGATCATTGATGCACACTGAGCCTGAACGACAGCTGAATTTCTTTTGAACTTGATTGGGGCTGCTTATTCCCCATCTGGACGATCCTATGTTACAACCTTTCATAATTTTTTTCTCTGTCATCCACATCCAGGGAGATTACCTACAGTGCCATGAGATGTAAACTTCTTATGTTGTGCACTGTGGGCAAAAGAACATTAATATCTTCAGAGATGGACTTGTAACTGTGAGATTATTGATATTTTTTAACAGTTCTTGTTCTCATGTCCTCAGAGAGTTTCTTTCTCTTTTTGCTCACCATGCTTAATGTGACACACAGCCACATAATGCAAAGACTGAGTCAACGTCTTCCCTTTTATCTGGTTTCAGGTGTGATTTTCATATTGCTCACACCTGTTAGGGTCCCGTTACATTTAGCGATGCACCAGCAATCCCGACAACGGTACGACCTGGTCAGGATCGCTGGTGCATCGCTAAATGGTCGCTAGTGAGCTGCCACACAGGCAGATCTCACCTGCAACGCAGCAGCGATCCAGCGATGCTCGGCGGTCGCTCTTACCTCTCACACGGCAGCGATGATGACGACTTCCACCTGCGTCCATACGTCACTAGTTGGTGCCAGCGGGACGCCAATGAGGAGAAAATGGCCCAGGCAGTTCCAGCGCGATCAGCGATATCCAGAGTGGGGAGGGCGGTCGGAGGTACGTGTCACATGTAGCGAGATCGCTAGTGATATTGCTGTTGAGTCACAAAATCGGTGACACTTTAGCAATATCGCTAGCGATCTCGCTATGTGTAAAGCCCCCTTTACTTGCCAAAGGTGAGTTTGAACAAGCATTATATGTGTGATACAAAATTGTTTACCTACAACTTTGGAAAGATGAAAACAATTTTCTCTGGACCATTTTTGTGGCTTTGTGTGAAATGATGTCCAATTAGTTGTTTTGTTTTTCTCAGTTTCCTTGTGTTGTTCCATTAGACACAAAGGAAAGAAGCATATGTATAACAAAACACATGTAATTGCAATAATTTTCTGAGAGAAATATTTCGTTTTGTGGAACAGTTTCAAGGATGCCAACACTTTCAGACATGACTGTATATGGTAATGAGCCTGCATAAACAATGTAAATTGTAGCCATTTTATGTTTATGTTTCTGATTGGAGGAAATCACCACCGAGACCCTGGAGAATATGATTCAATTTGGTTTTTACCTGTCCCCAATATTGTGATTGCCATTATTCACCAAATAACGGCTATCACAAAAAATAGTCCAATTTTCAATTCATTTCTCTCTCCTCTGATATGATCTAGCATCCCTGGACCCTCTCGCTCTGTCCCCAACATCTTCTTCATGGAAGAAAATGGCCGGTGCATGCTCAGTGCGTCCCCTGAGATCTGCCGGCCGATATCCAATAACAATAGGAGATTTTTTCCTATTGGTTCATTTTGATCACTGTGAAAGACCCTATCACAGTGATCAAAATTAAAAAAAATAGTAAATCAAACCTCCCTTTTGTCATCCCCTAGTTAGGCAAAAGTAATAAAATAAAAAAAAACTTTTTTTTTTTCTTTTTAGTTAGGGTTAGTGTTGGGGCTAGGATTAGAGTTAGGTTTGGGGCTAGGGTTAGAGTTGTGTTGGGGTTATGGTGATGGTGTTGGGGTTAGGGTTTTCTCGAGGTTAGGGTTGTACTGGGGTTAGTGTGGCACCCCTGAGGGTCCAGTCGCCACAGAGGTACTGCACCTTAGCCAGAGGTGTGGTACTCCACTCTCCAGTAAGTAGGGGGCACTACCCAGTATCCACACAATAGCACTCAACACTAGATCTCTCCAGGCCAGGGAGGGACTAGGTAGAGGGTGTGGGTGGAGGAAGTGTATAAGGGGCGGAGCTTTAGTGAGTGGTCAGAGGGACCAGAAGGGAGTTAGAGGGGAGTTGGTGCTGGGGACTGGAGCAGTGAGGAGCTTGTCCCTAGACCAGAGGACAGTAGAGAGAGAAGCAAGACAGAGAAGTCAGAGAGAGAAGCTCCAGAGAGAGAGAGAGAGGAATAAGGGGTCCTAGGGGCACAGGAAGTGAGGATTCCACCTGTGGCACCCAAATTCACGCCAACCGTAGTTGGGTGGAGGGACCAGGTCGCAGTAGGGGACTGGCCCCAGATTAGTGGAGAAACTGGGGACTCAGCTAGTAAACCAGAGGCTGCAGCATCTGCACGTGCTACAACCAAATTTGCACACATTTGCTGAAAAGGCAGCCACATAGGATCAAGGGGACCTAGAAGACGTCACCCGACAGGATCCAAGGCTGCTGGCTTGGGACACAGTGTGTGAGGCGCAGGACAGGAGGGTTGTTGGGGTTATGGTTGTGTTGGGATTACGGTTGTGGTGTTGGGGTTAGAGTGGTGTTGGTGTTAGGGTTTTTGGTTGTAGTTAAGGTTGGGTTAGGGTTGGGGTTGGGATTAGGGTTAGGGATACGACTGTGTTAGGGTTGGAGTTAGAATTGGGGGGTTTCCACAGTTTAGGTACAGGGGACTCCAAACACGACAATTTTGCAATCAAAAAGTCAAATAGTGCTCCCTCCCTTCTGAGCCCTGCCATGCACCCAAACAGTGGCTTTCCCCACATATGGGATATCAGCATACTCTGGAGAAATTGCAGAACAAATTTTGTGGTCCATTTTCTCCTGTTACCCTTGTGAAAGTAAAAGTTTGAGTCTAAAGTAGTTTTTTTGTGAAAAAAGTAAAATGTTCATCTTTTCCTTCCATATTGCTTTAGTTCTCGTGAAACACCTGAAGGGTTCAAAATTTCTTGAATGTGATTTTGAGCACCTGGAGGGGTGTAGTTTTTAGAATGTTGTAAATTTTGAGTTTTTTGTGTCATTTTGATCCCCCAAATTCACTTCAAACATGAGGTGGTCCCTAAAAAGATGGTTTTATAAATTTTCTTGAAAAATTAGAATTTGCTGGTCAACTCTTAACCCTTATAACTTCCTAACAAAAAAAATTCTGGTTACCAAATTATTAACTATTTTGTCTGGCATGACTCTCTGATTTAAGGGCACAGAAATTAAAAGTTGAAAATGTTCAAAATTTTTGCCAAAATTCATTTTTTTCTAAATAAACGCAGGTCATATTGAATAAATTTTATCCCTAACATCAAGTACAATATGTCATAAAAAAGCATTCTCAGAATCAGTTGAATCTGTTGAAGCGTTCCAGAGCTGTAACCTCATAAAGTGAAAGTGGTCAGAATTGGAAAAAATTTCTTGGTCATTAAGGTCAAAAATGTCTCTGTTACTAAGGGGTTAACTATATGAATGTGGTATCGCTATATTCATATTGACCCACAAATAATTTTAGTACTTCAATTGTACAGTCTGATGAAGAGCATCAAATTTTAAATGGTAAAAAACAGTGGCAGAATTGTTTTGTTTTTATTCCTTCCAATAAAGAACTAACAAAAGTTTGTTAAGAAGTTCTATGTAACTCAAAATAATGTGACTGAGAAAAACAACCCATCTGGAGAAAAAAATAAGCCCTCATATGGCTAAGTAACCAGAGTCAAAATAAGTTATAGCTTCTGGAGCATGACGTTAGAAAAGTATAAAATGGATTGACATAAAGGAAAAAAAAACAAGCTCTAATGCCAAGAGTTTAAGTCAAGTGCTGACTTGGCTTTGTTATCTTTACTTAGGCTCCAATTGAAGGGGTCACTTATATATGTGCCTTCCTTTCCTCTATTTGACAGCAATGTGAGGTCTTATGAGGTTATAGGTCCCAGGTAAAGGATATGAACTCTTATCTAAATGAGCGGAACAGGCTGCCATGAAAAGTGGTGAGTTCTCCTTCAATGGAAGCCTTCAACAGAGGCTGGACAGACATCTGTCTAAGATGGCTTAGTGACTCCTGTCCTGAGCAGTGGGTTGGACACGATGACCCTGTAGGTCCCTTCCAACTCTATCATTCCATGATTCTATGATTCTAAACTTGTCCATCTGTATCCCTCCCAATCACATATTTATGGGTCATCTTTTGCATGTAATTTTTAATTAATTTGTGTAGTGTAGAAAAATGTACATGTTTATTACAGGAAATTTGCAAACAACTTGCTCTTGTCAGATCTTCTGTTCTTATAGTTTGTCTCTGATTAAGAAGAGTGTACAATAAAATCCATCTGTAAATGAAATGTTAAATTGACTGGTTCAAGTTTTTTAAATAAAGTTTTGCATTCAATACTTTAAAATATTTACTTTTGATGCCATTATACTGTACAGTATATCCTTTTTAACTTCTGTACATGTATCTGGTCTTACTACAGGGTCAACTGGTTTGTTTCTATGATAGGCTGCTGTCCGGAGGGGCAAACAAAAGGTGAGAGTAGTCAATGTAGCTGGGTCATAACCAGGAAGGCAGTCAAGGTATGAAATTAGAAGACTAAAGAATAGGCAGTAAACAGGCCGTGGTCATACAAGTGAAATTCAAACATGCCTGGCAGGAACAGATAGCACCGGGACTGAACAAGAGAAAAAAATAACTGGCACTGAGAGTCAGAGGTTCAGGGGTTTAAATACAAGACAGAATTTACCAGGACTTACAGAAAGAAGACAGGAATTAACCTTATATCTCTGCGACTGTCAGCACCAAGAGACCGGGGAATTAAATATGACTGCTACATTGCTTCTTCGCATCGCCATCAACAAAGGTGTGGCACTGCCCAGCAATTCGAGAGGAAAAACAGCGGATTGGTACTGGCCTGGATGTTACAGCCACAAAATATCAACCCAGCAGATCGAAAAACAGCCACTATAAGATATCACTAAAAAGTTCACGAGCAGGATCAAACACATTAGACCCATTGTTACCTTGATGGCTTTAAGGAGACTGTCCATGTCTTCTATGGGAAAACATGATTTACCTCCCGTGTCACTATCTGAGGAGGAGGAAGAAGGGGATTCAGCCTGCACTCGACCCTGGGATGAGACAGAGGAAGAGTCTTAGTTAGACTGAAAATCTTCCAACCTCTTCTTCCCTTTCTTTAGTAGGGTTTTAAGGAAGCCCTCCACTTCCGACCTAACAGCCGATCTAAGGGTAGCTGCAAAATTTGAGGTTTCCTCTGCAATAGTTCTCTGGATACAGTTGGAACACAGGTCCTTGCTAGGGAAATTTTACACAGGGCACAGACTCTGTTATTATTCTTTGCCCAAAATTTTTTAGGCCTTTCCTACAGATTCAAGCAGACAATAGGGCCTATTAATCATCTAGCTAACATTCACGAAGATCACTCACTACCCGCTGATAACCAAGGGCACTGAATTGGAGGCTGTGGAGGAACACGTAATGCATCCTCCCTGGACACCGAGGAGACCCCAAATTTGTGGCTGGGGCGACTGCTGCTTCTGGCACTTGACTGACCGCCACCTTTGCGATCCTGGTCTCGGTGAGCCGTAGAATGAGCTCAAGGTAGTGGCGGTGGCGATAGCGACTGCTGCTGCTCTGACTCCATCTTTGCTGGCAGCTTGATTCCCTGTTGTCCACCTTAAAATAGGCTGCCTCAATCCGGGTGAGATATGCCCTTCCCACTGTGACCATTGGCCGGACTGTACACTTCCGTCACGAAAAAAGCCGGCCAGCATCGCACTGGGCGCCATGTATTTGGCGCCTCTCTGACGTCAGCAGGGCGCACTACCACAATTCTTTGCAGCGCCCGTGACGTCAGAGGCACCCGGAAGTCAACTCCGGCAACCAGAAGTCGTCCCCGGCTGCTCCTCCACATTGAATCAGTGAGAGACGGCTCGGGGGGCGTGAGGGAGGCACAGTGGATTTCCTTCAGTCCCTCCTGCAAATGCTGCCCGTGCCCGCACAAACACCAAGCCCCAGGGAAATCCATGGACTACACTTCCGGATACCAGACGGCTGGTGCTACAGGTACGGGACCTGTTCTTCCAGCACTGGGATGGACCCAGGACCTTTCTCCTATGACCGGCAACGCCACCGTATGGGATTCCCATCCAGGACAGAAACTCAACTATAGCAGGTGGGAGATACCGCCCCTTATATTTCGGTAGATTCCTGTCCTGGCGGAGCAGATCCCTCTCTCAGGTGTGCTTTTATTGGTGAAGGGAAAACATCAAATATTTTGTAGGAAGCGGGAAGCTGTAACCTGTATGCAGCCAGATTGACAATTTCCACGATCTTGTATGGGCCAATGAATTTAGGGCCCAACTTCATTGAGGGGACCTTAAGTTTGATATTGCAAGTGGATAGCCAAACCCTCTCTCCAACAACAAACGCCAGACAAAATCCCCTCTTCCTTTCTGCAAACCCTTTGTATCTCTCCTGAGCATTGGAGATATTTCTCTGAACCTCCCTCCACAAAGTTTTAAAACTTTGTACAACATGCTCAACTCCTGGACAACCTGAATCCATGCGAGAAAACTCCCCTAAGTGAGGGTTAAACACATAGTTGACCTGAAAGGGAGACTTCCTGTTAGACTGACTCACATGACCGTTAAAAGCAAATTCTGCCATGGGCAAAACCTCACACCAGTTCTCCTGTCAGGAACAGGCCAAACAGCTAAGAATTTGCTCTAAACACTGGTTTGTGGGTTCAGTTTGACCATTAGACTCAGGGTGATACGCAGAGGAACATGATAATGTAATCTCCAATTTCTTGCAGAAAGCCCTCCAAAACTTGGCCACAAACTGCACACCCCTGTCAGACACCACATTATCATGCACACCATACAGCCGGACAACGTGTTGTATAAATAAGCAGGCCAAAGTTTCAGCAGACGGTAGAGCGGGCAGAGGTACAAAATGAGCCTGTTTGGAGAACCTATCAACCACTACCCACACCACAGAGTTGCACTTAGCAAGAGGAAGATTTGTCATAAAATCCATGGATGTAACAACCCTGCTGGCGTCACTGCATGGCCTCCCATCCCCTGCACATCAACTTACTCACTGCTCCGGGTCATGCTGTGAATTCTGTCTGTTGCCAGTCCTGTGCTCTGTGTCTCTGCTCTTCTGTATGTTTCCTGGCTATGTGTGTATAGGGGGGCGGCGCCAGAACTCTCTGGTTCTTATGCAGTCAGGGTGCACCTGTCTAATCTGTCCCTGACCAATCACCTAGAGCCCTTGACTATTTAGTTCCGCCACACCCACTGAAACATTGACTGTGCAATGTCTTAACTCAGTTAGCTCTTTGCTGCTGAGCTAGCCAGGCCCTGTCCTATGTCTTGCCTTCTCTGAAGGCTGTTATTGCGCATTACTGTGTCTTGGTACCTTGCTTAGTACTTCTCTGTCCGCATGCCAGGAGGCAGAATATCCTGCTCCTTGTGTCTTTGTCCCTGTGTCTCTGTCTGAACTCAGTCTTACCTCTGTCTGTCAGTCTCCTTGTCTTTGGCTTCCTTCTCTGCTGTGTCTTTCCTTGTGTCCTCCCTATCTTTGGCTCAGCTCCCTAGCCGCTCTGCCTGCTCGGCTCCCTAGCCGCTCTGCCTGCTCGGCTCCCTAGTCGCTCTGCCTGCTCGGCTCCTTAGCCGCTCTGCCTGCTCGGCTCCTTAGCCGCTCTGCCTGCTCGGCTCCTTAGCCGCTCTGCCTGCTCGGCTCCCTTGCAGCTCAGCCTGTCCGGCTCCCTTGCAGCCCAGCCTACTCCGCACTCCTGTGGCTCTGCCTATTCCACACTCCAGCAGCTCCGCCTATGCCGCACTCCTGCGGCTCAGTTCCTAACCTGTTCCAACATATTCCACTCCTTCCTGCCTGTTTCCATACCTGCACCTCCTGTGTGAACAGGTCCAAACCTGTTCCTTCATACACCACACCTGCTTGCCCTGTGTCTCCAAGCCGTGCCTGCTTGCCCTGTGTCTCCAAGCTGTGCTTGCTTGCCCTGTGTCTCCAAGCCGTGCCTGCTTGCCCTGTGTCTCCAAGCCGTGCCTGCTTGCCCTGTGTCTCCAAGCCGTGCCTGCCAGTTTATCAAGCCGTGCCTGCTTGCCCAGTGTCTCAGCCTGCCTGTTAGTCACACTTGTCCAAGTGACTTGTCCCCGAGTGGGATCAGCAGCCACAGCCAGGTACCACCCTGGAGTGGCACCCGACAGCTACCTGCCGCACAAGCCTGACCTCACCATCAGAGGCACCAGTGAAGACCGAGGTAGCTGCCGTAGTTACGCCCCTTCCAGGGTAGTCTGGTTTGAGGCACAGTGGGGCCACAACCCCCCCAGCTCGCGCCATTCAGCCAAGGTGTGAGCGTGACAATGGACAGATGAGTCCATGGTCTATCCGGAATTGGCAAAGGTATCAACTCCCCGGGCGGCCGACAAAAAGAACTCTTTGAACGAGCAAAAACCCCACATGCAGACACAAACTTTTTAAAATCTGCTACCATCGAGGGCCACCAGAATCTCCTAGCCACTGCTGTTTTGAGATTAGTAAGGGTGGCAGGACCCTGAGACAAAACCGCCCACATCCCTACCTCAGAAGCATCGAACTCTATGATAAAAGATTTAGACGGATCTGGCTGGACCAACACAGGAGCGGAAGTAAAACATTTTTTCAAAGCCAGAAAAGCATTTTTTGCAGGTACAGACAAATTCTTTACATCAGCCCCCTTACATGTGAGATCAGTAATGGGCTTAACCACCTGCGAAAAACCCTTAATAAACTTTCTGTAATAATTAGCAAATCCCTAAGCAGCTCCCACAATCCCTCTCTCTTGGCCCTGTAGTGGGGTGTATAAATGTAGACTAACTCTAAGGGGCACGCAAGTGAGGGGTCAGCACTAGTGTTGAGCGATACCGTTCGATACCCAAAAATATCGTATCGGATGGTATCGCCCGATACGAAAAAAATATCGGGTATCGCCGATTCCGATACCGGAAGTCCCATTCAAGTCAATGGGACTTCCGGTATCGGAATTTAAAAAAGCCCTTTATTTCCTTGTTGGCTAATTCTACGTAATTGAAAACAAATAAGAGTCATGTAGAATGTATTGTGGGAGGTGGAGGAGACATTAAAGGCATAGTGGTTTATTCAAATCACATGGCATAGCATTAATTCCAATTTTATTTTTCAAGACGTTCGGAGTTAAAAAGATTTTGACTATGTTAACTTTTTATATTTTGTTAGATATGTATGTTTCACAACTTCCATGCTCTTCACCTTCTTTTGTACTTCTCCCACACTTTCTCCTTCATGATACTCAGCAGTAGCATTTTTTTCATCAACTTTTTCTTCACCTTATTCATCTTCTTCTTCTTCATCTTCTTCCCATTAATTTTTTTTTTCCATTCTTCATATTCTTCTTATTCAGCTATTATTAATTTTCATATGCTATTTCTTCATCTTCTTCCTATTCTTCTTTTTCTTCATTTTCTTATGGTGACAGGCATTCCTGTAGTACTTATCTATAAAAGTTATAAGATTACACCTTACGTTCTGCCTGTCACAAAAGATTTACAACAGGATTAGTCCACGTTCAGTTTGGCCTGCAGCAGCAGGCATTTTCCAGTGGCACCACGAGGAGGAACGGACTCACCCCCATTTACTGCTTAGTCTTCTTCTGCTTATAATTTTGATTTCTTCTATGCTGATTTTTAGTCTTATGCTTAATGTTCTTCTGCTTTCTGTTCTTCTGCTTTTGCTTCTTCTGCTTCTTGTTCTTCTGTCTTTTGTTCTGTATCTTGGTGGTTGTCTTCATGTTCTTTGTCCTCTTGGTCTTATTATTTAGGGTCTTATTTCTGGCCTTCTTTGGTGTGGTCTTCAGGGTCGTCGTCATGGAGATCAATAAGGATTACCAAAGACAATTTCATAAAGCTTGATCTTGGAAATGTAGCAGAAGGTACAAGAAGGCTGAGAAACTGTCGAGAACCAGTTGACAGTACTGGAACCCCTAGTGGCAGCAGAAGGAACAATAGCCAATGGCACTACTGAGGAACAGCTGACAGTGCTGGACCCCGGTTACTATGCAGGAGGTACCAGTGCTTGAAACCACTACCAAGGACCAGCTGACGTTGCTGGACCTCGGATACCGAGATGGAGGCACCTAGGCCAAAGGCTCTGGCGAGAACCAGCAGACAGTGCTGGAACCCGGATGGGTAGCAGAAGGAACAAGAGCCAATGGCACTACCGAGGACCAACTGATGGTGATGGACCACGGTTACTAAGCAGAAGGTACCTGTGCTAAAAAGCACTACCAAGGACCAGCTGACGGTGCTGGACCTCGGATACCGAGATGGAGGCACCTAGGCCAAAGGTTCTGGCGAGAACCAGCTGACAGTGCTGGAACCCGGGTGGGTAGCAGAAGGTACCCATCCAAAGCAAAGTAGCCAGGCCGCAAGCCGGCCGCAGTTACCGAAACCCACAGTCCTAAAGGGGGTCCATGTCCCATTGGCACTACGGATCCAGCCTTCAGTGCCAGTTCCCGCAGCCCACATAGGAGTCACCTAAACTGCAGGCACCGTAGAGTCGGCTAACCCGGCCGCAAGACGACAGGACAACGGATTGGTGGCATAGTGACCTTGACCCTACCCGGAAACAGCTGGCGTGCTGGAACCAGGCTGGGCTACAGGGAGTACCCGTGCCAAAGACACTGCCGAGAACCAGCAGACGATGCTGGAACCCAGATGAGTAGCAAAAGCTACAAGAGCCAATGGCACTACCGAGGAACAGCTGACGTTGCTGGACCACGGTTACTAGGCAGGAGGTACCTGTGCTAGAAAGCACTACCAAGGACCAGCTGACGGTGCTGGACCTTCGGATACCGAGATGGAGGCACCTAGGCCAAAGGCTCTGGCGAGAACCAGCTGACAGTGCTGGAACCTGGGTGGGTAGCAGAAGGTACCCATCCAAAGCAAAGTAGCCAGGCTGCAAGCCGGCCGAATTTACCGAAACCCATAGTCCTACAGGGGTTCATGTCCCATTGGCACTACGGATCCAGCCTTCAGTGCCAGTTCCCGCAGCCCACATAGGAGTCACCTAAACTGCAGGCACCGTAGAGTCGGCTAACCCGGCCGCAAGATGACAGGACAACGGATTGGTGGCATAGTGACCATGACACTACCCGGAAACAGCTGGCGTGCTGGAACCAGGCTGGGCTACAGGGAGTACCCGTGCCAAAGACACTGCCGAGAACCAGCTGACGGTGCTGGAACCCAGATGAGTAGCAAAAGCTACAAGAGCCAATGGCACTACCAAGGAACAGCTGACGTTGCTGGACCACGGTTACTAGGCAGGAGGTACCTGTTCTAGAAAGCACTACCAAGGACCAGCTGACGGTGCTGGACCTTCGGATACCGAGATGGAGGCACCTAGCCCAAAGGCTCTGGCGAGAACCAGCTGACAGTGCTGGAACCCGGGTGGGTAGCAGAAGGTACCCATCCAAAGCAAAGTAGCCAGGCCGCAAGCCGGCCGCGGTTACCGAAACCCACAGTCCTGCAGGAGGTCCATGTCCCATTGGCACTACGGATCCAGCCTTCAGTGCCAGTTCCCGCAGCCCACATAGGAGTCACCTAAACTGCAGGCACCGTAGAGTCGGCTAACCCGGCCGCAAGACGACAGGACAACGGATTGGTGGTATAATGACCTTGACACTACCCGGAAACAGCTGGCGTGCTGGAACCAGGCTGGGCAACAGGGAGTACCCATGCCAAAGACACTGCCGAGCACCAACTGACGTTGTTGGAACCCAGGGACAGTCATGGTGAAGGCCGAGGCCTACTTGGTCGTAGTTTTAGATTGTTTATAGGCTACAACAGACTGTGAACGTGCTCCAATTAGGCATCTGTCTCCACTCTGTTTCCAGGATTTCACGTGACCACCAACACCGCCAGTTTATGCGTACAGTAGCCATCTGCCCAATCCACACATGTTACTGTGTTACTGTGGTTCTGTAATGTCAGCAGATCCCCTGATGTGTGTCTGCCAATGTCTCCTGCTCTGTCCACATTCCCACCACTTGCAGTGGGAAGGTGGACAGCGCAGGAGACCGTGCCAGACACACATTGGGGGATCAGCCCACGTAACAGAACACCAGGAACACAGGAACAAGTGTGGAATGCTTGGACGGCAACTGTGAGCAGGAACTGGCGGTGTTGGAGGTTAGGGGAAATACTAGAGACAGAGTGGAGACAGAGGCCAAATCAGAGAATGTTTAAATCAGAAGTAGTTACAATTTGGAGGCAGCAGCAGTTTGCCCTCCACACAGCAGGGGATCAGCTGACGTTACCGCCCCCCACTTTCACATGAACGAGTGTTTTTTTCTGTGTGGACAGCACTTCCGAGCACCAACTGGCGTTGTTGGAGCCCAGGGACAATCATGGTGCAGGCCGAGGCCTACTAGGAGCCAGGTGTAAATCGGAGGGATTTTGACTTTGGAGGGAGCAGGACACTTTGCCCTCTACACAGCAGGGGATCAGCTGACGTTACTGACCCCCATTTTCACATGAACGAGTGTTTTTTTCTGTGTGGACAGCACTTCTGAGCAACAACTGACGATGTTGGAGCCCAGGGATAGTCATTTTGTAGGCTGAGGCCTACTTGGAGGCAGTTTAACATAAGACGTTAGAATTTGGAGGCAGCAGGAGAGTTTGCCGTACACACAGCATGGGATCAGCAGACGTTACCGAACCCCACTTTCACATGAACAAGTGTTTTTTTCTGTGTGGACAGCACTTCCGAGCACCAACTGGCGTTGTTGGAGCCCAGGGACAATCATGGTGTAGGCCGAGGCCTACTTGGTGGCAGTTTTAGATTGTTTGTAGGCTACAACAGACTGCGAACGTGCTCCAATTAGGCATCTGTCTCCACTCTGTTTCCAGGATTTCATGTGACCACCAACACCGCCAGTTTATGCGTACAGCAGCCGTCTGCCCAATCCACATGTGTTCCTGTGTTACTGGGGTTCTGTAATGTCAGCAAATCCCCTGATGTGTTTCTGCCACTGTCTCCTGCTCTGTCCACATTCCCACCACTTGCAGTGGGAAGTTGGACAGCTCAGGAAACAGTGCCGGACACACATTGGGGGATCTGCTCATGTAACAGAACATCAGGAACACAGGAACAAGTGTGGAATGCGTGGACAGCAACTGTGAGCAGGAACTGGCGGTGTTGGAGGTCAGGGGAAATACTAGAGACAGAGGCCAAATCAGAGTGGAGACGGAGGCCAAATCAGAGAATGTTTAAATCTGAAGTAGTTACAATTTGGAGGCAGCAGCAGTTTGCCCTCCACACAGCAGGGGATCAGCTGACGTTACTGACCCCCACTTACACATGAGCGAGTGTTTTGTCTGTGCGGACAGCACTTCTGAGCACCAACTGGTGGTGTCAGAGCCCAGGGAAAATCAGGTAGTAGGCTGAGGCCTACTTGGTGGCAGTTTTCGATTGTTTCTAGACTACTACTAACTGTCAACGTACTCCAATTAGGCCTCTGTCTTCACTCTGTTTCGAGTATTTCCTCTGGCTTCCAACCATGCCAGTTGCTGCTCTGAAATGCCGTCTGCACAACCCACACTTGTTCCTGTGTTACTGGGGTTCTGTAACAGCAGCTTCTCCCTAGAGGTGAGTCAGGCAATGTCTCCTGCTCTGTCCACATTTCCACTACAAGTAGTGAGAATGTAGACAAAGCAGGAGACATTGCTGGACTCACCTCTGGAGATGAGCATATGTTACAGGACCCAGGTAACACAGGAACAAGTGTTGATTGTGCAGACGGCATTTGAGAGCAGAAACAGGCGGTGTTGTAGGCTGGAGAGTGGAGACAGAGGGCAAATCAGAGAACATATTAAATCAGAGGTAGTCAGAAGTTGTAGGCAGCAGGAGAGTTTGCCGTACACACAGCCGGGGATCAGCTGACGTTATCGAACCCCACTTACACATGAGCGAGTGTTTTGTCTGTGCGTACAGCACTTCTGAGCACCAACTGGCGGTGTCGGAGCCCAGGGAAAATCGGGTAGTAGGCCGAGGCCTACTTGGAGCCAGGTGTAAATCTGAGGTTGTTTGACTGTGGAGGGAGCAGGACACTTTGCCATACACACAGCAGGGGATCAGCTGACGTTACCGAACCCCACTTACACATGAGCGAGTGTTTTGTCTGTGCGGACAGCACCTCTGAGCACCAACTGGCGGTGTCAGAGCCCAGGGAAAATCAGGTAGTAGGCTGAGGCCTACTTGGTGGCAGTTTTCGATTGTTTCTAGACTACTACTAACTGTCAACGTACTTCAATTAGGCCTCTGTCTTCACTCTGTTTCGAGTATTTCCTCTGGCTTCCAACCACGCCAGTGGCTGCTCTGAAATGCCGTCTGCACAACCCACACTTGTTCCTGTGTTACTGGGGTACTGTAACAGCAGCTTCTCCCTAGAGGTGAGTCAGGCAATGTCTCCTGCTCTGTCCACTTTTCCACTACAAGTAGTGGGAATGTAGACAAAGCAGGAGACATTGCCGGACTCACCTCTGGAGATAAGCAGATGTTACAGGACCCATGTAACACAGGAACAAGTGTTGATTGTGCAGACGGCATTTGAGAGCAGAAACAGGCGGTGTTGTAGGCCGGAGGAAATACTCAAAACAGAGTGGAGACAGAGGGCAAATCAGAGAACATATTAAATCAGAGGTAGTCAGAAGTTGTAGGCAGCAGGAGAGTTTGCCGTACACACAGCAGGGGATCAGCTGATGTTATCGAACCCCACTTACACATGAGCGAGTGTTTTGTCTGTGCATACAGCACTTCTGAGCACCAACTGGCGGTGTCGGAGCCCAGGGAAAATCAGGTAGTAGGCCGAGGCCTACTTGGAGCCAGGTGTAAATCTGAGGTTGTTTCTCTGTGGAGGGAGCAGGACACTTTGCCGTACACACAGCAGGGGATCAGCTGACGTTACCGAACCCCACTCACACATGAGCGAGTGTTTTGTCTGTGTGGACAGCCCTTCTAAGCAACAACGGGCGTTGCTGTAGCCCAGGAAATAAAGTTCAGGTCATAGAAACATGAACACAACAGGAGACCTGGATCCTGTTGCCACTTGCCAGCCAAATATTTATTCTGGAAGAGGACTGGCAAATTTAGGTGAGATCCGGGCCTTGTTCATTTTCAGAAAAGTAAGCCGGTCAACATTATCGGCGGATAGTCACGTGCGACGGTCTGTTACCACACCACCTGCAGCACTAAAGACACATTCCGATAATACACTGGCAGCAGGGCAAGCCAGCACCTCCAATGCATACTGGCTAAGCTCTGGCCATGTATCCAGCTTAGAGACCCAATACTTGAACGGGGAAGAGCCGTCTGGGAGAACACTAACAGGGCAAGACAAGTAGTCTGTCACCATCTGACGGAAACGTTGCCTTCTGCTGACTGGAGCCGTCTGTGATGGTGTAGCCGTTTGTGGCGGTCCCACAAAACTTTTCCACATTTGGGCCATACTGGCCTTGCCTTGTCCTGCGGCACTGCCTCTGCTACCTCTTTGTGCAGAGCTTCCTCCACTGCCTTTACCCACATGGCTGCTTTGAAAAGCACTGCCAGCAACACTTGCGGGGGGAATGGAGAACATGATGGCCTGCACAAGTGTTTCTTGGTACTCCCGCATTTTACGCTCCCGGTTCAACTGTGGTATGAGGCTTTGTAAGTTGTCCCGGTAGCGAGGATCTAGGAGGGTGTACACCCAATAATCAGCCGTGTGGAGAATGTTGGCGATGCGGCGGTCATTTAACAAGCACTGCAGCATGAAATCAACCATGTGCTGCAGACTGCCAACTGGACCGGAAACGCTGTCCCCAGCTTGAGGCAGCATCTCAGCCTGCTCAGCATCACCCCACCCTCGCTGTACACACTGACTACTAGAGCCTTGTGTACCTCCCTCCTCTGGAGAGATGTGTTCCTCCTCCTCCATTGACTCCTCGTCATCCTCCTCACTAAGTGTCCCCTGCCTGGGCCTTTGTGTGGAAGCACGTTGCGCAGACTTGCCAGAAGCAGATGGCATTTCTGACTCCTCATCCTCGACCTCTTCAAAAACCTCCTCACTTAGTGCTTGTAAGGTTTTTTGAAGCAGACAGATAAGGGGGACAGTCATGCTGACTAGTGCATCATCTGCACTGGCCATCCGTGTGGAGTCACCGAAGGCACGCAAAACTTGGCAGATGTCCCTCATAGTGGCCCACTCAGTGGTGGTGAAGTGTGTCCGGCGCACAGTGCGACTTGTTTGCGCCTGATGCAGCTGGTACTCCATTACTGCTGCCTGCTGCTCACACAACCGCTCCAACATATGTAAAGTTGAATTCCACCTGGTGGGGAGGTCACATATGATGCGATGTTCTGGCAGGCGGAATCGGCGTTGCAGAGATGCAGTGCGCGATCTTGCCATGCTGGAACGCCGCAAGTGAGCACACTCTAGGCGAACCTTGTGCAGCAGTGCATCAAGATCCGGATAGTCCCTCAGAAAGCTCTGCACGACCAAATTGAGCACGTGTGCCAGACATAGTATGTGAGTGAGGTTGCCTAGGCCGAGAGCTGCCACTAGATTTCGGCCATTGTCACTCACTACCAAACCTGGCTGGAGATTCGCTCGCACAAACCACACATCGCTCTCCTGCTTGATGGCATTCCAGAGCTCCTGTGCTGTGTGGCTCCGATTCCCCAAAGAAATTAATTTAAGGATGGCCTGTTGACGTTTGGCCACACCTGTGCTCATATCTGGCCTAACAGGCTCATGCAGTGCTGATTCCGAGGAACTAGAGTAGGAGGAGGACTCAATATGTACAGACTGCATTCCTGCAATCCTTGGAGTTGGCAGAATACGTACAGAGCCACTCTCCAGATCTGTACCCGGCTCCACAACATTGACCCAATGGGCAGTGAGGGAAAGGTATCGTCCCTGTCCATGGCTACTGGTCCACGCTTCGGTGGTCAGGTGGACCTTGCTACTGACGGCGTTTAGTAGCGCATTTTTAATTTTTCCCTCCACATGCTTTTGCAGGGCAGGGACGGCTTGCCTGCTGAAATAAAAGCGGCTGGGCACATTGTATTGTGGAACTGCCAATGACATCAAGTTCCGGAAGGTGTCAGTCTCCACCAGCCTGAATGACAGCATCTCAAGGGCCAGTAGTTTGGCAATGCCGGCATTCAGAGCCAGTGCTCGGGGATGGTTTGCCGAGTATGGCCGCTTTTTCTCCCATGCCTGTGCTACCGATTGCTGGTGAGTGGCCTGGGAGTGTGCTGATGACTGCGAACGTGGTTCAGTGGGTGGAATTTCACTGGGTCTCTGGACAACAGTGGCAGAGGTTCTTCCATGGCGTTCCAGTGAGGAAGCCGAACCAGCTGTGTGTGAGCTGGAGGAAGAGGCCCCAACACGAGCTGAAGAGGTGGTAGGTGCTGCTGAAGGTTGGCCTACATCTTCAGTGTGTCTGTGTAACTCCACCTCGTGCTTGATACGCACATGTTTCCACATATTTGTGGTATTGAGGTGGCTCAAATTTTTCCCTCGTTTCACTTTCTGATGACACAGCTTGCATTTGACAAAGCAAATGTCATCTGCAACTGTGTCAAAAAAAGACCACGCACTGCAAGTCCTGGGAGCGCCCGTTTTCTGTTTTGGAAGAGGATTGCTCCTCACGGGTGCCAAAGTGGAGGCTACAGGCAACCAAGTCTGCCCCCGCCCTCTCCCTCCTCTTTTGGCCGTTCGGGGAATCTCTTCCTCAGAGCTGCTCCCACCACCTTCCTGTGGCTGACGCCATGATGGGTCAAGGACTTCATCATCTACACTCCCCTCTTTAAGCACCGGCTGGTCCTGGGTTGTCTCGCCAGCACCGTACGCACCAGAAATTGGCAACTGAGTCTCATCATCATCAGATGAGCACTGAGGTGTGCTGACAATAGGCACTAGCCCACCCACCTCTTCAGATTCAGAGGGACAAAGCAGTTGCGCATCACTGCATACTCCCTCCTCTTCACGCTCTAGAATGCTGCTTGGCTGGCCACCTCTTTCCAAGCCAACAGATTCTGAGAACAGAAGTAAAGATTGAGATGGCTCCTGTCCAGGGCTCTCAGACTGCCTGGGCAATTTGGCAGGTGGTGAAGAGACAGATGGTTGCTCTTCAGTGCTCTGGCCCTGGGAGGATGCGGAAGTCATTGAAGTGGATGCGTTAGCTGCCATCCATCCGACAACTGCTTCAATTTGTTCGTCACGCAGCAGCGGGGTACGGCGAGGTCCTACAAAGCTGCGCATGAAGGACTGTTGCCTGGTAAAAGTGGGGGATGCCGGGTCACTGGTGGCCGCAGCAGACACCGAATCCCCACGTCCTCTCCCTGCTGAATCCCCCCGTCCTCTCCCTGCTGAAACTCCACGGCCACGACCACGTGCCTTACTCCCTGCCTTCTTCATCTTGGTAGACTGATAAAGATAGGCAGAAAAGTAAAAAAGGGGTGGCTTAGTGTTCTTATTCCTGAACACCTGCTAACCAGTATAAGAAACACTAATTTTGCTAAGAGTGTGTGTACTACACTTTAATATGATCTAATGTGGCCTACACAACTCTAAAGTGGAGTGTTTGGTGAACTTTATTTCCTTTTTTTGGGGGGGTGGGGAAAGAAAAGGATGTGACCAAAGTTTGAAAGCTATAGTATCACAAACTTTTTGGAGCGATTACAATGCAGGAAGCTAACCTACAATGCAATTGATGAGGCTCCAAAAAGTAGGGTGATACTAGTCTGGCTGGCCCTGAAGGGCACAAGCCAGCAAAAAGGCTCCTCTATCTAATCCTACATAGTGTTTGCAACCAACCAATGACAATGGATGTGGATGGAAGCACACTAATATAGGAGCAAAAATCTGGACAAATTGGCTGCATAAAAAGGACTATGTATGAGGCAGTGATGCACGCTGAGCGGACAACAACCAGCGGTGGCTGTAGAACACACTGCAAGGAGAGCTGCACTCACACACAGAGAGACCTATCAGACAGCCAAAAACAGTGCAGAGAAATGGGCTATAGCACTGAAAGGCTGCTGAAAGGCTCCGCTGTCCACTCCTTTAGTGTTTGCAACCAACGTATATGGATACGTATGGAAGCACACTATACAGGAGAAAAAAAAAGCAGCAATAAAAGAAAACTGTGTATGAGGCAGAGACATGCTGGGCGGCCTACAAGCAGACGTGCCTGCAGGACACACTACACAGCGTGGGTCTGCACTCACACAGCCCTTGCAGACAGCTATTAAAACAGCGTTGCTGGGCTACAAAAATGCTACAGTGGTGGATTATGTAGCCTGGGTAGAGCAATAGATATGTTTGATGATCGCTATTTCTAACTGTCCCTCACTGAATTCACAGCAGAGTGAACCCGAAATGGCGGCTGCTGCGGTTTTTATAGTGCATCATGACATCATTTCAGCAGCCAATCACAGCCATGCCAGTAGTTAACATGCCTACATGCCTAACAGGATGTGCCCACACTTCTGAGGATCCCCATTGGCTGAATCAAATCGAGCGGGCTCCTAGCATTATGGGAACTTCCGATTCCGGTATTCGATATGAAAAAAGTATCTGAACTAAGTATCGGAATTCCGATACAGCTAATATCGGCCGATACCCGATACTTGCGGTATCGGAATGCTCAACACTAGTCAGCACGCATTAAGAAAAGCATCGCATTAGCTAAGCATCTAGCAGTTACTCCATGACATGGAATTAACATCCACCTTCTCTCTTCACACAGGTAACCATATTATTCAACTTCTGATCTGCACCAGCCTGCATGTATCTCCATTCAATGTTAGCAAGCAGTGTGAATGGTAACCATATTATTCAACTTCTTTGCTATAATTCATCTGTTACATTATTCTCAGGACTTGCTGCTGTATATCTATGGGGGGGAATCACTGGAGATGTTATCTCAGGAGAAGTGTTTTAGCATAGAGATGGTATCACGACTGGCTCTTTGATCATCTTTTGCACACCAAGAGGTGCTGAGCAGCTGTTGCAAACTTATAACTAAGCAGCTCCCACAATCCCTCTCTCTTGGCCCTGTAGTGGGGTGTATCCCTTCAAATCTGGAGGTTGCAGCCAATCTGTAATGGCTTGGACCTTTTTCGGATCCATGTGGAATCCCTCCCCAGACACAATCAAACTCAAAAAGTATAATTCTTGTACAAAGAATGAACATTTCTCCAATTTGGCATACAAATGATTTTCCATGAGTCTCATAAGCACCATACGCAGATGGTGCAAGTGAGTTTGACTCTCCGTGGAATACACCAGAATGTCATCCAAGTAGATAACCACAAAACGCCCAATTAGATCCCAAAAATGACATTAATGAAATTCTGGAAAATACAAGAAGCGTCAGTGAGCCCGAAGGTCATGACCAAATTTTCAAACAACCCCTCAGTCGTAAGGAAGGCCGTCTTCCACTCATCCCCTTCCCGGACCATTATGAGATTATAGGCCCCTCATAAATTAAGTTTAGAGAACCATTTGGCCCTGGTAAGATGGTTACATAAATCTGGAATAAGGGGAAGAGGGTATGTGTTTTTCACTGTAAATTTGTTCAGTTCCCGAAAGTCGAGGCACGTCCGCAAACCACCATCTTTTTTTACAAAGAAACCCCCGCTACCACAGGCGAGACAGAAGGGCAAATAGTCCGCAAACCACCATCTTTTTTTACAAAGAAACCCCCGCTACCACAGGCGAGACAGAAGGGCAAATATGCCCCTTGCGGAGACTCTCGGTAATATACTCCTTCCTTGCTTGGTGCTCAGGCCAAGACAAATTAAATAGACGAGCCTTAGGTAACTTGGCTCCTGGGATCAACTCAATGCCACAATCGTAGTGTCTGTGTGGTTGTAGCGACTCAATGTCACTTTCAGAAAACACATCTTCAAAGTCCTTCAGGTACTCCGGAATACCCTCCAAACTGACAGACGACACTGATACAGATTTTAAAGGGGTGAATAATGGCCCCACATTAAAACACAAGCCGTTAGCCTTACACCCCCACTGGATTATTTCTCCATTAACCCAATCAATGTTAGGGTTGTGGCATTGAAGCCAAGCCATCCCTAACACCAGACCTGCAGGCAAATTATTTAAAACAAAACAGCTCAACTTTTCCATGTGAGCAGAACCCACTCTCAGGGAGTAAACCTCAGTCATGAAACAGATTCCTTCTCACGTGAGAGGAGAGGAGTCAATGGCCACAATTTTGACTGGAGATTCAAGCATGACTGTCCCTATCTTATTAAGTGTTACCACACTAGCGTCAATCAGATTAATGGTAGAACCACAGTCAACAGAAGCGGTAGTCATAACAGGACCAGCAGCAAGCTCCAAATCCCCCTTGAGAAGGATTTTAGCAAGTGAGGAAAAAATTACCTGGGAGTCTGGGCAAACTCCTTGACCATTACCCAGACTTAGGCGATTCCTGACATCTTTGCTGACGAAGGACAAGAGGGACAGTCCCTTTTCTAATGTCTAGAGGCTCCACAGTAGAAGCATAGTAGGTTGTTTCGGCGTCATCTACTCTCTCTTTCTTTCAACGAGACAGCACCAAACTCCATGGGTTCAGGTGTGGACACAGTGTTGCCCAGGTTGGAGTATAAAAGGGTCTCCTGCTGCTTCACTCCTTTAGCATGGAGCTTTCAGTTCATGCAAATCGCCTGAGTCATGGCGTCCTCCAAAGTATCATGGGGAGGATGTAATGCCAGAGCATCCTGTAGATGGTAGGAAAGGCCCCTATGGAACAATCCCCTCAGGGCAGCCTCATTCCATGATATCTCTGCAGCCCAGCACCTAAATTCAGAGCAGAACCATTCCGCTGAGTGCTTCCCCTGTGCCACACTCATCACATATCCTCAGCCAGACGCACTCTATCAGGCTCATCGTAAATGTGCCCCAGAGCCTCAAAAAATGAACCTACAGACATACGTTCAGGTGCGGAAGGAGACAGAGAGAAAGCCCATGCCGGCGGAGCCCTCATTAACAAGGACATAACAATCCCTACCCTCTGCATTTTGTTCCCTGAGAAGTGTGGACACAACTCAAAAAACAATTCACATCCCTCTTTGAAAGTTCTAAATAATATTTTATCCCCGTAAAATTGGTCAGGCAACTTCACCGGAGGTTCTGGAGCTACTAAGAAAGCATCAATGGTGCCCCTGACAGAACCAAACCCTGAAGGGCGCGCGCCATATCTCTTAGCACCTGTTGGTGCGACCGAGCCAAAGCTCGCTGCTCCATAGACAGCTTCTGCATCATCTGAGCGAGGATATTCACCTGCTCAGAAAGAGCATGCAGCAAATCCATAACCAAGGGAAAAAAAGGGTGCAAATCATGTTTAAATGTTATGGTCAGTAATAAGTTAACCACCCACTGCACAACCTACCGCAGGGGGCTGCACACTGAAATAAGAGAGGTGACTGGGGAATGAAAGTGAATTACTAGCTTTGGTTCTCCTTGCTCTATAACGTAGTTTTACATCTCCTGGGGGTTAAATTAACGCTACTGTTCGGGTTGGACCCTGACCTGATATTAAGCACAATTAGAAAAGTGGCTGGTGGCAACGAAGCGTGTTCTGGGCTTTTGGGGAGACTCTGGCATTGACGGACAGGGATTGATACGTGTATATCCCGCCTGTGATGGGATTAGTCAGTTCCTTCACTGCAGCGGACTCAATCGCCAGTACACAGTAAGGCAGCCTTTCTGGCGACTACTTATCCTAGGTGCAGTACCCTGACTGACCTGAGGGTAAGGGGGGCACCAGAGAGCTGCAAGTTCCAAACTGGAACTGCAAAGTGGGATAATAAATTCCCCTATGAAGGAATTGAGGGCAACCAAACCCCCCAGTTTGTGACAAATTGAATTATAGGGTGGGAGGGATGAAATATACCCCCTGGGATTCCTGACATATTGTTGGAAGCAGTGGGATATACAAATAGATCCCACTGTAGTTCATGACATATGGGTGGCAGCGGTGGGATATAAAAATAGATACCCCCTGTAGTTCATAACGTACGATATCAAATGCTTTGGAAAAATCAAGATATACCACGTCCAATGACTCACCTTGGTCCATTCTATAGCTTACCTCTTCATAAACGCTGATTAGAATGGGTTGACAGAAGCGATTCCTTATAAACCCATGCTGATATGGAGTTACACAGTTGTTCTCATTGAGATAATCCAGAATAACATCCCTCAGAAACCCTTCAAATATTTTACCTACAATAGAGGTTAGACTTACTGCCCTATAATTTCCAGGGTCATTTTTAGAAACCTTTTTGAATATTGGTACCACATTTGCTGAGCGCCAGTCCTGTGGAACAGACACCATCGCTATAGAGTTTCTAAATATAAGAAATAATGGTTTGTCTATTACATAACTTAGTTCTCTTAGTACTCGTGGGTGTATGTGATCCGGACCCGGAGATTTATCTATTTTAATCTTATTTAGCCAGTTTCGCACCTCTTCTTGGGTTAGATTGGAGATCCTTAATATAGGGTTTTCTCTGTCTCTTGATATTTCACCTAGCATTTCATTTTCCACTGTGAATACTGTGGAGAAGAAGGTATTTAATGCATTAACTTTTTCCTCGTCATCTACAACCATTCTTTCCTCACAATCTAAGAGTCCTACACTTTCACTTTTTACTCTTTTACTATTGATATAGTTGAAGAACAATTTTGGATTAGTTTTACTCTCCTTACCAATGAGCTTCTCTGTTTCCTTTTTGGCAGCTTTAATTAGTTTTTATTTAGTTTTAATTACTTTTTTAGATAATGTATTTTCACCCTATAGTTTTAGTTAGAGTTTGCATCAGAGTGCAGTAAGCAGGATTTTCATCTGAGTGCAGAAAGCAGGATTTGCTTCTGAGTGCAGCAGGCAGGATTTGCGTCTGAGTGCAGCAGGCAGGATTTGTACTTAGAGCACAGCAGGCTGGATTGTATCAGAGTGCAGCAAGCAGGATATGTACTTAGAGTACAGCAGGTAGGATTGCATCTAAGTACAGCAAGCAGGATTTTCACTTGAGTGCAGCAAACAGGGCTTATACTGTTGTGCGACCTTTCACAACATAGACTGTAAACGGGAAGGTTACTCAGGCACCTCCCCAGTGGTGAGGAAGCAGTATTTACACAATGTCCCACAGGTATTGACTAGGGAGGAAATAGCTAGTGCAGGCGCTGGCCCTTTAAGAGGGCGGGAGCGTCCGCGCACGTGCCCTAATGACATGGCTAGAGAACAGGCTGGAAGCATGGGAAAAGGAAGAACTATCTGCAGCATGGGTGAGCGAAAAGACACACAGCAGACCCTGCCTGTCAGAGCACGACTCCATCATGGTGTAAACAGCACCGCCCTTTACGCCCCCTCCTCTTCAGGCCATCGAGGAATTTACGTAGAGGAACTGGAGTGTGCATGTTCTCCTTCTGCTCCCAGGATCTCTCTTTGGGACCAAATCTCTTCCAGTCAACAAGGAAGAAGGTCTTGCCTCTCACCTTCTTCATGGCAAAGATGTTCTCCACTTCAAAAACTTCATCTGAGGCTGTTAGCATGGGTGTGGTACTGGGATCCTTGAAGAAGGGACTCAGGATGACAGGCTTCAGTAGAGATACAAGGAAGGAATTTGTAATCCGCAGAGAAAAAGGCAGCTTCAGTTTATAGGAGACCCGATAAAACGAAGATCTTGCTTGTAAGAAGGAACCTGCAGCCGTACGTACCTGGACGAAAGCCATACCTTGTCACGTGGACAGAAGCACAGAAGATCCAGATGCCTTTTGTCTGCATGTCACTTCATACGGGCAGAGGATGCTTTTAAAGTGGCTTTGGTGTCCTCCTACAACTTCACAAAATCCATAGAAAGAACATCTGCTGCAGGGACATCAGAAGAAACAGTCACCGGAAGGGCAACCTCGGGTTGCCAACCGAACACAATGTAGAACGGAGATTCTCCCATGGCTTCACCAATGTGATTGCTTCCCTGGGCTGAATTCTTATATAACAATCTCACCTAATCATTATGGTAGGCATTGACGAATTGCCGCTGGTAATTGCCCAGGACCTGGTTGACATGCTCCACTTGCACATTGGACTGGGGGTGATAGGCAGACGAGAAATCCAAGACAATATCCAGATGTTTACAGATAGCTCGCCAGAATCTGGAAGTGAACTGTGAACCTCGATCAGACACAACGTGATGAAGAAATCCATGCAGTCAGAAAATATGTTTGATGAAGCTGTCAGCCAGTTCAGCAGCAGGTGGAAGAGCAGACAACGGGGTAAAGTGCATTATTTTAGAGAAGCGATCCACGACTGCACAGAAGACGGTGCAACCCTAGGATACTGGCAAATCCGTAATGAATAATTGAATAATGAAGTCCATATCTAAACCAGGGGAAGAGTCTTGAGGAGATCATTTGCATATTCCCAGTGCCTTCTGGGATAAGTGAAGAGTCTCCGCGAGCTCAACGATCACTGGGTTTTGGCCGTTGCAGCTGAAAAGAGGAAATCGGAATCTTAGAATTTTGGCTCATCTTTCATCGTTTTTAAGAAATCTCAATATGGAAGAGGCCAGGAGCCATTTGGTGAGCTGCATTTCTTGCTACATGTTCACAGACTTGCCAGTGGAAAAGCCAAACTCACATGCCACAAATGCAAGCTTGTGTCCCTGTAGGAGGAAAAGTTGCAAAATCTCGAAGAGAGGTTAGCTACGTTGAAGATCATTAAGGAAGGTGAAGAGTTCTTGGACAGAGCAGAATTATCTCTTCATGTTACAGAAAGAGAAGACATTCGAAGTGCACCTGAAGAAACAGAGGAATGGAGACATGTGACCCAGAGAAGCAGGAGGATCAGGAGGCAGTCAGCACCCATACTGCTCAGGAACCAGTACCAGGCTCTCACGCAGGAAAATGATGAAGAAATACATCAGGATAAGACTTTGCCAACAAACAGCAACCTTGTACGCCTTCAGAGTCCTCCTGGATGGAGAAAGAAAAATGTTGTGAAGAAGAAACTGAGAGTGGTGGTCATGGGGGATTCCCTGCTGAGAGGAACAGAGGCCGCTATCTGCAGACTGGATATTACTTCAAGAGAAATGTGCTGTCTTCCAGGTGCAAAAATTAAAGATGTGTCTGACAGGATATCAGGACTCTTCAGACCTACAGATGACTACCCATTCCTGCTACTACATGTGGGGACAAATGACACCGCAAGAAACGACCTGGAAACCATCTGCAGAGACTTTGAAGACTTAGGCAAGAAAGTGAAAGAACTGGGAGCGCAGGTGGTCTTCTCTTCCATCCTCCCAGTGGATGGCCATGGAACAAGGAGGTGGAATAAGATTCTGCAGGTGAACAACTGGCTACGTCGATGGTGCCGTCAGCAACGATTTGGATTTATGGATCACAGAGTGAATTACCTTTATGATGGACTACTTGCTAGAGATGGGGTGCACCTCACGAAGACTGGAAAACATGAATTTGAAAGTCGCCTTGCTACACTTGTAAGGAGAGCTTTAAACTAGAACAACATGGGAAGGGAAGCAAAAGACCAGAAAAAGCCATACACCTGACAAATGCTATTGAGAACTCTGCTATTAGAAGTGGAAAGGAAGAACAAAGACGAAAGAATCTAATTAATAAAAATATTGGAGAAAGAGAAACCAATCACAAACTAAAATGTTTCTATACTAACGCACAAAGCATGGGCAACAAACAAGGAGAATTGGAACTACTAACACAGGAAAAGAAATATGATGTCATTGGAATCACTGAAACTTGGTGGAACAATACACATGATTGGAATACAAGACTAGAAGGATACAACTTATTTGCAAGAAACAGACTTGATAAACGAGGAGGAGGTGTCGCATTGTATGTTAGAAACGCGTATGTCTGCACAGAGATTGAAGCTTCAGTGTTAGGCATCAGATTCCTGGCACTGCACAGCGGGAATCCAGAGCCAGACAACCTGCGGTCTCTCATTCTCCTCCGACTGCTCAGACTCCTGCTCAGCATTCTCGGCGAACCAGGCATTTCCCTCAGACTTGTTCTGTGAGCCTGGATGTTGCTGCCACCTCTGGTGCAGCAATGGTGGCGCAACCTGCTTTGCTGGGAACTGCTCCGGAGGCTAAGTCCTCGTGCCGTGCTACTGGGCATGCCCGCAACTTGTCTTCTCAGTGGAGAGCAGGGGTCACATGTGCAGGTCCTATGTCGGATCTGATTGGTCCTTCCTATAGTACTGGAAGGTCCCGGAAGCGCATAGCTATAAAAAGCCCGCATGGCGGCTCGGCCATGCGCTAGTGTAGCATATTATGCTGTGTGTGTATGGTGATGGATGCATGGACTGGTGGCTGACTTATTTGAAACCCCTTCCCTCAGTTATTACGAATGGTGACAGATTGTTGGGTAGTCAGCTCCAGATTGTGGCAAGCTGCACGCCACTGTGCCTCCTGCACTGCACACTAGCGTCCGACGGTGCTCGGTCATTCCGGCGCCGTCGTTCAGCGGCCATAGTAATTGCCGCGCTGCAGTAGCAGCGTCCTTGGCGTCTGCGTTTGCAACGTCACTCGCTGGTTAGCCTGTGAAGTGAACAGGGCCAGCGTCCTCATAAGTCTTTTGTGTTAGCGACTCTGTGTGTTCGGGTGACGTTAACCCGAGCGCAGTACTTCACCTTTTGGTGCATTCGCCATTACTCAGCAGCGGTCTTGTCACCTACCGCACGGTGGACCCCGGGCGGCGAACGCACCCCCTATTATTTATATCTGGTGCGTTCCGCCGACCCTAACATTACACTAGCGCCAGGGTCTGGCGAGTAATGGCGGATAAACAGCGACTGCTGCAATACATCCGGCAGCTGCAGGGCAGGTTGGCGGCTCTCAAGCGTTCAGCCTCAGCTGCGGATGTTACTGCAGTCGCTGTTCAGGCAGCCACAGAGGCTGCCTCCCGTGTGACCACAGCCATCCCTGTCCCGACTTTGTCCCACCTCCCGCTGCCCGAAAAGTTCTCGGGTGATAGTGCTGCTTGTAGAGGTTTCGTAAGCCAGTGCTCTATACAGTTGGAGCTGCTGGCCGCCCGATTCCCCTCTGAGCGGGCTAAAGTGGGATTTATCATTTCCCTTCTGTCGGGCAGGGCTTTGGAGTGGGCCACACCGCTGTGGGAGCGTGGTGATCATGTGGTGCAGTGTGTCTCGCGGTTCTTAGACACGCTGAAACAGGTCTTCCTGGGACCACGAGTCACCCATGACACCGCGCTCCGGCTGCTGGCATTATCACAGGGCTCGTCCATGGTCAGTCACTTCACCATCCAGTTCCGGACGCTGGCCTCAGAATTAGAGTGGCCAGATAAGGTCCTCATTCCGGCATTCTGGAGAGGTTTGGCTGGCCATGTGAAGGACGCTCTGGCCACCAGGGAGATTCCCGCTACACTGGAGGAGCTTATCACTGTCTCCACCCGAATAGATCTTCGCTTTACCGAGCGAGGGTTGGAGCGGGACCAGTGTAGGCAGAGGTTTAGATTGGCACCTTGTTTTTCTAAACCTCTGGAATCTTCCGATCGGGCGTCCGAGCGTCATGGGGCTTCCCGTGAGGGATCTAGGCTCCGGTCCGCTCGAGCTCCTGTGAGCAGTCATATTTGTCGGCAGTCCGGTCACCGTGCCAACCGGTGCCCACAGCAGCAGGGAGAACGCTCGCGCCTAGTGGCCGTAGGAGGCGGCGCACTAGAGTCAGCGACGTTTTCCTCCAAGCTGTCCTTTAAGGGGACTCTTGGGTTTGATTCTTCCACTCTGGCGGTGGAGGTTTGCTTGGATTCCGGGGCAGAGGGCAATTTTATGTCATCAGCCTTCGCCCAACGGCACGCTATACCCCTGGTTATGATGTCTACACCAGTCACCGTCAGAGTGGTGAACAGCACTACCCTACCTTCACAGATAACTCACCAGACCGTTCCCTTAGTACTCTCAGTGGCCCCGTCTCATCAGGAGACGATATCCCTCCTCGTCATGCCCGAGGGTATTGACCAAGTACTTCTAGGAGTTCCCTGGCTGCGGTATCACTCCCCCCATATAGAGTGGTCCTCAGGGAGGATTATTGGGTGGAGTAAATCATGTGAGGGTAGATGTCTGAGGGAGTGCGTTCAGGTTGCCTCCACCGAGGTTCCCGCTGATCTCTCCTCGCTCCCCAAACACTATCGACAGTATGCAGATGTGTTCTCCAAAAAGGCGGCGGAGACCCTTCCACCGCATCGCCCCTATGACTGTCCTATTGACCTCTTGCCTGGTGCTGAGCCACCCCGGGGTCGAGTCTATCCCCTATCTCTCCCAGAGACTGAGGTCATGTCTCAATATATCAGGGAGAATCTGGCAAGAGGATTCATTAGGAAGTCAATGTCACCAGCGGGGGCGGGATTCTTCTTCGTCCAGAAGAAGAGTGGGGAACTACGTCCTTGCATTGATTACAGGGGTCTTAACGCCATCACCGTTAAGAATAAGTATCCACTGCCCCTGATATCAGAACTGTTTGATAGGCTACGAGGAGCGAGGGTATTTACCCAACTAGATCTGCGGGGGGCTTACAACCTGATTCGCATCCGTGATGGGGATGAATGGAAGACGGCATTTAACACCAGAGACGGGCACTATGAATACCTGGTGATGCCCTTCGGCCTCTGCAATGCCCCGGCCGTCTTCCAAGACTTTGTAAACGATATCTTCCGGGATATGCTTACCACCTCGGTTGTAGTCTATCTGGATGATATTCTCATCTACTCTCCAGATATTGACTCCCACCGGAGAGAGGTTTGCAAAGTCTTCGATCGCCTGCGGGCGAACTCCCTCTATGCCAAGTTGGAGAAGTGTGTGTTTGAGCAGGAGTCCTTGCCTTTCCTGGGCTATATCATCTCTGCCCAGCGATTGGCCATGGATCCTGCCAAGCTACAGGCGGTGATGGATTGGCAGGAACCTCATTCTCTCAAAGCGGTGCAGCGCTTTATGGGGTTCATAAACTATTATCGCCAATTCATTCCCCACTTCTCGACTTTGGTAGCACCCTTGGTAGCCCTCACCAAGAAGGGTGCAAATCCCAAGTTGTGGTCGGAACCGGTCTCCAAGGCCTTCTCCACCATTAAGTCCCATTTCGCTAGTGCTCCCATTCTACATCGCCCCGATGTAGACAAGCCCTTCATTCTGGAAGTGGATGCCTCTTCCGTCGGTGCTGGAGCGGTCCTGTTCCAGAAGGACACGCAAGGTCGGAAGCATCCATGCTTCTTTTTCTCCAAGACCTTCACACCGGCGGAGAGGAATTATGCCATCGGGGACAGGGAGTTGCTAGCGATGAAGTTGGCCTTCTCGGAGTGGAGACACCTCCTGGAGGGGGCTCGCCACCCTTTCCAGGTGTTCACCGACCACAAAAACTTGGTATATTTACAAACAGCCCAGCGGCTAAACTCTCGCCAGGCCAGATGGTCTTTGTTCTTTTCCCGGTTCCATTTCACCCTCCACTTTCTCTCCGGGGAGAAGAACGTCCGGGCCGATGCTCTCTCCCGCTCCGTGGTTTCATCGGAGGAAGAGGAGGAGGCGCCTCGGCTGATCGTCCCATCTGAGAGCCTGAGGACTGTGGCTCCGGTTGCCCTTGAGTCAGTACCTCCGGGCAAGACATTTGTCCCTGCCCGTCTGCGACCGGAGGTCCTCTCTTGGGCCCATTCGTCCAGAGTGGGTGGACATTTTGGGACAAAATGGACCTCTGAGCTTTTGGCGAGGACGTACTGGTGGCCACATATGGCCCATGACGTCAAGACTATATTGAGGCGTGCGTCTCTTGCGCCCGGAATAGGTCCTCTCGGCAGCGGCCCGCTGGGCTTCTTTTTCCTCTGCCGATAGCAGACAGGCCCTGGGAGATGGTCGGTATGGACTTTGTGGTGGGGCTACCCAAGTCCAGCGGCAGCACGGTCATTTGGGTTGTCACCGACCATTTCTCTAAGATGGTGCACTTGGTACCTCTCTCCCGGTTACCTTCAGAGTGGGGCCTGGCAGTCTTGTTCATCAAGCATGTTTTCCGCCTGCACGGCATGCCGGACAAGATTGTCAGTGACCGTGGCCCTCAGTTTGCGTCCCGTTTTTGGAGAGAGCTCTGTTCTCTACTCAGCATTGAGCTGAATCTCTCCTCGGCCTATCATCCCGAGACGAATGGGTTGGTAGAGAGAGCCAATCAGACACTGATAACATATCTTCGACATTTTGTCTCAGCCAGACAGGACGACTGGGCATCCTTGCTGCCGTGGGCAGAGTTCGCCTTGAACAATGCTGTGGCCGACTCCACCGGTCAAACCCCATTCCTCCTAAATTACGGTCAGCATCCGCGCGTCCCTGTGCCCATGCCCGTGTCTTCCACCAACTCCAGGGTGGCAGACTGGGCGGTGGAGGCACGTGACATTTGGGATCACACCCAGGATGCTACCCGAGCTTCCAAGGAGAGAATGAGGATCTCCGCTGACGCACACCGGCATCCGGCTCCAAGCTTCTCCCCGGCGACATGGTATGGCTCTCCACCCGAAACATTAAACTGCGGGTTGAGTCGCCCAAGTTCACGCCACGATACATTGGACCATTCAAGGTCCTTGAGCGACTTAGCTCGGTGGTCTACCGCCTGGCTCTTCCTCCACATTTGGCCATCTCGGACGTGTTCCATGTGTCCCTCCTCAAACCAGTTCACATGGCCCGGTTTTCCGAGCCATCTGCCGGATCATCAGACTTATCGTCTGACGAGTTTGAGGTTAACGCCATCGTGGGGCGCAGGTTTGTCCGTGGCAAAAAATTTTATTTGGTGGACTGGAAGGGTCATGGTCCCGAGGCTCGGACCTGGGAGCCGGTGGAAAACATTCACGTACCGCTCCTGATCGCGGCTTTTGAGCACGGTGGTGCTCAGAGGGGAGGGGGCCCTAGGGGGGGGGTAATGTTAGGCGTCGGATTCCTGGCACTGCACAGCGGGAATCCAGAGCCAGACAACCTGCGGTCTCTCATTCTCCTCCGACTGCTCAGACTCCTGCTCAGCATTCTCGGCGAACCAGGCATTTCCCTCAGACTTGTTCTGTGAGCCTGGATGTTGCTGCCACCTCTGGTGCAGCAATGGTGGCGCAACCTGCTTTGCTGGGAACTGCTCCGGAGGCTAAGTCCTCGTGCCGTGCTACTGGGCATGCCCGCAACTTGTCTTCTCAGTGGAGAGCAGGGGTCACATGTGCAGGTCCTATGTCGGATCTGATTGGTCCTTCCTATAGTACTGGAAGGTCCCGGAAGCGCATGGCTATAAAAAGCCCGCATGGCGGCTCGGCCATGCGCTAGTGTAGCATATTATGCTGTGTGTGTATGGTGATGGATGCATGGACTGGTGGCTGACTTATTTGAAACCCCTTCCCTCGGTAATTACGAATGGTGACAGATTGTTGGGTAGTCAGCTCCAGATTGTGGCAAGCTACACGCCACTGTGCCTCCTGCACTGCATACTAGCGTCTGACGGTGCTCGGTCATTCCGGCACCATCGTTCAGCGGCCATAGTAATTGCCGCGCTGCAGTAGCAGCGTCCTTGGCATCTGCGTTTGCAACGTCACTCGCTGGTTAGCCTGTGAAGTGAACAGGGCCAGCGTCCTCATAAGTCTTTTGTGTTAGCGACTCTGTGTGTGAACAGAGCCGCTCTTAGCGTTCGGGTGACGTTAACCCGAGTGCAGTACTTCACCTTTTGGTGCATTCGCCATTACTCAGCAGCGGTCTTGTCACCTACCGCACGGTGGACCCCGGGCGGCGAACGCACCCCCTATTATTTATATCTGGTGCGTTCCGCCGACCCTAACATTCAGAGACTGGGAGTTCTGTGGAAACTGTTTGGGTAAGAATACAAGGACAGAACAATGGAAAGGACACCATTGTAGGCATTTACTTCAGGCCGCCTGTGCAAGCTGAAGATTTGGATGAACTCTTTATGCATCAAATGGCCAAGTTCTCCAAAAAATATGACATAGTTGTCATGGGAGATTTCAACTATCCAGACATTTGTTGGGAATCTCTCTCAGGCAAAACTAACAGGTCAAGGAAATTCTTATGCTCTCTTGCTGACAACTTTATCTTCCAAAAGGTAGGGGAGAAAACAAGGGGAACTGCTACCTTGGATCTAATAATTATAAACAGGGAGGAAATGGTTGAGGAGGTAAAAGCGACTGGGACCCTAGGAGGTAGCGACCATGCTATTTTAGAATTTTGGATAGATAGAGGAGGAAGACCTGTGAAGACTCAGACGTCAAGGTTAGATTTCAGAAAGGCAGATTTTAAGGGATTCAGAAAGAGAATTGGAGGGATCCAATGGCTGGATATCCTTAAGGACAAAAATGTCCAGGAAGGATGGGAAATCTTGAAAAATGAAATTCTCAAAGCACAATTGTTAACAATTCCGAAAAGAGGGAAGAATAGGAAGCATTTTAGGAAGCCAGGATGGATGAACACAGAACTTAAGCACATGCTAAAAAGGAAGAAAAAAATGTTTATAAAATGGAAAGAGGGAGGCATATCTAAAGAAGAATATAATGCTGTCTGCAGAACCTGCAGGGCACAAATCAGATTATCTGACAATGAATTGAGGCTTGCAAGAGATGTCAAAAGCAATAATAGAGGATTTTGGGGATATGTCAAAAGTAAAAGAAAAGTCAAAGATGCTATAGGATTTTTACAGGATGAAAATGATGAAATGATAAGACAGGATGTTGAGAAGGCCGAACTTTTAAATTCCTATTTTGCATCTGTTTTCTCTCAGAAAGGAAATGTAACATCAACTGTTCTTCACTGTCCTATTAAGGGAATAGAAGAATCCAGGATATCTATACGCAGAAAGATAGTGAGGAAAAACTTAGCTAACCTAAATGAATTCAAGTCTCCAGGTCCAGATGAATTACACCCCAGAGTACTGAAGGAGATAGCAGAAGAAATTTTTGAACCCCTCTCCATAATCTTTGAAAATTCTTGGAGAACAGGAGAAGTCCCAGAAGACTGGAGAAGAGCAAATGTTGTTCCTATCTTCAAAAAGGGGAAGAAGGTGGACCCAGGCAACTATAGGCTGGTGAGTCTGACTTCTATACCAGGAAAGATCTTTGAACAAATTATTAAACAACATGTATGTCAGTACCTGGATAAGAATGAAGTGATTAAACAGAGTCAGCATGGGTTTGTAACTAATAAGTCATGTCAGACTAACTTAATTTCCTTCTATGACGGAATCACTGATTGGGTGGATCAAGGAAATGCTGTAGATATAGTATATCTTGACTTCAGCAAAGCATTTGACAAAGTATCTCATACAATCCTTATTGAAAAAATGACTAACTATGGAATGGACAAGGCAACTGTTAGGTGGATTCATAACTGGCTTAGTGATCGGACCCAAAGAGTGGTCGTAAATGGCTGCACATCCAGTTGGAAGAATGTCTCAAGTGGGGTACCACAGGGCTCTGTCCTGGGCCCTGTATTGTTCAACATCTTTATCAATGATTTAGATGAAGGAATTGAAGGTAAACTGATTAAATTTGCTGATGACACAAAGCTAGGAGGGATAGCTAATACTAGACAAGAGAGAGAGAGGATTCAAAAAGATATAAATAAACTGGAGTAGTGGGCAGCAACTAACAGAATGGTTTTTAACAGGGAAAAATGCAAAGTACTTCATCTGGGCAATAAAAATGAAAAAAGCATATATAGAATGGGAGGAATAGGCTTAAGCAACAGCACATGTGAAAAAGACTTGGGTATACTAAAAGATCACAGACTGAATATGAGTCAACAGTGTGATGCAGCAGCAAAAAAGGCAAATGCAATTCTAGGAAGTATTAACAGAAGCATACAGTCTAGATCACGTGAAGTCATTATTTCCCTCTACTCCTCTTTGGTCAGACCTCATCTGGAATATTATGTCCAGTTTTGGGCACCACATTTTAAAAAAGACATCAACAAACTGGAGCAAGTTCAGAAAAGACCAACCAGAATGGTGAAAGGTCTGCAAACCCTGTCTTATGAGGAAAGGTTGCAGGATCTGGGATTGTTTAGTTTGCAAAAGAGAAGACTGAGAGGAGACTTAATAGCTGTCTGCAAATATCTAAAGGGCTGTCACATTGTAGAAGGATCAACTTTATTCTCATTTGCACAAGGAAAGACTAGAAGCAATGGGATGAAACTGAATGGGAGGAGTCACAGATTAGATGTTAGGAAAAACTTTTTGACAGTTAGAGTGATCAATGAGTGGAACAAGCTGCCAGGAGAAGTGGTGAGTTCTCATTCAATGGAAGTCTTCAAACAGAGGCTGGACAGACATCTGACTGGGATGATTTAGCGAATCCTGCTTTGAGCAGGGGGTTGGACCAGATGGCCCAGGAGGTCCCTTCCAACTCTACGATTCTATGATTCTATATGCTGCCATGGACCAGATGGTACAGTTAATGGCAGGAGAGAATCAGCAGGTAGTCATCAGGGGAATTTAATGCGGGCACAAATTGGACAGGCAGCCATATAGACAGATCTCTCTTCTCACGGACGGCCACCAGTAGTGGCGAGAAATCAACTGTATTGTCTTCCTTTGTACTGAGTGTCCAGCCATCTTTGATGAGTGGCCCCACAAAACTCGCTCCTTCTCAGATTCAGCCACAAGGGTCTTTCCTGGGGGAATTCATGACAGACTGACTGGACCGACAGTGACCATTTTAGATGGTTCAATGAATAATTGTGGATCCTGCTCTTGATCCTCTTGGACAAAAAAGAGCGAGAGAGGGCATCTGCTCTGACGTTCTTTTCACCAGACCTGAAGTGTAAAAGAGAGTTAAAGTGGGCAAAAAATAAAGATCACCTAGCTTGGCATGGATTAAGTCTCTGGGCAGACTGGAGGTAAACCAGGTTCTTATGGTCCGTGTAGATGACCACAGGATAGACTGCGCCTTCCAGCAGGTAACGCCACTCCTCCAGAGTCATCTTAATGGCGAGTAACTCTCGGTCCCCTATAGAGTTGTGTCACTCGGGAGCAGAGAAGGCCTTAGAAAAGAAACCGCAGGACATGCGGTGACCAGAGGAGGACTTCTGGGTGAGCTCAGCTCCAGGCTCTAACAAGAATGCATCTACCTCAAGGAAGAATTGTGTGTTGAAATCTGGGAGATGCAGGACAGGAGGGTGGAGAAGGACCGTTTAAGAGAGCGGAAGGCCTCTTCAGCCTCAGAGGAACAGTTCTTCAGATCGGCTCCCTTTTGGGTCACAGCAGAGATGGGAGCGGTCAGCGTGGAAAAGTGAGGGATGAATTGTTGATAGTAATTACCAAAGCCAAGGAATCGCGGAACTACTTTGACCCCCATGGGCAGCAGACATTTAAGAATGGAAGAGACTTTCTTGGGATCCATCCTGAGTCTGGTATCCAAGATAATGTAACCCAAGAAGGGAAGAAAGGATTGTTCGAAAGCGTATTTCTCATACTTGGCATAGAGGAGATTCTCCCTCAGACTCTGAAGAACCTGCCGAACTGCTCGTTTGTGAGAGGCCAGATGTGGGGAGAATACTAGAATATCGTCAAGATGCTCGACTACGTAGGAATAAAGCAGGTCCCGGAAGATTTCGTTGACGAATTCTTGAAAAACTGCTGGTGCATTATTGAGACAAAAGGGCATCACCCGGTTTTCATAATGTCCGTTCCTGGTGTTAATAGCCATCTTCCATTCGTCTCACCGGTGAATGCGGATTAGATTGTAGGCACCTCTTATGTCTAGTTTGATGAAGATCCTGGCACCTCTTAATCAGTCAAACAACTCAGACATAAAAGGAATATGGTATTTATTCTTCACTGTGATCTGTTATGAATAGGTCACCGAGGAGGATGGCAGGAATAGGCTAAGCCACCAGGAAACCAGAAAGGTTGGTAACTTAGCGGATTGCAGACCCCTAGTCCTAACAACACAACTAGCAGTAGTCGTGGGGCATACTCACAATGCCCTAGACGCCTTGCCACAGTCGGAGAACCATAGTATCATAGAATCATAGAATCATAGCGTTGGAAGGGACCTCCTGGGCCATCTGGTCCAACCCCTTGCTCAAAGCAGGATTCGCTAAATCATCCCAGTCAGATGTCTGTCCAGCCTCTGTTTGAAGACTTCCATTGAAGGAGAACTCACCACTTCTCATGGCAGCTTGTTCCACTCATTGATCACTCTAACTGTCAAAAAGTTTTTTCTAATACCTAATCTGTGTCTCCTCCCATTCAGTTTCATCCCATTGCTTCTAGTCTTTCCTTGTGCAAATGAGAATAAAGTTGATCCTTCTACAATGTGACAGCCCTTTAGATATTTGTAGACAGCTATTAAGTCTACAACCAGGCCTAAAGCAAGAAAGTTGAAATCCAAACTGCCCCAGAGTAGAACCCCAAAGATATAGATAGCCCCCAAACATATATTGTTGGTGAAACAAGATGAGTCACAAACAAAGACAGAAAATAGACTGAGCAAATAATGGGGCCCAAACTGTCTAGATAGGACAGGAAAGGAAAGACACTGTGTGCAATCACACAAAACCCCTAAAAAATCCAACACGTCTGATGTACAAAAAACACTGAGGTCTCACGACCTCTCCCTCCACTATATCAGCATTCTGGTGTGAACTGGCAGCAAAGCAAAAGAGACTAATATAACAGGAGACTGAACAAACTGACACAAGCTGCAACATATGGACCGGGGTCCAGCACAGCCCCAGCAGGGGGCACGCTGAACCCTCACAGCAAAGCAGAAAGAGGCAAAACCAGATCAGATCCAAAGGATTAGCAAATGAACAACTTAACTGAAAAATGCTGGATCAGGCAGGAGACAGCAGACCTCAGAATGCACAGGAAAAAACTAATCACCAACAACTGAGGGAAGCCTGCTCACTTATATCCTCCAAATCAGTAACCCCTGATTTTCAATCATAATCGTCAGGTGGCAGACTTCTATCAACCCTGCCAGCTCCACTACCCGCAATAACCACCAGAGGGAGCTCCGACTCCGAATTCCGATCAAGAGAATTCACAACAGTACCCCCCCCCTTGAGGAGGGGTCACCGAACCCTCATCCACGCCACCAGACCGATCAAGATGGGCCCGGTGAAAAGCAAGAACCAATCTCGGCATGAATGTCAGAAGCAGAGAACCAAGAATTATCCTCCTGGCCATAACCCTTCCACTTGACCAAGTACTGGAGTCTCCATCTAGCCAGATGAGAATCCAATAACTTCTCTACCTCATACTCCAAATTACCCTTAACGAATACAGGGTCAGGGGGCCCGCTATGGGAACTACTGGCTTCACAAACCTTTTCAACAAAGATTTATGAAAAATGTTATGAATCTTAAACGTAACTGGAAGAGCCAAATGGAAAGATACGGGGTTAAGGATTTCCAAAATCTTATAAGGTCCTATGAACCTTGGCTTGAATTTTGAAGATGCAACCTTCATAGGAATATTTTTTTAGGACAACCAAACCATATCACCCACTTTAAACTGGGGACCAATGGTCCTATGCCGGTTGGAAAACCGTTGGGCCTTTTCCTGAGAGTGGGACAACTTATCCACTACTTGGTCCCAAATCTGCTGCATTCTCTCTACCACAGAATCCACACTTGGGCAGGCCGAAGCTTACACCTGCCCCGAATAAAATAGAGGATGAAACCCAAGGTTACAGAAAAAAAGGAGACATCGAAGTGGCAGAACTAGCCCTATTGTTTAGCGCGAATTCTGCCAAGGACATAAATGAGACCCAGTCATCTTTGTCAGCAGATATGAAACATCTCAAATAGAATTTCAAAGTCTGGTTTGTTCTCTCAGTCTGCCCATTGGTCTGAGGATGAAATGCAGAGGAGAAAGATAACTGATTTCCCAGTTTGGAACAAAAAGCTCTCCAAAATCTGGAAACCAACTGGACTCCTCTTTCTGACACAATGTTCTCAGGAATCCCGTGCAAACGAACCACCTGTTGTAAAAACAAGGGCACAAACTCAGAAGAAGATGGCAACTTTGGGAATGGTACAAGATGGACCATCTGAGAAAATCTATCACAGATCACCCAGATAACAGTCATTCTCTGAGAGACAGGGAGATCAGAAATAAAATCCATTGAGATATGGGTCCATGGCCTCTTGTGCACTGGCAGGGGCATCAACAAACCTCTAGAATGAGAACAGGGCTTGGACTGAGAACAAGTCCCACAGGACTGCACAATATTCCTGACATCACGAGATAAGGCACGCCACCAAAAAGACCGACTCACCAAATCTCTGGTACAAAAAATACCCGGATGACCAGTTAACGTGGAGCAATGAATTTCAGACATTACTCTTCTCCTCCACTGGTCAGGGACATACAATTTTCCCATAGGGCATCTTTCAGGTTTGTCCTCCTGAAATTCCTCCAGGGCACATCTCAAATCAGGTGAGATGGCGGAAAGAACTACACACTCATTTAGAATGGTAGTAGGCTCGGTCACATCAAGAGAATCTGCAAAGAAATTCCTAGAAAGGGCGTCCCCCTTAACATTCTTAGTGCCTGGAAGAAAGTAGACCACAAAATTAAAGCGCATAAAAAACAAGGCCCACCCAGCCTGTCTAGGGTTCAGGCGCTTGGCTGATTCAAGATAAATCAAATTCTTGTGGTCAGTGAGGACCACAACTTGGTATCTAGCTCCCTCCAATCAATGTCTCCACTCTTCAAATGCCCACTTCATGGCCAACAATTCCCAATTCCCCATGTCATAATTACATTCAGATGGGGTAAATTTTCAAGAAAAGAAGGCACAGGGATTCATCTTAGAGGTTACCGGATCTCTTTGAGACAAAATGGCTCTTGCACCAATCTCAGAAGCATCTATCTCCATCTGAAATGGGAGTGAAACATCAGGTTGCCGTAGAACCGAAGCAGAAGTGAAGATCCGCTTAAGCTCCTGAAATGCCGAGACAGCCTCTGGAGACCAATTCACCACATCAGCGCCCAAATCCGACAGTGGTTTTACAATACCAGAAAAATTACTTATAAATTTACGGTAGAAATTAGCAAAACCCAAAAACTTCTAGAGAGCCTTCAGAGAAGTGGGCTGAACCCAATCATAAATGGCCTGTACCTTGGCCGGGTCCATTTCAATAGCAGACAGGGACAAAATGAATCCCAAAAACGAAATCCTCTGTAAACCAAAGAGACATTTCGATCCCGTAACATACAGAGTATTTTCCCTCAAAATCCGGAACACAGTCCGGACATGTTCCACATGAGAATCCCAATCACTGGAAAAGATCAAAATATCATCCAGATAATCAAAAACTTATCAACAAAGTCCCAGAAAATATCGTTCACAAAAGATTGGAATATGGAAGGGGCATTAGTGAGCCCAAAAGGCATCACCAGGTACTCAAAATGTCCCTCCAGAGTATTAAACGCCGTCTTCCATTCTTCCCTGTGATTGATGCGAATAAGATTATATGCCCCCCTGAGGTCAAGTTTGGAAACCCAACAAGCACTTTTAACTCTGGAAAATAAATCAGAAATCAGGGGTAACGGGTACTGATATTTAACAGTGATTTTGTTAAGGGAACGAAAATCAAAACATGGCCTTAATGAACCATCTTTCTTGGCCACAAAAAAAACCCAGCACCTAAAGTTGAAGAGGATGGTCTGATATGACCCTTCTCCAATGACTCCTAGATATAAGATCGCATAGCATCATGTTCCGGTACCGATAAGTTGAAAAGCCCACCCTTGGGAAATTTACAACCGGGCATTAATTCAATTCCGCAGTCATAACTCCTATGAGAGGCAAAGACGCAGACTTACTCTCACTAAATACATCAGAAAAATCAGCCAAATAGACAGGAACATCATGAGACTGGGGAGAAATGGATAAAACAGGAGTGTCACTAAGAACACATTGACAACCCCAACTCACCACAGACACAGATTTCCAATCCAACACAGGATTATGGGTTTGCAACCAAGGAAAACCCAGAGCAATAATATCATGTAAATTGTGAAACACCAAAAATTTACAATTCTCTTGGTGGTCCGGGGCGACCCGCATTATCACCAGGGTCCAAAACTGGGGTTTATTCTCTGCCAAAGAGATAGCATCAATCCCCATCAAAGGAATAGGGGTCCGCAGGGGCACCATGGGAAAACCACAACGTTTGGCAAAGTCAAAATCCATCAGGTTTAAAGCTGCTTCTGAATCAACAAAAGCCTTAGCAGAAAATGTAGACAAGGAGCAGATCAAGGTAACCGCCAAAAGGAACTTAGGCTGAACACTGCCCACCGCAAATGAGGGAGCAAAATGTTTTTCTCATTTAGGGCAGACCGAAATAGTATGAGAGGCATCCTCACAAAAAAGCACAATTTATTACGCCTTCTAAACTCTTGACGTTGCACCCTAGACAAAACCACATTGCATGGGTTCAGAAGTTTGTTCGAAAGGCAGCACCGCCTCTGGCATAATTTAACGTTCACGTAAATGTCGATCAATTTGTATGGCTAATGACATAGAGTCAGTAAGACCAGAGGGAACAGGAAATCCCACCATAACATCTTTTACGGTTTCTGCCAGACCTTTCTGAAAGAGAGCTGCTAGGGCATCATCGTTCCATTTACTAAGGACCGCCCACGTTCGGAATTTTTGACAATATAACTCTGCAGAATCCTGACCCTGGTTCAATGCCAGTAAGGTTTTCTCAGCTTGATCAATAGCATTTGGTTCATCATACAACAAACCCAGGGCTTGAAAAAATGCATCCACATTAGCCAGAATAGGATCTCCAGGTGTCAGAGAAAAAGCCCAGTTCTGGGGATCACCGCGCAGCAGGGAGATGACAATTTTAACTTGCTGCACTGAGCTCCCCGATGAGTTAGGTTTCAAAGCAAGAAAAAGTTTACAATTATTCTTAAAATGCAAAAATTTAGACCGATCCCCAGAAAGCACATCAGGAGTAGGGATCATTGGTTCTACAGCAGATGATTGCGCGAGATAGGCAGAAATTCCCTGCACTTCAGCAGTGAGCTGCTCAACACGATCGGACAATTGCTTAGTCTCCATTAAGGAAAAAATCCCCCTACGGCCCCAGAGAAAAAAAAAAATAAAAACATTCTGACCCTTTTTTTACAATTCTTTCCTTCTTATGAGTACCCTAGAGTCTAAAGTTTAGGCTGGTGATTCTGTTATGAATAGGTCATCGAGGAGGATGGCAGGAATAGGCTAGGCCACCAGGAATCCAGAAAGGTTGGTAACTTAGCGGATTGCAGACTCCTAATCCTAACAACACAACTAGAAATAGCCATGGGGCATACCCACGATGCCCTAGATGCCTCGGCACAGCCGGAGAACCAACCAAGCCTAAAGCAGGAAAGGTGAAATCCAAACTGCCCCGCAGTAGAACCCCAAAGAAATAGATAGCCCCCAAACATATATTGTCGGTGAGACAAGATGAGGCACAAACACAGGCAGAAAATAGACTGAGCAAATAATGGGGCCCAAACTGTCTAGATAGGACAGGAAAGGAAAGACACTGTCTGCAATCACACAAAACCCCTAAAAAATCCAACACGTCTGATGTACAAAAAACACTGAGGTCTCACAACCTCTCCCCCACTATATCAGCATTCTGGTGTGAACTGGCAGCAAAGCAAAAGAGACTAATATAACAGGAGACTGAACAAACTGACACAAGCTGCAACATATGGACCGGGGTCCAGCACAGCCCCAGCAGGGGGCACGCTGAACCCTCACAGCCAAGCAGAAAGAGGCAAAACCAGATCAGATCCAAAGGATTAGCAAATGAACAACTTAGCTGAAAAATGTAGGATCAGGCAGGAGACAGCAGACCTCAGAATGCACAGGAAGAAACTACTCACCAGCAACAACTGAGGGAAGCCTGCTCACTTACATCCTCCCAATCAGTAACCCCTGATTTTCAATCGTTATCCTCAGGTGGCAGACTTCTATCAACCCTGCCAGCTCCACTACCTGCAATAACCACCAGAGGGAGCCCCGACTCAGAAGTCCGATCAAGAGAATTCGCAACAGCCATCCTTCTATTTAACAAAGAAAAACTCGGCCACAGCAGGAGAGGAGGATATCTGAATGAACCTCTTGGCCAAATTTTCCTGAATATAGTTCGACATAGCTTGAGTCTCAGCTGGTGACAGAGGGTAAATTCACCCTCTTGAGAGTGTACATCCAGGAATCAATTCGATAGGGCAGTTATATGGCTTGTGTGGCGGCAAAGTCTCTGCTTTCTTCATGTCAAAAACGTTGACAAAGGACCAATAGGACATACTGGAGTCAGACACTTTTCATGGCAGATTAAACCTAACAAAAAACAATGACCATATGTCCTATGCATAAAATTATTTATTTTATTAATTATTCAATAAAAAGACAGGATTTTTCATAAAAACATTTTTTGAAAAGCATCAATGTAGACATATAATATTTAATATGAAGTACATGATAAAAGGGAGGAAACAGGCCGAAACGCGCGTTGGGGAGGGGCGACTATCCCAGGCGAGCAGGAGCATTACAGCCTGTAAGTTATAATCTCATAGAAGATTGATATTTTGACACTTTGATATTTCTGAGTTTTATGCTGCGGGCCTTTTCTACTTGTCCTGAGCCAGGATAGGTCTCACCTAGGTATTTATATATACGCATAGGTGTAATAACTGGTAAACTTTATATTGCATGTCTTTATGGAGACACCTGCTGGTTGGGTAGTATATTGCACTTATTTGCACTTTTAATTGAGACTTTTGCTGGTCGTTTATTACATTGCACGTAATTGCATGTTCATCATGCTTCGGCTTATATTTATATATTTTTATTAATTGCACTAGTGACATAAAGAATGATCTTTTAGGGTAATAATTATTTCACACAATTTATGCTTAACAAATAAAACACTGTACACGTGTGGTTATTTTCCCAGCATGGTTCCTATGTGATTTTTTTATACTGGATAGTATTGCCCCCCTTTTTTCATGTACTTGATATTAAATATTATATGTCTACAATGATGCTTTGCAAAAAATGTGTCTTTTTATTTAATAATTAATAAAAGTAATAATTTTATGCATAGGACACATGGTCATTATTTTTTGTTAGGTTTTTTGTTAGGTTTAATATGTTTAGTTTTTATGACTGTCCTTTAGAAGTACTATATAGTCTGTGGGGGTGTCTCAGTTTAATATACAGTGGGGCAAAAAAGTATTTAGTCAGTCAGCAATAGTGCAAGTTCCACCACTTAAAAAGATGAGAGGCGTCTGTAATTTACATCATAGGTAGACCTCAACTATGGGAGACAAACTGAGAAAAAAAAATCCAGAAAATCACATTGTCTGTTTTTTTTTCCTTTTATTTGCATATTATGGTGGAAAATAAGTATTTGGTCAGAAACAAGCAATCAAGATTTCAGGCTCTCACAGACCTGTAACTTCTTCTTTAAGAGTCTCCTCTTTCCTCCACTCATTACCTGTAGTAATGGCACCTGTTTAAACTTGTTATCAGTATAAAAAGACACCTGTGCACACCCTCAAACAGTCTGACTCCAAACTCCACTATGGTGAAGACCAAAGAGCTGTCAAAGGACACCAGAAACAAAATTGTAGCCCTGCACCAGGCTGGGAAGACTGAATCTGCAATAGCCAACCAGCTTGGAGTGAAGAAATCAACTGTGGGAGCAATAATTAGAAAATGGAAGACATACAAGACCACTGATAATCTCCCTCGATCTGGTGCTCCACGCAAAATCCCACCCCGTGGGGTCAGAATGATCACAAGAACGGTGAGCAAAAATCCCAGAACCACGCAGGGGGACCTAGTGAATGAACTGCAGAGAGCTGGGACCAATGTAACAAGGCCTACCATAAGTAACACACTACGCCACCATGGACTCAGATCCTGCAGTGCCAGACGTGTCCCACTGCTTAAGCCTGTACATGTCCGGGCCCGTCTGAAGTTTGCTAGAGAGCATTTGGATGATCCAGAGGAGTTTTGGGAGAATGTCCTATGGTCTGATGAAACCAAACTGGAACTGTTTGGTAGAAACACAACTTGTCGTGTTTGGAGGAAAAAGAATACTGAGTTGCATCCATCAAACACCATACCTACTGTAAAGCATGGTGGTGGAAACATCATGCTTTGGGGCTGTTTCTCTGCAAAGGGGCCAGGACGACTGATCCAGGTACATGAAAGAATGAATGGGGCCATGTATCATGAGATTTTGAGTGCAAACCTCCTTCCATCAGCAAGGGCATTGAAGATGAAACGTGGCTGGGTCTTTCAACATGACAATGATCCAAAGCACACCGCCAGGGCAATGAAGGAGTGGCTTCGTAAGAAGCATTTCAAGGTCCTGGAGTGGCCTAGCCAGTCTCCAGATCTCAACCCTATAGAAAACCTTTGGAGGGAGTTGAAAGTCCGTGTTGCCAAGCGAAAAGCCAAAAACATCACTGCTCTAGAGGAGATCTGCATGGAGAAATGGGCCAACATACCAACAACAGTGTGTGGCAACCTTGTGAAGACTTACAGAAAACGTTTGACCTCTGTCACTGCCAACAAAGGATATATCACAAAGTATTGAGATGAAATTTTGTTTCTGACCAAATACTTATTTTCCACCATAATATGCAAATAAAATGAAAAAAAACCAGACAATGTGATTTTCTGGATTTTTTTTTCTCAGTTTGTCTCCCATAGTTGAGGTCTACCTATGATGTAAATTACAGACGCCTCTCATCTTTTTAAGTGGTGGAACTTGCACTATTGCTGACTGACTAAATACTTTTTTGCCCCACTGTATACCATTTGGTTAATAAATTAAGAGAAAGGTCGTTCCCCCCCATTTGCATCCTCTTTGTGTGTTGTCAACTTTTCATGGCAGGAGTGACCCCAGCAGAGCACCTCTCCAGTTCTCCAGTCCAACACAGGTTCGTGCTGCTGTAGCCATGGTAGGCCTAAGAGAAAGGCATGAGACATGTGGGAAAGAACATAGTAAGCCATCTTCTCAGTATGAAGCATCTCAATACGGACCTCTAGAGGCTCGGTAGCCAGACAAACCATTTCCTGAAGAGGTCTCCCATCAACAGGGGGTTCTTGCGTGGATGAACTGGGATTTGGATTGGATCCACTACCGGCTGGAGGATAAAATTTCTGGCTGCCCCAGAGTCCAAATATGCCGACTCAACAAACTGGGATTCACCGAATGTCATAGCTACAGTAAGGGTCAGAGGTAGAGAGATATCCTTTCTGTTTAGGGAGGCCTCTCCTACTGCCCCTTGATACTGGAGCTTCTTTGGTCTCACCAGGCAGACTCGAATTGAGTGACCCATAACTCCACAATATAAGCACTAGCAAGGGCAAGGTGATTGATCTGCATGGGTTCCAATGAGTCCTTGACAAGGAAAGGCGAAAGAACAGCTGGTCCTTGAAAAAACGGAGCCAGGCACCACGATTCTCTTTCACATGCCACCTCACTAGCACACTCACAGATGCAGAAGTCTATATGGATGGCGAGAGAGATCAGGTCGTCGAGTGTAGTCGGTAGGTCTCAACTAGCTAGCTCATCTAATATATAAAGCTCAAAGTGTGTATGTGTGTATGTATGTGTGTATGTTTGTATGTCCGGGATAGGCATCCGCACCGTCGCAGCTACAGCCACAAAATTTGGCACAGTCACACGTCTGGACCCCGAGAGCGTCCTAAGCTATGTTGTGAGGCAAAATTTTAACCCCGCACGTTCCAATTCACCAAACAATTTTGCCCCTATCTACATACTGGGGGGAAAAGTGTGCGCGCGTCAAGCCCCGCCCCTCATTGTGATGTCACAATGCCCCTATTTGCATATTGGGGAAGCAGTGTGTGCGTGCCAAGCCCCGCCCCTCATTATGATGTCACAATGGTTGCCATGGCGACGCTGATGTCATCAAAGGTTGCAAGCCCTGCCGCCGCTCATTATGATGTCATAATGGTTGACTATGGGATGGAGGATGTGTGATGGGTATATGGGCACTGGACTATGGGATGGTGGATATGTATGACGGGTATATGGGCACGGGACCATGGGATGGCGGATATGTATATGGGCACGGGACTATGGGATGGAGGATGTGTGATGGGTATATGGGCACTGGACTATGGGATGGAGGATATGTATGACGAGTATATGTGCACAGGACTATGAGATGGCGGATATGTATGATGGGTATATGGGCACGGGACTATGGGATGGAGAATATGTATGATGGGACTATGAGATGAAGGATGTGTGATGGGTATATCGGCACTCGACTATGGGATGGCGAATATGTATGATGGGTATATGGGCACTTGACTATGGGATGGAGCAGAGGTCGCATTAACGCCTGTCTGGGCGTCTATGACGCCCAGGCAGGCGAAAAAACGCCTTCAGATTAGTACGATACGTCCACGGGATGCATCGTTCTAAGCTACAGTGGCAGTGAGTAGGACGGAGCTGGGGAAAGGGCAGTATCAGATGTTGCGGAGGCGGAGCGACTCACATCATCGCGGCGCGCCCTCTGTGCTTGTCTCTGAGCTGAGCCGTGAAGTGGTGGCCGGGCAAAGCCAGCGGCGGCCGCAGCCTCCCATCCCCCTCTGCAGTGCTGCCGCAGCCATGCATGTGAGCAGCGCGTCCTCCTCCACACCCCGCCTCCTCTCCCATCACTCAGGCGACAGCCCCAGTCGGAGCCATCTTTGTTTGTTATGGTAGTCTCCCCTTCCCTCTTAGAGGCTTCTCCAGCTGCGCGGAAGTTACTGCGCCTCCTGGCTCCGCCCTCGGCCTCTGGCCTCACCACTCGGCATATCCGGTCGGGCAGGGCAGCGTGTTCTGTGGTGTCTGCTGCACTCTCACACCGTACTGCTTGCTGGAAGTGCCGGGGACAGGAGGCGACACAGCAGCATCAGCCATAGACATACACCTTCTGACCGCACACCCCCCTTAAAGGGTCAGTGGTTTCATCCTCAGTGCCAGAGTTCTGCGTTCTAATCCCTTCAGTACAAGAAGGGCAGGGGTCCGGCGAGGTAGAAGGGCACGAGCCGGCAATGTAGAAGGGCAGGGGTCCGTCCCGGCAATGTAGATGGGCAGGGGTCCGTCCCAGCGAGGTGGAAGGGCAGGGGTCCGGCGAGGTAGAAGGGCACGAGCCGGCAATGTAGAAGGGCAGGGGTCCGTCCCAGCGAGGTGGAAGGGCAGGGGTCCGTCCCGGCGAGGTGGAAGGGCAGGGGTCCGTCCCGGCGAGGTGGAAGGGCACAGGTTGGCCCTTCTAGCTCGCAGGCTGGCCCGTCCCCTTCTCGTACTGAAGGGATTAGAACGCAGAACTCTGGCGATGAGGACAAAGCCAGCTAGAAGGGCACGGGTCGGGGTCTAGCTGTCTGTGAAGCCGCTGTGGACATGTCATCACTGCAGCTAAAACGCTCTGTCCAGCGCAGCTGTGGAGTAACGGACACGTGACCCGCGCGACTGACGTCATCGCGGCGCGCTCTCTCTGTGCATCTCAGCGTGTGTAGTGCAGCGGCGGCTGTACGGACACGTGACCCCCGCGCCCTCTCTCTGCTTTACAGCATGTGTAGTGCAGCCAGCACGGCTTCAGGACACGTGACCCCCGCTCCGTGCTCCATAGTACCGGCCACATTCTCATGGTGAGTGTGCTAGGCTCGCTGTATGACAGAAGTGCCGACTCTGAGTATGCCGTATGACAGAAGTGCCATCTGCCAAACAAACCCTATTGACAATTATGGGATTTGTTTGGCTTCTGTTCTGCTGCCTGCCTGGGACTTTTGGCTGGATCTCTGCTGGCCACCCTTTTTTTAATAGCACGGCATTGTATACCCCTGTATGGCCAATTTTAATTCATACAAATTGTTTAGTAATCCGTGGTGAAAAATACTCCTCAAAAATATTGGGAGGAGTATTTTTACTCCTCTGAAAAATATGTAGCGCGACCTCTGGGATGGAGGATATGTTTGACGGGTACTGTATATGGACACTGGACTATGGGATGGAGGATGTGTATGATGGGTATATGGGCACTCGACTATGGGATGGCGAATATGTATGATGGGTATATGGGCATGGGACTATGGGATGGAGAATATGTATGATGGGTATATGGGCATGGGACTATGGGATGGAGGATGTGTGATGGGTATATGGGCACGGGACTATGGGATGTAGGATATGTATGATGGGTATATGGGCATGGGACTATGGGATGTAGGATATGTATGATGGTTATATGGGCATGGGACTATGGGATGTAGGATATGTATTATGGGTATATGGGCATGGGACTATGGGATAGAGGATATGTATGATGGGTATATGGGCACGGGACTATGGGATGGAGGATATGTATGATGGGTATATGGGCATGGGACTATGGGATGGAGGATATGTATGATGGGTATATGGGCATGGGACTATGGGATGGAGGATATGTATGATGGGTATATGGGCATGGGACTATGGGATGTAGGATATGTATTATGGGTATATGGGCATGGGACTATGGGATAGAGGATATGTATGATGGGTATATGGGCACGGGACTATGGGATGGAGGATATGTATGATGGGTATATGGGCATGGGACTATGGGATGGAGGATATGTATGATGGGTATATGGGCATGGGACTATGGGATGGAGGATATGTATGATGGGTATATGGGCACGGGACTATGGGATGGAGGATAATTATAATTTGCTATAACTAACCACAGTTAGTTACTATGCCCGGGCAGCGCCGGGCTCTTCAGCTAGTCCTTAATATTTCCAGAAAGCCCCTCCCAGAATGTCACTGTCACCACCAAAGTTTCGTTATTCCATCCAAGTTCAGACACCAGAGTGCGAAAGCTTACCACATATCGCCCCACAGTAGAATTTTACTGACGTAAATGGAAAAGAGCTGAAGCTGCTGAGGTGGTTCACCCGGGCTCATCGAACACTTTGTGGAAAGATTCCAAGAATGTGGGAAAATTGGAGATGATCGGATTCTCTCTCTCCCATAATGGATTTAGCCACACCATAAGGAACACTACTTTTGCTCAATCCAACGGTAAGTGGTGTGGAAAGCGTTCAAAATGTAGCCAGCACTGATTGATGAACCCACAACAGAGCTTCGGACTGCCATTAAAATGTGGTGGGGATGTGAGTCAGGGACCTGGATCTTGATCTAAGCAAACTGTCTGGGAAGTCTCTGAAGAAGAGATGTCTGCTTCAACATGCTGGAACTCGGGAGCCTGGAGGGGCGTGACTAAGCGATCACCTTACTGTTCACTGGAGCCTCTGATGGTGAGGTTAGACTTGGCTCCCAATGAATGCCAGGAGCCACTCCAGGACAGACCAAGGATCGCGCAGCAGTTGGACACAGAAGGACAGACTGGTTGGAGCAGCAGACAGATTGCATCTGATTGCAACAAGCAGATTTTGCATATGAGTGCAGCAGGCAGGATTTGTACCTGTCCACACTGTCAAAAGTACCAATTCCTGGTTTAAAAACAACAGTAGCACTGTGCTTGATTGGCAGCAAACGCACCTGACCTTAACCCCATATAGAATCTATGGAGTATTGTCAAAAGGAAGATGAGAGACACCAGACCCAACAATGCAGACGAGCTGAAGGCTGCTATCAAAGCAACCTGGGCTTCCATAACCCCTCAGCAGTGCCACAGGCTGATCGCCTCCATGCCACGCCACATTGACGCAGTAACTGATGCAAAAGGAGCCCCGACCATGTATTGAGAGCATTTACTGATCATACATTTCAGTAGGACAACAATCCGGATTTTACAATCATTTTCAAAGCTGGTGTTATAAAGTATTCTAATTTACTGAGATAATGACTTTTGGGTTTTCATTGGCTGTAAGCCATAATCATCAACAGTAACAGAAATAAACATGTGAAATAGATCACTCTATAATGACTCTATATAAAATATGAAATTCACTTTTTGTATTGACGAACTGAAATGAACTTTTTGATGATATTCTAATTTAGTGAGAAGCACTTGTATACAGTCATATGTAAAAGTTTGGGCACCCCTATTAATGTTAACCTTTTTTCTTTATAACAATTTTGGTTTTTGCAACAGCTATTTCAGTTTCATATATCTAATAACTGATGGACTCAGCTATATTTCTGGATTCAAATGAGGTTTATTGTACTAACAGAAAATGTGCAATCTGCATTTAAACAAAATTTGACCGGTGCAAAAGTATGGGCACCCTTATCGTTTTCTTGATTTGAACACTCCTAACTACTTTTTACTGACTTCCTGAAGCACTAAATTGGTTTTGTAACCTCATTGAGCTTTGAACTTCATAGCCAGGTGTATCAAATCATGAGAAAAGGTATTTAAGGTGGCCACTTGCAAGTAGTTCTCCTATTTGATTCTCCTATGAAGAGTGGCATCATGGGCTCCTCAAAACAACTCTCAAATGATCTGAAAACAAAGATTATTCAACATAGCTTTTCAGGGGAAGGATACAAAAAGTTGTCTCAGAGATTTAACCTGTCAGTTTCCACTGTGAGGAACATAGTAAGGAAATGGAAGAACACAGGTACAGTTCTTGTTAAGCCCAGAAGTGGCAGGCCAAGAAAAATATCAGAAAGGCAGAGAAGAAGAATGGTGAGAACAGTCAAGGACAATCCACAGACCACCTCCAAAGACCGGCAGCATCATCTTGCTGCAGATGGTGTCACTGTGCATCGGTCAACAATACAGCGCATGCATAACGCCTTTTTGTATGACCAAACAACTCAATCTTTGTTTCATCAGTCCACAGGACCTTCTTCCAAAATGTAACTGGCTTGTCCCAATGAGCTTTTGCATACCTCAGGCGACTCTGTTTGTGGCGTGCTTGCAGAAACGGCTTCTTTCGCATCACTCTCCCATACAGCTTCTCCTTGTGCAAAGTGCGCTGTATTGTTGACCGATGCACAGTGACACCATCTGCAGCAAGATGATGCTGCAGGTCTTTGGAGGTGGTCTGTGGATTGTCCTTGACTGTTCTCACCATTCTTCTTCTCTGCCTTTCTGATATTTTTCTTGGCCTGCCACTTCTGGGCTTAACAAGAACTGTACCTGTGTTCTTCCATTTCCTTACTATGTTCCTCACAGTGGAAACTGACAGGTTAAATCTCTGAGACAACTTTTTGTATCCTTCCCCTGAAAAGCTATGTTGAATAATCTTTGTTTTCAGATCATTTGAGAGTTGTTTTGAGGAGCCCATGATGCCACTCTTCATAGGAGAATCAAATAGGAGAACTACTTGCAAGTGGCCACTTTAAATACCTTTTCTCATGATTTGATACACCTGGCTATGAAGTTCAAAGCTCCATGAGGTTACAAAACCAATTTAGTGCTTCAGGAAGTCAGTAAAAAGTAGTTAGGAGTGTTCAAATCAAGAAAATGATAAGGGTGCCCATACTTTTGCACCGGTCAAATTTTGTTTAAATGCAGATTGCACATTTTCTGTTAGTACAATAAACCTCATTTGAATCCAGAAATATAACTGAGTCCATCCGTTATTAGATATATGAAACTGAAATAGCTGTTGCAAAAAACAAAATTGTTATAAAGAAAAAAGGTTAACATTAATAGGGGTGCCCAAACTTTTACATATGACTGTATGTCCTCTGTGACTTTGATGAGAGAGGAGTAGCAGCAAAAGAGGAGCAGGTCACAGGAGGCAAGAGTTGGTGGCTGCAGCAAAAACTGTGCCCGCTGTTAAAGAAAATTAATATTCACTGCTCCCCACACCCACAGTCCTGCATACCTCTATGCACTGAAGCCGCGAGATGGGAGAGACTATGGGCATGGGGAGCACTGAATATTCATTCTCCTTAAGAGCGGGCACACTGTTACGGTAGCTGCAGATGCCAGCTTCCTCCTGCGACTGTGCGATCGCGTCTGCTGGCTATTAAAGAGAATGAATATTCACTGCTTTACACGCCCATGGGAGTGGAGAGCAGTGAATATTAATTCTCTTTAATAGAAGCAACACATGATTGCCCAGCAAGGAAGCAGGCGGCCGTGGCAAAGACTGTGCCCGCTATTAAATAAAATGAATATTCACTTCTCTTCATGCCCACAATCCCACACATGGAGAACAGTGAATATTCTGGAAGCTGACCTCAGCAAGCAATGGTGCATGGAAGTGAAGTCATGCGCAGTTACACTCTGAAATCAGCTGCTGGCACCAGAATAGGATGCCTCTGTATAGGAGCAGAAGGAAGGCATGCACAATTATTTGATTTCTTATGTGCACAGCATGATGGGGGTCATGTATTCCAGAAGGGGGGTCATGTTTAACAGGATGAGGATGAAAGGGACATGTCTACCCGGATGGGGGATTGGGGAATTGTTTACCAGGATGAGGATGGTTACCATATATAGCAGTATGGGGATTTTGACCATATATAGCAGGATGGGGGCCATATAAACCATGATGAAGGATCCATGTATTCCAGGATGGAGATGATAGCCATGTAAACCAGGATGGTGAATGGTGACCATACATGTAAGGCCGATCCTTGCCTTCTGCGGTCTATCATTCTGTTCTGGCTGCAGAGGAGGCTGTTCAGCAAAGGAGTCGATCCCAGCGTCTTGCTCAAGCCAGTGCTGTCAGGTTGGTTGCTGCTACCACCTCTGGGTCAGCTTTTGCTATTCGCACTAGTCAGCAACAAGCAGCTCCAGAGTCTAAGTCCTCTTTGCAGCCTACTGAGCATGCCTGTGAGATGACCACTCATTGGAGGTCAGAGGTCACGTGCTCAGGTCCTAAAGCAGCTTGGATTGGACCATCAGGAAGGTCCCTGAAGGACGCTGCTATAACGGCTTGCATAGCCGCTCAGCCATGCGCTAGTATAGACTCTTTTGGCTAAGTGTGTAAGTAATGATGGATGCTTGTGACAGGTGACTGACTCATTCTGACTTCCTCCCTTGGTTGTGCATGAGATACTATTAGAGTCAGAGCCGAGCTGTGGCACTGCTTAGCACTGATGTGCTCCCAGCTCCTCACACATGCCAGTACAAGAGTGTGCCATTCAGCACAAGGCACCACCCTACCACATATACTGCGGTGTCTGTCAGAGCGGCGCCGTGCACAGATTGTGCGCTTACCAGCTCTAAGCTTAGGCTGGTTAGTGGAGTCCTCCAGCGCAGCGCTGCATGCTCCAGTAGTGGCTTACTCTAATTACGTTCTCCTGGCATCGCAGTTGTGGTGCCGCACGCTAGTGAGTCTAGAGGGACTCTAGCCCTGTGTCCTTGGGGCAGAGTCCTGTGACTCTACACTAGTGTGGCACCCCCAGTAGTCCGGTTGTCACAGTGACATTGCCTCCCTCCCGAGGGAGGTGGTGACATGCCTGGAAGCAGAGAGGAGTTCCAGGGTCAGGTAACCATTACACACAACACTTTTCCTACTCCAGACCAGAAGGGGGATCTCTGAACCCTGTTTTAGGCTGTGTAACCACGTAAGCGTTTTTTTTTCGCGTTTTTGAAGCATTTTTCCCGGCAAAAACACTTCAAAATCGCATGCAAGAAGCATCCCATTCTTTTAAATGAATTCCGCAATTTTTGTGCACATTGATGCGTTTTTTACCACGAAAAAAACGCATCGCCGTAAAAAATGCAGCATGCTCACTAATTTTGTGGAAAAATCTGCATTTCTCACTATATTCTATGAATAGGAGGATGCTCCTGTAAAAAAATGAAAAAAAAAAGCGCAAAATTGCGCAAAAAATGCATAAAAACGCGCATTTTTCCTGGGAAGAAGTCCGTTTTTTTCTGCATATGTGGGTACATAGCCTTAGGGGAGCTTCCAGCATGTTCTGGGCGGAGTTAGGTAGTTGAGTCTGGGATGGGGAAGCAGCAAGAAGCATAAGGCTAAGTGCACACGTACTTTTTAGCTCTGCGGATTTTTCCACGCAGAATTGAAGAAATCCACAGGTCAAATGATCTGCATTTCTCCTGCGTATTTCTTCCTTTTTTCTTGCGGTTTTCTTGCGGTTTTCCCCTGCGGATTTGGAGAATGGAGCAGGTGGAAAACCACACAAAAGAAATGACATGTTGCATATTTTGAACCACAAGAAAACCGCGCGGAAAAATCCGAAGCGTCTGCACAGCGTTTTTTTTTTCCAATTGACTAACATGCTACTGTACATCACAATGTGGATATGCAGCGTTTCTGCGCAGTAAAATCCGCTGCGGATCTGCTGGATATCTGCCTCGTGTGCACATGGCCTAAAAGAGCTGCTCCCCAGACTAACATAGGAGGAAAGGAGAAAGAGTTGAGAGAAGCCTGGGGGAAGTGGAGCTGTAATTAAGTTCACCCCAGGTCGGTGCGCTGGAAACTGGACACCGGAGTCCATGGCTTTCTGGGAACGACAGTCTCAGTAGCCAAATCTGGAGAGCAGGAGACTGCAAGCCTCCTGGCCTCACAAAAGCCCCTGAGAAACAGCAACATATGAGAGCCTGGAGCCGCCACAGAGGACGAGACTCGAGCAGCCTGCCATAAGGGCAAGTACTAAGGGCTGTAGAGAACAGAGGACCAAGCATAGCTTCAAGCTGCAGGGACCTCAGACACTTGCACAGAAAGGAGGCCTCCAACACTTGATTCATGGGACTCTGATCTGCTTTCAGGCTGCTGGATCTCCATTTCCATCTGTACTGTGGACCAAACTGTGAGTAAGGCTTGGAAACTGCATCCATCTGTGTTTTCTGCCTCCTTTCTGCTTCACCAACTCAGCACTGCTACAACCTTTACCTCTCACTACATCATCTCCCTTAACATCTACTGCAACTGCCCTTGGATAACAGCTCTGCCTGTGGAGAGCTATTCCAACTTTGCTGCATTCTACCATCTGTCCCAAAGGATCTGCACTGCTGCGCTGGTCCCTATTTGGTCAGATACCACAGGTGGCGTCACAAATTTATCTACACATAAACGTTATTCCTCACTTTTCATGGACACTCAGTGCCACGGACCGGGTCACTGCTGCCGTGACACATCCCTTTAAGACACCGGCCTGGTACCGAGTAACCCACGACCCTGGGGGCGCTCCATTTTGGCATCACGAACAGGGTCGCAATCACCAACATAGCCGCGTACTGTGTGTCAGAGACTTTGTTAAATAGTGAAACCGCCTCCATTTTAATAAACCATGGTGCACGGGCAGAAAGTGGCATGTCATTGTGGGCAGAATCTGAGAGCAGCGCACGAAGTAAAGCGCGGGGCGTGCTCCTTGATCGGGAGGAAGAAGGAGGAAGCGGACAGAAGAGGCCAGAAGGAGCCTCGTTGCTACTGCAGGTGAAGCAGCCACGCACCAAGGTAACGACCCGCAAAGCCTGGCTGATATTCACTGGGGGGGAAGAGGATGTCTAGCCCAGATAGAGATGCAGCGGCGGACGCAGCCGCAGACCCCATAAGCCAGCCAGAAGCAGTGGTGGGTTCACACATATCCCCTGTGCCAGTCCCAGCGGCAACAGCAGCCGCAGCCCCCATAATGCTGCTATCAATGTCCTACATCCCAGGAGCGGCCTGGCTACCATAATACTCAGGGGAATCACATGCCCTAAGTCATTTTAAGGAGAGAATATGCAGTTTGTTTAATGTATACCCCCTGTCTGAGGATCAAAAAGTTAGCATCCTCACCGGCCAGTAAGATGAGGGAAGTAAAGTCCTGGCCAAACACTCACAAAAGAGTTCAGCAAATATTAGCCAAGCTGAAGGACATCTTTGACACTCGCACTGCAGCAGAAATAAAAATGAGTTTTCTCAGTGCAAACAAAGGGTGCAGAACAGTACATGGGACTATGCCCTTAACCTGCAGGAGGCGCTGCAACCTGTAAAGCAGGTTGATCCAGCCAGTGTGCACGATGAAAACAGATTGTTAAAGGAGCAATTCATTGAGGGACTCCTGTCCAGCACTCACTGGACACAGCTGCACATCATGGCCCTACGGAACTCTGATCTGAACTTTGCCGACTTCAAAGACAGGGCTAACCGGGTGCTGCATGAACCAAATGTGCCCAGCACCCCCTAGGCACCCAGCAATTACATACCACCAAGTAGCAGCATCCTTCTCTCAGATCCCTGTAGGGGCTGACGCACAGACTCTGGATGATGACCCCTCTGCTGAGTTACGTCTTCAGGTCCAGGAGCTGACTAAAAGTGTGCCTGCACTAACCAAAACCGTGCAGTCCATGCAAGTGTCTCCAAAAGAGAAGAACCAGCTGGCCTCCAGTCCAGATGATGTCCCGTGGCTATGGAAAAAGAGGACCCACCAATCAGAGGGAGAGACAAAGATTGCTACAATCAAGACGAACAACCCATCTGTCGCCGCTGTCACAAGGCAGGACACATCGCAAGATTCTGTCAATTAAACGAGCAACCCCTGGGGCAGAGGGCCTACCCCAGGAGTAAGACGTCCAGGCCCACCAGGCTGGTGAGACAAGTAAGTGGGAGGATGGCCGGTCCTGCCCATTGTGATTGATGGCTTCCCAATGAACACTTTGTTGGACACTGGCTCGCAGGTGACAACAATACCGTATGTCCTCCTTAAGGGGTACTGGGCTGATTCAGATATCACACGCAGCCCAGATGAACATCGTAACATCTTTGCCAGCAACGGTCAGTCCTTGCCTCAGATGGGGTATAAGGAAGTGACCATTAAGATTGACCGGGTAGAATTGAAGTCACAAGGTTTGATTATTGTTGATATTGACAAACGTGAATGAAATCCAATGATCACTCTAGGCACTAATGCAAATTGTCATGGAGAAGTAATTGTTTTGTTGCAACAGGTATCTGAGACTGCAAGTTCCAGTCAGCAGCGGGTTCTGCAGAAAGATATCAGAGCACTGATGCAGAGACAACAGGTAGAGCTGTCTGGAGGAGAAGTTGGCAGTGTCAAAGTAAGTGATCCACTCCCTATTGCAGTACCCCAAAGAAGTGAAATGTTAATTTGGTGTCGGGCAGCAATAGGGCTCAGGGGTCAAGATTACCAGGCCTTGGTGGAACCAGTGTACTTTGATAGTAGGTCCACCATCCTGACAGCCAAAGGGGTAGTTGATGATCGCAAGGGATAGTACCAATACGCGTCATGAATTGTGAGGAGAGAGAGGTCTATTTACCCCGGTATGCCACTCTCTCTAAGCTGTTCACTGTCAGTAACAATGCAATAGAGGCAGCAGAGCCCTTGCTTCCTTCAGACCAAGTGGAAAACAATGGCTCCGAGAGGCAGCTGGAGGATTGGTGTCAGCAGCTACATGTGGGCACTGACTCTACTGCTTCACAGCAAAAACATGGGGCTTACCGAGTGGCTCAAGAATATAAGCGGGTATTAAGCAAACATCCTCTAGACTTTGGGCAGGCAAAAGGGGTCCAACATCATATCTCCAACCGGAGATTATCCACCCATTAAAGAGAGGTACCGGCCTATACACCCAGCACAATATCAATGTGCCAAGAGTATGTTGCGGGAGATGAAGAAAGCTGGGGTAATGAGAGACAGTTGTAACCCCTGGGCAGCTCCAATAGTCTTCGTGAAAAAGAAAGATGGTACCATGAGAATGTGTGTTGACTATAGGCGGATTAATAGCATTACACATAAGGACGCATACCCATAATTGAAGAATCATTAGCTGCATTGAGGACTGCTAACTAGAGATGAGCGACTTTGCCTTTTTTCAGGTCGAGTTGGGTTTCATGAAACCCGACTTTCTCAAAAGTCGGAGTCGAAGGCCGACTGAAACACGAAACCCAATGCAAGTCAATGGGGAACCAAGGTCGGCAGGGAGTGGAGGACAGGAAACACACCTACAGTGCCCATTTTAATGCCAAAAACATCAATTCTTATTATTTAAGCTTTTCAACCTTAATTTACTTTATAATAATAGTTAGGTATTGAAAACTGGGGGTTATTTGGCTAAAGTTGTGGGGGGGTAGTGCTGGCTCCAGATTTTCGTGGGCCCTGGGCCAAAGAGTGTCACTGGGCTCTTTTAACACATTCCACAATTCATGATCCTCTGATACGGTAGAGAAATAGCGGTATAGTACAATGAAAAATACTTCACTTCTTACATCTCATGACTGATATCCATTTTAAATTCTCCAATAGCTCCAAAAACGGACAGTATATTACTCCACACTGTGTTATGGCCACCGCATAGTACACTATACAGAGTAATGAGGCCCATATATTTCTCCATACAGAATCATTGGTCCTATATAATGTTTGAAACAGTATATGATGAGCTCCACATAATGCTACAGTATATGTTGGTCCCCATGGATGAAGCTCCACTGTGTTATGGGCCCAAATAATGCTCCATATATAATGGGCCCCATTTCTAATGCTCCAGTGCATAATGGGCCCTGTAAATGATGCTCCAGTGTCTGATGTCCACCTTTGGAATGCTCCAGTGTATGGTGGGCTTCATATATCATTCTCCAGAGTATAGTGCTCCCCAAAAATAGCTGTCCCAACATTGAAAACAATGAAATAAGTCTCCTCGCTAGGGAATCCCTGTACTAGTCTGGACTCCTCGTCATCCCCATCTCCCATCTCACTGCACTTGGACTGTTTAGGCAGAGGGCGTACAGATGTGATGTCATCGCACTCTCAGACCAGAATGTCACTGTCAGGAAACACGGAAGACGTCACGGCGGTGGAGCAGGGAGAGGTAAGTATTTCAACTTTGCAAGTGCTGTGATCCTGAGCAAGCAGGGGGGGCCCACTTGTTGACGATGGCACTGGCACAGGGCCCCTCATAGTACGGCGGTGTGTCTGGCGGCAGGTGGGCCCTCCCACCGGCAGAGACACTTTTGCATACTATGAGGGGCCCTGTGCCTGTGCCGTCGCCCATGAGTATGCCCCCACCACCTGCTCAAGGAACCTGCACTTTCATCTGCACCTTCCTCTTTGTCACCGTGTAAGGTGGTATAGTATGCGGGAAGGGGAACCTGAGTTTCATCAGGGTCAGATTCTGGCTCTGTAGAGTGCGAGGGGAATGTAGTGGTCTGGGTCAAGATACCAGCAGAATCATCTAGCAGTGGCTGGGCATCAGTGCACTTGTGGTGCCTCCAGGAGTACGGTCGCCACAGTGGCATTACCTTGCTCCTAGGGAGTGTGATGTCATGCTTGGGAGCAACGAAGGATCTCTCTAGCAGTTAAACCAACACACAACAAAGTTCCCACTCCAGGCCAGCAGGGAGACCTCTGAACCTGACTGCTGAGGAGCTGCTCTCTGTGGTCGGGAGGAGGTAGGTTAGGGCAGTCTATGAAGGGAAGGGGAAGTGTGTGGACATGAGAAGGGGAGCTGGAGGATGAGCAGAGGTAAGGCTCACTCCTAGCTGGAGCGCATGGTCGGGATTCCGGTCTCCGAGTTTGTAGGGATACTGACGGTCCTGCAGCAGAAACTGGAGGAAGTAGCAGCTGTAAATGCTCTGTTCCCAACTAAGGCTCGGAGGCCCCAGCATCAACGTGTGTGAGCCAGAAGGAAAAGGCTATGGCTGCCTGCTATGCAAGAAAGTTCCAAAAGAGAGTCAACAGGGGGAACTTCAGTGAACTCATTACTGCGAGTACCTCAGATAAGCGCTAGAAAGGATGCCACACTACGTATTTGCAGAGAGAGAATTCCAAATTGGCTTCCAGGCAGACCAACTCCTTCTCCATCTGTACTCTGGGTCCTGGACGGCACTTACCAAGTACAGGTAAAGGAACTGCATGACTGTCATCTTTCTCCTGCGCCTGGCGCACGGCTCTGTTACATCCTGCACTGCACACCATCTACCAACTCTTTCATCTGCCCAGCGACTATGGCCCTACCTATGCAGGGCTCCTACATCTTAGCTGCACCACAACATCTGTCCCAGAGAAGCGACACTGCAGTGCTGGTCAATCTGATCAGAAACCACAGGTGGTGTCACGTATCATTCACCTATAAATGTTATTCACCCCTTGGCATGGATGCCCAGGGCCACGGAATGGGTCATCACCACCAACGTGACACATCCCTCTGAGACACCGGCCCGGTACCGATTAACCCCACTGACCTGGCTGGCCACCCACACTCCATGTCAGATTCATCTTGGACTGGGGAATTCACGATTTGACTTGATAACCCAGGCATGGTATGATAGAAAGAGCTCCATGGACTATTGTGAAGTGTGGCCAGCTGCATCATTCACTTTTGGTGGGGGTGAAGGACACAAGGAAAGGGGTTCTTCCTGACCAGGAGTCAGCACTTGACGACTCACTGCTTGCATTTTTTGAAACTGCAGAAGAGGAGGGCATATTTGCTGGAGTCTGTTTTGGCAATGTAAGCCAAAACCAGTTCCTGATGCTCCGGCTTTAAAAGCGGCTAATCTACTCGTAGAAAAGGTAGCCTTCCAGGCGTTCCGGAGCCAGGCTATGACGCAGGCTCAACACCTCCTGCCTTAGCTGCTATTGTGCTTTTGCCACTACCAGCAGATGCACCACCACCATCAGCACCAACTGGCCCCCCCACGCCCACGTCCACGGCCTCTTCCACCAAACTTCAAAATGTTGCAGAACATGAACCCAAAATAACATCAGATATATGGTACTGTATCAGAAGTGTACAGCTCTATACAGTCAAAGGATGATTGTCAATCTCCCTATATATACCATCAGTCACACAGAGACGCTCACAGACTCAGTATGGATTAGACAAGAATATAAAAAGTAGAAAAAGTGTACAGTATCATCAGATAGCAGGTATATATAGTATAGTTTAAACATTCTAAATCTCCGTAGATATTTCAGGAGGCAGACACAGACGCTCTCAGACTCAGTATGGATTACAACACAATATAAAAAGCCGTAAAATGGTAATGGATCTGAAGAGTACAGCTGTACACAGTGTAGGGGTCATTGTTGTCAGTCTCAGTATTTATTTCCACAGTCAGAAAATAACTCTCACTTGGTCAGTTTGGATTAGACCAGAATATAAAAAGTAGCAAATGGGTAATGTATCACAAGCGTAGAGCTGTATACAGTATTGGGGTAATTTTTAAATGTACATCTAAATTGCAGGAGTAACCCATAGACTCTCACACGCTCAGGATGGATCACACCACAATATAACAAGAAGATCCGCAAGAAATAATCACACATGTGGGACAATGTTCCAGTTGGCAATGATACACTTAGAGTGGTGGGTGGAGGAGGACTTCCTGGCAGAAAGGGTACAGTATCACCAGATACTAGGTATATATAGCATAGTTTAAACATTAAAAATGTACGTCCATATATTCAGGAGTAGTGTTGAGTCACCACGCTCGTGTTCCTGTTCGTTTTGGTTCATCAAACACGAGGCAAGTTCGTCGAATGTTTGTCGAACGTCCGACGAACAACGTCGAACACGATTGAAAACAATGGCAGGCAAACAAAACACATACAAACACATAGAAAACAATTACAAAACACCTTAAAAAGTGTCCCAAAGCAGACAAAATGCTCAGAATACAAAAATAACATATGGAAAACGGCAACTATATATAGAAAAGAGATGGAGGAGTAAAAGGAGGAGGAGGAGACACAGATATAGGCATGTCATGCCCTTATGAAGTCAAGAAAGGCTGGAATAAAAATGTAAAATACCAAAAAACAGTAAAAATCTGAAATTGAAGACGATCATATACCGTCAGACTTCCCACTATAAATTAGGCCAACTGCTGATCGGGCGGCGTTATTCCCACGAACCTCCGAACAGCGTCCATGAAGGCAAAGTGTTTGGTTTCCGGGGACAGTATGGTTGCAAAGCTGAACCTTAAAGGAATGTAAAGAAGGGCACCACAAGGAGTGGAGCCTGCAGCTTAATTTGTCTCCACCCGGGAAACCTCAACCATGCCAGCTACAGAAATATTGACAGATTGCAAGCTTTGTTGATTCTGTGGGTGGTGGTGGATGTCCGTTTTTAGTTGTGCTAGTGATTTGTCAGCTTCATTCCGTTAACGAACGAGACTCCGGTATGCCCCCGCGGTACGCGTCAAGCTTATTAGAGGGACATGCGAGGCTCTGGCACGCGAGATCGATCAATAACAGGTTTGTCATGCCCTTACATGTCCGGGGCTGCATGCACGCTACACTGAAAGGTCCAGCGTGTGTCGCTTACAGGTGCAGATAACCCGCTGAACCCCGTTAGTGATGGGGATCTGGGATTACAATTCTTCCCCGCGAAAGAGGATTTCCCAGTAAGTGCAGGTCAACCGGAATTCCGGAATTAGGCCTAACCGGCATTCCAGAAAAAATGAAAAAATTAAGTGTCCAAACCACAGGTGCTGTAGCTTGCTTAACAGCTGGGCTCCTATGCTGAGTAGCACGCAGTTCTTACATAAACGGGCGGCATAGCTTGGTTCACTGGTGGGCTCCTCTGCTGAGTAGAAGACAGTGCTACAAGGCCCAAAATGATTTTCTGGACAAGATGCAGTAAAAAATAATTAGAAACACACACGGTGTAGCTCCTTGACAGGTGTACTACTCCGCTTGCTACCACACACCGCTACTATGCCATGAAACAGTCTATTAACATTGAAAACCAATATTAATGTGAAAATGAAGTTACGCTTTTGGTGAACGAACCGTTCTCGAACGGAACCTCGAACAGCCGAATTTTAAGCAAACTGTTTGAGTTCGACGAACGGCTCGAACACCGCCCAAAACAGCTGGAATTTTAACTTGGCGAATAGGTTGACTCAAACACCGCTCATCTCTAATCAGGAGGCAGACTCATATGTTCTCAGGCCCAGTATGGATTGGACAAGATTGTAGAAAGTTGAGAAACGGTGCAGTATCACCGGATAACAGGTATATATAGCATAGTTTAAACATTAAAAACCTATGTCTATATATCAGGAGGCAGACTCAGACGGTCTCAGGCCCAGTATGGATTCGACGCTGCAAGTAGTCGGCCAGTACCTCCGCGGTGTGTCTGTTGTTGCCCAAACACATCATCTTCACCACTTCTTGCTGACGCTTACCACTAGCTGTTCGATAGTGGGACAACTCGTGTGCAACACTGGCAGTTGCGGATGGAGTGCTCGTGTGACTGCGCTCTGTGGACGAGCTTTCGCTTCTGGAGGAAGAGGAGGCTCGAACGCCTACAGCCAACTGTTTCCTATACCGTGGGCTAGGCAGCACTGTCCCACCGCCGCTGTCCCCTGTGGACCCTGCATCCACCACATTAACCCAGTGCACAGTGATGGACACGTAACGGCCCTGGCCATGCCAACTGGACCATGTATCTTTCCACTCACTGATTGCTTGAGTGCATGGACAATGCGGTCTTTCACATGCACGTGGAGGGCTGGGATGGCTTTTCGCGAAAAGAAGTGCCGACTGGGTAGGTAATAGCGTGGTACTGCGTAGGCCATGAGCTCGTGGAAAGCTTTGCTTTCAACCAACTGGTAAGGCATCATCTCTAACGAGATTAGTTTGGCAATGTGGGCGTTCAAAGCTGGTGTACGCGGATGAGAGGATGAGTACTTTCTTGTCCTACTCAGAGTCTCTGGTAGGGTGAGCTGGACTTGAGAGCTGCATATGGTGGAACTAGCGGTGTACATGGCAGACTGAGAGAGGGTTGGTGATGGTGATGGTGTTGGTGGTGTTGCTGTTGGCCTAGATTCAGTCTTTCATAGCAATAACATTGTGATTCCATGACTGCTTTGCCCTTGCGACGACACCTCGACATTTGCTGCTGGTGGTGTGCTAACCGGTGGGCTTACAGTGGGGGAAGCGATGTAGCATTGCTGACTACCTTCGTTCGGAGCAGGTGCACATGTGGTACATGGTTTAGTGGTCCATCCACACTTGCAAGTGCATGGTGGTTAAATGTCTAAGCATGCGACTGGTATTCAAATTTCTCAGATTTTTCCCTCGGCTAAAGGTCTTCGCGCACTTCTTACAGATAACCTTTGCCTGATCATTAGGATTTTGTTCAAAAAAGTGCCTCACTGCACATTCCTACTATGGAAGACATTTTGAGACCTTGCACGCTGTGCTAATTTGACCCTATGGCCAAGCTGTCCTGCAACTCTTTTGGTTTTTGTAACCCGTTTTTGGACTGCTACGGTCCTTCCAGATAACAGCTGTTGCGATGTAGTTGCCTGCTGCGGATCCTCCTCCTTCTCTTCTGAGCTATTGGCAGCGGCACCCTCTTCCCCCAATGGATGCCAATCTGTGTCAACAACTGGGTCGGCCATCACCTCCTCTTCAATTTCATGTGCACCTTCCTCTGTGTCACCGTGTACGGTGGTATAATATGCGGGAAGGGGCACCTGAGTTTCATCAGGGTCAGATTCTGGCTCAGTACACTGCGAGGACAATGTAGTGCACTCCATGTCAGATTCATCTTGGACTGGGGAATTCACGATTTGACTTGCTAACCCTGGCATGGTATGTGAAAAGAGCTCAATGGAGTAATCGGTAATGTGACCTGCCACATCCTTCAGTTTTGGTAGGGGTGAAGGACACAAGGAAAGGTGTTGATCCTGACCAGGAGCCTCCACTGACGACTCAGTGCTTTTATTTTTTGAGACTTCAGAAGAGGAGGCGAGAGAGCTGGAGGCTGTGTCAGCAATGTAAGCCAAAACTTGTTCCTGAAGTTCTGGCTTTAAAAGTGGTTTACCTACTCCCAAAAAAGAGAGTCTTCGAGGCCTTGTGGAGCCAGATGATGACGCAGGCTCAACACCTCCTGCTTTAGGTGCTATTGTGCTTTTGCCACTACCAACAGGTGCAACACCACCACCTCCATCGGGACCAGCTGGCAACCCTCGCCCACTTCCATGGCGTCTTCCACCATACTTCCTCATTTTTGTGAAAATGTACCCAAAATACCACCAGCTATATGGTACTGTAAAACAAGGTCGGAGGAGCATCAACCCACGAACCCATGAGCTAGTTGGGCAGATCGTGGTTCCAAAGCAGGACGCACCTATGGTCCTGGAAGCATATCATAATGGAGCCGGTCATTTCAGCTGGAAGAAGTTGGAAGTTCTGCTTCATGAACGGTTTTACTGGATTTGTATGAGCGGAGCCATTGAGAGGTGTTGTCGAGAGTGTGGCCCGTGCAATCTGCAAAGAAAAGACCGCAACAGCCAGCGAGCTCCATTACAGCCGATCATCACAAAACAGCCACTGGAGATAGTGGCATTAGACCATGTCAAGTTGACCCCCAGCAGGTCAGGCTATATTTACACCCTAACAATTGTTGATCATTACTCCAGATTCCTGGTAGTTGTACCTGTTAAAGATCAAGCAGCGAGGACAGCAGCCAAAGCATTTCAGGAGTACTTTTGTCGACCCCACGGACATCCTGAACAAGAACTTACTGACCAAGGCCCAGCTTTTGAGGCAGAAGTGTTCCAGGAGTTCGGTAACCCATATGGCTGCAAGAAGATCAGGACAACCCCGTACCATCCACAGACAAATTGCATGTGTGAAAAGATGAATCTGGAGGTAATTGACCTATTCAAGACCTTGCCCTTGGAAGAGCTAAATCGATGGCCAGAGAAGTTGCCAGATTTGGTGGATCTTTACAATCATGTCCCCATAAACTCCACCAACTGTTCCTCAGCCTACTTGATGAGAGAAAGGCCTGGCAAGTTACCCATTGACTTGGACATGAGAGTCCTGACACCTGAGACAACATCACCAGATGCAGACTGGGATACAGAGCGGCAGCAACAATACCGCAAGGTGCAAGAATGCGTGGAACGAAGTTTGACCCAAGCAAGAGAGAGGCAGAAAAGAAATTATAATCAGCATGCCCCTGCAGTTCACTTGTCGCCATGAGAAAGGTCCTAAAGAGAAAAAGGAGGATGCATAATTTAGATCATAGAATCATAGAATCGTAGAGTTGGAAGGGACCTCCTGGGCCATCTGGTCCAACCCCCTGCTCAAAGCAGAATTCGCTAAATCATCCCAGTCAGATGTCTGTCCAGCCTCTGTTTGAAGACTTCCATTGAAGGAGAACTCACCACTTCTTGTGGCAGCCTGTTCCACTCATTGATCACTCTAACTGTCAAAAAGTTTTTTCTAATATCTAATCTGTGTCTCCTCCCATTCAGTTTCATCCCATTGCTTCTAGTCTTTCCTTGTGCAAATGAGAATAAAGTTGATCCTTCTACAATGTGACAGCCCTTTAGATATTTGTAGACAGCTATTAAGTCTCCTCTCAGTCTTCTCTTTTGCAAACTAAACATTCCCAAATCCTGCAACCTTTCCTCATAAGACAGGGTTTGCAGACCGGTCACCATTCTGGTCGCTCTTTTCTGAACTTGCTCCAGTTTGTTGATGTCTTTTTTAAAATGTGGTGCCCAAAACTGGACACAATATTCCAGATGAGGTCTGACCAAAGAGGAGTAGAGGGAAATAATGACTTCACGTGATCTAGACTGTATGCTTCTGTTAATACATCCTAGAATTGCATTTGCCTTTTTTGCTGCTGCATCACACTGTTGACTCATATTCAGTCTGTGATCTATTAGTATACCCAAGTCTTTTTCACATGTGCTGTCACTTAGCCCTATTCCTCCCATTCTATATATGCTTTTTCCATTTTTATTGCCCAGATGTAGTACTTTGCATTTCTCCCTGTTAAAAACCATTCTGTTTGTTGCTGCCCACTTCTCCAGTTTATTTAAATCTTTTTCAATCCTCTCTCTCTCTTCTCTAGTATTAGCTATCCCTCCTAGCTTTGTGTCATCAGCAAATTTAATCAGTTTACCCTCAATGCCTTCATCTAAATCGTTGATAAAGATGTTGAACAATACAGGGCCCAGGACAGAGCCCTGTGGTACCCCACTTGAGACATTCTTCCAACTGGATGTGCAGCCATTTACGACCACTCTTTGGGTCCGATCACTAAGCCAGTTATGAATCCACCTAACAGTTGCCTTGTCCATTCCATACTTAATCATTTTTTCAATAAGGATTGTATGAGAGACTTTGTCAAATGCTTTGCTGAAGTCAAGATATACTATATCTACAGCATTTCCTTGATCCACCCAATCAGTGATACCGTCATAGAAGGAAATTAAGTTAGTCTGACATGACTTATTAGTTACAAACCCATGCTGACTCTGTTTAATCACTTCATTCTTATCCAGGTATTGACATACATGTTGTTTAATAATTTGTTCAAAGATCTTTCCTGGTATAGAAGTCAGACTCACCGGCCTATAGTTACCTGGGTCCACCTTCTTCCCCTTTTTGAAGATAGGAACAACATTTGCTCTTCTCCAGTCTTCTGGCACTTCTCCTGTTCTCCAAGAATTTTCAAAGATTATAGAGAGGGGTTCAAAAATTTCTTCTGCTATCTCCTTCAGTACTCTGGGGTGTAATTCATCTGGACCTGGAGACTTGAATTCATTTAGGCTAGCTAAGTGTTTCCTCACTATCTTTCTGTTTATAGATATCCTGGATTCTTCTATTCCCTTAATAGGACAGTGAATAACAGTTGATGTTACATTTCCTTTCTGAGAGAAAACAGATGCAAAATAGGAATTTAAAAGTTCAGCCTTCTCAACATCCTGTCTTACCATTGCATCATTTTCATCCTGTAAAAATCCTATAGCATCTTTGACTTTTCTTTTACTTTTGACATATCCCCAAAATCCTTTATTAATGCTTTTGACATCTCTTGCAAGCCTCAATTCATTTTCAGCTTTAGCTAATCTGATTTGTGCCCTGCAGGTTCTGCAGACAGCATTATATTCTTCTTTAGATATGCCTCCCTCTTTCCATTTTATAAACATTTTTTTCTTCCTTTTTAGCATGTGCTTAAGTTCTGTGTTCATCCATCCTGGTTTCCTTAACAGCTTCCTATTCTTCCCTCTTTTCGGAATTGTTAACAACTGTGCTTTGAGAATTTCATTTTTCAAGATTTCCCATCCTTCCTGGACATTTTTGTCTTTAAGGATATCCAGCCATTGGATCCCTCCAATTCTCTTTCTGAATCCCTTAAAATCTGCCTTTCTGAAATCTAACCTTGACGTCTGAGTCTTCACAGGTCTTCCGCCTCTAGTTATCCAAAATTCTAAAATAGCATGGTCGCTACCTCCTAGGGTCCCAGCCACTTTTACCTCCTCAACCATTTCCTCCCTGTTTATAATGATTAGATCCAAGGTAGCAGTTCCCCTTGTTTTCTCCCTTACCTTTTGGAAGATAAAGTTGACAGCAAGAGAGGATAAGAATTTCCTTGACCTGTTAGTTTTGCCTGAGAGAGATTCCCAACAAATGTCTGGATAGTTGAAATCTCCCATGACAACTATGTCATATTTTTTGGAGAACTTGGCCATTTGATGCATAAAGAGTTCATCCATAGCTTCAGCTTGCACAGGCGGCCTGTAGTAAATGCCTACAATGGTGTCCTTTCCATTGTTCTGTCCTTGTATTCTTACCCAAACAGTTTCCACAGAACTCCCAGTCTCTGAAGCTTCAATCTCTGTGCAGATATACGCGTTTCTAACATACAATGCGACACCTCCTCCTCGTTTATCAAGTCTGTTTCTTGCAAATAAGTTCTATCCTTCTAGTCTTGTATTCCAATCATGTGTATTGTCCCACCAAGTTTCAGTGATTCCAATGACATCATATTTCTTTTCCTGTGTTAGTAGTTCCAATTCTCCTTGTTTGTTGCCCATGCTTTGTGCATTAGTATAGAAACATTTTACTTTGTGATTGGTTTCTCTTTCTCCAATATTTTTATTAATTAGATTCTTTCGTCTTTGTTCTTCCTTTCCACTTCTAATAGCAGAGTTCTCAATAGCATTTGTCAGGTGTATGGCTTTTTCTGGTCTTTTGCTTCCCTTCCCATGTTGTTCTAGTTTAAAGCTCTCCTTACAAGTGTAGCAAGGCGACTTCCAAATACATGCTTACCAGTCTTCGTAAGGTGCACCCCATCTCTAGCAAGTAGTCCATCGTATAAGTAGTTCACTCCGTGATCCAGAAATCCAAATCGTTGCTGACGGCACCATTGACGTAGCCAGTTGTTCACCTGCAGAATCTTATTCCACCTCCTTGTTCCATGGCCATCCACTGGGAGGATGGAAGAGAAGACCACCTGCGCTCCCAGTTCTTTCACTTTCTTACCTAAGTCTTCAAAGTCTCTGCAGATGGTTTCCAGGTCGTTTCTTGCAGTGTCATTTGTCCCCACATGTAGTAGCAGGAATGGGTAGTCATCTGTAGGTCTGAAGAGTCCTGATATCCTGTCAGACACATCTTTAATTTTTGCACCTGGAAGACAACACATTTCTCTTGAAGTTATATCCGGTCTGCAGATAGCGGCCTCAGTTCCTCTCAACAGGGAATCCCCCATGACCACCACTCTCCGTTTCTTCTTCACAACATTTTTCTTTCTCCATCCAGGAGGACTCTGAAGGCGTACAAGGTTGCTGCTTGTTGGCAAAGTCTTATCCTGATGTATTTCTTCATTGTTTTCCTGCGTGAGAGCCTGGTACTGGTTTCTGAGCAGTATGGGTGCTGACTGCCTCCTGATCCTCCTGCTTCTCTGGGTCACATGTCTCCATTCCTCTGTTTCTTCAGGTGCACTTCGAATTTCTTCTCTTTCTGTAACATGAAGAGATAATTCTGCTCTGTCCAAGAACTCTTCACCTTCCTTAATGATCTTCAACGTAGCTAACCTCTCTTCGAGATTTTGCAACTTTTCCTCCAACAGGGACACAAGCTTGCATTTGTGGCATGTGAAGTTTGGCTTTTCCACTGGTAAGTCTGTGAACATGTAGCAAGAAATGCAGCTCACCAAATGGCTCCTGGCCTCTTCCATCTTGAGATTTCTTAAAAACGATGAAAGATGAGCCCAAATTCGGCGCGCGGTTTTTCCGATTTCCTCTTTTCAGCTGCAACGGCCAAAACCCAGTGATCGTTGAGCTCGCGGAGACTCTTCACTTATCCCAGAAGGCACTGGGAATATGCAAATGATCTCCTCAAGACTCTTCCCCTGGTTTTCCAATTTCCTCTTTTCAGCTGCAACGGCCAAAACCCAGTGATCGTTGAGCTCGCGGAGACTCTTCACTTATCCCAGAAGGCACTGGGAATATGCAAATGATCTCCTCAAGACTCTTCCCCTGGTTTTCCGATTTCCTCTTTTCAGCTGCAACGGCCAAAACCCAGTGATCGTTGAGCTCGCGGAGACTCTTCACTTATCCCAGAAGGCACTGGGAATATGCAAATGATCTCCTCAAGACTCTTCCCCTGGTTTTCCGATTTCCTCTTTTCAGCTGCAACGGCCAAAACCCAGTGATCGTTGAGCTCGCGGAGACTCTTCACTTATCCCAGAAGGCACTGGGAATATGCAAATGATCTCCTCAAGACTCTTCCCCTGGTTTTCCGATTTCCTCTTTTCAGCTGCAACGGCCAAAACCCAGTGATCGTTGAGCTCGCGGAGACTCTTCACTTATCCCAGAAGGCACTGGGAATATGCAAATGATCTCCTCAAGACTCTTCCCCTGGTTTTCCGATTTCCTCTTTTCAGCTGCAACGGCCAAAACCCAGTGATCGTTGAGCTCGCGGAGACTCTTCACTTATCCCAGAAGGCACTGGGAATATGCAAATGATCTCCTCAAGACTCTTCCCCTGGTTTTGACCAATGGGAGGCCGAACCCTACACCGTCCTACCTTCAAATTTTGATAATACCAAGGTATGCCTGATAAGTAAGGATGGAGGAGAAACCTCATCGTCGGCTGTGTCAAGGGATCATCTGAAACCATGCCCTGACCAACTAAAGGAAAGGATGGAAGATCAAGACATTCTTCAGCCCATGGAAGAAGGGGAGAAGAAGATCAGTACTGTACTCGGAGAGTTCCCTTCAAATTGGACGCGGATGAATCAGGCAATAGTTGTGCCCGTCTTGCTCTTTCCACAGCCAGTAGTACCAGAAGGAGAAACCACTCAGGGCCAACCTGAAGACCAACAAGCTCAAGCAGCAGACACCACCCCAGCAGAGGAGCAAGAGAACTTAACCGCTGCCAGCAGTGAATCTGTCATACCCATGGTGAGCATCAGTAGTCATAGAAAGTCGGGTATTCCTGTCCTATGTAGAGTCACCAATAACACAGCTGAAAAAGAAAGCACTACTCCAGTGGTAGCAAGCACAGTGAATCAGAGTAGGTCACCAACAATACTAGTGCTACGCAGGTCTACACGTAGTACCCAAGGACTAACTCCTATCAGGTTTTGTATGTAAGTAGATCATGCAAATAAGATACCAGAATGTGTATTGTAAATATGTAATCTAAATAAGTAACTGTTAAGCATATGTGCCTACAGAGACTCTGTGAGAACTTTTGAGCTATCCTTTTTGATTCGCTTTAATGAACGATGGGTCACTGGACTCTTTGTGACCAAAACTCTACTTGGAAATAGTTAACCACCTTGCTCAGGAATAACCAAGGGACAATGACGCATGGACTAATCGTCACTTGGACTATTTTTGACTTTGGTTTTTGTAATTTTTGTTTTTGAGACTTTGTAAATAATTATTATAGTTTACTATTATAATGCTTTAGTTTCCTCAGTCCCAGAGTACTGATTTTTACTATGGGGGAAAGTGGAACCCCCAGGAGTCCGGTTGCGACAGTGACATTGCCTCCCTCCAGGGGAAGGTGATGACATGACTGGAAGCAGAGAGGAGTTCCCTGGTCAGGTAACCACTACACACAACACTTTTCCTTCTCCAGACCAGAAGGGGGAGCTCTGAACCCTGTTTTAGGGGAGTTTCCAGAAAGTTCTGGGCTGGAGGAGAAGTTAGATAGTTGAGTCTGGGATGGGGAAGCAGCAAGAAGCATAAAACAGCTGCTCCCCAGACTAACATAGAAGGGGGAAAGGAGAAAGAGCTGAGAGAAGCCAGGGGGAAGTGGAGCTGGTAGTAAGCTCACCCCAGGTCGGTGCGCTGGAAACTGGAAACCGGAGTCCATGGCTGTCTGGGAATGACAGTCTCAGTAGCGAAATCCAGAGAGCAGGTGACTGCAAGCCTCCTGGCCTCACAAAAGCCCCTGAGACACTGCAGCATACGAGAGACTGGAGCTGTCACAGAGGACGAGGCTTGAGCTGCCTGCCATAAGGACAAGTACTAAGGACTGTAGAGAACAGAGGATCAAGCATAGCTTCAAGCTGCAGGGATCTCAGAAACTAGCGCGGAAAGGAAGCCTAGCCTCCAACCCTTGATTCAAGGGACTCTGATCTGCTTTCAGGCTGCTGGATCTCCATTTCCATCTGTACTGTGGACCAAACTGTGAGTAAAGCTTTGGAAACTGCATCCATCTGTGTTTTCTGCCTCCTTCCTGCTTCACCAACTCAGCACTGCTAAAACGTTTACCTCTCACTACATCATCATCTCCCTTAACATCTACTGCAACTTCCCTGGGTCGACAGCTCTGCCTGTGGAGAGCTACTTCAACTTTGCTGCATCCTACCATCTGTCCCAGAGGATCTGCACTGCAGCGCTGGTCCCTATTTGATCAGATACCAAAGGTGGCCTCACAAATTTATCCACACATAAACTTTATTCCTCAATTTTCTTGAATGCTCAGGGCCACGGACCGGGTCACTGCTGCCGTGACACATCCTTTTAAGACACCGGCCCGGTACCGAGTAACCCATGGCCCTGCTCCAGTAGCACTTTCCTTGCCGGACTCTGTGAGTGATAACAGGTTCCGGCGTTTATGATCTGTGGTTCTGTGCAGAAACAGAATCCGCCGCTGTACACACCAGGTGACGTTAACCCGTCTGAGTTCAGCTATCATATTACCTTACTGCATCCGCCATTACCGAGCAGCAGGTAACATTTCTGCATGGTGGACCCCGGGCTACGAACGCACCTTGATAACATATTATTACTTGGTGCATTCCGCTAGCCCTAACAATGCTACCAGGCTGGTGAATGGGGGCCATGTATACAAGGATGGGGATGAAGGGGCCATCTATACCAGGATGGTGGGTGGGGCCATGTATACCAGGATGGAGGACCATAAGTGAAGCTCTGGAGTATAATACAGGCTGTAACAAAATGTTCTGTACTTAAAAAGTGAAAGAACAGGTGAATATACTGTATCTTGGTGATATCTACTTTTCCATTTTGATAGATGTAAAATGAGCTTTATATGTTATGTGATCTGCTATGCTTGTTTAGATTTGGCCCGGCTCGGAGTCTATGTGATGGGTTTTGAATTTTCTTTTTAGTAAGGATTCATTCATTTGAATAAGTGGAAAAAGTTTGTCATTAAAGCTTTGATAAAGCCTTTCTGTGTTATCAGGATCCTTGTAACGCAGGAGAGATGGCTGACTCCTCAGAGAGCAAAACTAATTTCCAAACTCTGGGCATTCTGGCCCTAAGACTGATTTCTTTTTTTTTCGGATTAGTAATACATTTATTTATCATAGTCAACAATGTCAATGACTGGTGGAAAGGACGATCAGTGACTTCTGTTGACCACATTGTAACTTCTCTTGGAGTTTCAAGGTTGTGCGTCGAATGTGTTAATACTATATATGTATTTATGGACATATTCTTCCAGCAGTCACATGTATCTCTGGCTATTGTATTGGGGATTTATGATTTCTTTTTTTATTCCAATATTTGGTTAACAACTCTGCTCTCCATCGTATATTGTCTGAAGATCTCCAACCTCCGCACCAGACTGTTCCTGTATCTGAGGAGGGTGATATTACCCAGGACTGGACATTTCATTGTATCCTGTGGAACTCTCGCAGTTGTCAGTTTTGTGATAATCCTGTGGATGGGACTTTCTGAGGTTCCCAATGATGAAACATACAATATAACCCTGAAAACTCAAGTCACGGGATGCATTCGTTTTAATTCCCTAATAACTTTTACTATAGGAATCTTCATCCCACTTCTATTCTATTTCATCTCCTCCGTCCTCCTCTTCGCCTCATTGTATCATCACACAGTAAAGATGAAGATGAGCAGTAATTTATCCATCAATTTGGAGACATATTACTCAGCCATGAAATTTGTATCTGTCACTTTCACATTTAATACTATATTCTTTGCTGGTTATGTGTTTTGTGCTGTTTATTACAATTTTCACTGTGTAATCCTTTCGTGGGTTTATCTTGTCCTGGATTTTCTACCATCCATACATTCCTCCTACCTGATCTACACAACAGCCAAACTCCATAGTCAGATGTCCAAGGTTCTGCAGAATGTCAGTGATGTCATATTGCAAAAGAGAGGTGCAGAAACCAGAACCAGCTCAAGGAGGTGACTCCCTATGGACCCAGGCTAATCAGCGCAATGAATTGGAATTGACTATGTTGGGGAAGGACCTAATTGTCTATCTGTCAGCTCAACACCGAAAGGGGAGATAATACACTGCAGTACACAATTGTTACAGTCTATTAGTTCCCTTGTAGGACCAGTAGGTATTGAAGAAAGAAAAGAAACAAAAAAAAAAAAAAAAAAAAAAAAATGTATTTAACCCCTTCATCACTGTGCAATTTTTCCTTTTTATGCTTTTGTGTTTTTGTTCCCCATCTTCTCAAAGCTATAACTTTTCTATTTTTCCATCATTATAGCCATATGAGGGACTATTTTTCGTGAGAAAAGTTGTACTTTTGATTGGTACCATTGATATTATCATATATTGTACTGAAAAATGGGGGAAAAAATCCAAGTACCGTGAAATTGCAAAAAAAAAAAAGTGCAATTCCACAATTGTTTGTTTTTTCTTTGCTATCTCCACTAAATGCTAATAGTAACCTGCCATTCCCATTCCCCAGGTTAGTATGAGTATGTAGATACCAAACATGTATAGGCTTATTCTTTGCTGCCTGAGCTGATGTTTTTATTGATACCATTTCGGGGCAGATACGATGTTTTGATCACCTATTGTTGCATTTTATTGCATTGTTGCGGCAGCCCCCCCCAAAAAAAAATAATGCTGGGTTTTGTATTTTTTTCTCATTATGCCATTTATGACTCTGATTACTTTACTTTTTATTTTGATGGATTACACATTTATAAAGGCAGTGATACAAATATATTTATTTTTTTTATTTTTCATGTAACTTTTGTCTTGAATGGGACAAAAAGGAGTTATTTAAACTTTTATGTTCTTTAATTTTTTTTTATAATTTTTTTTCCTTAAGAGACTTGAAGCTGTGATGAATCGATCGTCCGATTGCAGCACACCATCCAGTATTTAGTATTTCTTTGCACTCTCAAGGTCAGGAGAACCAGGGTTGTCTTTGGTCATATGTTCAGCTGAAGTGTATTGCAGTGCACAAATCCATTGCTGTGTATTACAGTATACTACATGGATGAGTTCAGCAGCCAAGCCAAGCTTGCTGAAACTCTGCAACACAGCTAATCAATAAGCTTTTCTGCTGTGGGCACTTCTGACCCCATCACAGTCATGTCAAGTATTGACCGGTGGACTATGTAAAAAAAATAATTAAAAAAAAGATCTGGGTGTTTTGCTAACAAGCATAGGTAAAGAAGACAGGTGTGGGCTGCAGCCCCCCATTGTCTGCTTTATTTTGTCTGGTTATCAAAAATAGAACAGCTACCATAATAAATAAATATTTTTAAAAAAGTGTTAGGTCCCCTTCATTTATAATATCCAGCCAAGATAAAGCAGACAGCTAAGGGCTGGTGTTATCAGGCTGGGAAGGGCAGTGTATATTTGGCCCTCCCCAGCCTAAAAATAGCAGCCCACAGCTGCTCCAGAAATAGCATATACATTAGATGCGACAATTCTCTCCACTTGCACTGGTACTTTTGCAAGTGGCATAATATTTTGAGGTTGATGTCATCTGTAAATTAAAAGCTGACATCAAACCAATAGGTTAGTTAATGGAGAGCTGTTGTCATGCTGGGTGAGGAAAAGTAAAGTGCATAACAACGGGAAGAATGAAGGAAAGCCCAGACACTAGGGAAGGGGGGAGTGGAGACCCCTAGGTAGGTCTAACAACACCCTGTCTGCCCTAAATGTTCCTAAATAGGTTTTGCACCTATCGCCGAGAAGGAAACCCTGACTTACCCTAGCTATAGGCCCTGGTTATTGAGGGGATGGGGTAACCACTAGTTGGCCCTCACTACAACTAAACGCAAATAGGGTGGACGAACGAGGGGATACCCTTAACTTGAGAAGACCATTGAAATATCACACCAGCAGTCCTCTAAGAGTACTGTTGAGAAGACACTAGCCAACTGTTAGTTCTTATTTTTCTCAGTATGGTATGAAGTACTATCAACAGCAACCTGCTGAATATTTTTAAGCCTTCAGCAAAGGTGTGTTAATTAGCAGCAGAAGGTGGAGGTAACTGTGGGTTACTAGAGGGAGCAGGATATCACTCCATAACAGAGATGCAAAAATCGAGTAGGTGCTTGTAGAGCTAGTCACAATGACCTTCTACAGCCAGATCCAGGATGGCTGCCTGTCACACCTGGCACACCCATGACAGGAATCCATCATACACCCTCATTTCTATCTTAGTAAGTTAAAAGAAAAAAATACGCACACAGAGAATAAAAAAAAATTATTTGAGTGAAGACTAATAATTGGGGTATCTGAAAGATGCCTCTCCATTACTTAACTATGCAAATAAAAGGGGCTGCACGGCACTCCTTTGTAGGTGGGTACACAAGTAGGATACCACTCCACAAAAATGCAAAAATAGATTTGGCACTCCAAAAGAGATGTAAATGAGATGCAAAGAAAATAAGTATGCTTTATTGATACAGGTCCCACTGTATAAAAGATTTTGATGTTTCGGCCAATTACAAGGCCTTCATCAGAACGAAAAGGTATAAATAGCAACAAATGATTTGTAAATATATAGCCAATACTCAACACATGGATAAGCTCTGTATTGAGGTTCAATGTTAAGGGGGTACATAAAAAATAATATACATCCATACATATATGTTTAACAGGTACATTCTTCTGGGAAAAACTGTGAGGTAGAAACATCGGAAATCCACTTTACAGTATGCTGAAGCAATAGTATGTTGCACTTCAGAAAAAAAAAGAAGAAAAAAAAGTAAAAAAGAAAAAGACTGTCTTGAAATGGTGAACATAGTGTTAGCAGCATGGCGCTGTGGTCAATCTTCCCAACTTTATGGAGCATATACTGTATATGAGTCTAATGCACAATAAAGGATGACCACTGAACAGGGAGTGGACACACAGGACTGTGAAAGAAAGGTGCAGATCTGTTTTAAAAGTAGTATAAGTCATATGAAAGAGGGGAAAACAGCACGGCAGTATAACAAGCATAGCAGACAAGCAGGTAAACCTGAAGTGGACTCACCAGTGGGACAAAGCACAACTATATATAGTGCTGTGCAGGTTGCGCCTGGGGAGCCTTAAGTAAGGTTTCAGAATGTAGTGTCACAGCTGTCGTGCCACATTTTCGGTAGTGTCCTGTGTGATCCGAAGTAACGTGGCACTCTGGAGCGGTGTATGGAGTAGAGATGAGCGAATATTTCAATGTTCGGTTCGGATTACGATCATTGAATTTTCAATATTTGCCGATTTATTCGTCTAATATTCGCCAAACATAACCGAACGCCATTCAGCTCAATGGGCGGCAAAAACAAACACATGCACCACAGCCCAAAATGCTGCCAAACCACATCAAATGAGGAACAGACAGCAGGAAAGAGGCCTCAATTCACCCACAGTACAAATTATAGCATGGCACTGTAGCAACCAGCCGGGCATGAGGTATCGGGTCCTGGGACAGCAGTTATGCGTCGGGTTCCAGCAACTGCACAGCAGGAATCTAGAGCCTTGCATTCAGCGGTCTCCCATTCTCCACTGACCGCTCAGGAGCCTGCACAGCAGTCCCAGCGTGCCAGTCGCCCTGCTCAGACCAGTTCTGTGGGTCTGGTTGTTGCTGCCACCTCTGGGTCAGCAACAGCAGCGCAGGCTGCTCAGCAGCAAGTCACTCCAGAGGCTAAGTTCTCCCGTCATGCTACTAGGCATGCTCACAAGACGATCTCCCATTGGAGTTCGGGAGTCACATGCTCAGGTCCTTTTCGTGATCTGATTGGTCCATCTCAGGGATCTGGAAACCTCCGGAAGGTCCCGGCTATAAAAGGCCCGCATGGCTGCTCGGCCATGCGCTAGTATAGAAGCTACTTGCTACATGTGTGAATGATGACGGATGCATGAACCTGCGAATGACTCATTAAGACTCCCCTCCCTCTGATATTACATGTGTGGATAGGGACTTAGTCATAGAGTCAGCGCCAGTCAGTGGCATGCTACAGGCCACAGTGCATATCTTCACCTAACTAGCATCTGACAGTGCGCTCCTCCTGGGCATTGTCGTATAGCGGCTGTGTCAGTCGCCGCACTGCAGGCTGCAGCACTTGTGGGTGTCCGCGGTAGTGACGCCGCATGCACGGTAGGTCTAGATGGACTCTGACCCTCCACCTTGGGCCCAGCTCCTTTGACCATATACCGTGCGTGCATTTCTCTGAGATCTGTGAGTCCAACAGGCTCAGCACTTATGTTTATGTCTTAGGCGACTCTGTGAAGTTAACAGAGTACGCCCAGTGCACACCGGGTGACGTTCAACCCGTGTGCAATATACCGCCATATTGTGTGTCTGCCATTATATAGCAGCAGTTTAACACTTCTGCACGGTGGACCCCGGGTGGCGTACGTACTTTCTATTATTTTATATTTAGTGCGTTCCGCCATCCCTAACAACAGCTTTCTATTGAACATCACAGTAAGTCGAGGTGGGTAAGGTATCAGTGTAGGCTTCCTTTCCTGTGAGCCCTGATACCACATGCAACATCTCAATCTGCTTTCATGCTGAGCCAGACTCAGGTGGCACAAATATCAGTTTTGTAGACTACTATGGTCAAAAAATTTTAAGGATAGTAACACAGGTTGTTGACGTAAAGGAAGTGGAGGCCTGACGGTCTTGGAAGCCTAGTGCTACAGGTAACACTCATGAAGGAGACCCAAACAGAGCTTACACATTTTCAAAAATTAGTGTCAGATACTACCAAAGTGGCATCAATTTCACCACAGTAGAAATAGTATAATAAGGACAGACAGATCTTCCACTACCCCCAATCCAGCAGATGGACAAACAACCAGGAGTATTTACATTTCTAAAAATTATTGGCAGACACTACCAATGTGACATCAAATTCATCACAGTAGAAATAGTATAATAGGGACCGACAGGTCTTCCACTACACCCAATCTAGCAGGTGGACCCCCAACCTAGAGTTGCCACATTTAAAAAAATGAGGGCCACCTCTGTGAGTTGCAGAACTGTGGATGCTGCTGATCACAGGCACAGCTGTGGCTGAGGATGCATTGCTGCATCAATATGTGTCTGCGATGTACAGCGCAACTTAACCTTATCGTCTTCTTCCTCAGATGACCTACTCAGCTGTGTGTCTCTATATTCATGCCAACTGGGATCTAACAGCTCATCATCATCATCCTCTGTGTTATCACATTCCTCACCCTTGGAAACGCCCTCCTCCTCTTCCTGCCCTGACAGCACAGTACAAGCCTCGTGAGCCCTAGATATCTGACTATCATCAGGATCACCTCCACGCAGGAGTTAATGTCTGATGATTAGGGTCAGGATCCTGCTCGGACCCTACTTCATCTTGCCCCAGATCCAAGCTAAAATAACTTTGGGAATTGGTGCAGATTTCCTCATCTTGACTCTGCGAAGCTTTTTAGTAGACTTCTGATGACCCTGGCATAGAATGTGTGAATAGAACAGCTCTTGAGATTCACCTATCTATGATTCCATGAAGTCAGTTGTATGGTTGGAGAGTTTGGACGTGAGGGAAGCAAGGGTAATTTGGGTTGCAGCTCTGTGGAATGTACTGAGTGTGATACTGAGGTGGAGGAATAGGAGGATAGGCCATTTGAAGCTGTGCTTGACATCAACTCGAGCACATGTTCTTTCTGGGCCTCATCAACAAAACGTACCGCTGTGCGTCTGCCAAAGAATGGTAGTGGAGTAGCCCTTCCCGTAACAGAAGTTGTCAGATGTCTTTGCATTGGACGTGACGTTGCTTGACTAGTGCTTTCACAAACAATGCCACCTACCGCATGTAAACCTTGAACACCAAACCTAATTCTTCACTATTTCCCAATCATGTTGCTCAGATAGCGTTATAGGAGCACAGTACTAGCAACAAAAAATTTGATTTTAAAGTTTGGATCAGCTCTCTAGACAGCTGAATTTAAGTGGCTGTAAATTAAAAGGTGAAATATGGTGTGCTATATCATGTTAGTCAAAGAAGAAATGCAACAATTTGAAAGTCCAATGTCCCCTATTGTATGACGTTAAGAACATATTTAAGGAAGAATATTTTGTGGCCTCTGTATCAGGCCTCTATAACACTCTAGATGCTAAAAACAATTTGAAAGTCATTTTCTCTACTGTTTGACATTGAACAGAAGAATTTTTTTGTTTACTATGTATCGTGCCTCTATAACACACTAGATGCTACAAATAATTTGAAAGTCAGGTCCCCTTCTGTATGACACTAGGAACAGAAGAACATTTTGTGGCCTCTAGATCAGGTCTCTATAACACACTAGATGCTGCAAACTATTTTAAATTCAGGTCCCCTACTGTATGACACCAGGAATAGAAGAATGTTTTGGTGGCCTATGGATCAGGCCTCTGCAACACACTAGATGCTAAAAACTATTTTAAAGTCAGGTCCCCTTCTGTTTGACACTGAGCAGAAGAATGTTTTGTGGCCTCTGGATCAGGCATCTATAACACACATATAACACACTAGATGATACAAACTATTTTAAAGTCAGGTCCTATACTGTATGACACTAGGAACAGAAGAATTTTTTGGTGGCCTCTGGATCAGGTCTCTAACACACTAGGTGCTACAAACTATTTTAAAGTTAGATATCCCCTATTGTATGAAGCTAGTGACAAAATAATTTTTGGTGGCCACTGGATTAGGCCTCTACAACACTCATATAACACACCAGATGCTACAAACTATTTTAAAGTCAGGTCACCTACTGTATGACACTAGGAACAGAAGACATTTTTAGTGGCCTCTGGATTAGGTCTAAGATGCTGCAAACTATTTTAAAGTCAGATATCCCCTACTGTGTGACGTCACTAACAGATGAACTTTTTGGTGGCCTCTGGATCAGGCCTCTATAACAGACTAGATGCTACAAACTATTTTAAAGTCAGATGTCCCATACTGTATGACATTAAAAATAGAAGAATTTTTGGTGGCCTCTGGATCAGACCTCTATAAAATACTAGATTGTGCAAACTATTTTAAAGTCAGGTCCCCTATTGTATGAGGATAGTTACAGAAGAATTTGTTTGTGGCCTCTGGATCAGGCCTCTATAACACACTAGATGCTACAAATTATTTTAAAGTCAGGTCCCCTACTATTTGACGTTTAGCATCAGAAACATTGTTTTGGTTATGTGTGCGAGATCTGCAGACAGCTTAATTTCAACCCCATAAATTAACAGAGTGTGTGTGACGACAGGAAGGTAACGTCCGAGAGTGGACCCTCTGGATCGCGGCACTGGAGCTCCCGGGGGTGAGCGCGCCAGGTGATGCCGACCCCTATACAGGGACCGTTAGGGGCAGACCCTCGGAAGACAGATACCGCGACTGCTAGAACCAAGAGGGGCGGCTCAAAGGACCAGAGAGGGGCTGGCGGAACCGGAGCACAAGATGAACCAGAGATAAAAGACAGACCTGGCACACGGGGTGGAGTATAGGACTGAGTGAGGGGTACAGGACTGAGAACAGAGTACAGGATGGAGTAGGAAGTACAGGACGGAGTACAGAACAGAGCACTGAGAATGAAGTACAGGATGGAGACATGGAGTACAGGACTGAGCACTGAGAATGGAGTACAGGACGGAGACACGGAGTACAGGACTGAGCACTGAGAACAGAGTACAGGACGGAGACATGGAGTACAGAACTGGGCACAGAGAACGGAGTACAGGACGGAGTACAGGGCTGAGGCACGGAGTACAGGACTAAGGCAAGGAGTACAGAAATTGAGAGAGAGAGTTGTAGGGAGGGCCCCTACAACTTGGCCAGAATACCGCAAGGAAAAGCACACGATAATCAGGCGTCTCCACCATCTTGGAGACGCCTGATATAGCACGTGCAGCGATCTGATTGGCGGACAGAGCTCAGGGCGGGCCCTGCAGGGTTAAGGAACCTGCAGAGCATGCGCCCGTGCCCTAGAGCGAATGCACGTGGCCCCCAGGCGCTGGGAGGATGGGAGCGAGGAGGAGGTGGGCACGGCACGGTGAGGATGGGTGAGTACCGGCGGCAGCCACCACCGCAGACGTGACAGTACCCCCCTTTACGTCTCCCCCTCCTGAGGTTGGACAAAAACTTCTTTAAAAGAAGAAGAGCATTAACATTTTTCCTGGGTTCCCAAGACCTCTCCTCAGGACCAAAACCCTTCCAAACGATAAGGAAGAAGGTTCGCCCCCGAACTCTTTTCATGGCTAAGATATCTCTTACCTCGAAGATGTTATCAGCCCCTACTGGCTGAGGGGAAGGAGGTGGTACAGGACAAAACTGATTAAGAACAGCTGGTTTAAGGAGCGAGACATGGAAGGCGTTGGGGACCTGTAGTGAAGCGGCAACCTCAATTTATAAGCCACATCGTTAATGCGTCCAAGAACCTCAAATGGACCTACAGTGGGGCAAAAAAAGTATTTAGTCAGTCAGCAATAGTGCAAGTTCCACCACTTAAAAAGATGAGAGGTGTCTGTAATTTACATCATAGGTAGACCTCAACTATGGGAGACAAACTGAGAAAAAAAAATCCAGAAAATCACATTGTCTGTTTTGTTTTCATTTTATTTGCATATTATGGTGGAAAATAAGTATTTGGTCAGAAACAAAATTTCATCTCAATACTTTGTGATATATCCTTTGTTGGCAATGACAGAGGTCCAACGTTTTCTGTAAGTCTTCACAAGGTTGCCACACACTGTTGTTGGTATGTTGGCCCATTCCTCCATGCAGATCTCCTCTAGAGCAGTGATGTTTTTGGCTTTTCGCTTGGCAACACGGACTTTCAACTCCCTCCAAAGGTTTTCTATAGGGTTGAGATCTGGAGACTGGCTAGGCCACTCCAGGACCTTGAAATGCTTCTTACGAAGCCACTCCTTCATTGCCCTGGCGGACTCCTTCATTGCCCTGGCAGTGTGCTTTGGATCATTGTCATGTTGAAAGACCCAGCCACGTTTCATCTTCAATGCCCTTGCTGATGGAAGGAGGTTTTCACTCAAAATCTCACGATACATGGCCCCATTCATTCTTTCATGTACCCGGATCAGTCGTCCTGGCCCCTTTGCAGAGAAACAGCCCCAAAGCATGATGTTTCCACCACCATGCTTTACAGTAGGTATGGTGTTTGATGGATGCAACTCAGTATTCTTTTTCCTCCAAACACGACAAGTTGTGTTTCTACCAAACAGTTCCAGTTTGGTTTCATCAGACCATAGGACATTCTCCCAAAACTCCTCTGGATCATCCAAATGCTCTCTAGCAAACTTCAGACGGGCCCGGACATGTACAGGCTTAAGCAGTGGGACACGTCTGGCACTGCAGGATCTGAGTCCATGGTGGCGTAGTGTGTTACTTATGGTAGGCCTTGTTACATTGGTCCCAGCTCTCTGCAGTTCATTCACTAGGTCCCCCCGCGTGGTTCTGGGATTTTTGCTCACCGTTCTTGTAATCATTCTGACCCCACGGGGTGGGATTTTGCATGGAGCACCAGATCGAGGGAGATTATCAGTGGTCTTGTATGTCTTCCATTTTCTAATTATTGCTCCCACAGTTGATTTCTTCACTCCAAGCTGGTTGGCTATTGCAGATTCAGTCTTCCCAGCCTGGTGCAGGGCTACAATTTTGTTTCTGGTGTCCTTTGACAGCTCTTTGGTCTTCACCATAGTGGAGTTTGGAGTCAGACTGTTTGAGGGTGTGCACAGGTGTCTTTTTATACTGATAAGAAGTTTAAACAGGTGCCATTACTACAGGTAATGAGTGGAGGAAAGAGGAGACTCTTAAAGAAGAAGTTACAGGTCTGTGAGAGCCAGAAATCTTGATTGCTTGTTTCTGACCAAATACTTATTTTCCACCATAATATGCAAATAAAATGAAAAAAAAACAGACAATGTGATTTTCTGGATTTTTTTTTTCTCAGTTTGTCTCCCATAGTTGAGGTCTACCTATGATGTAAATTACAGACGCCTCTCATCTTTTTAAGTGGTGGAACTTGCACTATTGCTGACTGACTAAATACTTTTTTGCCCCACTGTGTGTATCATGGACCCAGTTTGTAAGAGGGCATCTTTAGGCGGATATGTTTAGTTGACAGCCAGGTCCCTGCGTCTCTTGTCAGCATGTCTCTTAATCCGGATACTGGATTTTTCCAGTGCCTCTCTGGTCTCTCCCCAGACTTGAGAAAACTTGGAGGAAAGTGCATCCGCTGCAGGAACACCCGAAGGCGAGGGGAGAGGTAGCGGAACACCCGGATTCGGGCCAAAAACCACGAAGAAAGGTGTTTTAGTGGTGGACTCATTAGGATGGCTGTTATGGGCGATCTCTGCCCATGGCAGGAGAGACACCCAGTTGTCTTGATGGGCGCTAGAAAAGTGACGCAGGTAGGCCGCCAATACCTGGTTGATCCGTTCCACTTGCCCATTGGACTGAGGGTGATATGCAGAGGAGTAGTCCAGAGATATACCCATGAGTTTGCTGAGCGCCCTCCAGAATCAGAAGGTAAACTGGACTCCTCGATCAGAGACAATTCATTGAGGAAGTCCATAAAGCCTGAAGATCTGGTGGATGAAGACCTTGGCCAATTCAGGTCTGTGGGTAATCCGGGCAGCGGGATAAAATGAGCCATTTTGGAGAAGCGATCGACCACTACTAGGATAGTAGTACACCTGGAAGAGTGAGGAAGATCGGTAATGAAGTCCATACCAATCTGTCTCCAAGGGGCATTAGGAGGAGGCAGATGGTGAATCAGACCGGATGGCAGATTTCTTGGTACCTTGTTCAGAGCACAAGTCGTGCAGGAGGCTATGAAATCTGTCACATCTTGGCGAAGAGAAGGCCACCAATAGTAGCGAGAGAGAAGGCTGAGGGTTTTCTAGACCCCGACGTGGCCCGCTATCTTGAAGGAATGCCCCCAGTCTAGGACTTCCGACCTCTTATTCTGTGGGACGAAGGTCTTGCCTGGCAGAATGGGGGAGAGCGTCACGGGTGCCACGGTGATAACTTTGGCAGGCTCAATGATGTGAGAAGACACCTCCTCAGTCTCAGGTGACTGCAAGGACCTAGATAGGGCATCCGCCTTGATGTTTCTGTCCCCAGGTCGAAAATGGAGTTTGAAGTCAAACCGGGAGAAATATAGTGACCACCTGGCTTGCCTGGAGTTGAGCCTTTGCGCAGACTGAAGATATGCCAAATTCTTGTGGTCTGTGAAGATTATGAATGGATGGACTGCCCCCTCTAGAAGATACCGCCACTCCTCCAAAACCGTCTTAATGGCCAGTAATTCCCGATCTCCAATTGAATAGTTGAATTCTGCGGGGGAGAATGATTTAGAGAAGAACCCACAAGGCACCAATTGACCAGAAGATATCCGCTGGGAAAGGACCGCTCCCATACCAGTAGAGGACGCATCCACCTCTAGGATGAAAGGCCTATTGACTAACGGCCGGTGTAAAATCGGAGCTGTAGCAAAGAACCGTTTCAAGGCAAGAAAGGCCTCTTCAGCCTCTGGAGTCCAGACATTTGGTTTGGTCCCTATCTGGGTCAAAGCGGAGATGGGCTTGGTCACCGAAGAGAAGTAGGGAGCGAACTGCCAGTAATAGTTTGCGAAACCCAGGAACCGTTGGATGGCTTTTACTCCGACCGGACGTGGCCATTTGAGCACAGCAGACAGCTTTTCGGGGTCTATCTTCACTCCGGAGTCCGTGATGATTTACCCTAGGAAGGGCAATGAGGTTTGCTCAAACAGACATTTCTCTAGTTTAGCGTAGAATCGGTTTTCCCGTAGACATTGCAGAACCAGCCGAACACTCCTCCTGTGAGTGGATAAGTCAGGCGAAAAGATGAGAATGTCCTCTAGATATACGATGACGCATGAGTAGAGTAGGTCTCGAACGATCTCATTAACGAACTCCTGGAAAACCGCCGGGGCATTGCAGAGACCAAAAGGCATAACCAAATACTCGTAATGGCCGTCCCGAGTATTGAAGGCTGTCTTCCACTCATCCCCGGCACGGATTTGGATCAAGTTATAGGGCTCCCCGCAGATCCAATTTGGTAAAGATCCGGGCCCCTCTCAAGCGGTCAAACAGTTCAGGGATTAGCGGGAGGGGATACCTATTTTTGACTGTGATACTGTTCAGGCCTTGGTAGTCAATACATGGCCGAAGGGATCCGTCTTTCTTCCAGATGAAAAAGAACCCTGCTCCAGCAGGGGAGGATGACTTCCAAATAAAACCCCGAGCCAAGTTTTCCCGGATGTATTCGGACATGGCCGCGGTTTCTGCCGGAGACAGAGGATAAGTTCTTCCCCTGGGGGAATCGCTCCAGGAATTAGCTTAATTGGGCAATCGTAGGAACGATGCGGCGGCAGGGCCTCAGCCTCCTTTTTGCTGAAGACATTGACGTACAAGTGGTAAGCCGTAAGAAGCCCAGGAAGATCGGTAGGAGCTTGCTACGGACCAGGGAGAGATACCGACAGCAGACAATGTTCATGGCAGAAGTGTCCCCAGCGGAGGACCTCCCCAGAACGCCAGTCCAGAACGGGCTCATGTAGACGAAGCCAAGGTAAGGCGAGGAGCACTGCGTGGGACAAACTGTGCAAAACATTAAAGGCGATCTTTTATCGGTGAAGAGTTCCAACTTGTATCTCAACCTCGACAGTGACCATGGTGATGGGTTCAGGTAGTTGCTTGCCATCCACGGAGGCAATTGTGCTTGGATTCTCTAGCGTAACCACCGGAATCTGGAACTGGTCCACTTCTATGAGCCGGATGAAGTTACCACCCGCACCCGAGTCCACATACGCCTCCACAGATCTGCGCTCCCGACCTAAAACAATTAAAGCCGAAATGGTAAGGGGCAGAGAGGAATCTGTCTCACCTAGGAAGGCCTCTCTTACTTGGCCTAGGCGGAGGCGTTTCCTGGCCGCACTGGGCAGGTACGCACAAAATGATTGGCCCCGCCACAATAAAGGCATAGCCCCTGCGTCCTTCTCTCCCTGCGTTCTTGCTCGGACAACTTTACTCGGTCCACTTGCATGGGCTCAGGAGTGAAATTACTAGAAGATGTCAGGGAGCGGGGAATGGGCGCTTGGTATAGCCTAAAAGATCTCTTCTCCCTAACTGACTCCCGGGAGCATTCCTGAAACTGTAAATCTATACGGGTGGCTAGGGATATAAGATCTTCCAGGGTGGTAGGAGTGTCTCGGCCGGCAAGCTCATCTTTTATTTTACCGGAGAGTCCCCTCCAAAAGGCCCCGACCAAGGCCTCATTATTCCACCCTAGTTCAGAGGACAGTGTCCGGAAGCAGATAGCATACTGTCCTACGGTGAGAGAACCCTGGTGAAGATTGAAAAGAGCCTCAGTGGTGGAGGCCACACGTCCAGTCTCATCAAATACCCTGCGAAAAGTATCTAGGAAGTTTTGGATGCTTGATACCACTGGGGCTTCTCTCTCCCACAGGGGATTTACCCAAGCTAAGGCCTCCCCCTCAAGATGGGACACAATGAAAGCTACTTTGGCTCGATCAGAGGGGTATTGCTGAGGCAGGAGCTCAAAGTGCAACCGACACTGGTTTAAAAACCCCCGACACAACTTGGAGTCACCACTAAACCTGGGAGGTTTCCCCAAGCGTGGTGGCGGGTGGGACACAGGGTCCTGAGGTGGAGCTGAAGCGGCAGCAGATTACTGTAGGGACAGGAGTCGATCGTCCACGGACGCCATGTAGCTCAGAATATGGGACTGGGCGTCACGCTGCTGCGCGAGCTCCTGTTGGAGTCCCGCTAGCAACGGGGCGTTCCTTGGATCAGCAGTTTGTAAGGCGGAAAGGCGGGTGTCCATGGATTTCATAAAGGACATTATTCTGGTCTGGTTCTCACACAAAAAGAGCAATTCTTTCTGTGTGGCCGCCGAGGGGCTAGCAGGGTCCATGGCCTGATTATACTGTGACGACCAGGAAGGTAACGTCCGAGAGTAGACCCTCTGGATCGCGGCACTGGAGCTCCCAGGGGTGAGCGCGCCAGGTGGTGCCAACCCCTATACAGGAACCGTTAGGGGCAGACCCTCGGTAGACAGATACTGCAACTGCTAGAACCAAGAGGGGCAGCTCAAAGGACCAGAGAGGGGCTGGCGGAACCGGAGCACAAGATGAACCAGAGATACAAGACGGACCTGGCACACCGGGCGGAGTATAGGACTGAGTGAGGGGTACAGGACAGAGAACGGAGTACAGGACGGAGTAGGAAGTACAGGACGGAGTACAGGACTGAGCACTGAGAACGGAGTACAGGATGGAGACACGGAGTACAGGACTGAGCACTGAGAACGGAGTACAGGATGGAGACACGGAGTACAGGACTGAGCACTGAGAACGGAGTACAGGATGGAGACACGGAGTACAGGACTGAGCACTGAGAACGGAGTACAGGACGGAGACACAGAGTACAGGACTGGGCACTGAGAACGGAGTACAGGACGGAGTACAGGACGGAGTACAGGGCTGAGGCACAGAGTACAGGACTAAGACAAGGAGTTCAGGAATTGAGAGAGAGAGTTGTAGGGAGCGCCCCTACAACTTGGCCAGAATATCGCAAGGAAAAGCACACAATAATCAGGCGTCTCCACCATCTTGGAGACGCCTGATATAGCACGTGCAGCGATCTGATTGGCGGCCAGAGCTCTGGGCGGGCGCTGCAGGGTTAAGGAACCTGCAGAGCGCGCGCCCTAGAGTGAGCGCATGTGGCCCCCCAGGCACCGGGAGGAAGGGAGCGAGGAGGAGGCGGGCACGGCGCGGCAAGGTGAGGAAGCGTGAGTACCGGCGGCGGCAGGCCCTGCTGCTGCACCGGCGGCGGCCACCGCCGCAGACGTGACAGTGTGATACGGCGGCCTGTCTAACTTTTTGCAACTGAAAAATTATATATTTGTGTGTTAGGTCTGCAGATAGTTTCGTATCACCACAGCACTAAATGATGGTGGGTTACAGCAAGTTGTTTTACATTTAGCTAGTGATAAAATATTATTTAGAATGCGATACTTGTTCATGAAGCACAATAGAAGCAGAGCACAACACACTTGTAGGACATGTGCCCTGCTGGCTTTGCGTGTGGTCCTCATTAATGAGCAAAAAAGTTTCCTAGAATGTCGCACCTCTGTCTGAGCTCTGCAAACCCCCTCCCCTCATCAAACACATGAAAAACACTCATGATGCACCATCATTTTTGTTGCAAAAGTGCTGAAAATACTTTTGTGGCAACGCAATATTTTTCCATACTTCTTACAGAATGTTACAGATTTTTTGCTTATGTTTCCAATAATGAAGTCAAATGTGCCATATCCATGCCGAATTTATGTTTGGTGATTGTTTTCTGAACAAATTTACTCATCACTAGAGTTGAGCGATACCGTCCGATACTTCAAAGTATCGTATCGGATGGTATCGGCCGATCTTTAAAAAAAGTATCGGTATCGCCGATTCCGATACCGGAAGTCCCATTCAAGTCTATGGGACTTCCGGTATCGGAATAAGAAAAACCCTTTCCTGCCCTTGTACAGCCTCTCTGGGGTCTGTACGGGCCTTTCGGGGGGCTGTGCCGGCCTGCCAGGGGGTCTGTGCAGGCTCCGGTGGTCTGTGCCGGCCTGCCGGTGGTCTGTGCAGGCTCCGGGGGGCTGTGCCGGCCTGCCGGGGGGCTGTGCCGGCCTGCCGGGGGGCTGTGCCGGCCTGCCGGTGGTCTGTGCAGGCTCCGGGGGGCTGTGCCGGCCTGCCGGGGGGCTGTGCCGGCCTGCCGGGGGGCTGTGCAGGCTCCGGGGGTCTGTGCAGGCATCGTCCGATGGGACTACAAGTCCCATCGGGCGATGCCTGCTACCATGACAGTGATTGACACATTAGCCAATGATGGGACAGTAGTAGTCCCATCATCCGGCTAATGTGTTAAATGTAAAAAAAAAAAAAATTACATGCTACATACATACAACATGCATACTACATACATGCTACATTCATACTACATACTACATACATGCTACATTCATACTACATAAATACTACATGCAACATACATACTACATGTATACTACATGCATGCTACATACATACTGCATGCTACATACATACCACATATATACTACATACATACTACATGCATGCTACATGCATGCTACATGCTACATACATAACACATATATACTACATGCATGCTACATACATACTACATGCTACATACTACATATATACTACATGCATGCTACATACATACTACATGCTACATACTACATATATACTACATGCATGCTACATACATACTACATGCTACATACATACTACATATATACTACATACATACTACATACATACTACATGCATGCAACATGCATGCTACATACATACCACATACATAACACATATATACTACATGCATGCTACATACATACTACATGCTACATACATACCATATACATACTACATGCATGCTACATACATACTACATGCATGCTACATACATACTACATGCTACATACATACTACATACATACTACATGCATGCTACATACATACTACATGCATGCTACATACTACATGCTACATACATACTACATATATACTACATGCATGCTACATACATACTACATGCTACATACATACCACATATATACTACATACATACAATACATTCATACAATACATACATAGACATACAGTACATATAACATAGAGTAACATACTTACCAATACTTGTCACATTGTTCCCCGAAGCCATTGTCTTTTCCGGAATAAATATTAACATAACAAACCACAAAAATACTCACCCACGATCCGAAGCAGTCCACGAGTGTGTCCCACGACGATCTTGGGTAGAGAACTGCAGCATCAGCTGTTGCTGCCGTTCTCTACGGGCTGCAGGAATCCAATGACGGAAGGTAGGTATCCTTCCGCACTGTATTCCTCCGCCACTTAAAAAAAAAAGTCCCTAGTCTCACTTTATGCCATTGCTGTGTGGGAATTTCCCACGCAGCAATGGCATAAAGTGAGACTAGGGACTTTTTTTTTTTTAAGTGGCGGAGGAATACAGTGCGGAAGGATACCTACCTTCCGTCATTGGATTCCTGCAGCCCGTAGAGAACGGCAGCATCATCTGATGCTGCAGTTCTCTACCCAAGATCGTCGTGGGACACACTCGTGGACTGCTTCGGATCGTGGATGAGTATTTTTGTGGTTTGTTATGTTAATATTTATTCCGGAAAAGACAATGGCTTCGGGGAACAATGTGACAAGTATTGGTAAGTATGTTACTCTATGTTATATGTACTGTATGTCTATGTATGTATTGTATGAATGTATTGTATGTATGTAGTATATATGTGGTATGTATGTAGCATGTAGTATGTATGTAGTATGTATGTAGCATGCATGTAGCATGCAGTATGTATGTAGCATGCATGTAGTATATATGTAGTATGTATGTAGCATGCATGTAGTATGTATGTGGTATGTATGTAGCATGTAGTATGTATGTAGCATGCATGTAGTATATATGTAGTATGTATGTAGCATGTAGTATGTATGTAGTATGTATGTAGTATGTATGTGGTATGTATGTGGCATGTAGTATGTATGTAGCATGCATGTAGTATGTATGTAGCATGCATGTAGTATGTATGTAGTATGTATGTAGTATGTAGCATGTATGTAGTATGTATGTGGTATGTATGTAGCATGTAGTATGTATGTAGCATGCATGTAGTATGTATGTGGTATGTATGTAGCATGTAGTATGTATGTAGCATGCATGTAGTATATATGTAGTATGTAGTATGTATGTAGTATGTATGTGGTATGTATGTAGCATGCATGTAGCATGCATGTAGTATGTATGTAGCATGCATGTAGTATGTATGTAGCATGCATGTAGTATGTATGTAGTATGTATGTAGTATGTATGTAGCATGCAGTATGTATGTAGCATGTATGTAGTATGTATGTAGTATATATGTAGTATGTATGTAGCATGTAGTATGTATGTAGCATGCATGTAGTATGTATGTAGCATGTAGTATGTATGTAGCATGCATGTAGTATGTATGTAGCATGTATGTAGTATGTATGTAGTATATATGTAGTATGTATGTAGCATGTAGTATGTATGTAGTATTTTTTTTTTTTTTTTTAACATTTAACACATTAGCCGGATGATGGGACTACTACTGTCCCATCATTGGCTAATGTGTCAATCACTGTCATGGTAGCAGGCATCGCCCGATGGGACTTGTAGTCCCATCGGACGATGCTTGCACAGACCCCCGGACATCAGCACAGCCCCCCGGCAGGCCGGCACAGCCCCCCGGCAGGCCGGTACAGACCCCCACAGGGTGCACAGACCACCGGCAGGCCGGCACAGCCCCCCGGCAGGCCGGTACAGACCACCGGCAGGCCGGCACAGCCCCCCGGCAGGCCGGTACAGACCCCCACAGGGTGCACAGACCACCGGCAGGCCGGCACAGCCCCCCGGCAGGCCGGTACACACCCCGGGCAGTCCACACAGCCCCCCGGGAGGCCGGCACAGCCCCCCAGCAGGCCGGCAGAGACCGCCGGAAGGCCCGAAATGACGGCGCATCATGATGCGCACACACCGCGCATCATGATGACGTCAGTCTGTCAATCAACTTTGAACTTCCGATTCCGATGCCGAATTCCGATATTGAAAAAATATCGGAAGTCGGTATCGGAATTCCGATACAGCAAGTATCGGCCGATACCCGATACTTGCGGTATCGGAATGCTCAACACTACTCATCACTAGTCACAGGAGGCAGGAACCAGTGGCTGCAGCTAACAGTTTGCCCACTGTTAAAGAAAATGAATATTCTCTGCTACCCATGTAGATAATCCCACCCACCTCTACAGTGCTGAAACCAAGATGTGGGAGGGACTATGGGCATGGGTAGCAGTGAATATTCATTCACTTTAATAACGGGCACACTATTAGCTGCAGCCGCCAGCTTTCTGCAGCGGCTGTGCAATGACATTTGCCTGATATTAAAGAGAATGAATATTCACTGCTCTCCATGCCCATGGGAGTGGAGAGCAGTGAATATTTATTCTCTTTAATAGCGGACACACATCGTCACCCAGCAGTGGCTGGCCGCTGCTGTTAACATTGTGCCCACTATGAAAAAAATTAATATTCACTTCTCTCCATGCCCATGAACCCAAACATGGAGAGCAGTCAATGATGGCAATGTATAGCAGGATGGTGGACGAAGGGGCCATGTAAACCAGGATAGTGGATGTGGCCATGAATACCATGATGGGGATGGTCGCCATATATAGCACGATGGGAATGGTGGAAATATACAGCAGGATGGATTTGGGGGCCATGTATACCAGGATGTGGTGACGATATATACCATGATGGGGATGATGGCCATGTATACCATGATGGGGATGATGACCATGTACACCAGGATGATGGGTGAGGGTCATGTACACCAGAATGGGGATGAAGAGGCCATGTAAATCGGGATAGTGGATAGTGCTATGTAAACCACGATGGGGATGGTGGTCATATATAGTAGGATGGAGATGGTGGAAATATATAGAAGGATGGATATGGGGGCCATGTATATCAGAATATGGGGGCCATGTATACCATGATGGGGATGATGGCCATGTACACCATGATGGGGATGGGGGCCATGTATATCAGGATGGGGATTGTGACCAAGTATACCAGGATGGGGGGTCATGTATACAAAGAGGGGGGGCCATATATACATGGATGGGGAGCCAACCAACTATACCTGGATGAGAACACAGATATCACGATGGTGGGGCATGTTAGGCCTCGGGTTCTTGCCTCTGCATGGGAGGAAGCCCATGTCTTGCCTTTTGCAGTCTCCATTCTGTTCCAGCCGCAGAGGAGCCTGCTCAGCAAAGGCGTCGATCACTGTGTCTTGCTCAAGCTAGTGCTGTCAGGTTGGTTGCTGCTGCCACCTCTGGGTCAGCTTTAGCAATCTGCACTAGCCAGCAGCAAGCAGCTCCAGAGTCTAAGTCCTTTTTGCAGCCTACTGAGCATGCCCATGGGACGACCTCTCATTGGAGGTCAGAGGATATGTGCTCAGGTCCTCAAGCAGCTCAAATTGGACCATCAGGAAGGTCCCAGAAGGACGCTGCTATAAAAGGCTTGCATGGCTGCTCGGCCATGCGCTAGTATAGACTCTTGTTGTTATACGTGTGAGTGATGATGATGCATGAAACTGGTGACTGACTTATTATAACTCCCTTCCCTTGGATACGCATGTGACAGGGAACTGTAGTTAGAGTCAGCGCCTATCAATGGCATTGCTTTTGCGCTACAGTGCTCCCACTCACAGCACCTTACTTAGCACCATATTGTGCCATCCAGCACAAGGCACCTTGTACCACCTGAAGTATCTGCAACTGCCATTAGCGGCGCCATGCGCAATTTGTGCGCTTTCCTTGCTCTAATCAGGGAGGTTAGTGGCGTCTACCAGAGCGGTGCAGCGCACACCTAGTGTGCTTGTATTTCAATTGCTCTCTCCGGCACCGCAGCTGTGGCGCTGAGTGCTAGTGGTCTAGAGGGACTCTAACCCTGTGCCTCTGGGGCAGAGTCTTGTGATTACTTTGCCATATAGTCTCCGCCATTACCGAGCAGCAGTCAAGATCTCTGCATGGTGGACCCCGGGCTGCAAACGCACCTAAATACCATCTTTATTATTGGGTGCGCTCCGCTAGCCCCTAACAGGGCATATATGTACCAAAATTACACCAACTATTTTTCTGCTCTAAAACATATATGCGTCATATGGTCTAGTGCATCTTATTGTCCTCAAAATATGGTAATAACGACCTGTTGATTTGGAATATGTGTTCCTTCCACTGTAATCTACATACAATGTTAATGACTTATGGATATGAGACGGACCCCCAATCCATCTTAAAACCACCATAACTACAGTAAATCTAGGCACTAGAATAAATACACAACACATTATTTTGCTTGTCAAAATGGCCACAGCTTTATTTAAATCACAGGATTAAAACAATCACAGTAGGAGTCAGGTGAAGTGCTAGTACATTGGGATTCACAAGTACTGTGATATCCCAGCTGTCTGACATACAGCACCAGGACTGACAGCCATAAAGGGGCGGCACGCACTGGCTTGCCATTCAAGCAGAGCCAGTAAACTTTCAGGGCACCAATAACCCTATTATCCTCACTCCTGTGCTTAACCACTGTGCCCGCCCCTGATAGACGTTACCATTACAACGTCCTTGAGGCTGGCCACCAAAGCCGAGCCTGTTCACCACCATGAGGTTTTACATCCTCTATTAGTTAAAATGAGTCCACCTTAACTTGTCTGCAACTTCCACCTGACTCCTAAACTGCCTCCAGCGAGGCCATTTGACACCTTAAATGGACTCGACCCCCATCAACCATGCCTAACAAAGACAACAACCAGTTCTACATGCTATGGAAAGACTGTGCACACAAGTAACAACATTCCAGAGCTCCGACAGATTAATTTTATCAATGCCATGCTACCAAGTTATGATCGATAATATGGTAGCTAAAGCAAAATAACAGTCGCTAAACATCCTGCAATGAGGATCCCATAATGGGGAATGTGGAAAGTAAACCAAAATAAAGGTGGTAGCCACAATTTGAATACCTGTATAATGACAACTGTCATGCCTATAATACTGCATGTACTGTAGCAAGCTCTAATAATTCACCAAATCACAGATTTTAGTTCTAGAACCCACCATTATTTACAGTAGCTGTGCAGTAAACATTTTTTAAACCCACTTACTATCACTACCCAAAAAGTGATGAATATATCAAGAGAAAGATATTATAAATAGGGAGTAATTAAAAGCTATACACAATATAACATCAACATTATAACCGGCCATGAAATAAAGTTCATAATATTTGGAAGTAGTAATTTAAATAAACCTATATCAGAAAAAGTCTACAAAGGCGTTATTAATAACCCCGCCACACCATTGTTAATTGTTTTTCAGGACTTGATAACATTTACCGTTGACTTTTCCAACTGGATCAATAGCATCGGGAATAGGCATATTGCCCTTTGTGTCAATGCACTTGATTACTTTACCCTTAGCCGCTCCCACTGGCTCAAGGGCACCGGGAGTAGGCATACTGCCCTTTGTGTTAATGCACTTGATTATACCCTTAACCGCTCCCACCAGCTCAAGGGCATCGGGAATAGGCATATTGCCCTTTGTGTTGAAGCACTAGATTTTAACCTTTTGCCGCTCCCACTGGCTCAAAGGCATCGGGAAAAGGCACATTGCTCTTCATTTTAATGCACTTGATTACTTTACCCTTAGTCACTCCCACTGACTCAAGGGCGCACAGATTAGGTACATTGCTCTTCACTTTCATGCACTAGATAACTGCATTGTCCAGATGACAACCTTGAAAGAAACATGATTTGGACAATATAAACTGTCAAAAACCGTGCCTCAGCCTTCTCAAGTCACATGAAAACAGGGAGGGTCCTTGAAGCTATAGATTGTATTGAAAACATGCCTACCTCGTTCTCTTCTCCCCTCCAGCCGCTGCTCCTGGCTTGGAGGAGCCAATTTATTCTGTAGGCAATTTATTTTGCATTTTGCCGCTCCCACTGGCTCAAAGGCACCGGGAATAGGCTTTATTCTGTAGGCATGCAAAGTATGATTGCCATGGCCCCAGGGACTTTACCCTAACAGGGTCTTAAGACATGTAAATGCTTCTGGAGACCAGGGGGCCATACCGTTATGATCACCCCTACACTGCAGGGGACCATACCCGAGATGGTTACCCTTCTAATCCCAGGGGGTCATACTGTGATGAACACCCCTCCAAACCAGAGGTCCATACCTGAGATGGTTATCCCTACTGACCAAATTATACATAACTTCAAGGACCCATTAAAAGGAAAACAAATAACTTTTTTTTTTATTTTAATTCAAGCTCTTATTAAAATAAACATCAAAGCATAAATAACATTAACACACTGGGAGAAGTCCTTGAAGCTCCCAAAATCTGGTGATTACCAAACATAAAGTGAACATAAAATGTACCAACAATTACTCCCAGCCGTTACCCCACTAACTCGGGAGCACCATAACCACAAGGGTTCCAATGCTCTCTTGAACTTCCAGGGGATCAAACAAACCCTTGCCGAAACTCCCCTCCACCTTTCACCATGTCCAGAACAATATTAAATTCCTAAAGGAGGAAACCATATCCCAATGGATCCCCCAGACCAATTTCTAACTAACCTCAAGGACCTCTCCAACCACCAGGCTCCTGGTAATCTACTCAGGCCTGTGCTATCCGTCATCTTAGGTAATATAAAATAAGCACTTGGTGGGTATACACCGATCCCTTTTTTTTTTATTCACACCTTTCTTAAAACATACAATGAAACATCAAAGCATAAATAACATTAACCCTCTGTCAGGAATAATATTGGCACTAACTTGTAATGGAACAATGTGCATGTCAAGCGCAGGCTAGAAAAATGCCTAGAATATCTAATTTTCTCAATTTCAGTGATCTAAAAGTGATCAGAGACCTTCATAGGGATGTAATAAAAGAGACTACACATTATCAGGTGCAAAACAAACCCATTTCCTCAACATAAAAGTAATAACTTTGATATACACAAATTTCAAAACTCCTGAGAAGTACACTTTCATTTGTAAGAAAATCTGCCTTATTTATATGAAATATCCACAAACCTTTCTCTATCCATTCATAAAACAAGCTAAATAAACAATAGTAATGACTAAAAACATTACATACCAACCTTATAGAGTGTGATGTGTTCGGGACCAATGAGCCTGAGAAGCCAGCACAGCTATATCTTCCTTCCTGAAGCTCTGCAGACCAACTGTGGTATCAGGTTTCACACAGCAGCTAGAGCCAGGAGACTATCTAGAGGGAGGGGGTTTCCTGAAAATCTGGTGAGAAGGGAGAAATGAAAGTAGAAGAGCTGCGCCTGTCAGATCCATTGTTCCTGACTGAGGGTTAACAGACTGGTAGGAGTCCTTGAAGCTCTCAAAATCTGGTGATTACCAAAGTGAGCATAAAATGTACCAACAATTACTCCCAGCCATTACCCCACTGGCTCGAAAGCACCATAACCACAAGGGTTCCAATGTTGACTTGAACTTCCTGGGGATCTGACAAACCCTTGCTGAAACTCCCCTCCACCTTTCACCAGATCCAGAACCATATTAAATTCCAAAAGGAGGAAACCATATCCCAATGGATCCCCCAGACCAATTTTTAACCAACTTCAAGGACCCCTCCAACCGCACAAGATGTGGGATAAGTGAGGATGAAAACACCATGCAGGTTTACAACTAAGGTATACAACAGGTTAATAATGTAAAATATCCCATCATAAGGTCAGATATAGACAGAGATGGGCAATACTGTTTTATATGCTGTAACAATAAATGAAAAGAAGCCGCCTGCTCCTCTACAGCAGTTACAGACTCTAATCACCAGCTGCGCATAAATGGTTAGAAATATAATATAAGCTGCCTGCAGCCATAGGTGTGTGAGCAGAAGACTGCAAGTTCTGTATCCCAGTCACTCTACTACATACAATTACAGTAGACGAGAGACAGGGCTGAAAACTGGGCCCATGATGTGTTCTCCAGAGCAATATGCAGCCTCACACTAGGAGTGCCCACTCACTGCCCGCCATGTGCTGAGTTATTAGTGCCCACTCACTGCCCGCCATGTGCTGAGTTATTAGTGCCCACTCACTGCCCGCCATGTGCTGAGTTATTAGTGCCCACTCACTGCCCGCCATGTGCTGAGTTATTAGTGCCCACTCACTGCCCGCCATGTGCTGAGTTATTAGTGCCCACTCACTGCCCGCCATGTGCTGAGTTATTAGTGCCCACTCAAATGTGCTGAGTTGCTCTCCAAATATTTCTTTCACATATCATGAAACATAATCCATTCAGGCCTGTGCTATCCACTATCTTAGGTAATATAAAATAAGCTATTGGTGGGTATACACCGATCCTGCAAAACATATGGTGGGGACAATATACAGGAACAGGATGGATATAACCGGCAGGACATCATGTAACATAAGAGGACTAAAGGCAGCAATAGCTACAGAAATCAAGCACTAAGCTGGAAGTCATGTCCAGGTTATATGTACAGCCAGGAAAATGACCTGGAGACACAGGATGTCTATACCCAGCATGAGCCGTATATAGCAGAGTGAGGGTGTGTGCACACGCTGAGGATTCTGCTGCAGATCCTCAGCGGATTTGGTCCTGTGGATCCGCAGCAGTTTTTGCTGCGGTGTACAGTACCATTCTAACCTATGAAAAACAAAAACTGCAGTGCACATGGTGCGGAATTTTCTGCATGGATTTGCTGCAGTTCCAAGCCGCAGATTGTCAATTCTTTGTGCGGATTCTGCTGCGGTTTGGCATCTGCTCCATGACAGGTGTCAAACCGCAGACCAATCCGCAGAAAAACTGCAGATCTTTTGACCTGCGGATATACCTGCGGTTTTTGATAAATCCACAGGTGAATCCACAGCATGTGCACACAGCCTGAGGAGTGATATACAGACCTGTGGTACAGGTTAAGTATACAGCACAGGACTAGAGCCTTTACACATATACCACATATAGTGAGAGTAACCTGGTTACACTGGATCTGCACACTCAGCATCACAGTATGTAACAGAGATGAGGTCACATACAGATAATCAGACTCCTGGGAAGGGGGGATAATCAGCACACAGCAGAGTCAGTGTCAGGAACACCGCACTACACTCGCTCACTGAGCCAGTGCGCATGTCCTGAGTACAAAAAACCATGCTCAAAGATACCTGTGGAGCGGGGCAGCAGTGGTGACAATGCGTGCTTCAAACTATCAGGACCTGAAGAACATGACTGCTGGGGTCATGGCCTAAGCTCCACAGAGCTAGGAGCTGCAGGGAAACTCCTGGAAAGGTAACTACGGGACAAGTTACCAAGGGGCATAGACAGGGGCGGAAACCAGATCAAGCCGGGGTCAATGCAGGAGATAGCAGGACAGTACCAAAGAGTTAGACAGAGCGGATAGTCAGGACGTAGCAATAGATCAGAAAACCAGAACGGGCAATAGATGCTACAATAGGGGCAAACGGTAGCAGAGTAACAATAGCCAAGCCAGGAGGTCGGAACCAGAGAAGACAATCTAATATATAAAGCTCAAAGTGTGTATATATGTATGTATGTATGTGTGTGTATGTATGTGTGTGTGTACGTATGTGTGTGTGTATGTCAGGGATAGGCATCCGCACCGTTGCAGCTACAGCCGCAAAATTTGGCACAATCGCACGTCTGGACCCCGAGAGCGTCCTAAGCTATGTTGTGAGGCGAAATTTTAACCCCGTGCGTTCCAATTCACCAAACAATTTTGCCCCCATCTAATACTGGGAAAAAGTGTGTGCGCGTCAAGCCCAGCCCCTCATTATGATGTCATAAAGCCCCTATTTGCATACTGGGGAAACAGTGAGTGTGTGTCAAGCCCCGCCCCTCATTATGATGTCACAATGGTTCCCATGGTGATGCTGATGTCATCAAGCCCCACCGCTCATTATGATGTCATAATGGTTGACTATGGAAAGGAGGATGTGTGATGGGTATATGGGCACTGGACTATGGGATGGAGGATATGTATGACGGGTATAAGAGCACAGGACTATGGGATCGAGGATGTGTAATGGGTATATGAGCATTGGACTATGGGATGGAGGATATGTATGATGTGTATATGGGCACAGGACTATGGGATGGAGGATGTGTAATGGGTATATGAGCACTGGACTATGGGATGGAGGATATGTATGATGTGTATATGGGCACAGGACTATGGGATGGCAGATATGTATGATGGATATATGGGCACGGGACTATGGGATGGAGGATATGTATGATGGGTATATAGGCACGGGACTATGGCATGGAGGATATGTATGATGGGTATATGGGCATGGGACTATGAGATGAAGGATGTATGATGGGTATATGGACACTCAACTATGGGATGGAGGATATGCATGACGGGTATGTGGGCACGGGACTATGGGATGGCGGATATGTATGATGGGTAGATGGGCACGGGACTATGGCATGGAGGATATGTATGACCGGTATATGGGCACAGGACTATGGGATGGAGGATATGTGATGGGTATATGGGCACTGGACTATGGGATGGAGGATATGTATGATGGGTATATTGGCACTCGACTATGGGATGGCGAATATGTATGATGGGTATATGGGCACTCGACTATGGGATGGAGGATGTGTGATGGGTATATGGACGGGACTATGGGATGGAGGATAATTACAATTTGCTATTACTAACCACAGTTAGTTACTATGCCTGGGCAGCACCAGGCTCTTCAGCCAGTAGTACCTAAAACGTGAGACGGAGTTCAGATTGAGGGGACAGGCCGGGTCATACATGGGAATCAAACAAGCAATGCAGTACACGCTGTGATGTACAATGTCTGCAAGATATGTTTCCTGTTGCAATGTGCTAAAAATCCTCCATTTTGTAAGAAGCTGCCTGCCAGTGTCTCAGTTACATTGCACCCTGCAGCAGCTTCCCTTCCCCCCAGGTGTTATAAATCAACTTCCTGCCACACCATTTGGCTTCTCTCAGCCTCAGCTGAAAGAGGGGAAAAAAAGTGCGGGAAGAAAAACTCTTTGTCTGAAATCAGGAGTTAGAAGTAAACCTTTAAGAGCCTGCCCTGCAAAAACCGTACAAAGTAGAGATATGAAAATCATATTTTCATAATCTGAGCGGTCCCAGCTCCGCTACAGGGTATCTTTCGAAGTTCTAACCTGTCCAGAACCTTAGATATGATTTGCTCCCAAATGGACGGTCATATCGCATAGATGTTTGATGTTTACTTGATGGGCTCATTACGCTGGGAAACATGATACCACTGATGAGTCCATATCAGCTTCTCCCATAAAGATATAGCTAATCTAAGTTTTGTAGCCACAACATAACTTGGATGAGAGAGGTGGGATCAACCCAGAATGCATCTCTCCGTGATGTCACAAAGCAAAGCCTATAAGGCATTCCCTTGGCAAAACCAGCTCAGAAGAGCTACAGTCCTTGTGCTGACAAGAACTCCAGATGAGTGGAGATGTGTGGCTCCGACTTCTTTCTCCGCCGCATGGGTTTGCCTAACGAGTCATGATCAACCGTGAGTGTACCTCTGTTTTTAATCCCTTTATTTTATATCTGTACTGTACATAATTAATGTCTCTATTTTATAGCAACTTTCATCTGTAATCACTGTCCTCTTTCGGAAAATAAATGATTTAATATTTAGCCTGTCTCCATGCTCTAAGAATCGAACTATACGCCTTTGATATATAATCGCTACTAATTCAAGGGGTTTGCCACAGACCCACTTAATTTAACACTGTGAATTAAGTAACCGTGACTGGTGGCAGCGTGTTGTGTACGGCTATTGCGGCTTGCTGGCAGTCTAGAAGGGTCTTATATTGCTGAATGAGGGGCTGTCGCCACAGCATTGAAAATTCCCTTACTGCAGAAGCCTAATTGCCGGTTCACAACAGGCAGCCCGTCCGGCGACTAATTATCCTAGGTGCAGTTCTCTGACTGACCTGAGGGTAAGGGGGCGCCGGAGAGCTGCGAGTTCCAAAGTGGAACTGAGAAAGTGGGATATACATAAATCCCCGCAGTACTTGGAAGATTGATAGCAGTGGTGGGGCATCCAAATTAAACTCCCCCTGCGGCAAATTGTAGAGCAAGATTAGCTTGCTGGATATTTTTGGTCACACGGTGCCAGTGGTGGGATAACTAAGATAATCCCCCACTGCGCCTGTGATAGCCGTGTGCCGGCATTGTGTCACGTCCCTCGACCGCTGATACACCGGTGTCAGTGGTGGGATTGTGACATAGTGGTGACACAGGGTCCGCTGTCCATCGCGTTTTGGTGGCAGCAGGACCCCCGTCAGTCTCCGTATTTGGACGAACGGCGGTGGGCTGTTCGTCACATATTGGTGGCAGCGGTGGGATAATCCTAGAGCATTAGTGATTTGGTTTGAGCAATCATTCCTCTTACTAAAAACCTGCATGGTTCCTGCGAGAATCCTGCATCATAGGTTTTGGAGAACAGACTCAGTGGTTACTAGTCCTGAGACATTAGTGTGTACTTGCAAGTATCCCCCTCCCGTTTCTTCGTTTTTCTTTTTCTATCTTTTATTTGGCAACCATGGCGGCGATGAGAGTGGAGTGGTATCAGCAGCAGAAAAAGGACACCCTTGCTGGGTTATGCACGTACCGAGGCATAGACGCCGCAGGCGGAACCAAAGATCAAATGATCGCGGCTCTAGTGCAGCTGGACAACGACCAGAATCCAGCGGGCGCAGACGTTGGCCCAAGTAACAATGGGGCTGCAGCAGAGGCTCCACTCATGAGCGCTGGCCCCACATTCAATCAGAACACGCTGGACCCCTACCTGCAAGCGGCCTTGGACGCACTCCCTTCCGAAGACCGTGACGGACGTCTGCAGCTGATCCAGCAAGCTCGAGAGAGAGCAGAACAGCGAGCCAAGCAGGAGGCGGAGAGACGCGAGCGCCAAGCTGAGGCTGAGAGAGCTGAGCGCCAGGCGCAGAGGGCCCATGAACTGGAGGTACTCCAGTGGGGTGGGAATGCCCCCACAGCCCGAAGCAGTGAGCCCAGCAGCGTCCAGACTCCTAAATCCCGGCCAGAGCATTTTCCCGTGATGGAAAAGGATGGGGACTTGGACACGTTTCTGCGAGCCTTTGAGAAAGCCTGCAGACAGTACCGACTGCCCGAAGACCAATGGGCCAGGTACTTGACCCCAGGGCTAAAAGGCAAAGCTCTGGAGGCATTTGCTTCTCTTCCGCAAGTGCATGATGATGACTATCGCGCCATAAAGGAGGCGCTGATCGCCAAATATCGGCTGACACCTGAGGTATACCGAAAGAAGTTCCGACACCTCCAACGTGGCCCACATGATAGCTACAGTGATGTGGTGCAAGGACTCAGGACCCACTTTGACCAGTGGATCCATGGACTGTCCGTTGAATCCTTTGAGCAGCTACGGGACCTGATGATTAAAGACCAGTTCCTGCATCTCTGCCCAGCTGAGGTCCGACAGTTCATCCTGGACCGCGAACCAACGAATGCGGACAAAGCGGCGCAGATCGCTGACAACTACGAGGCCAACCGGAAGCCCGAGACGCGGAGGCCAGTCGCCACCAGCTGGAAAGGGGGTAAGCCTGCAACCAACCCCAGTGCTCCAGCTAGCCGTCCCTCCGGAGGCCCTGTCCCTGTTGCCAACAGCAGGCCGGCTACTGGCAGTCGCCTGTGTCACCTCTGCAAGCGGCCTGGTCACTTCTCTTACACCTGTCCGGAAAAATCGAAGAGTCCCCCAGCCAAGGCCCCCGGGCCCAACGCCTCTGTTCTTTTGGTGGGAGGTGTGGTTGGGAGGGCTGACGACAACGTTCAACCTGTTCAGGTGGGAGCCCGTCTTGCTACAGGCCTCAAGGACACCGGGGCTGAACGAACCCTCATCCGTCCTGGACTGGCGGCCCCTGAAGAGTTTGTTGAGGGGAAAACCCTGACTGTCACCGGGATTGGAGGCACCCGTTGTCCCTTGCCAGTGGCCCGGGTATTTCTTGATTGGGGTGCTGGGAGCGGGTTGAGGGAGGTGGGAGTGTCTGAAAACTTGCCCACTGATGTTTTATTGGGGACTGACTTGGGGCGGATGGTTGCATATTATGTCCCTGACACCCTTCCCCAATCTGATAATAAGGGTAACGTTAACCCTGATGTTGATGATGATGATGGGAAACTGAATGTGTTACCTGCTAATGCCTTGATGAGTAATGATGCAACCAACAACCATTCTTTCCCCAGGTATGATGCTGATGCTGATGTGAATGTATCAAAGCAAACTGATAACCATTCTTCTCCTAGGAAGGATGATGATGATGTTGATGTATCTGTGCCGACTGAACCCGTTAACCCTTTCTTTGAAGCGGTAGATGTGTCCACAGGTACCGAAGTGCTCAGCCCGGTCACTCTGCGGAGTGAGATGGCTGAGGAACCCCTGGCAGGAGCAGGCAATGGTGCTCAAGGAAATGGGGAGGTGCATGGGGACCATGAGGAAGGTAATGCCATGCAGCTGACCAGTGCCACCGAGGAAGGTAACTGGCCCATAAGTAGCACTTCTCCTGAAGTGTTGGGGTGGATGGGGAGGTAGAGCCCAGGGCAGCACCGGCTGGTGGGTCTGTAGGAATCCCCAGGGAGGCAGCATACATAGCAGCTGTCACACGCAGTCAGAGTGCCCAGATCGCAGGTAACGCACTGTCTTCTGGACCCTCTGCTGCTACAGGAGAGACTGAACCAGAGGTGAACCCAGAGCCGGTTCCAGAGGGTCCCAGTAAAGAGGGGACCCTGACCTCACTTCTGGCAGCCTCCAACATGGAGTTCCAGGCTGCTCTGCACTCAGATGCCAGCCTGGAGAAATTGAGAGGTCTCGCCAAGACGCCCACCTCCAAGTCTGATAAGGAGAGGGTGTTCTGGGAACGAGGAAGGTTGTACCGGGAGACAGTACCCGGAGATCCTAAAAAGGAGTGGTTGAGGGAAAGACAGTTGGTCGTCCCCTATCAGTTCAGAACTGAGTTGTTGCGGATTGCCCATGAGATTCCACTCGCTGGACACTCGGAGATCAGCAAAACAAAGGCCCGGCTGTCTCAACACTTCTATTGGCCCAAGATGGGGACAGATGTAACACACTACTGCCGCTCCTGTGCCACCTGTCAAAAAGTGGGTAAGGTGGGGCCTGCCCTTAAGGCTCCCCTTATTCCTTTGCCGGTGATAGAGGAGCCTTTCCAGAGAATCGCTGTGGACATTGTAGGCCCGCTGTCCGTCCCCAGCAGCTCCGGAAAGCGATACATTCTCGCCGTGGTAGACTACGCTACCCGGTACCCAGAGGCAGTAGCTCTGTCTTCAACCAGGCCAGATAAGGTGGTTGACGCACTGGTGACCATCTTTTCAAGAGTAGGATTTCCCAGGGAGATGCTTACCGATCAAGGGCCCCAATTCATGTCTCGCCTAATGGAGGCTCTCTGTGAGAAAATGCAGGTGACGCACCTGGTATCGAGTCTGTATCACCCACAGACTAATGGTTTGTGTGAACGCTTCAATGGTACCCTCGAACAGATGCTCCGCATACTGGTTGAGACCCAAGGGCGCGACTGGGAGCGGTACCTCCCACACCTGCTGTTCACTTACAGAGAAGTTCCGCAGGCCTCGACCGGGTTCTCCCCCTTCAAGCTCCTGTACGGCAGGCGAGTCCGGGGACCCCTTGGGTTGATAAGAGGATCCTGGGAAGATGAGCCAAACCCCACAGAAGTGTCCATCGTGGATTATGTCATGCGCTTCCGTGACAAGATGCAGACCTTGACGCAGTTGGTGCATGACAACATGACGCAGGCTCAGGCTGACCAGAAGCGCTGGTACGACCAGAACGCCCAGGAGCGGACCTACAAGGTGGGTCAAAAGGTGTGGGTGCTGGTCCCTGTACCAAAGAAAAGCTTCAGGCAGCCTGGGAAGGCCCGTACGTCATCCACCAACAGCTCAACCCGGTCACCTACGTGGTCACGCGTGACCATGCTTGGGGTAGGTGCAAGGCCTTTCACGTCAATATGCTGAAGGCGCACTACGAACGTGAAGCTTGCGTCCTACCGGTCTGCAACCTGCCCGAGGATGGGGAGGAAGATCCCCTCCTGGACATGCTGGCCCAAGCCAAGGCTGATGAGTCCAGTGAGGACATGGAGATAAGTGGTTCGCTAACCGTGTCCCAGCGGTTGCAGTTGGTGGAAACCCTGGAACCCTTCCAGGCCGTGTTCACCAATCGTCCTGGGAGGACGGAGGTAGCGGTTCATGAGGTGGACACCGGGAATCACGCCCCATTACGGCGAACACCTTATCGGATCTCTGAAACGGTGCAACAAGTCATGCGCCAAGAGATCGATGAGATGTTAAGGCTGGGGGTGATTCGACGGTCAAAAAGCGCGTGAGCTTCACCTGTAGTCCTCGTGCCTAAAAAGGATCGAACCACCCGGTTCTGCGTGGACTACAGGGGGCTCAACGCCATCACAACCTCTGATGCCCACCCGATGCCGCGTATCGAGGATCTGCTCGAGCGGTTGGCAAATGCCAACTACATATCCATCATGGATTTGAGTCCGGGATACTGGCAGATTCCCCTGAGCCCTAAGGCGCAGGAGAAATCCGCCTTTATCACCCCCTTTGGACTGTACGAGTCCACGGTCATGCCCTTCGGCATGAAGAATGCCCCTGCCACTTTCCAGCAGATGGTCAACCACCTGCTTCGGGGACTGGAGGAGTATGCGGTAGCGTACTTAGACGGTATTGCCGTCTTCAGTTCCACCTGGGAGGAACACCTTCAGCACCTCCAGGAGGTGCTCAAGCGTCTTCACCAGGCAGGCCTGACCATCAAGCCGGGGAAGTGCCAGATAGGCATGCACAAAGTCCACTACCTGGGGCACCGGGTAGGCGGGGGTTTCATGAGTCCGGAGCCAGAAAAAGTGGACGCAATCGTGTCCTGGCCCACCCTCAGGACCAAGAAACGGGTGAAGTCCTTCTTGGGCACTGCAGGGTACTATAGGCGGTTCATACAGGACTATAGCGCCCTTGCCAAACCCTTGACTGACCTCACCAAGCAGAGGCTACCCCAAACAGTCAACTGGACAGATGACTGTGAGGCGGCTTTCCAAGCTTTGAAAGCAGCCCTGTGCAACTCTCCAGTGTTGAGAGCAGTTGACAGCAGTCGCCCGTTTCTGGTACAGACCGACGCCAGCGAGTTTGGCCTCGGTGCTGTGCTTAGCCAGGTCGACTCGGGGGACCAAGAGCACCCCGTGTTGTACCTGAGCCGGAAACTTTTGCCGAGGGAAGTGGCATACTCGACCATCGAGGAGTGTCTGGCCATGGTGTGGGCACTGCAACGTTTGCAGCCCTACCTGTACGGGCACGCCTTCACAGTGGTAACCGACCACAACCCTCTGAGCTGGTTGCACACAGTGTCGGGAACCAATGGAAGATTGCTCCGCTAGAGCCTTGCCCTTCAGCAGTACGACTTTACTGTAAAACACAGGAAGGGCAGTGAAAACGGCAATGCCGAGGGGTTGTCCCACCAGGGCGAACAAGCTGAGGTGCGCATGGCCGATTACCGAGAGGTAATGCCTCCTTAGCGCCCTCTTAAGGGGGGAGGTGTGATGTACAATGTCTGCAAGATATGTTTTCTGTTGCAATGTGCTAAAAATCCTCCATTTTGTAAGAAGCTGCCTGCCAGTGTCTCAGTTACATTGCACCCTGCAGCAGCTTCCCTTCCCCCCAGGTGTTATAAATCAACTTCCTGCCACACCATTTGGCTTCTCTCAGCCTCAGCTGAAAGAGGGGAAAAAAAGTGCGGGAAGAAAAACTCTTTGTCTGAAATCAGGAGTTAGAAGTAAACCTTTAAGAGCCTGCCCTGCGAAAACCGTACAAAGTAGAGATATGAAAATCATATTTTCATAATCTGAGCGGTCCCAGCTCCGCTATAGGGTATCTTCGAAGTTCTAACCTGTCCAGAACCTGAAATATGATTTGCTCCCAAATGGACGGTCATATCGCATAGATGTTTGATGTTTTCTTGATGGGCTCATTACGCTGGGAAACATGATACCACTGATGAGTCCATACCAGCTTCTCCCATAAAGTTATAGCTAATCTAAGTTTTGTAGCCACAACATAACTTGGATGAGAGAGGTGGGATCAACCCAGAATGCATCTCTCCGTGATGTCACAAAGCAAAGCCTATAAGGCATTCCCTTGGCAAAACCAGCTCAGAAGAGCTCCAGTCCTTGTGCTGACAAGAACTCCAGATGAGTGGAGATGTGTGGCTCCGTCTTCTTTCTCCGCCGCATGGGTTTGCCTAATGAGTCATGATCAACCGTGAGTGTACCTCTGTTTTTAATCCCTTTATTTTATATCTGTACTGTACATAATTAATGTCTCTATTTTATAGCAACTTTCATCTGTAATCACTGTCCTCTTTTGGAAAATAAATGATTTAATATTTAGCCTGTCTCCATGCTCTAAGAATCGAACTATACGCCTTTGATAGATAATCGCTACTAATTCAAGGGGTTTGCCACGGACCCTCTTAATTTAACACTGTGAATTAAGTAACCGTGACTGGTGGCAGCGCGTTGTGTACGGCTATTGCGGCTTGCTGGCAGTCCAGAAGGGTCTTATATTGCTGAATGAGGGGCTGCGGCCACAGCATTGATAATTCCCTTACTGCAGAAGCCTAATTGCCGGTTCACAACAGGCAGCCCGTCCGGCGACTAATTATCCTAGGTGCAGTTCTCTGACTGACCTGAGGGTAAGGGGGGCGCCGGAGAGCTGCGAGTTCCAAAGTGAAACTGAGAAAGTGGGATATACATAAATCCCCGCAGTACTTGGAAGATTGATAGCAGTGGTGGGGCATCCAAATTAAACTCCCCCTGCGGCAAATTGTAGAGCGAGATTAGCTTGCTGGATATTTTTGGTCACACGGTGCCAGTGGTGGGATAACTAAGATAAGCTCCCACTGCGCCTGTGATAGCCATGTGCCGGCATTGTGTCACGTCCCTCCGTCCGCTGATACACCGGTGTCAGTGGTGGGATTGTGACATAGTGGTGACACAGGGTCTGTTGTCCATCGCGTTTTGGTGGCAGCGGGACCCCCGTCAGTCTCCGTAAGTGGCGAACGGCGGTGGGCTGTTCGTCACACACGCACACCAGGGGGGTCGGTCAGACACACAGCCAGAATAACAGTATAGCTGACAGAGAATGCTAGTCTGGAGTGAGAATAAATACCCCTCTCAGATCCAAAGAGAGGACGGCAAAAGTTAACCCTGTGAGAACAGGATATAAACCATGTCCTAACCTTGACAGTACCCCCCTCTTAATGGGGGGGCCACTGGACCCCCAGGTTTCTCAGGGTATCTGGCATGAAAAACCCGCACCAGTCGATCAGCGTGCACCGAACTGGCTGGAACCCACGACCGATCCTCAACGGAATATCCCTTCCAATGGATAAGGTACTGGAGTCTCTGGCGCACCCACCGCGAATCAACGATGCGCCCTACCTTGTACTCCAGTTGACCCTCTACCAACACTGGTGGAGCCACAGATGAGGGATCTTCTCTAACTGTCCCCACAGGTTTTAATAGGGACCTGTGGAAGACGTTAGAGATTTTGAAGGAGGTGGGCAACTGTAATCTGTATGACACCGGGTTGATCACCTCTACAATCTTGTATGGGCCAACAAATTTTGGGGCCCAACTTCATAGAGGGTATTTTAAGTTTGATGTTACGGGTGGACAACCAGACTTTTTCCCCCACTGTCAACGCAGGAACCACCCCCTCCTCCTGTCTGCAAAATGTTTGAACTTCTTCTGGGCTTTAGAGATGTTCCCCTGCACCTCCTTCCAGAGGGTTTTTAATTGTTGTACCATCCCCTCGGCACCAGGGCAATCCGAATCCATACGGGAAAATTCCCCAAACTGCGGAACAAACCCATAATTGACCTAAAAGGGAGACTTTCCGGTACACTGATTAATCCGACAGTTGAATGCAAATTCTGACATGGGTAATACCTCACATGAGTCTTCCTGTCTGGAGGAGGCCAGGCATCTCAGAATCTGCTCCAATGACTGGTTGGTGCATTCAGTTTGTCCGTTGGATTCCGGGTGATAGGCAGAGGAGAATGACAACATGACCCCCAACTTCATGCAAAGCGCTCTCCAAAACCTGGACACAAATTGCACACCCCTGTCCGACACCACGTTCACAGGCACTCCATGCAGTCGAAAAATGTGCTGTATAAACAAGCGGGCCAAGGTTTCAGCAGATGGTAATGCAGGTAATGGCACACAGTGGGCTTGCTTAGAAAATCTATCAACCACTACCCATACCATTGAGTTGCCCTTGGAAGGTGGAAGATTAGTGATAGAGTCCATGGACAGGTGTGTCCATGGTTTATTCGGAATTGGCAAAGGCACCAATTCCCCGGCCGGCCAGACCTGAGAGCTTTTAGAGCGCGCACACACCCCTCAAGTGTTCACAAACCTTTTTATATCAGTACTCATAGAGGGCCACCAAAAACCCCTAGCTACTGCCCCCCGCGTAGCTGCAATACCAGGGTGTGCACTTAGCACAGAATCATGAAAGTCTTGAAGAAGTGTGGGACGGAATTGTTCGGGTACAAACAATTTACCTGGGGGTTTATTACTGGGAGCTTGTGCTTGTGCTTCCAGAATCTCTCTATGTAACTCAGAGGAGATTTCGGCTACAACCATTCCCGGTTGAAAAATGGAGGAAGGAGGTTCTGGAGGGGACAAAGAATCAAAACTTCGGGATAAGGCATCCGCCTTTACATTTTTAGACCCTGGTCGGAACGTGATGGCAAAATGAAATCGAGAAAAAAAAAGTGCCCACCGAGCCTGTCTGGGGGTCAATCTCTTAGCAGACTCAATATAGGCCAGGTTTTTATGATCAGTGATGACTGTAATGGGATGAGCAGCCCCCTCCAAAAAATGCCTCCATTCTTCGAAGGCCAATTTAACTGCTAACAATTCCCTGTTACCGACATCATAGTTTCTCTCGGCCGAATAGAACTTCTTAGAGAAAAAGGCACAGGGTTTGAGGTTAGTCAGGGTAGAGGGGCCCTGTGACAATACTGCCCCCACCCCCACCTCCGAAGCGTCGACCTCGACGATAAAAGGTCTTGACGAATCGGGTTGTACCAACACAGGGGCTGTAGTAAAACACTTAATTAATGCCAGGAAGGAATTTTTTGCGGCCACGGACCAATTTTTTACATCTTCCCCTTTAAGAGTGAGGTCCATCAAGGGTTTCACCACCTGCGAGAACCCTTTAATGAACTTCCTATAATAATTAGCGAAGCCCAGAAATCGCTGCAACCTCTTCAGGTCATGAGGCTGCACCCAATCTGTAATGGCCTGAACCTTCCCTGAACCTTCCCTGGATCCATGCGGAATCCCTCCCCGGATACAATTACACCCAGAAAAGACAGTTCCTGCATAAAAAAGAGCACTTCTCCAGCTTAGCATACAAATGGTTCTCCCGGAGTCTCAGAAGAACCGTACGCAGATGGTGCAAGTGTGACTGACTGTCCTCAGAGTAAATCAAGATGTCATCCAGGTAAATGACTATGTAACGTCCAATCAAGTCAGAAAAAACAACATTAATAAAGTTCTGAAAAACCGCAGGAGCGTTAGTGAGGCCGAAGGGCATAACCAGGTTTTCAAACAGCCCCTCAGTTGTCAGGAACGCTGTTTTCCATTCGTCCCCCTCCTGGATCCATATAAGGTTATAAGCCCCTCGTAGCTCGAGCTTAGAAAACCATTTGGCCCCCGTGAGTTGATTGCATAGATCAGGAATCAACAGGAGAGGGTACGTGTTCTTAACAGTAATTTTGTTCAGTTCTCGAAAGTCGAGGCACGGTCGCAACCCACCATCTTTTTTCTTTACAAAGAAAAACCCCGCTGCCACAGGTGAGACCGAGGGCCGAATATGCCCCTTGCAAAGGCTTTCTTTAATGTACTCTTTCATAGCTTGGCGCTCAGGCCCGGACAAATTAAACAAACGAGCCTTGGGTAATTTGGCTCCAGGTACTAGATAGCACAATCATATGGTCTATGTGGTGGGAGCGCCTCAGCCTCGATTTCGGAAAACACATCTTTAAAGTCTCTCAGGTACTCTGGAATACCCTCCAGACCGACAGATGACACAGATACAGCTTTTATCAGATTGAGAAAAGGAACCGGGTTACAACACAGACCAATATCATTACATCCCCATTGGGTGATCTCCCCCTTCACTCAATCAATGAGGATTGTGGCGTTGCAACCAGGGCATTCCCAATACCAGTCCTGCAGGCAGATTATTCATAATGAAACACCTTAAATTTTCCACATGAGTGGAACCCACTTTCATAGAAAAAACTTCAGACATAAAACAAATTCCATCCCGGGTAAGAGGGTATGAATCCACAGCCACAATTTTAACAGGGTCTTTTAACCTGACACTCCCTATCTTATTAAGAGTCACAACTTGGGCATCAATCAGATTAATGGAGGAACCACAGTCGACAAAGGCGGTGGTCATAACAGGACAGCCAGCAAGTTCCAATTCAACCTGGAGCAACATTTTTATACGTGTACCTGGGAGTCTGGACAACCTCCTCGATTGTTGCCCAGACTCAGTCGTTTCTCTGATGGTTTCTCTGAAGAAGGGCAGGAGGGGAAATTCCATTTCCAATGTCCAGAGGCTCCACAGTAAAAGCATAGTAGGTTGTCTCTACGGTGCCTTCTCTCTTTCTCCTTAACCGAGACTGACCCCACCTCCATGGGCTCAGATACAGGTGCAGTATCACACAATTTGGGGTACAAGGGAGACTCTTGTTGCATCATTCCTCTAGCACGGAGTCTCTGGTCCATATGGACCGCCTGCATCATGGCGTCCTCCAGGGTATCATGAGGCGGATTTAATGCCAGAGCGTCCTGCAGACGGTCAGACAGGCCCCTGCGAAACATCCCTCTCAGGGTGGCGGCGTTCCAGGATACTTCGGACGTCCAACGTCTAAACTCTGAGCAGAACCATTCAGCAGGGTGCCTCCCCTGTGTCACACTCATCACCATATCCTCTGCCTGATGCACTCTATCAGGCTCATCATAAATGTGCCCCAGAGCCTCAAAGAACAAATTCACAGACATACGTTCAGGAGCAGAGGAAGAGAGAGAAAAAGCCCATGCCTGTGGAGCCCCCCGAAGTAGGGAAATAATGACCCTCACCCTCTGGAACTCATCCCCGATGGAGCGAGGCCTCACAGAAAAAAAAAAGCTTGCATCCTTCTCTGAAAGACCTGAACTCCTTTTTATCCCCTGAAAAAGGGTCTGGCAATTTGACCGGAGATTCGGGGGATGCTAATGACACATCTCTACCCCAGAAATAGAAGCCCCTGCATCGACAGCCCCCTGCACAGTAACTACCAACTGTTGCTGAGTATGGGCTATCGTGCGCTGTTCCACATTGAGTTTATGGAACATTTGGGTCAGGTGCTTGACCTGATCAGCCAAAGCTTGTATGGGATCCATGAGGATAACACACTTTTTTTTTTCCCTTCAGAGAAAAAAAAAAAAAGAACTAAAACGGTCAGCTATAATGTCAGGAACACCGCACTACACTCGCTCACTGAGCCAGTACGCATGTCCTGAGTACAAAAAACCGTGCTCAAAGACACCTGTGGAGCAGGGCAGCAGCGGTGACAATGCGTGCTTCCAACTATCAGGACCTGAAGCATGTGACTGCTGGGGGTGTGGCCTAAGCTCCACAGAGCTAGGAGCTGCAGGGAAACTCCTGGAAAGGTAACTACAGGACAAACACACAGCTAAAGACACCCTGAACTAAACTATGATCCCTGAACTAAATCCTATTGAGCATCTTTGGAAACAGCTGAAACATGCCGCCTGGAAAAGGCAACCTTTCAATATGAGACAACTGGAGCAGTTTGCTCTTGAGGAGTGGGCCAAAATACCTGTCGAGAGGTGCAGAAGTCTCATTGACAGTTACAGGAATCATTTGATTGCAGTAATTGCCTCAAAAGGTTGTGCAATAAAATATTAAGTTTTAACCATCATTTCTGTCCAGGCCTATTTCATGAGTATTATTTTTTTAAATTCTGTGGAAGCATGGTGGAAACGCAATAGCTGACTTTCATTTGTTCATTTTCATAAATGTTTAATTTATTATTACTTTTGTCAGATTCAAGTTATTTCTTTGACCATTGTGGGTTTTTCTGTCATTAAACAAGGGATACTAACAATTCTGACCACGTGTGTATATTCCATGTTCATTCCTCACCTAGCAAGCATAGGGAAAAAAATTTACACCTGTTTATGTGATCTGTGTGTTCCTTTCTCTTTAACCCCTTTCTGACATCAGACATACTATTTCATCGATGTGACCTGGCACAATTTCAGTAAGGATGGAATAGTACGTCTAAGCGATGCGCTAACCGGGGGAGCGCTGCCGATTGCAGCCAGGTGTCAGATGATTCTGACAGCTGACACCTGGGACTAGGTGCAAGAAGTGGTCACAGACCGCTCCCGGCACTTTAAGCCCTGAAATACTGTCATCTAACAAGATCGCAGTATTTGGGAGCCGGCACAGGGGTGACAGCCCCTCTGCCTTTGCATCGGAAACCCACACCGTGACTTGGGGTTCCAATGTTACCATGGTGAACCAGATGTTGTCATGATGACCTCACCAGAGCTAAGTAAACTTGCTGATCATGCGCAGTGCATGATCAGCAAGTCTCTTTCTGTCAGTGCGGCGCTGACAGCTTATCTGGCATGCAGCTGCTACTTCATGTGAATGCCATAGAATTTTTGTGGAAAAAAATGTTTTTTTTCACAGTAGGCCATTATAATCTTTAGTGAAACAGTTGTGGATTCAAGAACCTCACCACACATATAGATAAGTTCCATAGGGGGTCTAGTTTCCTAAATAGGGTCACTTGTGTGGGGGTTTCCACTGTTTAGGCACATCAGAGGCTCTCCAAATGTGACATGGTATCCGATCTCAATTCCAGCCAATTTAGGCTTGAAAAAGTCAAAGAGCGCTCCTTCGCTTCCGAGCTCTGCCGTGCGCCCAAACAGTGATTCCCCCCACATATGGGGTGTCAGCGTACTCAAGACAAATTGGAAAACAATTTTTGAGGTCCAATTTTTCCTGTTACCCTTGGGAAAATAAAAAATTGTGGGCTAAAAGATCATGTTTGTGGAAAAAATGTGATTTTTTTATTTTCACGCACGGGCATTATAAACTTTAGTGAAACACCTGGGGGTTCAAAGTTCTCACTACACATCTAGATAAATTCCATGAAGGGGTCTAGTTTCCAAAATTTTGTTGGGGTTTCCACTGTTTAGGCACATCAGGGGTTCTCCAAACATGAAATCCGATCTCAACTCCAGACAATTTTGCATTGAAAAAGTCAAACAGAGCTCCTTCCCTTCCGAGCTCTGCCATACAAAATAAAGTTGCACTCTATCATGCTAAAGCATGTCAATGTAGAATATATGAAATTTGAAAATCAATACAGCTATGGAGTATTAGGAAAAAATATGAGACCCTTAGTATATAACTTGGCCAAATTATATCTTCCCATCAACCAACGTCAAGTTTGTATATTATATATATTGTATATGGAGGTAGCTCCTCCTAATATGCACCTATTCACACTAGTCTGGATGTGCCAGTCAGTTTTTTGTCTTTTGAATATTAGCTTACTGACTGAGCACTCTGCCCTCCACCAGGTGGTGATTTTAATTACAGCAGGTCCCTACTTACCCATAAATGCAGGCATTGTTGACAGAAGTGTCCATATTCACCCAAGAATTCAGACCTCAGCCTTAGAGAGGTATTCACGCAGTGTAGGTATCCCTCAGACTTTGAGGCCATATTCCATAGCTGTATTGCTAGTCAAATTTCATATATTCTACATTGACATGCTTTAGCATGATAGAGTGCAACCAGGACATGACTGACCTATGTGAGGCCTGGAGGGGGTGACCGGTTCCCTTTAAGTTCTGAAGTATAATACAGGCTGGAAACCTCTAACAAATTGTCCTGTACTTACAAAGTGAAACAACAGGTGAATATCAGAGTTGAGCGAAACAGGTCGGTCAGATTCAAAAGTCGCCGACTTTCGCCAAAGTCGAGTTTCACCGAGCGAAACCCGACCATAGCACGAGGTCAGCCATGCGGTCGGCGACCCGAGTGCCAAAGTCGCATTTCCCATAATGCTTACAGGTGCCTTTTCTCAGCCAATGAGCAAGGACGCACACTGTGGGCAATGGGATGACATGGGCAGCGGCCACCACCATCTTAGAGAAGGGCATTGCAGTGATTGGCTTGCTTTGTGTGGCATCACAGTGACTATAAAAGCCCTGACCACCGACCGCCATTTTACTTCTGCCGATCTTAGCATAGGGAGAGGTTGCTGCCGCTGTTTCTCAATAGGGAAAGTGTTAGGCAGGAAAGAAAAAAGATAGGCAGGAAAGAAAAAAGAATCTGTGCTTTTGCTGATAGTAATTGTGCTGTACAGTTAGTGTGCAGTGACAGGGGAGGATTTTTTTGTTTGCAGCAGCTCTGGTTATTAGGCTGCCTGATAGCTGCATTGCTCTGTGTACACTGCTGTGCAGACTGCTTTTTACACAGCACTCATACTTTTATTCTTTTTTTCTGCACAGTTACCGAGCATTCATTTTTTCCCACACCAGATAGAGCTGTACGCTCCTCACACACTACGGTGTACCGGCTAGTATCACGGACAAATACATGCTGACTATCGTGTGTGACTCCGGAAATAAATAAATGGAGATTTATATTTTCCCCTACACCGTATTCAGCTGTCCGCTCCTGATACAGCACTGTATATCTGCTGTTTGGATTACGGTCAAAACCATACTGAGACAGCGTCTGCGTGTGACTCCGGAAATAAATATAGGGAGATTTAAAATTTCCCCTACACCGTATTCAGCTGTCCGCTTCTGATACAGTACCATATATCTGCTGTTTGGATGACGGTCAAATCCATACTGAGACAGCGTGTGCGTGTGACTCCGGAAATAACTATATGGAGATTTAAAATTTCCCCTACACCATATTCAGCTGTCCGCTTCTAATAGAGTACCGTATATCTGCTGTTTGGATTACGGTCAATTCCATACTGAGACAGCGTCTGTGTGTGACTCCAGAAATACATACGAAGATTTACATTTTTCCATACACCCTATAGAGCTGTACGCTCCTCACACACTACCGTGTACCTGCTGGTATCAGGGACAATTACATGCTGACAATCTGTGTGTGACTCCGGAAAGAAATATACGGAGATTTAAATTTTCCCTTACACCATATTCAGCTGTCCGCTTCTGATACAGTACCGTATATCTGCTGTTTGGATTACGGTGAAATACATACTGGGAGAGCATCTGGGTGTGACTAAGGGAATATATAACAGGAGATTTACATTTTCCCCTACACTTTATACAGCTGTCCGTTTCTGATACAGTACCGTATATCTGCTGGATTCCGATCAAATACATACTGGGAGAGCGTTTGGGTGTGACTATGGAAAAAAAAATACTGAGATTTAAATTTCCCCCTACACTGTATACAGCTGTACGCTCCTCATACAGTATCATATATCTGCTGGTATTTTTGGTACATTTTCCCAAACATAAGGAAGTATGGTGGAAGAGGCCGCGGACGTGGGCCGGGGGGCAGCTGGTACTGAAAGCAGAACAGCAGCTAAGGCAGGAGGTGTTGATCCTGCATCATCGTCTGGCTCAAGAACGTCTGGAGGGTTCCCTTTTCTGGGAGTAGGTAAACCGCTTTTAAAGCCGGAGCATCAGGAACAGGTTTTGACTTACATTGCAGAAACAGCCTCCAGTTCTATCTCCTCCTCTTCTGAAGTGACCAAAAATGCAAGCACCGAGTCGTCAGTGCAGGCTTCTGGTCAGGAACAACACCTTTCCTTCTGTCCTTCACCCCCACCAAAAGTGAAAGATGTGGCAGGCCACACTTCTGATTACTCCATGGAGCTCTTTTCACATACCATGCCTGGGTTACCAAGTCAAATCCTGAATTCCCCAGTCCAAGAAGAATCTGACATGGAGTGCACTGATGCACAGCCACTGCTAGATGATTCTGCTGGTACATTGACCCAGAGCACTACATTGCCCTCGCAGTCTACTGAGCCAGAATATGACCCTGATGAATCTCAGGTGCCCATTCCCGCATACTATACCACCTTACACGGTGACGCAGAGGAAGATGCAGCTGAAATTGAAGAGGAGGTGATGGATGACCCAGTTGTTGACCCGGATTGGCATCCATTGGGGGAAGAGGGTGCCACTGGCAATAGCTCAGAAGAGGAGAAAGATCCACAGCAGGCATCGACATCGCAGCAGCGGTTATCTGACAGGCCCGTAGCTGTCCAAAAATGTGGCAAAAAACAAAAAGAGTTGCAGGACAGCTTGGCCAGACGGTCAAATTAGCACAGCATGCAAGCCCTGAATATTTATACCATAGTAGAAAGAGTGCAGTGTGGCACTTTTTTGACCAAAATCCTATTGATGAGGCAAAGGTTATCTGTAAGAAGTGCAGAAGGACCTTTAGCCGAGAGAAAAAGCTCCGAAATTTGAATACCATTTGCATGCTTAGACATTTAATCACCATGCACTTGCAAGCGTGGACGGACTACAAAACCTCAGGTAGCACATGTGCACCTGCTCTGACTGAAGGTAGCCAGCAACGCTCCATCGCTTTCCCCACTGTAAGCCGACCGGTAAGCACACCACCAGCAAGAAATGTTGAGGTGTCGTCACAAGGCCAAAGCAGTCAGGGAATCACAATGTTTTTGCAACAAAAGACTGAATCTAGGCCATCACCACCAGCACCACCACCATCACCATCACCAACCCCCACTCAGTCCATCAGGTCCACCACTAGTTCCCCCATGTGCAGCTCTCAAGTCCAGCTCACCCTAGCAGACACTCTGTGTAGGACAAGAAAGTACTCATCCTCTCATCCGCGTACACTAGCTTTGAACGCCTACATTGCCAAACTGATCTCATTAGAGATGATGCCCTTCCGTTTGGTTGAAAGCGCAGCGTTCCAAGAGCTCATGGCCTACGCTGTCCCACGCTATGACCTACCCAGTCGGCATTTCTTTTCTAGAAAAGCCATCCCTGCCCTCCACCTGCATGTGAAAGACCATATTGTCCATGCACTCAAACAATCAGTGAGTGGAAAGGTGCATCTCACAACAGATGCATGGGTCAGTAGGCATTGCCAGGGCCGTTACGTGTCCATCGCCCAATATCACTGCTGCCTTTCCCTTCCAAACTCCTGGAGCAGCACGTCCACACTGAACTTTCCTCCCATCTCTCATCTAACCTGCTCTTTGACAATCTACAATCTGGTTTCCGCCCCCATCACTCCACTGAGACAGCCCTGACCAAAATTACTAACGACCTACTTACACCCAAAGCAAATGGAAAATACTGTATACTCCACCTTCTAGACCTGTCCTCTGCCTTTGACACTGTTGACCACTGCCTCCTACTATAGATCCTTTCTTCCTTTGGCATCAAAGACCTAGCCCTATCCTGGATCGCCTCATACTTCTCCAACCGCACATTCAGCGTCTCCCACTCCCTCACTTCCTCCTCATCTTACCCTCTCTCTGTTGGAGTCCCCCAAGGCTCTGTTCTAGGACCCCTACTCTTCTCAATCTATACACTTGGCCTGGGGCAACTCATAAAGTCCCATGGATTCCAGTACCATCTTTATGCCGATGACACTCAGATCTATCTCTCTGGCCCAGACGTCACCTCTCTGCTGTCCAGAATCCCATAGTGTCTATCAGCCATATCCTCCTTCTTCTCCTCTCGCTTCCTCAAACTGAATGTGGACAAATCTGAACTGATCATCTTTCCCCCATTTCACAGATCCTCCATACCTGACCTATCTATAACAATTGACGACATCAAGCTCTCTCCACCTCCTGCCGCCTCCAGCTCAAAAATAATTCCAGAATCCGTCCCTTCCTCAACCCTCACTCTACTAATCCTTCTGCATGCCCTCATCACCTCCCGTCTCGACTACTGCAACATTCTTTTCTGTGGCCTCCCTGCTAACACTCTTGCACCTCTCCAGTCCATCCTTAACTCTGCTGCCTGACTAATTCACCTCTCTCCTCGCTACCACTCCACTTCTCCCCTCTGCAAATCTTTTCACTGGCTTCCATTCCCTCACCGTATCCAGTTCAAATTAATAATACTAACCTACAAGGTCATCTATAACCTGTTTCCTCCATATATCTCTGAATTAATCTCCCGATATCTTCCCTCACGTAATCTCTGATCCTCCCAAGACCTCCTTCTCTCCTTCACACTTATTCGCTCCTCACCCAACTGCCTCCAAGACTTCTCCTGTATAGCCCCCATCCTCTGGAATTCTTTGCCCCAACACGTCCGGCTATCAACCACACTCGGATCCTTCAGATGGAACCTGAAAACCCATCTCTTCAGGAAAGCCTACAGCCGGCAATGATCCCCGCTGCCCCCTCACCACTACTGGAGCTACCGCCTCACCATCACTGGAGATGCTGCAACCCCCCAACCTACTGTCTCCTTCCCCACCATCCCGTAGAATGTAAGCCCGAAAAGACAGAGTCCTCTCTCCCCTCTATATCAGTCTGTGATTGTTAGTTTGTTTACTGTAAGTGATATCTGTAATTTGCATGTTACCGCTTCTCTTGTACAGCACCATGGAATCAATGGCGCTATATAAATAAATATTAATAATAAAAATAATCACTGCGCACTGGGTTAATGTGGTGGATGCAGGCTCCACAGGGGACAGCGGTGGTGGAACAGTGCTGCCTTGCCCACGGTATAGGAAACAGTTGGCTGTAGGTGTTCAACCCTCCTCCTCCTCCTCCTCCAGAAGGGAAAGCTCGTCGACAGAGCGCAGTCGCACGAGCACTCCATCCGCAGCTGCCAGTGTTGCACACGAGGTGTCCCACTATCGAACACCTAATGGTAAGCGTCAGCAGGCTGTTTTGTTTTGTTGAGAACAATGGGGATAGGGGAAAATATGTGTAGGTGGGTTAAGAGCTGGCTCAGGGATAGGAAACAAAGGGTGGTAATTAATGGAGCACACTTGGACTGGGTCACGGTTAGCAGTGGGGTACCACAGGGGTCAGTTTTGGGCCCGCTTCTTTTTAACATATTTATTAATGACCTTGTAGGGGGCATAGAGAGTAGAATTTCAATATTTGCAGATGACACTAAACTCTGCAGGGTAATCAATACAGAGGAGGACAATTTTATATTACAGGAGGATTTATGTAAACTAGAAGCTTGGGCTGATAAATGGCAAATGAGCTTTAATGGGGATAAATGTAAGGTCATGCACTTGGGTAGAACGAACAAGATGTATAATTATGTGCTTAATTGTAAAACACTGGGCAAAACAGTCACTGAAAAAGACCTGGGTGTATGGGTGGACGACAAACTCACATTTAGCGGCCAGTGTCAGGCAGCTGCTGCAAAGGCAAATAAAATAATGGGATGCATTAAAAGAGGCATAGATGCTCATGAGGAGAACATAATTTTACCTCTATATAAGTCACTAGTGCGACCACACTTAGAATACTGTGTACAGTTCTGGTCTCCGGTGTATAAGAAAGACATAGCTGAACTGGAGGGGGTGCAGAGAAGAGCGACCAAGGTTATTAGGGAACTAGGGGGTCTGCAATACCAAGACAGGATATTACATTTGGGGTTATTTAGTTTGGAGAATCGAAGGCTTAGGGGTGATCTTATTACAATGTATAAATATATGCGGGGACAATACCAAGAGCTTTCTAATTATCTTTTTACTCTTAGACCTGTGACGGGGACAAGGGGGCATCCTCTACGTCTGGAGGAAAGAAGGTTTAAGCATACTCACAGACGCAGATTCTTTACTGTAAGAGCAGTGAGACTATGGAACTCTCTGCCATATGATGTTGTAATGAGTGATTCCCTACTAAAATTTAAGAAGGGACTGGATGCTTTTCTTGAAAAGTATAATATTACAGGGTATATACACTAGTTTCCTTAATATTGCGTTGATCCAGGGAGCAAGTCTGATTGCCGTATGTGGAGTCAGGAAGGAATTTTTTTCCCCAATGTGAAGCTTACTTGTTGCCACATGGGGTTTTTTTTGCCTTCCTCTGGATCAACATGTTAGGGCAAGTTAGGATAGGATATGGGTTGAACTAGATGGACTTAAAGTCTCCCTTCAACCTTAATAACTATGTTACTATGTTACTATGTTACTATGTTTTAAAGATGATGTCTTTGGGCGACAACAGACACACCGCGGAGGTACTGGCCGACTACTTGCAGCGAGAAACTGAGTCATGGCTGGACAGTCTACATCTTGAGCCAGACAAGGTAGTCAGTGATAACGGCCGTAATTTTGTGGCAGTCATAGTCCTTGCAAACCTTAGACACATACCTTGCCTGGCTCACACCTTGAACCTGGTGGTGCAGTGCTTCCTAAATAATTATCCGGAGTTAACAGCCCTGCTCCATAAGGTGCAAAGACTGTGCTCGCACATCCGTCACTCACCCGTAGACTCCAGTCGTATGCAGAGGCTGCTCATCCTCCCCAAGCATCGCCTAATCATAGACGTTGCAACAAGGTGGAAATTCACCATGCACATGGTTGAGAGGCTGTGCAACCAGAGGCAGGCTGTAATGCATTTGTGGGAGGATACATGGGCAGGCAGTTTGAGGGCAGACTTGGAGTTGTCGGTTGTGCAGTAGTCAAAGCTGAAAGAACTCTGTAAAGTCCTTCAGTGTTTTGAGGAATGCACACGGCTGGTAAGCGCAGACGGCGCTATCATAAGCATGAGCATCCCACTTATGCGTCTTCTCATGCAAACTTTGACGTACATTAAGGATCAGGCGTCTGCAGTGGAGGAGGAAGAGGAGGAGGGAAGCCTTGATGACAGTCAGCGATTGTCTGGTCAGGGAACTGTCCTGGACGAGGTGGAGGAAGAAGAGGAAGAGGAGGAGGAGGATAGCGGGAATGATTATTTTGGGGAGGAGGATGCTTCTCAGGGGGCAAGAGAAAATGTTGGCTTGCCAAGGTCTGGTACAGGGATTGTGCGTGACTGGAGGGATGTGGATTTGGCAGAAAGTGCTCCTCCAGCACTGGCAGTGCATCATTGACACCTGGAAAATTGGCCCATATGTGTGATTATCTATTGCGGATCCTAAAAAGGGACCCCCGCATTGTCAAAATTATGAAGGATGACGACTACTGGTTGGCCAGCATCCTCGATCCATGATATAAAGGCAAATTACAGAACATCATGCCACAGGAGAACCTAGAGCTAATATTGGTGAACAAACAAGCAACTCTGGTAAACCGTTTGTTAGAGGCATTCCCAGCACACAGCAGTGGTGCAGGCTCTACCACGAGCCGTACTAGGCGAAATAGAATAGGTGTTCGTGGTGCACACAGCCAAACTGGTGTTGGAATCAGGGGTTTCATGACCATGTTGTGGACTGATCTCTCGAGGACCGCTCACACGACTCAAAATACTGAATCGATTGCAACAGACAGGAGACAGCAGTTGTCAACTATGGTTCAAAATTACCTCTCCTCCACTATCGATGTCCTCCCTCACAGTTCATTCCCCTTTGGCTACTGGGCCTGTAAACTGGGCACCTGGCCTGAATTGGCACAGTATGCCTTACAGGAGCTCGCTTGCCCTGCTGGTAGTGTGCTATCAGAAAGAGTCTTCAGTGCTGCTGGAGCAATCCTGACAGAAAGAAGGACCCGGCTGTCGACTCAAACTGTTGATGTTCTCACCTTCATTAAAATGAACCATGCATGGATTTCAAAGGATTCTGTCCCACCTTCCCCTGATGACACATAGGTTGCCAGCAAAATGGCTCGCTTTGTCCTCCTCTTCCTCCGACTTCTCCAATTCCTCCATTTGCAGCTGCTGAACATCCAGCCTACACCTCAACATATGCCAGTTTTTCCACCTCCCTAAATGGGCTGCCCCCCCAGGGACGGCGCCAGCGCCTGGCGCACCCAGGCAAGTGCCGGGGCCCTGAGCAGGTGGGGGGACCAGTCGTGTGCGACGGCACTGGCACAGATCCCCTCACAGTAGGCCGGTGTCTCTGATGGTGGGGGGCCCCACTCGCCGTTACAGACACCATCGTACTATGAGGGGCCCTGTGCCAGCGCGGTCGCCCATGAGTGGGCCCCCCTGCTTGCTCAGGGCACCAGCACTTGCAATACTTATCTCTCCCTGCTCCACCACTGTGACCTTCTCCACATTTCCTGACAGTGACATTCAGGTCAGAGAGCACGATGACGTCACATCTGTACGCCCTCTGACTGAACAGTCCAAGTGCACAGAACTGGAAGATGGCAATACTGAGGAGTCTAGAGTAGAGCAGTGCCCAGCGAGGAGAAGTATTTCTTTTTTTAATGTCTGGAGCAATATATGGGGAGCATTATACACTGGAGAATTATATATGGTGCCCATCATACACTTGAGCATCATAGATAGGGTCCATTATACACTGGAGCAACGTATAGGGCCCATTACATATGGAGCATTATATGGGCCCATCATACACTGGAGCATTATAAATGGGGCCCTTCATACACTGGAGCATCATCCATGTTGCCCATCACACACTGGAGCATCATATACGGGGCCCATTATACACTTGAGCATTATAAATGGGGCCTATTATATACAGTTGTGGTCAAAAGTATTGACACCCCTGCAATTCTGTCAGATAATACTCAGTTTCTTCCTGAAAATGATTGCAAACACATATTCTTTGGTATTATTATCTTCATTTAATTTGTCTTAAATGAAAAAACACAAAAGAGAATGAAGCAAAAAGCAAAACATTGATCATTTCACACAAAACTCCAAAAATGGGCCAGACAAAAGTATTGGCACCCTCAGCCTTAAACTTGGTTGCACAACCTTTAGCCAAAATAACTGCGACCAACCGCTTCCGGTAACCATCAATGAGTTTCTTACAATGCTTTGCTGGAATTTTAGACCATTCTTCTTTGGCAAACTGCTCCAGGTCCCTGATATTTGAAGGGTGCCTTCTTCAAACTGCCATTTTTAGATCTCTCCACAGGTGTTCTATGGGATTCAGGTCTGGACTCATTGCTGGCCACCTTAGAAGTCTCCAGTGCTTTCTCTCAAACCATTTTCTAGTGCTTTTTGAAGGGTGTTTTGGGTCATTGTCCTGCTGGAAGACCCATGACCTCTGAGGGAGACCCAGCATTCTCACACTGGGCCCTACATTATGCTGCCAAATTTGTTGGTAGTCTTCTGACTTCATAATGCCATGCACACGGTCAAGCAGTCCAGTGCGAGAGGCAGCAAAGCAACCCCAAAACATCAGGGAACCTCCGCCATGTTTGACTGTAGGGACCGTGTTCTTTTCTTTGAATGCCTCTTTTTTTCTCCTGTAAACTCTGTGTTGATGCCTTTGCCCAAAAAGCTCTACTTTTGTCTCATCTGACCAGAGAACATTCTTCCAAAACGTTTTAGGCTTTTTCAGGTAAGTTTTTGTAAACTACAGCCTGGCTTTTTTATGTCTTGGGGTAAGAAGTGGGGTCTTCCTGGGTCTCCTACCATACAGCCCCTTTTCATTCAGACGCCGACGGCTAGTACGGGTTGACACTGTTGTACGCTCCGACTGCAGGGCAGCTTGAACTTGTTTGGATGTTAGTTGAGGTTCTTTATCCAACATCCGCACAATCTTGCGTTGAAACCTCTTGTCAATTTTTCTTTTCCGTCCACATCTAGGGAGGTTAGCCACAGTGCTATGGGCTTTAAACTTCTTGATGACACTGCGCACGGTAGACACAGGAACATTCAAGTCTTTGGAGATGGACTTGTATCCTTGAGATTGCTCATGCTTCCTCACAATTTGGTTTCTCAAGTCCTCAGACAGTTCTTTGGTCTTCTTTCTTTTCTCCATGCTCAATGTGGTACACACAAGGACACAGGACAGAGGTTGAGTCAACTTTAATCCATGTCAACTGGCTGCAAGCGTGATTTAGTTATTGCCAACACCTGTTAGGTGCCACAGGTAAGTTACAGGTGCTGTTAATTACACAAATTAGAGAAGCATCACATGATTTTTCGAACAGTGCCAATACTTTTGTCCACTCTCTTTTTTATGTTTGGTGTGGAATTATATCCAATTTGGCTTTAGGACAATTCTTTTTGTGTTTTTTCATTTAAGACAAATTAAATGAAGATAATAATACCAAAGAATTTGTGTTTGCAATCATTTTCAGGAAGAAACTGAGTATTATCTCACAGAATTGCAGGGGTGTCAATACTTTTGGCCACAACTGTATGGAGCATTATACATTGTTTGCATAATTATTATTAGGCAAGTTGTATTCAATCAACCGAAAAGACTCATACATTTCAAAGCTTCTTATTTTTGGAAGTTGGAGTGGGTTTTTTTTTAGATTTGGCTATCTTAGGAGGATATCTGTTTGCACAGGTAACTATTACTCTGCATAATTATTAGGAAACTTAATAAAAACCAAATATATACCCATCTTACTTGTTTGTTTTCACCAGGTAAACCAATATAACAACACAAAATTTAGAAATAAACATTTCTGACATTCAAAACCAAAAAAAAAGGGACCAACATAGCCACCTTTCTTTACGATGACACTCAAAAGCCTTCCATCCATAGATTCTGTCAGTTGCTTGATCTGTTTACAATCAACATTGCGTGCCGCAGCCACCACAGCCTCCCAGATAATGTTCCGAGAGGTGTAATGTTTTCACTCACTGTAGATCTCACATTTTATGAGGGACCACAGGTTCTCTATGGGGTTCAGATCAGGTGAACAAGGGGGCCATGTCATTATTTTTTCTTCTTTTAGACCTCTACTGGGCAGCCACGCTGTATTTGGATGCATGTGATGGAGCATTGTCCTGCATGACAATCATGTTTTTCTTGAACGATACCGACTTCTTCCTGTACCACTGCTTGAAGAAGGTGTCTTCCAGAAACTGGCACTAGGTCTGGGAGTTGAGCTTCACTCCATCCTCAACCCGAAAAGGTCCCACAAGTTCATCTTTGACGATACCAGCCCATACCAGTACCCCACCTTCACCTTGCTGTCATCTGAGTCAGAGTGGAGCTCTCTGGCCTTTACTGATCCAGCCTCGGGACCATCCAGCTGGCCCATCAAGAGTCGCTCTCATTTCATCAGTCCATAAAACCTTGGAAAAATCAGTCTTAACATATTTCTTAGCACAGTCTTGATGTTTTATCTTATGTTTCTTGTTCAAAGGTGGTTGTTTTCCAGCCTTCCTTACCTTGGCCATGTCCCTGAGTATGGCACACCTTGTGCTTTTTGATAAATATGGCAAAACTGGTGTCAAATGGCATCTTGGCAGCTTCACGCTTGATTTTCCTCAATTCATGGGCAGTTATTTAGAGCCTTTTTTTATCAACACACTTCTTGCGACCCTGTTGGCTATTTGCCATGAAACGCTTGATTGTTCAGTGATCACGCTTCAAAAGTTTGGCAATTTCAAGACTGCTACATCCCTCTGCAAAACATCTCACAATTTTTGACTTTTCAGAGTCCATCACATCTCTCTTCTGACCCATTTTGCCAAAGGAAAGGAAGTTACCTAATAATTAAGCACACCTTATACAGGGTGTTGATGTCATTAGACCACACCCCTCCACATTACAGAGATGCAAATCACCTGATTTACATAATTGGCAGATGGCTTTCAAGCCTATACAGCTTGGAGTAGGACAATATGTATAAAAAGGATGATGTGGTCAAAATACTCATTTGCCTTATAATTCTGCACACAGTGTATAGGCCCATCATACACTGGAGCATCATCCATGGGGCCCATCATATACTGGAGCATCATATGGGGCCCATCATATACTGGAGCATCATATGGGCCCATCATATACTAGAGCATCATATGGGGCCCATTATATATGGAGCATTATATAGGCACATCATACAATGGAGCATCATCCATGAGTCCCATTATATACTGGAGCATCATATGGGGTTCATTATTTATGGGCCATCATATAGTGTATGCAGCATTATATGGGACCTATTTTGTATGGAGCATTATATGGAGCCCATTCTGTAGGGAGCAATATATGGGGTTCATTATTCTGTATAGCACACTATGCGGTGGCCATAATACTGTATGGAGTAATATACTGTCCGTTTTTGGAGCTATTGGAGAATTTAAAATAGATATCAGTCATGTAATGTAATAAGTTAAGTATTTTTCATTGCACTATACCAATATTTCTCTGCTGTATCGGAGCATCATGAGTTGTGGTATGTGTTAAAGGGGCCCTGTTGTGAGTTCATTTTCCCCTCCATCACTGAGGCCTGGTGAACTCCCTATTCTAGTGAAGGAAGGTAGTGAGCCTGATTATCAGGCACCTGGGACTAATGAAGACGATTGGCTGAGTGGAGTCACTGACTGGATTTAAGGCAGCCTACGCCTTTTCTGCCCTGCGGGTGATTTCTCTGTGGACTCTTGGACACCAGTCTGATTCCTGCTCTCCTAAAGCTAAGTTTTCTGTTTTGCCTTTTTGCATCTAAGATTTGTTTTTGTTTTTCTTGCTTTTTGGATTCTGCCACTCCCTGCTGGAGTGTGCAGTGTTCCTTCAGCTCTGTCTTCTGAAAGTACCTGAGTGCTGATTTAGTTTTTGAAGCTTAGTTGCTTCAGGGCCATTTTTATATCAGCTTGTTGGCTTTTGTCTCTGATAGGGTTTTGGCAGATTGCAGACAGCAGCCTTCCTATCCGTTCCTATCTAGGTAGTTTTTGGGCCCCGTCTTTGCTCAGCCTGTCTTTCTGTCTGTGTAAGTGTTTTCATCTTGCTTCACCGTCATTATATGTGGGGGGCTGCCTATTGCTTTGGGGTCTGCTCTGGGGCAGTTAGATTTCCCCTTTCCTTCTTTAGGCCTATGTATCTCTCCGGCTGTGATTGAGGGGTCTAGGTCATCGTAGGAACCCCCCACGGCTACCGCTAGTTGTGTTGATAGGTTCAGGGGTCTGCAATCTGATAGTTGCCAACTTCTCTGGTTTTCAGGACTTAGCTAGCATTTCTGTTTTTGCCTCCTACGGTGACTAAATCATAACAGGGCCCACTGACACTCTTTGGCCCAGGGCACACAAAAACTTGGACCCAGCCCTGCCCCCACAACTTTAGCCAAATAACCCCCAGTTTTCAATGCGTAACTATTTATTATAAAGTAAATTAAGGTTGACAAGCTTCAGTAATAAGAATTGATGTTTTTGGCATTGAAATGGGCACTGTAGGTGTGTTTACTGTCATCTACTCCCTAACGACTTTGCTTCCCCATTGACTTGCATTGGGTTTCGTGTTTCAGTCGGACCTCCGACTTTTCAAGATTGTCGGCCGATTTCGTTCGACTCGACTTTTGAGAAAGTCGGGTTTCATGAAACCTGACTCGACCCTAAAAAAGGCAAAGTCACTCATCCCTAGTGAATATATCTTGGTGATATCTACTTTTCCATTTTGATAGATGTAGAATGAGCTTTATATGTTATGTGATCTTCTTTGCTTTTTTAGACTTGTACTGGCTCGGAGTCTATGTGATGTAGTTTGCATTTTCATTTTAGTAAGGATTCATTCATTTGAATAAGTGGAAAAAGTTTGTCTTTAAAGCTTTGATAAATCCTCTCTGTGTTATCAGTATCCTCATAGCACAGGAGAGATGGCTGATTCCTCAGAGAGCAAAATTATTTTCCAAACTCTGGGCATTCTGGCCCCAAGACTGATTGCTTTCTTTTTCGGATTAATAATACATTTATTTATCATAGTCAACAATGTCAATGACTGGTGGAAAGGACGATCAGTGACTTCTGTTGACCACATTGTAACTTCTCTTGGAGTTTCAAGGTTGTGTGCCGAATGTGTTAATACTATATACGTCTTTGTGGACACATTCATCCAGCATTCACATGTATTTCTGGCTATTGTATTGAGGGTTTATGATTTCTTTTTTCATTCCAATATTTGGTTAACAACTCTGCTCTCCATCGTATATTGTCTTAAGATCTCCAACCTCCGCACCAGACTGTTCCTTTATCTGAGGAGGGTGATATTACCCAGGACTGGACATTTCATTGTATCCTGTGGAACTCTCGCTGTTGTCAGCTGTCTGATAGTCCTGTGGATGGCACATTCTGAGGTTCCCAATGATGAAACATACAATATAACCATGAAAACTCAAGTCATGGGATGCATTCGTTTTAATTCCCTAATAACTTTTACTTTAGGAACCTCCATCCCACTTATATTCTACGTTATGTCCTCCGTCCTCCTCTTCACCTCATTGTACCATCACACAGTAAAGATGAAGAAGAGCAGTAATTTATCCATCAATTTGGAGACATATTACTCAACGATGAAATTAGTTTTTGTCACTTTCACATATCACACTACATTTTTTACTGGTTATCTTTTTTGCGTTTTTTATTATAATATTTACTGTGTAAACCTTCCATGGGTTTATTTTGTTCTAGATTTACTACCGGCTCTCCATTCCTCCTACCTGATCTATAGAACAGCCAAGCTTCGGAGTCAGATGTCCAAGATTCTGCAGAATGTCAGAAAAAAATCCAAAATTTGAGAGAAAAAAAATGGTTTCTTTTTCCAATACCTGTAGTGTCTCCCTTTTTTTTTTTTTTTTTTTTAGATCTGGGGCTTGGTGAGGGCTTATTCTTTGTGCCTTGAACTGACGTTTTTTATTGTTATCATTTTGGGGAAGATAGGATGTTTTGATCACCTATTGTTGCATTTTATTGCATTGTTGTGATGTCAGAAAAAACATGAATAAATTTTTTTTCTCGTTATGCCGTTTACCACTCAGATTAATTTACTTCATATTTTGATGGATTGGGCATTTATGAAGGCAGAAAAAAAGCCAAATATATTTATTTTAAAAAAAAATATTCAATTTATTTAGAGTGGGGCAAAAAGGGGGTGATTTGAACTTTAATGTTTTGTTTATTTTTAATAAGTATTAATTATTAAAAGTCTTTTTCTCCTTAGGAGACTTGAAGCTGTGATTACTCGATTGTCTCTGCTACACACAGAAAGGCTTCAGCACTGTTATGTGTAGCATAAATCATGATCTCCTACAAATGTCAGCCAAACAATTTACAATGACACACACAGTGGTCTTCTGCAGACCTCCAGCTGTCATGCCAATCCATCGGCGTCCCGCAGTCACATAACCGGGGCGCCGATGGGCGAGTCTTGATCCGCTTCTGCTAGGCACATAATAAATAAAGCTGCTCAGAGTTTGACAGTAACATTTATCCGAAATCCACCCACAGAAGTTAGAGGCACATGACAGCTGATCAGATCAACTGTCATGTGCAGAGATATATGCGGGCTCAGTGAGTATTGGTCTTGGGCATGCTATGTGTCTAAGGCAGATTTAAGAAAACCTGTTCAGGGCTTTTATTTTTGAAACGGACTACAGGATGGCAGCAGTGCTGTCCATTTCCTCCCCGGTCCATGCGGCTGGTGGCCATGGGTTCCTTTGTAAATACCCCTGCAGCAGGGGGTTGGGTGTGCCAGTGTGGAGTTTGCAGCAAGCAGAGCAGATGGCTCTGCAATAGCTCATCCTGTGTGAGTAAACACAGAGCCCAGCAGAGCGTACTCCTGGCACCCCGCAGTGTGATACTGTCGTGCAGTTGCCCTCGGCAACCAAACGCACTTATGGACTGTCATGTTTCCCGGCTGGGATATGGAGGATATCATGTGCTGTGTTTTACTGTGAGTAAGCATTAAAGAGACTTTTGTTTGGAACTTATGACATCATTGCCATTATTGCTAATAATTTCTCAGAACAATTAAATAAAAAGTGATCAATAAGTTATATATTTCAAAATGACACCAATAAATATTAACTCTCATCACTCCAAAAAAAACCGACATAGTTTTATTTGAAAAAGTTAAGCTCTTAAAATATGGCGACTAAAAAAAGTGATTTTTTTTTTCTAGAAAAAGAAGTAAAAGCAGAATAATATTTGTCAATAAATAATATTTAAAAACTATAGAATTTTTTTGCTTTTCAGGTCTACTACCAAGAGAAAAAAAATTATTACGCAGTTATCAAAATTATATATTATGCATCAATGTTCGATTGCAGCACAATATCACATTACACAAAAAGATATACACTGCCACTACACAAATGGTCTGTGAGCAGCTGGTACCTAGACAGAGACTGCGCCAACACTGTCAAAACTAGATTAAAAATCATATTGGAAAGAAGCTACCACGCTTAAGTTAAGACTAGTGTTGAGCGACACCATCCGATATCGTGAAATATCGGATTGGATCGGACCGATACCCAAAAAGTATCGGATATCGCGATTCCGATACCAGAAACCAATGCAAGTCAATGGGACAGAAATATCGGAATTAAAAAAAACCTTTCTTTCCTTGTAGGCTAATTCTACACGAAGAAAAACAACTAAGAATAATGTAGAATGTATTGGGGGAGGTGGAGGAGACATTAAAGTCATAGAAGTTTAGCCCAATCAAATGGAATAGCAGGAATTAATTTTTTTTTTTTTAAAGACGTTCGGAGTTACAAAGACATGTATGTTTCACTACTTCCATGCTCTTCACCTTCTTTTTTACTTCTCCCACACTTTCTCCTTCATGATCCTCAGCAGCAGCATCTTTTTCATCAACTTCTTCTTCACCTTATTCATCTTCTTCTTCTTCACCTTCTTCCTATTATTCTTTTTTTTACATTCTTCATATTCTTCTTATTCAACTATTATTCTTCTTCATATTCTACTTCTTCATCTTCTTCCTATTCTTCTTCTTCATCATATTCTTATTTGTGACAGTCATTCCTGTAGTTGTTATCTATAAAAATTTGAAGATTACACCTTCCGTTCTGCCTGTCACAAAAGATTTACAACAGGATTTGTACGCGTTCAGTTTGGCCTGCAGCTGTAGGCATTTTCCAGGGGCACCACGAGGAGGAACGGACTCACCCCCATACACTGCTTAGTCTTCTTCTGCTTATAATTTAGATAATATCTTTTGCTCTGATATTTAGTCTTATGCTTAATGTTCTTCTGTTTTTTGTTCTTCTGCTTCTTGGTCTTCTGCTTCTTGATCTTCTGTCTCTTGTTGTTCTGTATCTTGGTGGTTGTCTTCATGTTCTTTGTCCTCTTGGTCATCTTCTTCAGGGCCATCTTTTTTGTCTTCTTCAGGGTGGTCTTCCGGGTCGTCGTCTTCAGGGTCATCGTTTTCGTGGTCGCTGTCTTCTTCGGGGTGGTCTTCAGGGTCGTCGTCTTCAGGGTCGTAGTCTTCAGGGTCGTCGTCAGGGAGATCCAGAGTGATAACCAAAAACCATTTCCAAAAGCTTGAACTTGGAAATGTAGCAGAATAAATAATGATAATAATAATCTTTATTTTTATATAGCGCTAACATATACCGCAACGCTTTACATTTTTGCACACATTATCATCACTGTCACCGATGAGGCTCACAATCTAAATTCCCTATCAGTATGTCTTTGGAATGTGGGAGGAAACCGGATTACCCGGAGGAAACCCACGCAAACACGGAGAGAACATACAAACTCCTTGCAGATGTTATGCTTGGTGGGATTCGAACCCAGGACTAAACACTGAGCCACCGTGCCGCAGAAGGTACAAGAAGGCTGAGGAACTGCCGAGAACCAGCTGACAGTACTGGAACCCGGATGGGTAGCAGAAGGCACAAGAGCCAATGGCACTACCGAGGACCAGCTGACGGTGCTGGAACCCGGAGGGGCAGCAGAAGGAATAATAGCCAATGGTACTACCGAGGACCAGCTGACGGTGCTGGAACCTGGTTACTAAGCAGGTGGTACCTGTGCTAGAAAGCACTACCAAGGACCAGCAGACGTTGCTGGAACTTGGATACCGAGAAGGAGGCACCTAAGCCAAAGGCACTGCCGAGAACCAGCTGATGGTGCTGGAACTCGATGGATAGCAGAAGCTGCAATAGCCAATGGAACTAGTGAGGACCAGCTGATGGTGCTAGAACCTGGAGGGGCAGCAGAAGGAACAAGAGCCAATGGCACTACCGAGGACCAGCTGACAGTGCTGGAACCTGGTTACTAAGCAGGAGGTACCCGTGTTAGAAAGCACTACCAAGGACCAGCAGACGTTGCTGGAACTCGGATACTGAGAAGGAGGCACCTAAGCCAAAGGCACTGCCGAGAACCAGCTGACGGTACTGTAACCCGGATGGGTAGCAGAAGGTACTCATGAAAAGCAAAGTTGTAAGGCCGCGAGCTGGCCGCAGTTACCGAAACCCACAGTCCTACAGGGGGTGCTTGTCCTATTGGCACTACGGAACCAGCCTTTGTTACCAGATCCCGCAGCCCACATAGGAAGCCCATAAACTGCAGGCACCATAGAATCGGCTAACCTGACCACAACAAGACAGGACAACATATTGGTGACAAAGTGACTTTGATACTACCCGGAAACAGCAGGCGTGCTGGAACCAGGCTTGGCAGGAGGGAGTACCTGTGCCAAAGACACTGCCGAGAACCAGCTGACGGTGCTGGAACCCAGAGGGGCAGTAGAAGGAACAAGAGCCAATGGCACTACCGAGGACCAGCTAACGGTGCTGGAACCTGGTTACTAAGCAGAAGGTACCTGTGCTAGAAAGCACTACCAAGGACCAGCAGACGTTGCTGGAACTCGGATACCGAGAATGAGGCACCTAAGCCCAAGGCACTGCCGAGAACCAGCTGACGGTACTGGAACCCGGATGGGTAGCAGAAGGTACTCATGAAAAACAAAGTTGCAAGGCCGCGAGCTGGCCGCAGTTACTGAAGCCCACAGTCCTACAGGGGGTGCTTGTCCTATTAGCACTACGGAACCATCCTTTGTTGCCAGATCCCGCAGCCCACATAGGAAGCCCAAAAGCACCTAAACTGCAGGCACCATAGACTCGGCTAACCCGACTGCAACACGACAGGACAACGTATTGGAGGCAAAGTGACATTGACACTACCCGGAAACAGCAGGCATGCTGGAAACAGGCTAGGCAGGAGCGATTACCCATGCCAAGACACTGCCGAGAACCAGCTGACGGTGCTGGAACCCAGAGGGGCAGCAGAAGGAACAAGAGCCAATGGCACTACCGAGGACCAGCTGACGGTGCTGGAACCTGGTTACTAAGCAGGAGGTACCTGTGCTAAAAAGGACTACCAACGACAAACAGACGTTGCACTCGGATACCAAGAAGGAGGCACCTAAGCCAAAGGCACTGCAGAGAGCCAGCTGACGGTGCTGGAACCCGGATGGGTAGCAGAAGCTGCAAGAGCCAATGGAACTAGCAAGGACCAGCTGATGGTGCTGGAACTAGGAGGAGCAGCAGAAGGAACAAGGGCCAATGGCACTACCGAGGACAAGCTGACGGTGCTGGAACCTGGTTACTAAGCAGGAGGTACCTGTGCTAGAAAGCACTACCAAGGACCAGCAGACGTTGCTGGAACTCGGATACCGAGGAGGAGGCACCAAAGCCAAAGGCACTGCCGAGAACCAGCTGATGGTACTGGAACCAGGATGGGTAGCAGAAGGTACCCATGAAAAACTAATTAAAAACATACATGTGACATGCACAAGTGTGAACAAGTCGGTCAGACAATGCTCACACCACCCAATGGCTGAAAAACAACAAGAAAACACAAAATGACGAATTTGCAAAAATACTCTGCAGTAAAAAACATGATAATAATCAGCAAGTGCTGTATAACAAATACAGGGTATTTAGTCGATACGTTTTTTGCAAAAAATGTATACCAAGCCGCTTCACCACGTCACGGTAACCCTTCACGAAGCAGTCCCTATCTAATGTATTTAAAACCTGAACATGTGAGCAGTGTCTAAATGAACAGGATGCAGACAGGCGCCTCCTAGTATATGGGCTCGTGGTGTAAGACAGCTCATTTATGTGCATGTCACACAGGAGAGGGGTGAGGTCTCCCAAACCAGCAACTGGTGGTGTTGGAGGCCAGGGTAAACACTAGAGACAGAGTGGAGCCAGAGGCCTAATTGGAGCACGTTTGAAATCAGTAGTAGTGTGAATGTGGAGGCAGCAGGAGACTTTGCCGGACACACAGCAGGGGAGCAGCTGGCATTACTGAACCCCACTAACACTGGAGCATGTGTTTTTCTCTGTGCAGATGGCACTTCTTAGCAGCAACTGGCAGTGTTGGAGCCCAGGGTCAATCATGGCGTAGGCTGAGGCCTACTTGGAGCAAGTATGAAATCAGTAGTAGTGTGAATGTGGAGGCAGCAGGAGACTTTGCCGGACACACAGCAGGGAAGCAGCTGGCGTTACTGAACCCCACTAACACTGGAGCATGTGTTTTTCTCTGTGCAGACAGCACTTCTGAGCAGCAACTGGCAGTGTTGGAGTCCAGGGTCAATCATGGTGTAGGCTGAGGCCTACTTGGAGCAAGTGTATAATGTGATGTAGTTTGAATGTGGAGGGAGCAGGAGATATTGCCGTACACTCAGCAGGGGAGCAGCTGGCATTACTGAACCCCACTAACACAGGAGCTAGTGTTGTTTTCTGTGCAGACGGCACTTCTGAGCAGCAACTGGCGATGTTGGAGCCCAGGATCAATCAGGGTGTAGGCTGAGGCCTTCTTGGAGCAAGTTTAAAATGTGATGTAGTGTGATTTTGGAGGGAGCATGAGATATTGCCGTACACACAGCAGGGGAGCAGCTGGCGTTACTGAACCCCACTAACACAGGAGCTAGTGTTTTTCTCTGTGCAGATGGCACTTCTGAGCAAAAACTGGCGGTGTTGGAGCCCAGGGATTACAGTTCAGGTGGTAGAAACATGAACACAACAGGAGACCTGGATACTGTTGCCAACCAATTATTTATTCTGGAAGAGGACTGGCAAATTCCGGCGAGATCCAGGCCTTGTTCATTTTCAGAAAAGTAAGCCGGTCAACGTTATCAGAGGATAGTCGCATGCGACGGTCTGTTAGTACACCACCTGCGGCACTAAAGACGCTTTCCGATAATACACTAGCAGCAGGGCAAGCCAGCACCTCCAATGCATACTGGCTAAGCTCTGGCCATGTATCCAGCTTAGAGACCTAAAACTTGAAGGGGGAAGAGCCGTATTGGAGTACACTGACAGGGCAAGACATGTAGTCTGTCACCATCTGACGGAAACGTTGCCTCCTTCTGACTGGAGCCGTCTGTGATGGTGTAGACATTTGTGGCGGGCACACAAAACTTTGCCACATTTGGGCCATACTGGTCTTGCCTTGTGCTGAGGCGTTGCCTCTGCTCCCTCTTTGTGCAGAGCTTCCTCCACTGCCTCGACGCACAGAGCTGTTTTGTAGAGCACTAGCAGCACTGCTCTCGGGTAGAATGGAGAACATGATGGAATGCACCAGTGTGTCTTGGTACTCCCGCATTTTACGCTCCCGGTTCAATGGTGTTATGAGTAGTGTTGAGTGATACCGTTCGATACCCAAAAATATCGTATCGGATGGTATCGCCCGATACGAAAAAAATATCGGGTATCGCCGATTCCGATACCGGAAGTCCCATTCAAGTCAATGGGACTTCCGGTATCGGAATTTAAAAAAGCCCTTTATTTCCTTGTTGGCTAATTCTACATAATTGAAAACAAATAAGAATCATGTAGAATGTATTGTGGGAGGTGGAGGAGACATTAAAGGCATAGTGGTTTATTCAAATCACATGGCATAGTATTAATTCCAATTTTTTTTTTCAAGACGTTCGGAGTTAAAAAGATATTGACTATGTTAGCCTTTTTTATATTTAGTCAGATATGTATGTTTCACAACTTCCATGCTCTTCACCTTCTTTTGTACTTCTCCCACACTTTCTCCTTCATGATCCGCAGCAGTAGCATTTTTTTCATCAACTTTTTCTTCACCTTATTCATCTTCTTCTTCTTCATCTTCTTCCCATTAATTTTTTTTCTTCCATTCTTCATATTCTTCTTATTCAGCTATTATTAATTTTCATATGCTATTTCTTCATCTTCTTCCTATTCTTCTTTTTCTTCATTTTCTTATGGTGACAGGCATTCCTGTAGTACTTATCTATAAAAGTTAGAAGATTACACCTTACGTTCTGCCTGTCACAAAAGATTTACAACAGGATTTGTCCGCGTTCAGTTTGGCCTGCAGCAGCAGGCATTTTCCAGGGGCACCACGAGGAGGAACGGACTCACCCCCATTTACTGCTTAGTCTTCTTCTGCTTATAATTTTGATTTCTTCTATGCTGATTTTTAGACTTATGCGTAATGTTCTTTTGCTTTTTGTTCTTCTGCTTTTGCTTCTTCTGCTTCTTGTTATTCTGTCTTTTCTTATGTATATTGGTGGTTGTCTTCAAGTTCTTTGTCCTCTTGGTCATATTATTTAGGGTCATATTTCTGGTCTTCTTTGGTGTGGTCTTCAGGGTCGTCGTCATCAGGGTTGTCGTCATGGAGATCAATACGGATTACCAAAGACAATTTCAAAAAGCTTGATCTTGGAAATGTAGCAGAAGGTACAAGAAGGCTGAGAAACTGGCGAGAACCAGCTGACAGTACTGGAACCCGTAGTGGCAGCAGAAGGAACAAGAGCCAATGGCACTACTGAGGAACAGCTGACAGTGCTGGAACCCAGATGGGTAGCAAAAGCTACAAGAGCCAATGGCACTACCGAGGACCAACTGACGGTGCTGGAACACGGTTACTAAGCAGAAGGTACCTGTGCTAAAAAGCACTACCAAGGACCAGCTGACGGTGCTGGACCACGGATACCGAGATGGAGGCACCTAGGCCAAAGACACTGCCGAGAACCAGCTGACGGTGCTGGAACCCGGATGGGTAGCAAAAGCTACAAGAGCCAATAGCACTACCGAGGAACAGCTGACGGTGCTGGACCATGGTTACTAAGCAGAAGGTACCTGTGCTAAAAATCCCCAACCCTGAGAAATGCAAACACCGTCACATTGGCATATGTTGGGTGGAGATCGGCCACAACTTTACTTACTGTATAACCATAGATGATAACAACATTGCCATAAACCAAAGACAAAATGTAGGAAATGTTATTCTGACACCACTGAATGTAAAAAAAGGGGGAGACAAAAAAGCGCAATAGGGTCTTATCCACGTTACAAAAGACAGTATATCATGAAATATGCTCACCTGGTTAG